>NC_135738.1:25250000-25850000 GCF_041903045.1 Epinephelus lanceolatus
CAATCCAGATCAAATAGCTAAAACTTGGTCTGCCATAAAGAGGTGGTCTTGGTCTGTATCAGACTGTAGCATGGTTTAGGTCATGTGAAATCATTTTTTGGATGGTTTGGACTTTAGGAAAAATTACAGGAAATGATGGCAGGCTAAGTGATAAGAGTAGTGTAGCACGTCTGTGGCTGCCATCAGAGCAAACAGGTGATGGTGATCGGAGCAGAGGAGAAATTAACAGTAAGGTTGTCACGTGGTAGTCAATATACAGTGTAGGTTTCAGTTTGTCCATGAACAGAGCCACATAACAAAATGAGCCACGGTAGCACATAGGGAGAGGAGGAGACGACTTAAGAAAGACTTAGTTGGAACAAAAACTACGCTTTTTGATTATTTTCTGAGAGGATAAGAGAGAGGGGATACAGTACAAGAGGACGTCTGCAAACCAATTAGAGGGATAGTGCACCCAAAAATGAAAATTCAGCCATTATCTACTCACCCATATGCCGATGGAGGCCCTGGTGAAGTTTTAGTGTCCTCACATCCCTTGCGGAGATCGGCGAGGGGAGCGGCCAGCACACCTAATGGCAGACGGCGCCCCAGACTAACATCCAAGAACACAAAACTGAATCCACAAAGTATCTCCATACTGCTCATCTGTAGTGATCCAAGTGTGCTGCAGCCGCGACATAAAAAGTTGTTTTGAAAAACATGTGAACTCTGTTTTTAGCCTTACTGTAGCCTGTAGCTCTGACTGCTTCTCTGTGCTCCGCGTTCACGCGTTCTGAAGAGCAGCAGTCTCGTCAGTACTGATGTCCAGATTCACAAGTGCAGGCATTGCCAATTCCCAGTCTGAGCAGCAAAGACTTTCCTCATCCGTTGGCACTGCTTTACATTTGAAACAACTACACCATCAGGTTTCCAGTGCTCGACTCTGGTATTCTGCGGCTGGCTGAGGGTTAGGCTCATAAGCTGCGGCGGCTGCTTTGTCCAGTAGCCTGAGTTCCGTGCGTATACTCAGGCTCAAACAAATATGGCTCAACAAAGAAATGCTGTTCCTCTTCAGTTTCAAAGTCTTCAGACATGTTGGGCTGTCCTTTGTTAAAAGACCGTAGTGCAAATTATCTTTTAGCTCTGTGGTTACGTTGTCTCTCCCTGCGGTGCACGTGTCACGTGATGTAAACACGGGTGAGCAAAGCTGGTCTCGCACAGGCGCGCACACGTGAACGCGGAGCACAGAGAAGCAGTCAGAGCTACAGGCTACAGTGAGGCTAAAAACAGAGTTCATTTGACGTTTTTCGAAACAACTTTTTATGTTGCGGCTGCAGCACACTTGGATCACTACGGATGAGCAATATGGAGATACTTTGTGGATTCAATTTTGTGTTCTTGGACGTTAGTCAGGGGCGCCGTCCGCCATTAGGTGTGCTGGCGCTCCCCCCGCTGATCTCCACAAGGGATGTGAGGACACTAAAACTTTACCAGGGCCTCCATCGGCATATGGGTGAATAGATAATGGCTGAATTTTCATTTTTGGGTGCACTATCCCTTTAATGTCAAGTACAGAGACGCAGCACACATATGATATATGAGATATGATGATGACAGGACACAGTTATGTCATGTACAGTTCTTTAGTGTGCTCGCATAATTGCAAGGTGAAAATAAAACTCGAATGAATACAATGCAAGAAAATACGCACCTTCGTTTAAACCTTGGTTCTGATTTTCAGGTGTGAAATGG
The DNA here is from genome assembly GCF_041903045.1 of Epinephelus lanceolatus. Lineage (NCBI taxonomy): Eukaryota > Metazoa > Chordata > Actinopteri > Perciformes > Serranidae > Epinephelus > Epinephelus lanceolatus. The sequence goes on from NC_135738.1 coordinate 25,251,732, forward strand.
CCCTTACTGTAAGCCTAAAAAGTTAGCCCCCTACCCCAAGGCTATCCCAGAACTAACTTCTATGCTGACATTCAGTGACACCTGCTGACCAGTGGTACCACATAACAAAATAAACAGTAAAGTACGGCTTTGAATCTTGGTTTCGTAACATTGTTGTGAAATTAGCAATGAGAGGGGGTGGAGTTTTACAGACCTCAGTGATCCGTTGGAAATATACGACAGTTGTCGGTGGAAAGAAGGAAACTATCCTGACCTTGACTGACAATTTAGACACCTCAGCTTCTCAGCTCTGCTACAGGTCTGCACTGCGTCGGGATTTTATACCACTGAAAAGTTTTCCGAGAATTTGTGTCCATTTAGTCCTCATTAGCATACTGAGCAACTAGACAGCTTTGTGCAAAGGACGAATTTAGATGTCTCTCTGAAGTCTGACCACTACAGAAGTTTGATCGAAGCCATAGTTAAAGTCTATCTATGTGGAACTGGCCTCAGGTCTCTTCAGGCCTTTACATCTGCTCATCAACACCTACTACCCAGGAGAGACTGGGTGTCTGCAGGCTCTCACCATTTACTCCACCTTGTGAAAGGACCAGTCCCCAAATAAATATGACCCACTGGGTGATGATTATCTCATTTCAGCTCTGTCACCTCCAGGATCGTCCACCTTGGCATCAGTCCGCCCACACTTGTTCCAGTTTCCTCTCACTCCAGCTGTCCTTGTGTATGATATGATTTTCATATAAACTAGAAGCTATATGTGACATAGCTATTCAACGTTATGGTAAGGAATGAGGTATTTGAATAAGGTGTCTCAGTATTTTATTTGATGCCTGCAGTCTGGTGTGATGTAATTTGCATTTCTGCAATTCTGCAGTTGTTTTCTAAGCACGGATACATTTATTATTTGATTTGGTATTCTGACATGGACTAAACATTGTGCTTTCTACAATGCTGTGTTTGGCATTTAAGCGATCAGCTAAAAGCATTCTATTAAAGGTTTGTATGCAGGATTGTCGATTACTGTTAGTGAACACGTTCACCAGCAAAAGTGAAAGTAAAAGCCAACCCCAGCTTTACTCTCATTAGGCATTTCCCTTCACTAAATTTGTGTTTTCTCAGCACTGTGTCTCTTGGTTGCCTGCTGCTTATAGTCTGGCACCTGGTCCCTATCTTTCTATAAAGCCCCAACCTCACCTGAGAGCTGTGGGGGTACACACCTATAAATGTCCTGAACACAGAAAACAAGAAGACAATAAGAAAATACAGGCAGAGGGCAGAGTCTCTTCAGAAAAATAAACCACCTCACACTTCTGATGGGTCATAAGGGATGACTGAGAGGGATTACTTCTGTATGAGTCAATATCCATCTATCCATCCATCCATCCACTTATCACAGGGGCAGCAGGCCAAGCAAAGCACCCCAGACGTCCCTCTCCCCAGCAACTCTTTCCAGCTACTCCTGGGGGACCCCAAGGCGTTCCCAGGCCAGATGAGATATGTAGTCCCTCCAACATGTTCTGGGTCTGCCCCAGGGATCCCCGGACATGCCTAGAATGCCTCTAACGGGAGCAGCCACGAGGCATTCTGATCAGATGCCCAAACCACCTCAACTGACCCCTTTCAGCATGAAGGAGCAGCGGCTCTACTCCGAGCTCCCTCCGGATGTCTGAGCTCCTTACACTATCTTTAAGGCTGAGCCTAGCCACCCCACGGAGGAAACTCATTTCGGCTGCTTGTATCCGCGATCTCATTCTTTCGGTCACTACCCAGATCTCATGACCATAGGTGAGGGTTGAGACGTAGATGGACCAGTAAATCTAAAGCTTTGCTTTCTGGCTCAGCTCCCTCTTCACCACAATGGTCCAGGCAAACTGCTGATCCATCTCACGCTCAATTCTACTCTCAAACGTGAGCAAGACTCTGAGATACTCGATCTCCCGTGCTTGAGTCGGTAACTCTCTGCCAACCCAGAGGGGGCAATCCACTGGTTTCCGGCAGAAATTGTTTTCAAGAAAATCCTGCATAGTGTATCTTTGCTGTCTTGTACGGTTTCCTTGAGTGTTCTGAAAGGCACCTATAAATAAAATGTATTAACATGACACTTGAAATACAAAGGTGAGATCTATACAATACTCCATTCCAAACAACCATTGCTTATGTTTCTCTAATTTTCACTGAAGACTGTGCAGATACTTTAAAAAGTGCCAACTGGTTTAAAGCATTTTAACAAAGGGTTTATGTCCTAACGCGTCCAAAACTTGTGTTCCCTGTTGTAAGATGCACTGACCCCTCTACAAGCACAGTTCAGAAAATCCTTCAGCAAGACAAAGTGACGAGAAAAATGCAAATGAGTTGCTGATAGTGCACCAGAGACCTTCTATTTTAGTATATGCATGCAAATAGCATATATATATATGCAAATGGTGGTGTGGGATATTTTTTTTTACAGTGAATATTATATTTAAAGTAAACTCCCCTTATTTTTAAAATTAAAGTGAAAATAATGATTACTGTCTACTGCAGCCGGCTGGGACTGACTGAGAGGTACTCATAACTTTATGGTAAATGAATAATTGGGTCTCTGTTGTTTCTCTGTGGCCTCTATCTGTCTGTGCCTCTTATTTTTAGCCCATCTCTCCTTATTGATTCAAGACTGATGATCTCTGATTGAGCATGGAAGTAAATACGCAGAGACGTTCATGCACACACACGTGCAAGCGCTCACACCATGGCATCGGTAAAATGTGGGAGTAGCAGCCGGCAGTGATGTGTATGGTTAGCGTGATTTACTCAGAACTTACCACCCAGAGGCATTTTATCTGATTCTGCAACTTAGAGCAGTGCATAGTCACACATTAGCACACAGTACGCCCCATTGCCTCCATTAAAATTTCTGATCTGATGCCATTTAATATCCAGGTGATATGCGATGGAAAATTCGAGGAAGTTTCTTTTTTATTTTTTTGGTAAAGTTTTCTATAAGGAGCGTCAAAGAATCCCAAGAGACTGTTCTGTCAATTAAAGCAGTGCCCAGCTGCCCACATACACGCACATACACACAGACACACACACACACACACACACACATCATTCCGCCCTTAATTCTCACTCTCTCCCTGCTCTGTGTTAGACAGATGCGTCAGTGGGACAATAATGGAGCGCAGAGGCATATGAGTGAGTCCTGAGATGACAGAGAGCCTGGCGTTCCCAAATCCCCCTCTACTGCACCATGGCTCTTTGTCACAGTATAATCCTTCCTCACTCGCTGAGAGGCCAAGAAGGAGAGAGGAGAGAGGAGAGGGAGGGAGGTGAGAAGAAGACAAGGAATAATAATAAAAACCACATTTAGCAGATATCTAGTCATAGATGATCAACACATGGCAGATGTAGTTAAAAGAAGACTAGAGAATGGATTGCAAGGAGGTGAGCTATGCTGAGAGGGAGTCGCTAAAAGGAAACAGCTTGAAGGAAAGGGTATGACTCAGCTGCATAGGCAATTAGGGCAAGGTGCAATTCTTAGAATCCAAATTATAGAAAGGCGTTTAGAAACTGTGAAACAGAGAGAGTGCAGGGGACAGCGAGATGAGAGAGAGAGTCAGTGGCCGTGGTGTGTGGGTAGAAGAAGAAGAAGAGCAATAGAAAGAGAGGGAGGGAGCCAAAATGAAAATAAGAAAGACTGAAAGACTAAGGCAATTAGCTCATTTGAGTTGACAGAGCCGAACCAGAGTGTTCGGAAGTGATAAGGTAGTGAATGTGCAGCACAGGCAGAAGGCGAAACAACTGCATCTTCTCATCCCCCTATTAATACCACTGACACGCCATTGAACACTCTTGTTTCCAACTTAGTCATTTCTAAGCAAACACACACACAAATACACACACACTGGCCTGGAGCACATTTGCTGGTGCTAATGGTCTGCGTAATTCAAACACAACAGAATTAGTGTTGGAATAAAAACACATTTATGCCCCCCATGTTTACCAGCAGTTTATTTCCAAGCCGATAGTTTGAATTTGTGAGAGTGATTTTGAGGGTAATCTTCTGTGTATTAAGATAAATACCTCTCCTAAGAGCACATTATTTTCCCGAGTACAGTATAAAACCTGCACTAAGACTTGTAACCTCTCATTCACACTTTTCCTACACCATGAACAAATTGGGCTCCTATGTGTAGTCAGTTAAACAATGTGAATAATTGCCATTCATCATGTTTTCATTCCCTCAAAGACCGTGTGATTGAGCGTCTTTATTGGCTTACTGAAAGAAAATACACAAACACGTGTGTGTGCTGCGCAGTAGTGATAGACATTTGTACTGTTGCCATACCTACTGAACAAGTTTGTCCTGGTTGTGGGTGGCTTTGTTTGTGTGAAGAATATGCTGCTATGATTGAACACAGATGACTAAGGGATGACACTGACCTGTGCTGAACTATAGCCCTGCACAGACACCATCGGCCTTTACTCAGATACAGTGCATTGTGTCATATTTTGAGCATCAAACCGCTCATATGATTCACACATGATCTGTTGTCAAGGCAGCGCATCAAATTCAACAGCTGTCAGAGTAACAATAGAAATTCTCTGTAGCGTGATGGGTGAGTAATCAGCTAGCTCGTTTATTGAAAGAGTTTGCAATAGGTCAGAGATGTACAATGCTCTGCAGCTGCACTCAACAAAGCCGCTAAAAGCAAAAAAACACAGCCTTAACAAAGCCTAGATTGTTATTTTTCTCTGCTTACCCGCTCCATTCTGCCTTAAAAAAAAAACGAAGGAATGCAAGTCATACAGTGCATGTCTTCAATCATGTTTTCATAGACTGCTGTACTGCTCCTGAAGTAAAAAGGCAGAGGTAGAAAAGGGCGTCAAAATTATAGGACAGACATGTCAACAGCTTGTAGAGGCATCCATCACTCCAACTGCTACAGCACACATATCTGCTCTGTAAATCACAAGTTGTGTGTTTTTCTCCGAGGAAAAAAAAAAAAAGAAACCAGAACAGAAAAATTGACATTCTGTATTTATTGGTTTCATGATGGAGCCTCCTATCTTTGCATTCATTTGTTGAACCACTGTTAAGTCTCTGTCCACGTAGATGTAGGACTTGTTTCCAAACAGCAAATCAAATCTATGAATAAAGCATTAACGTCAGTGCTCTATCATTGGCAGAGCACACGGTCACACTTTCAGTGCAGGTGGTGACCGACTGATACATGTTTCCCCCTCAGGACTTGTTTGCTGCTGAGACTGTTCAGTGCTAAAGACCTGTAAAGTCGACGCAACCTGACACGACTAAACTGCTGCTGATGACAGTTCTTGTATATACTCACTGCCTGAGCAAGTAAAACTGCAGCCCATATGCCAAAGGATACCGAAAACTAGAATTATTGCATCGCAGTTGTATGTCTCTGCAAACCAGTCAAGTTGCACTTACAGTTTACATCCATGTCTGTGAAAACATGGATGCTTCACAAGCATCTTCAGCAATCAGCACAGTTTCAAGATGGGCACTGAATATTAGTGTCACCAATTCCGTATCTGACCAAATGTTTCCCCTTCTGTTCCTGAGTTATGAAGCTAATGACCATTAAAGTGGTTTTGCAGAACATTATGATGTCACAGTGAAGCTGACCTTTGACCTTTTGGATATGAAATGTCATCACTTCATCGTTTTATCCTATTAGACATTAGTGTGAAATTAAGTCATAATTAATGTATAAATCCTTGAGTTGCAGCCAAAAAGATGTTTTGTGAGGTCACAGTGATCTTGACCTTTGACTACCAAAATCTAATCAGTTCATTCTCGAGTCTAAGTGGATGCTTGTGCCAAATTTCGGGAAATTCCCTGAAGGCCTTCTTGAGATACTGCATTCACAAGAATGAGATGGACACAAGGTCACAATGACTTTGACCACTGACCACCAACTTCTAATCAGTTCCCGTTCGAGTCCAAGTAGACGTATGTGACAAATTTAAAGAACTTCCCTTGAGTTGTTCTTGAGAGATAGCGTTCACGAGAATGGGACAGACTGACAACCCAAATACTCGGGTTGCTTCAGGACTCATCAGATTGGTTCATGCAACAAAGTATGCTACATTCTTGTTAGCCTGTTAGCCGGTGTAACTGACATCACGTTATCAGTTATATGTAGCCTACAGCTTAACAATTTGAAAAGATACTGAAACATATTTGTAACTTTCAACTAACTCGATACCCGCATATGATGTAAGGGGGCCCTGCACTGTTGTGGCCTGAAAGATGTGCAACACCAAATACTAAAAATACTTGATAAAGTCCACTGCTGCCATTCAATACGGACCTTTATTTCTCTTTTCTACTAATAGATAAAAAACATACTGAAATTATTTTTGACTGTAAAAAGAGATTATTAAAATATAAATTGGATGTAAGTGTTTGACCAAAAGATGTGAGTGACATAATTTTTAAAGTAGAAAAGATATTAAGTGTATTGATGCCACTTATAATGTTTGAAAACAGGATTAGTAATGTTGATTAATTGCTGCGGCTTCTTAGCTGCGCTATTAAAATGTCATACTGTATCTTGGAGAATAACATTTCTATTGCCCAACTTGTGTTATGATTCAGTGCCATATAAAGGATTTTCTTTATTTTCTGTGCCCTCAGTTCTGATTTGAGTGGGCATGTTTGCTCAAAAGATGATCTCTGCTTTGTATCGTAGTGGCACTTCACACTGATGCTTTCAATAAACGACATGGTCTCGGAACACATGAGACATACTGGTTTTGAACTGCCAGTGAGAAAAAAGATGTAAGAGTCCATATTTGATCTAAAGCTCTGTTTTGGCTGTCTACTTTTGTCTCTTTAGAACAAGCCATGTGAAATCACTTTTCACTGACTCACTTATTTCTCTGACTGGTGTGTCTTGTCTCGTCTGCCTTGTGTGTGTATCTCACTGACTCGAGTGGTATTGCTTATCGAAATGCACAGATTTCATCTGCTGAGTTGCATCATGTGAGATTATTAAATGCATTCAATTGGTCTGTGAGTTTGCTAGTTTAAATACGTAAAATGCGCCATCAAAATGTTATGATTCTCAATAGTTTATCAGTTATAGGTCCCGGTCCAGATGGAACGGCGTCTGGGTCCGCAACATGGAGAGAGATGGCAGGTTAACAAGGGGGATAATGTCCACCCTCAAACTGCCTAACGACCAAAGGACAGCAAAGAGAAATGCATTTGATAAAGTCTTACTTGCCTCAACCCCGGAGAAGCAATTATTTGAGTAAGGTGTTTTAAGTAAATGTGTTCATGTGTTTAGTAAGAGGCCTGCATGTTCTTGTATCTCCTTCCAGTGTGCTAATTTGCTCATGTTTGTTTTTAATGCAAACTCATCACTTCTTTTGTTGGCTTAACATTTAAGCCCTTCCAGTGGTTCAGGGAACAGTGGCCCTTACATAGGGGGACTTTTATTGTGAAATGTCCACAGGGAGTTTTTTCTTTCATTAACAGCAACTTCACAAAGAAAAGCAAAAAGGCAAAGTACAATCGATCCAAATAAATCAATATGTGTATTCCACTGAAAAAAAGAAGACCACAGCAGTAGAACAGACCTGTGAGCATTGCAAGACAGTGTAGGTGTACTGATGGGTTTAATGATATGGGAATATATTTTGTGCTAAATTAACCAAACAAGCCATTATACTGCAGATATTTGTGGTCATTTTAGTCATGTCTTCACCAGAACTGACATCACCAAAAAGACATGTGCCTAAACCTTAGATCTGTTTGCCGTTTCCATGACAGACAGTTCTCTTATTAATGTAGGTGGGGTTGTTAACAGATGGTAATATCTGTATCTCTGCTCCATCCAGCTCTTGCTGTATTTCCTCTTCACCAACAATGAAGAGGAACGTCTGCACCTCGCTGATCGTCCACAAAACACAGTTGCGTGACATTTTCAGACCAGGCTTGTGTTCAGAGCACAGCAGGGGTGTAGTGCAGCAGAGGCGCACAGGAGCAACACTCCACTGCTCCTTTTCTGCAAGTGAGGAAGTAGTATATTCGCAGTTCACATAATACTGTGTCGACGTAGAGACGTTGAGAGTGTGATTTATCCTTCAGGGATTTATGCTTCAAAATTTATCCTGGCTTCATATGAGTAGAAGAAAAGTCCACTAGCGCCTAAGCTAATTTATACAATGTAAAATGCCGTAGTCTTGTGCCAAAAACATTAGCATGCTGTTTGTGGGGTGTTTGTGTCCAGCAAAAGACAAGTGCTTTGTCTGTGAATGCAACAAGTTAAAATGAAGCTGATTTGTTAACTTGTGTTTGAAATTGTCACTATAAAGCCGTGTTTAGTGTGTGTTCAATGTGTGTTTTGAATCAACTAAACTTTACAGCACTTCACAGAAATCCCACCGCCAACTAGTGTTTTGGAGGTGTAACTGCAGAGTGATACAGACACACCACTGCACAAGTATAAGTGCTCACAACGGTGTGGGTCACGTGTGTAAGCTACGGCATAAGCTCTGCGTAGAGCTAATGCACAAGTGTAAATCCCGCTTACAGTGTATGCCATGCAAGAGAAACTATAAGAACAAATAAGGAATGGTCAGAGTTATTATACTGACATTTAAGGTGCGTTGACTGATTCATGACGTCTGCGAAAACAATCCACCTTAAAAGTTGGAGGTCTCTGACAGTGGTAGCCATTGAGTAGCATAGTAAATTAAATTGTATTGTCTAATTTTATCGTCAGCTGTTAACTAGTAAAAATGGAAAGGCAGCAGGGGCGTTGGTGGCTTAGTGGTAGAGCAGGCGCCCCATGTACAAGGCTGTTGCCGCAGCGGCCCAGGTTCGACTCCAGCCTGTGGTCCTTTGCTGCATGTCATTCCCTCTGTCTCCCTCCCCCTTTCACACTTGTCTGTCCTATCAATTAAAGGCTAAAATGCCCCAAAAAATATCTTTAAAAATAAATAAATAAATAAATAAATGGAAAGGCAGCAAATCATCCTTTCATTTTGTACTTAAAGCTGACTATTGTCTGTAAACTTGCCACAGCAGAGACAAGAGTTTATCTACTGACCAATCAACAGACAGCAATGATTCTCGCTTCACCTTTTAGTATCAGATCAGTTTGCGAGGTACCCCAACAGAGGGGTGACAAAAAAATGAGACCGAATGCAACAGTTCTGTTGGTACCATCAACAACTTTTGACAATGTAAACACAAAAATAACCATTATAATGTTTAACAAACTGAACTCAATTGAACCAAATCGGAAACAAAGCTTATTTGATGAGTGGCTTTTATCTGTGAAATAACAGTAGTTGATATTTCCTGCCAAGAAGCCTTCAGTTAACTTCCTTAGAGATCAGCTCTGTCATTGGTTGGAATGACAACAGGGTTGTATTTGTGCCATTTGGTCTCATCTTTTGTTTGCAACACACCATTTAGGTCTGGTAGTAGAGTAAACCAATGTAGAAAGTGTTTTGTATTTATTTTTTATTAACACAGTGTGTCTTCTGAAATTTGGCCAGGGAAAAGTGATGAAAATTAGCACCTTCTGGAGGCTGACTCATTTACAGTGTTTTTGTTGATCAATGGGTCAACCCTGGACAAAATAAACTAAATTACACCAAACATTTTTTGCTTTAGTATCCTCCTCCATGTTGCTATCACAGTGAGGAGTAGGAAGTGTGAAATGTCCTATTAAATAGTGGATATTACAGGTTTTTAGGTACTTTGCACTAAACAAAATGAATATTGTGGAGTACATCTCACCTGCTACATTGTTTCCTGTTGGCTGTAACTGCAAATTGCCAAAGTAATATTCATTCCAAGATCTTAATCATGATCTAATTTTATTTTTTCTCTGTATAAAAAGCAATCTTTAATGTGATTTACCCACGATTAAAGTGTTCGGCCAGATGCAAGAATTTGGGAATTGAAAAGCATTTTCAACCAATTCTCTAATTTTTGTAGAGGATAGAGGACTGACAAATGTGTTTGGTATGTAACTGAAGTACACCCCTACTCCCTCTCTGCATTCTTAATTGGGGAAGGGGCTTTTTCCATCGTTCATTGCTTGACGGCACAGAAACATCTTGGAGATTGCCAGCCGAAGGGCTAACTCACACACACAAACACATTATCACTCACATTCACACCTACAAGTAATGTGGAGTCTGCAGCTCACATGGTCAGCTTGTGTTTGGACTGTGAAAGAAAACTGAAGCACCCAGAGGAAGCTCTGAACACGCTGGGGAGAGCATGAAGTGACAAGGGCAAAGGACAAGACAAGACTGCTGCTGTGCTGTCAAAGTTTTCATCCCTGCAAAAGAATTTTGTCAGCACTGAAAAAAATATTTACTATTTAAAATACACACACAAAATATTCCAGATTTTGGAATACATTTTCTGAAAAAGACGATATTCTCACTAAGCTGTTTACATGGCAAATGAAAAGGTATGGTCCATTAATGTTCCGTTTACATGCAGCTGTGCATACTCCGATCGATGTAAAACGCTCAGCTGTGTTTGACAGGGCTTCGTGCCCTAAAATGTCACGTCAAAATAAGAGTGGAACAGCTGGAGGCACTTAAACCATTTAGCTTCTCTGCGTCAAATAGAATTTTTCAAAGTTTTCCACTGGTGGCAGACTTGTTTGTCCATGCAAACACAGCCCCCTTCTTGTATCCTTCGACCACGATCTCAAAAAGGTCGGCAAAACATTTTGACGAACAAGTCTTTCATAATGTTTAAAAGCAGGCGTGTTTCTCCCTCCTGAAAGAAATGTGGGCTTTTCTTTTGGGCGTGCATCTCTATTCGAGAGTTGGAAACTGTTGGCGAGTTTGTCTGTGTCTGTAAACAGGCAAGAGACTGTGTACCGCAAACTGTGGTAAAAACTAGGGATGCACGAAATTGGATTTTTTGGCGATATCCAATATGCCAATATATCACAACTTACTTGGCCAATAACCAATACCGATATTGATATATCCAGTATGTTCCCCATTTAAGTGATCATCAAGTCTCTTCGGTAGTGGAATTAACATCATATTATACATGCGTACTCTCATCGTGATGGCCCACCAGCAGATGGAGACATGAAATACAATATTTTTCAATGTATGTGATATTCATTCATTGTGCAAAATACGAAAAAGCAAGTTGGCCGATTCTGATATTATTTATCGGTTTATTTTAAAGCTGATATTGGCCGATACCTATGACGTGCATCCCTAGCAAAAACCCCAACTGAGACACATATTTGAATGCACATGTGTACAAGCCCAAAGAATTCTCCCAAGACCGACATAATAGGCATATCAAACATGACTTAATCAGAGAATGCTACATTCAGAGTAGGGCCTGATTTGGAAAATCCAAATGGGAAATGCTTTTTACATGACCTGTATCTTAAATGGTATATTATCATATTCGGAATAATGGTGTAGTAATAACATGCATGTCTATGTGGCCAGTGTCTGACGTCTTGCTGGACCACTTTGCTTACTATTCCAAAAAAATTTGGAAAATACAGTATGAAGCTTCTGAAATAGGACTTCATCATAGTAAATATCAAAAATAAGAAATGACAGCTCAAGGTCAGATAGAGGCTAGAAACCATCAGCATTACAAGTTATTTGTGTTAATGGTTATTATAATTATCACAACTCATAGTTAGGCCGGTTCCCTTTTCACAAAATCAAGATTAAATCAATGATGGCTTAAACAATTTTTCAAATTAAGTCAAACGCATTTTGCACAGTTTAGGTATGTTGAAGGAGTAACGTTGTCTTTAAAAGTCTTTGTTTTCCTCTTTAGCCTACAGTCAACAAAAAGAAAAATTTCACAGTATCCTTTGTTTGCTTCTATGTAGGTGTTCTGGGAATATCTTTATGCCATGTGTGCTGGGCCGCTCAACTGCCAAAATAACACTTTTCCACCATACAGATACAATAAACCCAGACATGAATTGGGTACTGCTTTACCCGATTCATGTACTACAATTACCCAATGTTTATGGTGTATTTTCCCTTTAAGAAACATTGCATTACTTTATTAAGTTGATGAACTTGAAAGAAATTGCTTCCTCAAATCACTTTTACCATAACAAGGCGTAATTGTTACAGCTCTGCTTTGTGTAATTCGTGAAACAGTATAAATGATTACTTTTTTCCTTTTTCACATCACTCTGGTCCGTCTTCCACAGCATGAACTCAACACATACCAGCCAGTGAATAGGCCCATTGAGCTTTATTTGGAGTGGCTGTCTAACCAAGGTCCTCAAAGTAAATATGAATACAGTACATTCTGTCAGGGTCACAGTTAGCTCCCTATTCACACAGCTCCGTGTCTACCACAATTTCCTCAACAGCCAATCACCATTGCACTGGAATCCAGGGGAACCATAGCAACTGTGAGGCCTTGGATGTTATTGGCAGGGTCAATGGAATGAAAGAGAAAAGAGACGGAAGTCAAGTTTAAAGAAAAAACCCAACTGAATCTATGCAACTGCCAAAACTGCCACCGAGCTGTGGAGATTTGACAGCGAGTCTGTTGATGAACCTACTATGAGCTCAAATAGAAACAGCTTTAATGGCTCATTGGCTTGATGCAGCTCACAAAGCCCCTATGTACTGTTTAAAATTTCACTGAATTGTCTGTCTCCATCTCTCACACACACACACACACACACACACACACACACACACACACACACCCCCTCAATATGTCTGGGGTGGTTGGTGGTGAGTCACCCATCTTGCTCACTCTGAGAGAAGGAGATTGGTGCCAGGTATGTGAATGATAGAGTGTGATGTGCTTGTGATGTTTGCAGATATGCTGCCTTTGCTGTATTTGTATTTACAAAGATAAAGACATAAAGTCAAAGATAAACTTGCGGTTCATAATTTGGACTCGCTAATGCAACAGTGGGAACTTACAGGGGCTAGACACAGCAACAACACCTGTCTTATGTAATGCAGTCTGACACAACAGTGCTCCCAACTACAGCCACAAAACTAAGTCTATGTGACAGAATTCAACACACATTCACAGTACTTCTTGCTGGTATTAAATATGTGACTAATCATGAGCCAAACAACAGAAAAAAAATCTTTAAACACTTAGCAAATCTGTTTCATCAACACTGTATGGGTGTGGTTTGACCAGGCTTGATTGGCAGTGGTGTGTCTGTTTGGCAACATAACCAAACTTCAAAAATCTGTGATCAGATTGGCATTCAAAAACATTCTGAAATGCAGATTGATGAAAACTCAGAGCCCAGTTAGAAGAGCAAAGACAAAAAAAAACAAAGCTTGTGTCCAAAATCACTCCCTGCTTAATATTCAGTGCACTTTATTTGCTGTCCGCCATTTTATTTATGTCCGAATTAAATGTATCCGCTATGTCGTGCCCTCATAAATTCCACAAGAACGAAAAAAGTAGCGTCCGTGACATGTGCACCACTTTCTGCCAGCAATCCCACAATGCAATGTGCCACATTTTATGGATGCAAAAATTACCACTGTGTGCCTCTTCATCTTTCAGCAATGACGCAAAATGATAGCAATTTACTGCTCACTATAGAGCAAACGATTGAGCGTCTTTTATATAGGGAGTATTGAATGAGTGAATGAAGGAGTGGTTTCGGATGCAGCCAAAAACAGAAATCTCCCTAATAAAACAACCGGAATGATTCTAACTTTGTTAGATGATGGTGCACTCATATAGGACTACATCACTTTTATAGAGCGTGATTAAGAAAATAGGTTTTTGGGGTTCTTTAAACTTCACAAAGTGGAATTTATTAAAGCTTTAGCACCAGATTATAAAGGTGTTTCTGCTCTTGTGTGAACCCCTAGAACAGGGATCTCATCATCACCATAAATGAAAGCGTACATTCAATTAAAGCTACATGGCTTAGCCGCAGCGGCGTCTACTGCAGCCCGTCCTTGATAGTGCATTTGTGCTTCTTCTTGAATTATTTCTTGTGTTTTGTTGTTTTTGTTTGCCTCTCAGCGTGTGTTCCTACATGCCTTCTGCTTTAACCTCCCCAGCAGTGAGTGGGAGAGGTTAAAATAACAGAACAGTGGCTGTCACTGCTGTGGAGGACACTCGATTCTCTCACACACACACACGTGCGTGCGCACACTCACGCACACACACACACGCTGCATGCGAGATAGCGAGAGACAGACTGACTGACAGAGAAAGAGACCTCCAGGAACAACCTCCAGCTGCCGACCCTTATCCGGAGCTGCACTGGTCCAAAGAGAGCACACTGGCCTACATTACAATGACACTGACATATACTGTACACTTCTATACAAGACTGCGTGTCTGCTTTAATGCAGCGTAATGGCAGTTTCAGATTTTGCAACACCACCGTAGAAAAGACTATCTTGTTTTATTATTCATGAATCATGTTACGTGGACATGCATACATAAGTGTAATGACTCTGCATGTTTATGATTTAACCCGCAGTGAATGGAGGCAGAGGTGAGCGGCTGGGAGTGAACGTCCTACCCTATTACAGTAAAGTGAGGTCAGTCTCATACTTTCTCTAGCCTGTGACAGAAACTAGGCATCAGCTATAATTTGTTCATACTCTCAAAGGAATAATATTCTGACAGCATCATTTTTTTGAGTAGAAGGTCACTCACCTGGTGCACACAGTCATGTCGAGGAATTAGGAACGATGCATCTGAGCTGTGATTCACATAATATATAAGTCTGTTTCTGCCTCCTTCCACATTTTGCCGGAGTAATTCAAAGGACTGTTATGCAGTGTAATCAGATGAATTTTCTTTGTTTGCTCTTTAATTCAATTTGCATACAATATTTTCTTTGTTAATTATGTGGAGAAAGTGTTTGGGAAATTGCATCAAAAGGGAAAAAAACATCACTTAACAACGATTTTGTGTGTGTTTACGTGCCTCTGTTGCAGTCACCCCTTCTCTCCCATTAATCTCCTGTCTTTGTTGTCTTATTTTACCTTGACCCAAAGGACCAGTCTAATTGAAAAGCACACAAAACACAATGTTTTTAAGGCTTTGATTTAAGCTTATTAATGTCCTTCAAACTGACATTTCCAGTGTGTTCACATCCCATTGTTCTTGTTAAACAAATTGGAGTTTATTTTGTTTTATTTCACTTTTATGACTGGCTGTAATGGCAGGGCTGTTTTGTATACTGACAGCAAAAAAAAAAAAGTCCTCCTAATTCTTGTTTTAAAAATATGCATTTATCATTTGTGGGAGAAGATAAGACAAATTTAACCTGCTGGACGTTTAAAAATGTGAGCATAAGCTCAGGTCAGGCCAAGGTATAGTGCTATGGTAAAGGGAGTGCAGTCAGGTGTAGGCTGACTAATCAAGCGTTGAGAGAGGGATGAGAATTGAGTCTAGGTCATTTCTCACTTCTAAGAGGACCATGGATCATTTCTTACAATCCCTTTGTGGGCACAAAAAGGCATCAGTCAGTGGAGAAACTGTGACAGAATTGCTGCGGCCTGCCACCTGACCAACACCTCTCACTGCTGGGAACTTCATTAACAGATATGGATCTGAGGCTCAAGGACTTGTTCCCAACAAACCCTTAACCTCATAGAACGCCAGCCGTAGAGCCTTATCCCAAACCCTTTCCTGTTGTCTCTCTGCAGATCCTATCTAGCTGGAGTGAGATACGCTGTATAGTGGCAGCTTAGCCATTCTTTTCACCTCTTCCATCCCCTGCCAATATGGATAGCATGAGCCTCTGACATACTGCTTACTTCAAAATGATGCATCACGTCTTTGGCTGAGGCTTTATCAGTGAGCCCATTGGCTGAAAATCAATGGTGGGGGGGGGGCACAGGGATATTAGCGAGCATGCTCCAAAAGACTATGTAAATCTGTGAGAGTTGATGTGCCAAACAGATAACACGAGAAAGAAAACGAAAGGAGGAAAGCGAGAGTACGAAGCGGCCTTAAAACAGAGCATCGTCGTGCTATATTGAGGGGGTTTCAGTCCATGATTTTAAGTCAATTAGCAAGTGATAAAAGGGAGGGGACAGAGGAAGGGAGACGGCAGCAGTTATGACAAGACATCTTCACAGCTCATTTGCAACAAGGCAACATACAGCCAAATTCAAAGCATATGACTGACTCAGCTGCTGGAGATAAGACGGCAGCCACCCCAGAGAAAAGATTCATATTAACCCTGCTGATGTTGTCAGGGAAGGACTATTGTCTGGGACCTTGTTTTCAGCAGTAATCACAATGGCCATTCCACTCCAGCCCCCAGCCTCTTCACCCTCGACACTGGTGCAGCAAACCTGAATTGACTGAGTGGTTGATAGTATTATGTTAAATCTGGGCCTGCCTCCCCTTTTGATGTTAACACTGAGGAGGAGGAGGAGGAGGAGGAGGAGGAGAGAGGGGAAAAAAAAAAGAAGAAAGGACGTAGTTGTCAGTGTTCTTGTATGTGGCTGGTTATCGGGCACATTAAAGGCTTCACAAAGAGCCAATAGCCTCTTATGAAGGCAGTAGCACGGCTGGAGCCACGCTGTGCAGGGGAAATAATAAGAGTCTGCTCTTTTGCAACCCACACATACTGTAACAACCAAGAACACTCACTTTTGTCAAAGCAAAGAGCCACCATCGCATTCTGGCGGCGGCTGAATATTTAGCAGTGTATTGCGCTCACATTTTGAAGGAAATTAAGAAACACTTGACATAGTCATAGGAGTTCCATCTGCTTGTTGAGGCCCACCTGTACTCACACACTGCCAGGTGTGCTGCCAGAAAATACTAACACCTCTCTATCCGTCCATTCAGAGCTGAGGAAACCTCCAAAACAAAAACACCATTAGAGGAATTTCCTTTGCGCCTGCAAGATGTTACACGCCTTAATTTGTTTGAATGTACAGTACGTCCTATTTGAACAATACATATATTTCAAAAATTAAGGCAAAACTCCTGAGAAATATGACTCCCACTCAACCTGTATTCCAGACTGTTACATAATTGCTGTCCCTGTTGTGTTTCACTGCACCGGAGGAGTACCTACTGTAATGCAGTCATCTTATTGTGAATGTCAAAGGAAAATATGCACATAAACATGTAGTAAATGCCAGTCAGTGTCTCCCAGCACATTATTAACTGGCACTTGATGGCACAGGAAGTTCAGCCTGCGGGTTTTAAATGAAGCCTTGGTGTTCCTGTCAACTCACCACGCTCCATAATTATCACAGGGGTCATACTGTAATTTCCTCTTTATCCCCAAATAGCTTCAGCAGGTGCACTTTTGCCTTGAAACATAAACCTTTTAAATGACCAGTAATCTGCAGGGTTGAATAGTATTTGTATAAATCCCAACAAAAGAATGAGGAGTGGTGAGTGGGTTGTATGGAGGGCAACAATTTCAGGTCAGAGGTAAGGCGTTTCAGTCACTAAAGAGACTCAGCTTGCTTATTTATGAGGGCCGGCCTTTTAACTGCATGACGTCAGGGTAATTCAGATTGTTGAGAAATGCACTGGCACATACTGCATCTGCAATGAACAGGTAATAAAAATCTGTCTGCTTTCCCATTGTCAGATGATATATTTAGTGTATTCTGGAAGCATTTGGTTTGCTGAAGTAGGCCTGTGTCGCACCTCATATCATGGTTAACCACCCACAACTGTTTTTCTTCTCATCAAAAACACAATACATAATATAGATATACGTATATTCCACTTGGTAAATGTCAGATTCTGATAGGAGCTACAACCTGCAGGTGAGCATGTAAGGAAAAGAAACCCACAAACTGTAGAACTGTGGGATACATGTATTTTTTCCCCTTCACAGTCACTGAGAAATCAATGTTAAGAACTAAGCTGAGGCATCAAAGACCAACAGCCTATCTGACCTGCATAGAGCCCCACTGTGGGGTATAATGCAGCATTGTACACCAGTTACTTAAAGACCCATTCATGCAGACACTAAGTAAATGCATAGGACCGTAAGATGGGGGGTTTGGGGTAGGATACGATTTACAATACTGCCTCCAGCCTTTACGATTAAACAACTTACACACAAATGGAAATATATTCAGAGAGAAGAAAAAACATCAGATGAAAGTGTTTCTGATTAGAGAAATACAAACCAAAGGTTTTTATTTTTCATAGCCTCCTTTGTCTCTCCATAAAAATAGTGTTGCTCAAAATAAACTGTTAAAAGAAAAAGAAAGTCATGTTTCAATGTAGTCCATGGAAAAGCCCCGGTATCAGACATTCATTTGTTTCAATTCAATCCTCTGTTTTTTTTCTCCAAAAGCAGAACGGTCAGCAAAGCCCTGTATCACTGCACCACATGTCTGTTCCTTTTGAAAAGCATCGGAATGAGCCCTTGCAGAGACAAGTCAGGCAACTGCTGTAATGCATTATTAAATTAGCCCTAAACACTACACAAGCCATTAAGAAGCATGTCAAAACCTAAGGGAAAAGAAATAACACAAAATGCAACCAATAACAGAACAAAGTATTTGCAACAACTGTTATTAGCCTGCACTTCATCTTTGCCAGTTAAACCAGTGGGGAATCATGTGCACACTAAATAAACATGTTTAGATACGCTACAACTAAGAAGCACTGGCACTGTCAAATAAACGCAGCTTAGCTCCAGCAAACAGAGGGTTAAACCTTAGCTGCAGAAATTCACTGCAGTCCAAAAGCATTTGGCTGATAGCTACTGAACAGCACATTCTATCTGTGCCATTACGCTGCTATCCTTGGACAAATGTTTCTATCTATCTAGATTTTGCTTGTGTGTCTTTTTGTGTTCCTAAGTCTGGAAATACCATTTTATTGCATATAATATTTGGCACAGTAAAAACTGGAGCTTACATTTGGGGCTGTATTTAGAAACTGGTGCCTGTATAAAGAGTTTTTTCTTTTTTTACTGCATCCTAAATATGGTCAAAAAACAAACTAAACGCCTCTTTTCCTACAGTAGACAGTACCACCTTCTGTTATCAATCACAAAAGCAATTCAGTATCTTTGTCTTTTTTAAATAGAAGTCACCAGTTATTAGAAAATAGTTTCAATTTACTTTCTTTTCTAATATAATCTGCATGTCTCACCACTGCCTGACGGTAGTTTCATTTATATATATTTGTATTTTTTTTCATATTTATATACTTATGTATAGGCATGTACAAGAAACAAAAAAAACTGTCTCTGATTTGCACTTCTGTACAAAAGAAAGTTACCGTTTTGTTCTTTGTGCATTCTATTGCATGGACTGGTGAGCAGATAGGTGGAGAGGAGAGGTTGGGGCAGAGTCAGAGATAGATCCAGAGGGAGCATTACTCAGATTTGGGTCTCTTGAACCTTCTCCTTGCCGTGAGTAGTCTTAATGACGTAGGGATCAGCAATGGTGCTGATGTGGCTGTGATGCTGTCTGACTGAGCGATGAAGAGAGTTGTTCTGGGTCCAGTGGGCTCCGTAGCCCCCTTGGCGGGATGAGGAGGAGGAGGACACGTACCCAGGCTTAAAGGTGTTGCTGTTGTGTTCCACTAATGTAGGCAGTACCAACCCTGTGTCGTCAGAGCCACTAGATCCGGAGGTGGGTGGTGGAACGGGAGGAACTTCTTCCTCCATCTGTATGATTTCTATGGTCCTGGCTGCCGCCACCGTGCTCCTCTGTTGATGCCGCTTACGCAACTTATAGAATGCTATCAACATGGCTGCTGCCAGCAAGGTAACAGCAACAAAACAGCCAATGATGATTTTAGTGGTTTTCATCACCTCATCCAGGCTGGCGGCTGGCCCACTAGGGATTCTGGCAGTGGGGATTGACACCTGCCTTGGAGTCTGGGTGCTTTGGAACAGCACAGTGGGTGTGGAGATGAAGACGGGCTGAAAGACAGAGGGTGAGGCAGGGATAGTAGGCTTGGGTTTAGGGGTCTCCTCCACTGTGGGCTCCAAAACTTCCACGGTTACGGTGGTAAAATAGGACAGATTAGACGTGTTGAGTTCAGCATTGCTGACGTTTAGGTAGGCCGAGGCATTGGAATTTCCAGCCATGTTGCTCACCATGCAGGTGTAGACCCCCGTGTCTGATGGGAGAACGTTGGAGAAGTTGAGCGTCCCATCGTTGAGGACAGATATCCGTGGGTGAGCTGAGCCATGGGTCAATACAGTCCCATTGGGGAGAAGCCATCGGACTGAGCTCATGGCAGCTGTGCGGCACTTCAGTTCTGCCACCCTCGCTGCCGAGATGTTCAGATCTCTAGGAGCATCGAGTATGAATGGTGCCGAACACTGAAAGGTGGCCTGATCAACTTCCACCAGGTATCGTCCTCTCATGTGGACCGGGGTGTGGCAGCGTCCACAGCAGGTGGAATTTGTGGGAATGTATTCTCTGAGCCACCAGGAGAGCCACACTACATCACAGTCACATCGCCAAGGGTTGTGGTGCAGGTGTAGCTCCACCAGGTACTGTAGAGGGGTGAAGAGGTTATGGGGGAGGGATGACAGGTTATTATGGGCTAAATTCAGCTCTACCAGGGCTGTGATGTCATCAAAAGCATTCCTCTCAATGTTAGTGATGGCAGAGTTCATAATCCACAGTTTACGTAGATTTTTAAGCCCACGGAAGGCCCCAGGCTTCAGGTCAGGGAAAACATTCTCTGATATCTCAAGCTCCTCCAATCCCACCAGTGGTGAAAGATGAGGAAACTCCCTCAGGTTGCACATCCCCAAGTTGAGATACTTGAGATTTTCAAGGCCCTCAAATGCCCCATCAGAAATGTACTCCAACTTCCTCAGTTCTCCCAAGTCCAGTCTCATGAGGGAGGGGACACGGTTGAAGGCATAAGACGGGATGCTCTCAATGGGATTGTTTCTAAGCCACAACTCTCTCAACTTTGACAGGTACTCAAAAGCCCCACTGGGAATGACTGTCAGTCTGTTGTCGAAGAGCTCCAGAGTATTGAGGCTGGTCAGGCCATTGAAGGCCCCCACTTCAATCTGTCTGATAGCATTTCTGCCCAACTGCAGTACCTCCAGGTGATGCAGGTGCCTGAAGGTATCTGCCTGTATGGTCTCTATGCTGTTTTCCATCAGGTTCAGGTACCTGGTGTTGGGTGGGATGTTCGGGGGAACCCTAACCAGGCCTCGGCGGGTACACACCACCTTGCTGAGCTGGTTAGTGCAGGAGCACACACCTGGACAGTTCTGTGGGTTAGCCGAGCCCAACGCAGGGCCTGTGGACTGGCACATACTGAGAGCAGGCACCATGAGAGAGAGCACGGCGAGCAGGGCTGCGTTCCAGGTAGGCTGCACACTAACCTGGCCCAGAGGACTCATGGTGTGGAGGGCTCATTATTCTGCATGGTGGGGGGAGACGGCACACACCAGAGGACAGACCACCCTAGCCTGGCTGGAGCAACTCAAGGCTCCCAAGTTCCATCGACAGTGCAGGATGATGCTACATCAAAATTGATGTGTGTGAGAGAGAGAAGGGAAAAAAAGAGAGACAGAGACAGAGTGAGAGAAATTAATACAAGAGAAGTAGCAGAGGAAAAGCAGTGCAGCAATGTAAGAAAAAAGGTTGAATAACAGTATCAGTGACGTACCTCATTAGTTTGGAAGTGGTCCTTTTTGCCTCTTTCCAAATGTTAAAAGCAACAGTCATGCATCACGTTCATTTATAATTTCCTTCCATGGAAAGACAGCAGATTGATGTTTTCTTGTTTTTCCTCTCTGAAAAAGTGAGGTGGCCCTCTATTAGCCAAGGGTACAAAATGGCTCCTGGTATTAAAGACTGAAAGCAGCATGAAAAGCACTCACAGGCAGAGGTAAGGCCATGAAGGCTTGGCAGGTGCCTGGATCCCTTCTGCCCCCACTAACTGCCCCCCTGCCAGGCTGCAGACTCCAACATGCAGCTCCACTGTGGATAAATCACAATGATCCATAACGCAGTAAAACACGACAGAGGAGGAGAGAAGAAGTGACCAACTGAAATAAATAAAAATCCCCAGTTCTGTCGGCTCCTGATACATGTGTTGGCTCGTCGGCTGGTCGCCTGTTTGGTGGAGAGACCTCCCTCACTGTGACTTTGCCAAGGGCTAGTCGGTCGCTGATTAGCCCCGTTGTGACAGAGACTGAGAGACAGAAAAAGGCTAAAGAACTCCCGGCACAGTCATCCCCCTCTCCTCTCCTCCTCTGTGTTCCTTTTGCTTCCTCCCAACGTTGGGCTGGCCCTGGTCAGAGCAGCTGCAGGCTGCCGTGTGCACAGTTAGCAGTAATCCGTCTATTCCTCCTGGGGGGAGGGGGGGTTGGGGGTGGTGGGAGAGATGGTGGCGCTGGGTGGGGGGTGGAGAAGGGGATGCGCTGCACTGTTGGAGCTTCGCAAAAGGCTGTCGGAAGAGAGAGAGAGAGCACTCTTGTCCTCTTCTGCAATGAGAGAAAAGAGAGAGGATGACGCTGGGAGGATGTGTGTGGAAAAGGGCTCCGTATCTGTATCCAAAAACAGAGAAAGGTATTGAGGATTCTTCTCTCCACTCGCTGTTTGTCCCCTGGGCTGTCTCCTGCAGTGTTCTTCTGCTTGCTTATTTGTTAGTTTTTCTCCAGGGCTGAGGTAGTAAGTTGTGGCAGTTAGCCATGTGTGTGGCTGTCAGACTTGCGGCTGGCTGGTGGACTACTGCAGTAGCCAGAGTAGAACAGAGAGAGAGAGAGAGAGAGAAAGGGAAAGAGAGACAGAAAGAGAGAGATTGAGAGGGAAGGAGAGAGAGAACCACTGACAGATCAAGAGCAAGAGAAAGATAGAGTGCGTGAAGGAGTGTGTGTGTGAGAGAGAGATGGAGAGGAGGAGGCACGCGAGCACTCAAACAGGCAGCCCACCGTCACAGAAGCAGCAGGAGCAGCATTCTAATCCACATCTCCTCTTCTTGTTTATTCTCCAATCTCTCTCTTTTCTCTATTCCCCCCCTCCGTGTCGGTGTTGCAGGCAGCTAAGATGCTCGCTCTGCCCCCTCCCTTTGTCCTTCAGTGGGAACGTGAATGTACTGCTGACGCACTCCTCTCAGCTGCTCAGCCAGCCTCAGAGCAGTGCATTGGTTTGATGCAGTGTTCCTGTGTATTAACACATTCAACCTCCCCTCCTCCCGTATCCCTCCTTCTCCCTCCCCTCACTGTAACTATCTTCTCCTCTCTTACTCTCTCTCTTCCTGCCTCCGTTTCTCACGTGTGCCGTCCCTCACCGTTTGTCTTTACTCTCACTCTCTAGATGACTTTACCTGTGTCGATCCTCCCCTCTCCCATGCTGCCTGTCTCCTCCAGCCTATCGTTAAAATGGAAAGTCTCCAAATCCAATGTATCATACAGAGACAAGAGGTCAGACTTTCTGCTCCAACTCCAGAGTGGTTTTGTGCTCTGTCTCTCTGTCTCTCTGTCTCGTGAACGCAGCAGTGCGCCAGTGTTTTCCAGTGGAGATGCAGCTTGCTGCTATTCCTCACCTCTCGTAAGGCACAGTTTGGTGAGTGTTTCCCTCATGCATTATTACCATAAGGGACAAACAGAGTTGTTTGTTGTATCTGCATTCCTTATTTTGTCAGTTTTTTGTAGAGGATTTATTGTGTGTGTGTGTGTGTGTGTGTGTGTGTGTGAGGGTTTTGGAGATGGGGGGGTTGGGTCGGGGGGTCCGTGACATCACAGAGGACTGAAATGCTGACTCTGCTTCTCTGTGTCTTCTGGGCAGTCTTCTCTTCAGGGAGGAGAAAGATGAAAGAGCTTGCACACAGTTATCTCTTAGAAAGATGAGAGAGAAAGACTGAGAGATAGAGGAAAAGAGACTTACCGAGAGAGTGGGGGGAGAGAGATGGGGCCGGGTAGGAGGAGATATATCCACGTCCTTGGTGAAATAGGGGGAAAGGAGCCTATAGAAGGAAGAGTGGAATGAGATAAATAGGGATAGAGGGGAAGGATGAGGGAGACAGATGAGGGAACACACTGCATAGTAGCCTCCTCAGTGAAATGGCACAGAAAAGGCAGAGAAAGAGAGGGATGAGGAGTGAGGGGTGAGGAGTAGGAGGGACGAGAGGAGTGTTGATAGTGTTGGATTAAGCATCATTTGAATGCAGGAGAAGGAGTCTCCCACTCTGCCTTCGGTTAATGACCACATTCTCTCCCTCTCCTCGTCCTCTCTCCTGTCACATATATATTTGCCACTGAGGTCGCGGCCTTTAGAAAGAAAGAAAAAATAACATGCAGACAATAAGAAACGTGCCACTGTCAATTCCCCTTTAAATTCTAACTTATGAAACAAATAGGACTGGAATTTTGCATCCCACTACACATAATATTGAAAAATGTACGCACCATGTCACTGTGTTGGTCCAACACTGGACCATAAAGTGAAGCTAATCTAAATGGATGCAAGGTATAGTTAACAAAAGCAGAGCATGAGGACTAATGCATTTTTCCTACTGTATGTGATCCATATTTGTGCCAACATATGAACCAAATATGAATAAAATATCACACTAAATAAATAATGCCCAGTATTATCTCTTGGATACTTTTAAATAAAGTAGTAAAGGATGTTACTCTTCTTATTGTATTTCACTTGCAACGCATGTGTTTTAAATCCTGCTGCAGTCATGTCACCAGTCAAAAGCAATTATCTGAAGCAACATGGACATTAGATGCTTGAACATGATATCAAATAAATATTAAATATCCTCTCTTTTAACCATCAGCAGACGAAATTGATTGAGAGAATCCATTCTAGCCTTAATATCCTTTTTTTTGTATCATGTAAAGTTTATGTCCAGACATCAATGAGTACTTGCATGTATTTCACATTGTAAATGGGTTACATCTTGTGTCATCTTGCGCCAGCTTGGCTTTGCAATAATGATGATTATTTCAAATGAATTATTTGATGGAAATGCTTGTCAAATCCACCATTTGGAATAAATAAAAATAACCTTTGCACATAAGACACATATTGCGTGTGAAATGAGGGTTCACGGCATGGAATTGAAGAAGAATGAAGACTGACCTTCATTGCCCTACAGTGTTGTGGAGAAATACCACTGTGTAAGCAACAAAGGGAATAAGTGAAGATACAAATATATATATTTATATATCTCACAGTTTCTTTTATGCATCAAAGAATGACTTTGAAAGAGCTGAAATAACAGATGAAAAACAAGGATGAATGGAAAAAAACTCGCTAACATTGGTGTTTTGCGAGGTAACATGCCAGATAGACAAGAAAGGCATATAAAAAAAACATGCCAATTACAGCTCGTGTACCTATTCTATTCCAATTAGACATGGTGCTTTAAAGTGAAGAGTGGAGGGGAGGAAGACAGACTGAGAGAGGAAGAGCACGGTGGGGAGAATGGGGAGGGTGTGAGAAGAGTGAAGGGGGGATAACTATTAGTTAAGGTGGTGCAGGCAAGGTTGGTCAGATAATTGATGGCCATGGTTGTAGCTGCTGTGTTAATGCTATTACAGGGGGCATGAGCATGGAAAGGTCAGTTAGCACAGTGAATATATGACGTCTCCCCCCGCTGTCTTTATGGCTGTCTCCCTCTCTTTTCACCTCTCTGTCTTTTTTATCTGTCCTCTTTCTGTTTACATGGATCCGTAAAGAATATCAGCTGCAGCTTGTGTCGTCCAGTTCTCCGCTAAAATGTGTCAAATGAGGCTCAGAATGAGGATTTATTGCCATGTGAAAATTAATATATAGTCTGTGGTAAATCATAAGGCGTTTTATGGAATTACTCCATAGTATGATATAGCATCTTGTGTGTCAATTCCACAGCATCAATAAATCTTAAAGTGTACCCTCCAATGTCGTATATCATGAGCAGCACAGGTTACATGTTGGGCTAATTTCTGTGTTGGTTATTTCAACTTAAATCATAAATAACACAGTGCTCCCATCAGGGAAATCAGTTGTCAGACTCTGTCCACTGCATACAAACTGCATATTTTTGTTCACTTAGGGTGCTTTCACACCTGCCCTGTTTGGTTCGGTTCAATCGAACTCAAGTCTGTTTGCCCCTGAAATGCAGTTCATTTGGGCAGGTGTGAACACAGCATTCGCACTCGGGTGCACACCAAAACAACCGGATCGAGACCTTCTTGAAGAGGCGGTCTCGATCCAGTTACAAATTAACTTTGATGTGATTTGTCTGTGGTCAGAACGTGTTCCGACCTCGATCCGAACCGACTGCAGTCGCATTACACACTGCAGGGTTTAACAAGCATGAGCATATTACAGTCCCAGAGGATTATTGATGTGCGCCTCCTCCTGTACTGCCTTTATATGCACTAAAATGAACAATGCAAGCAATCAAAGTTGCACGATGTCCAGCACTAAAATCAACCCACATAGTTGTCCCTCTATTGTGACATTAGAAAGTGTCATATTTATCTTGCAAGTGTAGGCTTCTTCAATGTTTTGTTTACTTCTTGCATTTTCCCTGCAGGGAAATTCTGACCAATAAAGAGCAGCTTTCTTGCGCAAGGCATTTGATCTGGTCTGCTTGTAAATGCTGCCGTGAGAACATGAACCAACTCTAGACATTTATGCAACTTTGTAACAAAATTAGTCCCTGATTCAGACCAAAGCAAACGAACTGTAGGTCTGAAAGCACCCTTAAGCATGGGTCAATTATAGTACCATTTACTGTAAAAGCTGATCTAGCTTAGGTTTTCTGTGATACATCATCTGCCGTTGCAATGCAACGTCTATATAGCAGCAGAACTAACCTCACAAAGTGCTAAAAATGTTACAGCAATCTTGAGTCTAAATGTCTTGAATATATAAATAAAAACACAGTGCCACCAAATATTGAGAGCTGAGCAGATATGATCATGCTCAAGGCAAATTCTCTTATCTATTGTAATCTGAAATAACTGTGTTTGTAAAAAGAGCAACAAACAGCACAGTAAACATATTTCAACCATCTGAGCCACTTATTGAGTACCTCTGATACCTTTAGAACATGGTTGAATATGTAATCAGATTAAATGTGAAACTATGCTTTGAACCGTTTTAACACTACAGGGTGTATCTGAAGCAGAGTCTCTTAGTGGAACTGTTATGATGTGGTCTGAATATGTGCATTCAGGGGATTGAGACCTTATTACAGCACACTTAGTGTGGCCCAACAACCTAATGGCCAGGATAAAAGTTGGCACTGTATGTCTCTGCACGGATATGTTACATTTGTAGGTTGTTAAACTTGTATCTTTTTATTGTAGTGAATATGTTAAAACTTTATGTTTCTTTGTGATCAGATTTACAATTTTTATCACGTAGTTAGGTTTAAGCAAAAAAAACAACAACAAAAAAAAGAAGAAAAAAAAAACACTTGTTTAGATTTAGGAAAAGATCATATTTTGGCAAACACTGTTAAAAATGTCCCAATGTGGCGTTTAAAAATACCCAGTTTTGTCAACACAAACACGGCTGAAAATGCCCCAATGTGTTGTTAAAAAATACCTAGTTTTGTTGCCACAAATACTGCAGGAAATATCCCAATGTGACGGTACCCGGTTTTCTCACAGCCAACACAGCTGGAAATGTCCCAACGTGATGTTAAAAAATATCCAGCTTTGTTGCAATGAACATGGCTGGAAATGTGTCGATGTAGCATTAAAATATAAATGGTTTTGTCGCCACAAACACAGCTGAAGTGTGGTGTGGTGTTATATATCCCGTTTTGTCTGGACATGTCCTGACACATTGTTAAAAACACCTGCTTTTTGTTTACTGGCCTCCATCAGTGGTCTAACTGCTGTCTGCTGCCTGTCATGCTGACAGGAAGGCCATAGCTACTTCCCTGGAATAAGGGCAATCTTCTGGCCACCACATGCATTTTATTATTTGGCCCAAAAGAGGCAAAAATGACAAGACAAGGCTCAGCACTGCTGAGGTGTTGAGAGTGTGGTTACAATCTTTGGAAGGTGTGGGTCAATACCACACTGGACAGCGTGGTGTTGGAAAGAGTGAGAAAACAGTGGGTCAGGTCAATACTGAGCGAGTGACACCCTGCCCTACTAAGCTGCGTCAGGGTTGGAGGGGAAATTGAATGTTGCAGGAAGTTGAATCTACATCCTGATAAATGATTGTGTGTCTCTGTGTGTGTATGTGTGTGTGTGAGACCCAATTAGCCTGTGTGGGCTGTTACTACCACTGAGGGTTCAAGCAATACTACCAGTCATCTGTGGTGACTGTCGCTTCAGAGGTCTGCTGCTCTTACAGTAGATGGCCCATAATTTACACACTCTACTTTACCTTTTGTGACACTGCTCACTCTCACTGCTGACTGCCGAGTCCAGAAA
Organism: Epinephelus lanceolatus; assembly: GCF_041903045.1. Lineage (NCBI taxonomy): Eukaryota > Metazoa > Chordata > Actinopteri > Perciformes > Serranidae > Epinephelus > Epinephelus lanceolatus. The sequence goes on from NC_135738.1 coordinate 25,280,057, forward strand.
CAACATGATGACTGGTAGCAGCTGTTCCTCCTGAGGTGAGTGAGGGTTAAAAGCTGGAGACAGGCATTGCTAGCTGACCCCGTGGTCACATATCCTATTGAGCCATAAGGGTCAGGACTCCCACAGGCCAAGACTAATATTGCTACTGCCAGCTGCTGAAGCTAGCACTACCACAGCCACATTACGACCTGCGAATGCTAATAGCGCTCTTACAGCTTTTCAGCTGCAGGGCAGGCAAAACAACATCTACTGCTTAGTTACTGTTAGTGACTGTTTCACCAACACAGCTTCTCCTCGTTTTGTAGTTAGAACTGACGGATCTAATTAGCTGCTAGCATTAGCCATTACCTCGCCTTAGCTACTGCTCGATGTCTCCCAGCCCCTGTGGATCCCTCGCCACTCAGCCTGTGCTTAGTGTGGCAGGTCAGCAAAGTGCTGGAGCAGCATTTGGCCTGAGAATAAAGAAGTGGATGGTGAGAGGGAGAGAGAGAGAGAGAGAGGAGACCGGTGGAAGCAGATCGATGTGGCCTGTATTCATTAACCCTCGCTCACGGCTCCCTTCCCTCCCCAATCACAACCCCGCCATTTTAGGACGGCAGGAGGTGATTTATTAGCTGTCCTGGCTCAGTCAGCACCATCGACCCACAGTCTGAGGAGAGTTGACTCACACCAGGATATACCGATTCCCTCACTGTGGGCTGAACTCACTCTGTGATCCGACACCATTCAAAGAGGAGCCATGCTGGAGGAAGCAGGATGATTAGCATATATTTATTTCTTTATTTGTATGTGTAAACTTTGTCAGAAGGCGGGAGAGGAGGCTACAGGCCAAGCATGGGTGTTGTATTTGTATAGACTGTGTCTTCATAAGGAGAAGAAAGGATTCTTCCCGAGGTGAGTGTGAAGGCTGGTGACAGGCGTAGCTAGATGACCCTGTGGCCATGGGCCAAACACACATGCTATTAAGCTGTGAGGGTCGAGACTCCCATAGGCAAAGACTCATAATGCTACTGCCAGCTGCTGAAAGTAGAAGTACTACTGTAACATAAGGATCTCCCATGCTGCTGAGCACCTGTATAACAGGAGTCTGCAATTAGACATGAAGCTCCGACAGATGTGGAAGTATCAGACGTGATCTCTGATTCATTATTTCTCCTGTAAGGCGAGGCTACAGGTAAAAGTGGAATTAAATAAAATGCATCATGTCTCTCTTAAAACTTTTGCTCCTGGCCTTTTCATCTGGAGAGTTTATCACACTTTATTTCAGCACTAGGAGCTGTCCACAGTCTGACCTGTACAGTGACACCCACTGTGTGCTGTGTGCCTCTCTCCTCTTTTAAAGTGGTGATAATTAGATGTTAAATAATAATAATGACCAAGACACACACACATGAATTGGTTTATTGTTGTCTACCATTTTCATGTTCTACCTATATTTGTTTACTTAATGATCTGTATGTATTTTGTTTTCCCATGTCATTCAATCATATTATCCTTGATGCTTTCTCATTGTTCACCTGACTTTAATGCCAATAAAGCATACTGAAATTGAAATCAAAATAACCAGGTCTTGTATTTATATTCATTAATATAAGCTGTATATTTATGAAAGTGCTTTTAACGTGGTGATGTCAAAGGACAACTTTCAAATTGCACTCAAATCATTTTGGTGAAAGCACATTTGTTCCATTAGCTGCTGTTTGTCGACTCCTAATTGTATTTAAAATGCGAAATGTATTAATTAAACGTAAACCATACAGTACTCTCAATATGAACATTGTCCCATTGTTCCTGTGAGTTTCTGTGTTCCGATTTTTTTGCTACAGGCTCTTTTTTACACCTCCAGGGACTGACACTGGTATCACATTTGCATAAAAAACACTGTGTATTTCAATACATTGAAACGCTATTAACCCATTTATGATTTCACACTGGCAAAATATATGAGGATATGCTAAAAAGCAGACATATGGAAAGGTTGGGAAAACGTTTTAGGCCAACACTTAACTGTAGCTGTCACAATTTGAGGCAAAGGTGGTGATGCTGATAGCAGGGGTGTAAATCACTGGTTTCATCATGATGCATTATCATATTGACTCTTTGGACAACGGTACGATAATTGCCGATATTACAAAGTCTGCCACAATATGATTTAGATACGATGCAATTCAAGGGCCTGCGATCAATATGAGATGATATTATATGCCCATTTAACACGGTCTATTACAGAAGAAGCTGCCCCCACTTTCTATTTTGCTTTGGACCGTAAAAGATAATAACAACACATAAATAATATAAAAAATTGTAACCGCTTAAGTGCAGTAAAGTTTACTTTCAACTGACTCCACGAACACACATAAAACAACATGTTTTCATTTTAACTCAAACTATAATCTTTTTCATAAAACTTCAGGGTGACCTTGCTTAAAATCCTAAAGGCAACCTCCTCCCGACAGCCATAAAACATGGATTAACAACATCATTTAACAAAGGACATCAGTTGTGTTTTGCTAGTTACCAATTATTAGCTCAAGCATGTTTACATTGCATAAATTAGCATAGCAGCTAGCAGACTTTCCTCCATTTATATCTTATCAAATTACATGTATTATTTATACTTTGTCTTACTTTCCGTTAGTTTAAGTCACTGCATCTCCCAACAGAACAGCACAGTTGAATTTCAGCCTGCACGCACGTTTTGTCAGCAAAACATTGTAAAAACAGAGCAGCTAATGTTGCCGTAGTGAGAAGTTAGCAGAATGAGATGCTCAACGAGGCAGGTAACGTTACATTGTGTTTTATCTCGTAACAACATTAGCCCCTTTTACACTGCCAGATTTTCCGCGAATGTTGGGCCATTTTGCCGCCAAGCTGTGAGCGTTTAGACACACAGAGCTGGATTGGCGAGTTGATCCGAGGTGCCCAATTTTCCGCCTCGTAGGGTAGTCATATTGGCGGAACCCTTTTAGTTTAAACAGACCGAGGCGGCCATCCGCAACGGGAGGGGCTGTTGAAGACTTGTGGGAGGAGCTGTTGATGACGCCGCACATGCAAGCCACTGGCGGTGGAAAAACAGGAAACAGCTGACAGCAGGAATTAGCGAGCAGCTAGTAGCAAGAGGGAAACGCAAACCTGACAGACACTGTAAAGATGAGCAACTGAGGAGACAAGGAATTGCGCGCCCTCCTTGTGCTCGCAAACGAAGAGGCCATTAACTGTCAGATGACGGGAACGGTGAAGAACGGGCCGACTTACAAGAGAATCGCTGAAGGACTGACCAGCCGCGGCTTCTCTCCCACGTCACTGTTTACGTCACACGCTGAGTTACACGTTTTGTTACTTGCTCACGCCCCCCATTGCCCCGAAAAAGGAGCATTCTGTATGAACAAAAGTACGTAGACGGCATTTTGCTGCACTCCCCGATTTTGTTTTTATACTGCCAATGCTGAAAAAAGACTGATTGGGCTTTCCTGCAAATTTGCACAATTCCTATCTAAAAAGGGCTACTGTTGACATACAGCTTGTGCTTCGTCTGTTGGCCCCTTGTACTCCAAAATCGAAATAATTTCCACACTGCCGATTTATTCCTGAGTAAATACCATTATCCTCATCGTCTTCCTCTTGACTGCTTGCCATCTGCCTGCCGCTGCTTGACGGCGACACAGACTTTAAAAATAAAAGCTTATCCTAAAGATGACGATATAGATCGATGTTTTTAATTTGCATTGATAATACTGGATCATTGATCATTGAATCAATATAGCTGATAGTGTGTAAAAAATTCTGTTCACTCAATAAATCCTGCAAAAGTGAAACGTGTAAATGTCTATTCCCCGGATGCAGGCGTGCTTACTTCTGAAAATAAAACATCTGGCTAAAACTCTTGACTTAAACTGTGACTTACAGACATGATAGTGTGATTAACCTCTGTAATATCTGATGGTTGCATCATTAAACTAAATCAACTCGTATTTTGCAAAGGGAGACCCAACAAACACGTTATACATAGACAACTGAGAACTCTATGATATTGAGTGCAAGTCAGACATAATGGAACTATGCAAACGGGTGCATCTGTCAATTATCTTCCTACACACTCTCAGCTGACCATTTTGTTTTATAAATCCATCACTCTGAAGTCAGATCGTGTCTGACAAACGACTCTTAATAGAAACAATGCAGCTCAATGGATTTTATTGATTTCCCTCGACTAAGAACACAGTAGGTATTCGGTAGTTTGGACACAAGCAGACAGTGAATGGGGTCAGATCCTAATCCCATGCCGCTCACACAGGGGGAGTCTGCACATTAGGTGGAAAACACAGACACAGATAAATGAGATGACCGGCAGTCAGCGTTAATTTTTCTAAAATCAGAACACAAGTCAGTGCGCGCTTGTCACAGAACAATTGCTGTCCATTAGTGAAGAATAGCATGCGTACTGTTTACATGATTCTGTTTGCTGTGCTAAAACTCCTTATCAATACACAATTGCTCCACTGCTTCCAATAAATATCGCTAACAATATAGGCTATACTGCTGGTGTATGATCCCTTTGTTTAAAAAAAGTATTAGGTAATGTTAGGGATGCGAGGAACGCTGATAACAGTGATTATGACAGTAAACACTATTAATCAGAGCCGCACGCGTCTGTGGAAAATAAATAAATAAAGCCCCTCAGGAAATTAGTCTTCAACAGGTTGCTGTATTTATCTATTTTTGTTTTCACGTCTGGATGCTCAAACCCAGTTAATTATATTTGTGCATCCCATTAGTACAGTGATTGATTTTGTGAGGTTGAAATAAAACGTGCCCATCCTTACTTCCCATGTGCAATGAGTGCATTCCTGGACAGAGCTCTCATTGTTTGCAGGCTGATGACCTCCACCACACACTCGTTTGTATATGTGTGTGTGGGTGGGTGGGTGGGTGTGTGTGTGTATGTGTTGCGCCCTGTCTTTAAAACGGCGATTTGATTTTAGTTAGCACAGATGATCTTGGTCATTAACTGCAGCACCATGTAACACACAGAGCCCACAGGATAAAGTGTTGCTCATTCAGATTTTAAAAGCCTGGTGAGCCACATTTAAAATGCTCAAACACTCAGAAGTAAAGCTTGTACACTGGGTCACAACCCCAAACCCAAAAACTGTTGCTTGCCATGCAGGACAGGAGAATTAAATCTATTTGCCATGAAAGATTTAACAGCCCCACATTCTCCTCTGGAAATATTTGTACTGATTTAAAGAGAGTGAAGTTACTCCTCTCCGATTGTCTTTCAATGGCCAAAAAAAAAGAGAAAAGAAAGACCACTTTTAGGAATGAGTCACAGAGCACATTTTTGCCAGCGTACACCCAAGCGTGCACACAGATACACATCCCACTATGCTGGAGATGTATGAAGGCAGTGTGTTGGAAGGACTCCCTCACCTCTCATATGCAAATAACTTTCCCCCATGCAGCTCTGTGATTGGCTTGCTGTTATTAATATTCTGCCAGCGTGTGACTTCGTTAGCCCGGAGTTACTGTGCCAACAGGCAGCACTAAAAAGGGACTTTGTCAATGTTTGATGTCTCGTGAAGTGATGCAGTGTGTGTGTATGTGTGTGTTTGGGAGTCTCTGTTTTCTAAGAAGATTCAGATTTGGGCAGTGGGAGACACTACTCCCTGCTGACATCAGATTGAGGAGGAAGTGGCTATCTGCTTCTGAATATGATTGTAATAAAATTCTCTGTATGAACACCCAGTTTTGTGCTGCCTCTGTAGAGGAGCCAGCCACGCGGCAGGCTCCTTCCTGTCTCTCGCCGTCTAAGTACAGGTTTGGCTTATGGACTCTGTCAAGGCAAAATCTCAACCTATTACTTTTCATCCATTTAAGTCTGGGCAACTGCCAAGTATGCCTGTGCTTGTAAACAACAAACATCTTTAGTTGAATCATACAAGCCAAACTAAACCATGTATACGGATGTGATGCGACGCCTAAACTAGCTGTGACATATTTGCCTGTGGCCAGCCTTCAGTCACCCGTCGTCACACTAAGTCGCTCTGTCACTGTCGTACCTCAACAATGACAGCATGAGCAGTGTGTTCTCAACACAGATCATAGGGTTTGTCATGACAAGTGTAGAAGGGCCTCGCTGCTGTGTGTGTATGTAGGTGTGCAGTGTGGTGTGTGTGTGTGTGTGTGTGTGTTTGTGTGTGTGCGAGGGTACAGTAAATCCCCTAAACTGGAGCTTGTGACCCTCAGTAATACATTTCCTTTGGCAGAGCGGTTCTGGATTTCCCCCCAGGTGCCCGAAGGTTTCGTAGGGAGGAAAGTGTAGGGCAGCATTTTCTAAATTGAAGTCAATACCAATCGGCCATTTATCTACAAACACCCTGATGCTAAGGGCATCTAAAGGTGTATGTGCACACAGAGAGAGAGAGAGAGAGAGAGAGAGAGAGACACACACACACACACACACACACACAGCGTTTTCATTCCAGAAGCTGATTAAATGATTTACACCCAACAATAATCTTAAAATGAAACTCATTTTCTTAATCCTAACTCATTCAAATATTGCCCATTCTCTAAAAGACTCCTATTGTGTGCAGGCTTGTTTGTATCAAGCTCCCAGGGCCAAGTTTCTTAGGAGAGGGATTGTTTCTTAGGAAACAAGAGGATTTAACAATACAGAAACTAATTACTCCTCTTCACCCTTGAATTGCACAGACTATTGGAACTACAGCAATAAAAGGGCACATTATGCATACAGCAGCAGTCAGCTTTCATACATCTTTGTACTCCATACATCCTGAAGATGTTGAGTCATCATGAGTGAGCTCTCTGTCTCTCTCTTACACTCTTACTCTGTCTTATATTTGACAGTTTATGATGCAATCGGTTTACCTAGGCTGACTACAGCTGGATTTATGACAACATAACGTCTCAGTGTATTACAAGACACGATGACATCGGTGGTGTCAGCCTTCTTTGTCCTGAGCAACGTTTTTTGCTGTAATCAGATTTTGAAAATCTGGATCGGAAAGAACAACCAACCAGGTGGTTTCTCGTCTTGGCTATTTTTCCTTGGCTTCCCATTCATAGGCAGCTTCCGAGCACAGGCTGTATAAAATGATGGACGTAGCCATTGTGACGTCACCTGTTGGTTTGTGGACTCCTGTTTTAAAGTAGCAAGTTTGGCATTTCGGCTGTCATCATCTTGTCTTTTTTTGGAGCAAGATGTGAGCATATTTTCACTAGGATCTGACATAGGCTGTGGCGATACCTTAAGAAAATTAAGACTTAAAGTTTAAGGGCTCTAGTGTCCCGGCGCAGCGCAGGGTGGCGCAGGGTGGCAAACCCCGCACAGAGCTAGTTTCGAGCAGCGCAACCTGAGGCACGCTCAGTTTGGTAGTTTGGCAGACCAAGGTGCGCTGAGATGGGTGTGGCAGCGCAGCAGGGGGAGGTGTCAACAGATCCAGCTTGGCGCAGTGATAGTTTCGTGCCAAAAGGCTTCGCCGAAGGTGCGCTAAAAGCTCGCCATCTGAAACCAGGTCTACTGTCAGCACAGGCGGAGCGCAGCTGGTGTAAGCCGAAGTTTGGCTGACCGGCGGACAGTGCGCACGTCACCAAAACCTGACAGGCAGGTTTCCAGAATGTCAGGCACATTAACGATGCAATAAATACCCACAAAAAACACTATTCAATGCAACTATCTGCAATCAGCACATAAATGTATCTCTATATCGACTGTCCCGTCACATCTGATGTCAGATCAAAGGGATTGGCACCGTTTGGCATGTTTGGCACACGTAATGGAAACCTGATTTGATTAACACAGCTGCAAACTAATGAGTTCACATCCCTCTCAGCCAACCACAAACAGCCACAGCATCAGATAGGGAGTATATATTCAGCATCTGTCATCTTAGAAAAGTCAAAAGAAAAGAAACAGAGTGAGACTGCGAGAGAGAAAGAGAGAGCGCGTGCACGAGAAAAACGCAACATTGACAACAACAGGTTACCTTTGCATCATCAGCCCGTGGAGGTCTGCTCGCAGTTCCGTATATTCGAACACTGTGAACTTGGACCTCCCAGACCAAAACATCAGTTTCCTCCAGGGAGAAGTTTGGCCGTCTGACGCTGCTGCTCTCTTCTGCCATGGCGAATTGAGTAAACTCTCATTACACCTTCGTGCGGCGCATTTAAGGGCGAGGAGAGGGGCTCATTTGATTGGTGTGATGTGTGTAAAACCCACTCCACACCTTCTCTCCTCCCTCTTTCTGACTTGCGCAGGTAGGAGGGACAGAGGTGGGAAAGAGGAGTAGCTGCGCCAGGTGCACGGTGTGCCAAACTTGCAAAATCCGCCTGGCCACTCCCTGTTGGCGCCCGGTCTGCCAAACTAGAGCCCTTAGACTGTTAATATTAGCTATATGGACCAGGCTGTAAACATGTTTATTTCTGCTGTGAAGTTGGGTATTTACCAAGTATTTACTGAGCTAGTCTCAAGTGGCCATTTGCTTCATTTTTTTAGGCCCAGAGGTTGCCACTTCAGAATGAATCAATAAAGGAATGATCAAATCAGTGAATAATTTTTATACAGAGTTCCCACACATTTTCATTGACAAAATTTCAAAACTCTTCCATAACTTCTCAAGGTCCCATGATTTTCTTTTCTTGCCCTACTTGCCTGGCGCTTTTCAAACATAACAGATTCAAACTGAATAAATGTGATTTCAGCTTAGCAGGCATACTTAAAGTAGAGATGGAGCATGTGGAGAAAATGAAGAAATGGATGTGATAGTAAACAAAACGTTGTCACACATCGACATCTATTAGAGCTATGTTATATCATCACCTCTAGAAAATACATTTGCTGTTATGCCACATTATGTGGAAGACTTTGCATGGAAGATTACTGTCACAGAACTCTCGTAAGTGCTATACCGTCAGAAACTGGACTTGCTTGAGTTTCTTGAAGATGTTTCGCCTCTCATCCAAGGGGCTTCTTCAGTTCTAACTGACTGCACCCGGCTATCATGTGTGTCGTTACGGTTAGATTGGCCCAGGTGAGAATGGGTGTTAAGTCATCTGGGGAGGGATCCCAAGACTGCATTGTAGGTGGGTGATAAGTGGGTTCGCAGGCCACCTCCTCTGTTTAATGACGATTGTTCCAGTTTGACGTACATGGCTTCTTTCACGCCACTTTCAAACCATCTGTCTTCTCTGGCCAAGATGTGCACATTGCTGTCCTCTAAAGAATCTCCCTTCTCCTCTAGATGTGAATGGACAGCTGTGCCATGTACTTGTGAAGTGGTTGTTTTGTTTTACCAATGTACAAATGTGTGCATTCCTGGCTGCATTGAACTGCATACACTACATTACTCTGCTTATGCCTGGGTGTTTTGTCCTTAGGGTGAACAAGCTTCTGTCTCAGTGTGTTGCTGGGTTTCAAGTGTACAGGAATGTGGTGTTTGTTGGAGATCCTCCTGAGTTTGTCAGATACTCCTGCAACATAAGGAATGACGATGTTGTTTCCTTTTTGTGTCTCTTCCTCTCTCTGTCCCCTCTGGGTCTTTTGAGGGTTTTTGTAAAGGCCCAGTTGGGGTAGCCACAGGTTACAAGTGCTTCCCTGGTGTGTTTCTGTTCCTATGACTTTTCCAAAAATGTATAAGATTTCTCCAACTACCATGAGTTTTCCAGGCCTGGAAAATGTTATTCTGAAATACCATGAGTTTTCCAGGCTTTTCATGATGGTGGGAATGTCCAAAAAGTTTTTTAAATAATGTGCATCTTTAATTTCTTTTTTTAATTAAAACAATTCAACTAAATCCTTTGTTGTTGCATTTACTGTCATTGAGGGTTTAGATTATTTTAGTGATTTCATGTGTGGAGTTTGTGGTAATTAGAAGGGGAGAATTTGTTTTTGTGGCTTTTAAACAAAGGGATTAGAAGTCACAAAAGGCTTTCAGTCAATTAAATGCCAAAATCCACTGAGACTCATTGTGGCCACCTATACCAGAAATGCACACACTTTCGATGTGAGGGATAATGAATTTAAAAATGCTACATTGGAAAAAAAAGCAATTTGATTGTTGCAGTGAAAAAGACAACAAAAAGGATAAAGAGAAGGAACCAAGAGAACAACCAGGACTCAGCATTTCTCCTTGTATCTTAAAATTCTCCACATTGTTGATCTGATTTTGTTGTCATGCACTAAATTAGAACACAGGCACTGCTTCTGAGTTCAGTCCAGACTGTGAGTTGTAGCATTTGTATTTTGGCAACACATTGCAGTGCTATATAACAATTAGTACTATGAATGCAGACTAAATACCTCAAACCTCCTCCTACCTCCTACACAGAGTTTATCACCAAAACCCCCTGCAGCAATGTGGCGTGTTCTGCATGCCTCATTTAAAATATTGTGTACCGTTTACCCCATTTCATCATGGCTTTAAACTGTCCCCAAATATATGACTGCATGTGTTTACCTGCTTTTCTCCCTGGAGGCAGTTCGCTCAATTTCTGCATCATGTTCAACCCAATGAATAGTCACACAGCTGTCATGCCAGTGACCAGGCCACTGGATACTGAAGCAAAAAAACAACCTGAAACTAAATGTGCAGGTTAAAAATAACCAATGAAACTAAAAAAGAAACAAATAAGCAGCAAGTTAAAGCAAGATAAAGGATGCATACTGTCTGAATTTTGTACGTCACAAAGAAGTCTTGCAAACCTCAAGCTGAAACTGTCTCTCTAACCATACTGCCCATATAAGAGGAGTGTAAATGAACCATTTTGCAAAAGAATGACTATTGATTGTACAACTGTATTCTGTAGATTTGCCTCGCATGTTTCTGCAGAGTGCTGCTACTTTTGTTGTGTAATTTCTCCATGAGCTCCTTCATTATGAGAGGGACTCTGCATGTTCTACACTGATCTATATTCAGGGCCTAACCCCACTCTTTGTGATGGGGATTACGCACTCTGGAGGCAGGGTAATTTGATATCCATTGATTGAGTCAAGAGCCAATCTGAAATTGAGGAATTGTAGTTATTGCTATTGATTTTAATAACTAGGCTGTTACAGTTCATTCAGTGCAGCTCTAGTCGATACAGAAAGTGAACTGTTCCCCCCTTTTCTGAGAAAAAGACGGCGCTTAATCCAGTGGTATTGTGCGTTATTGTGAAATATGTTCTGATACAGTCATAACAGTACGTTGTAGCATGATAACCAATGACAAAAATAGTCACAGCAATTACAGACAATTAAACATTAACACCATTTCAAAAATCACAGTATGTGATATGAGCTATTATGTGTAATATTAATGGATGTGGTGTGTATGTGAGCCATTATCACTCCCTGTGCATGCATACCTTTAAGTGCTGCACATATTCTTTGTCAGCCTTTCAATAACCGCACAAAGCCTGTTAATTTAGTTTAGTCCGTGGAGACCTTCGCTCAAAGTTTCTACTGATCCATATTTAACTAGTTATTGGTTTCAGTCTCCCTTAGGAGGCTGTATTCATTACAGATTTCAATGTACAACTATAGAATATAGGTACTTGATGAAACCATCTGTGAGGAATATTTCAAATCTGACACTGGGCCATGATGTCTTCATTTGAGTAATAGGTTAACTGTGCTTTAAATATTTTGTGACATGTTCCAACCATTAACTAGTGCATTGGATTTTATTATCATGTTGTTATTATCAAATATCTCAATCCTTGGTTTCCAGTAGCAAACGGACTATTTTTCTAAAGTGACTAGCAGTTTCTGTAAAATATATTTCCTGTACACAGCACATCTTTTCCCTGGTCCAGGAGAGTAGTGGGAGTCTGAGCCTTAGGCAAGAAACTTTGGACCAACAGCGAGGTGTAAGGCTGAATACATGTTGGAGATGTTGAAGCCAGTGTTGACTTGGTTTTCAATCATTTTCATAAGAGTGCAGAGAACAATTGACAGGTTGAGACAGGAAGAGAGGAAGACGAGACAGCAGAGGCAAGAGTAAGTCGTATCAAGTATCAATGGTGAGCGGTCGTTTGTTTGTAATAATTTGACACCGGTTATGCATGTCAGTCTATAGGTTCATTTTGCTACTCTTCAGTTTACTGCACTGTGCACCACCCAGGGCTGGTACAAGCTAGCTAAAGGTGCTACTCATTTGGCAATTACTGCTAGAAATGCTGTTCCAATTCTACAGTGTTGCTATGGAAACCTGCCCACCCTCCGGTCTCCCTCCAGGTCACCCCGTTGAGTAAGCAGCCCAGTTCTGAGCTGTAAACCCCTTTTAACATTGTTAGCCGTTATCACTGTTAGCTCTGTTAGCACCCCTAGAAGTGTCAGCACAGCTAGCGTTGCTAACATAGTTAGCAATACTGAAGGGGTTGGTTGGCTCAAAATGAAGCTGCTTACTCACTGAGCCTACTAGAAGGTGGGCACAATGTTTCTGCAGCAACTAATGGTAATCGCCAAATGAGAGGGGCCACTAGCTAGCTCCAACCCAACCTGGGCAGTGAGCAGTGCAAAGTGGCCAAGGCTAGCTCACCAGTGGAGACTGGAAGGGGGGTTAATGGGCACTATGTTTGCGCATGTTAACGGGACTAGCTGACTGTCTGTCGGCAAACTGCAATAAACAGCAAAAAACAAAATAAAAGGCGAGATATTTACATAGCCAAACATTAAAATTTCACCACCTCTAAATGGATAGTGCTGTGAAATGGTGCGCTTAAGCCACATATTTTAATAATAACTAGATACCGGACGGTAAGATGGCGCCTATTCATTCCAATGGATGTGCTCAGCTGGCACGTATGCCAAAAAAGTTTTCTAGCTCCCTGGTTTACTTCCGCGATATGCAGCCCACTGAATATGCACAGTAGTATTTATATCAGTGGCCCCACCCATGAGTTCCCACTCAACTCATAGAATTACCATTGTTATGACATCACAGATTTTTAAATTGCTTTCCTTGGCTCAAGAAAAGTTTTACCAAAATAAAACCACCAAGGCTCAGAAATTCATAAAAGAAAGAGTCGTAACTGACTTTGTTTGCAGTTCGAGGTGTCCTGTCAACAGTTTTACAGACGTCTCTTTTACAATGGTGGCCTGTGAGGAAAATGCTTTTGGAGCCACAGGGGTTTTTGTTTTTTTGCCGCAATACCGCAAGTGGCCACTGGGAAAAACTTGCTGTAAGGCTGAGCGGCTTTCCTGGGGGCCTTGCTAAAGCTCACAGCCTGTTGGAGTAAAAGGAAAAGCTTCTTGTGTTTCAGGTAATTTTGCTTTGAGCTGAATGCAAAGGTCAACATGGTTTCATGCTCTTAATAATAATGGCATGTGCTGATGTTTTAAAGGTATAATGTTTACCATCTTAGTTTACTGGCACTAAACACACAGAGTAGAGACTAATGGGACTGCTGTTAATTTTGCAGATATTTGGTCATAAACCAGTCAGGACAGCTCTGGCTTAGAGGAAGAGTGGGTTGTCTGCTAATCACAGAGATGGCAGTTCAATTTATGATACCGCCAAATGATTACCTTTCAACACAGAGGATGTAGGCTACTGTATTTTCTACATTAAAACCATGTCAAATACCACAGACACCAGAAAGACATTTCTATTTGTGGACTGGGTGTAGTAAGCAATCCTAGTTAAAATAAAAGGTCTCATTTTAACACAACGACAAATATTTAACAAAGAGGGGACTTTTTCATGAATAGCATTCAATCACTACAGCTTTTACACCAACCACAGCCCATAATTATGCTTTTTTCCATTATTATAATGTTTAATGATGACACAAACGATGATTACTACAGGGTGACAACGGCTGGTGTCAGAGGGATAATGATGTTAAGGATAATTGTGACAGTGATTGTAGACATCAAAGAGGATGAAAGAAAAGTTTGTGGTTCATGCAAAGTGCCATATTTTAATTACTACTATTGCGCATGCATGTGTCTAATGTTCATTGTGTCAGATTTTTCCAATGACATATCGATCTTTGACTCTGAGTTTGAACCTTGGAAACAATATGCACATGTAATGCAGTGATGGAAGAAAAAAACAGCCTTTACTTGAGCTAAGTTCCTATTGTACTTAAGCAATGTCCTAATTTGCATTTAAATCTCACTTGAGTAAAAGTATGCAAATATTATCAGCAAAATGTGGTAAATTTTGCTGATAAGTGCCCATTCGGAAACAAAATGGTCCCTATCAGTGTTTACCTTTCATAAATGACGTTCGTATAACGTTCTCACCCCATAAAGGAACATTTTATCCTTAAGTGTATCAGAAAAAAAAGGAAAAACTGGACAGGGAGGGGTATGAAAATTTGACTTGCATCAAATGGTTTTGGCCTCAAAGTACAGTACTCCAGTGAATGTACTTAGTTACATTCCACCGCCGCTATAATGTGAAGATGGTCATTGTTGGCTGCTCTGCATGGAGCAATGCAGAGCCCGTGGTTGTGCAGTGAGAGGCAATCCTTGCTAAGGAGACGAAGCGTGGCTATTGCAGCTCTAAGTGGGAATGAATGGAGGGCTAATTTGATGGGAGCCACTTTTCTCCCCACCACATTTAAAACCCCATTACACTAACATCCACTGTGAATACCCCACAGGTCCTTTTGACATGAGTGAACTGCATAGGTCACACACACACACACACATACGAACGCATATAGCGCATCTCGACAAGCAGTGTTGAAATAAAGGGTGGTATAGAAATTACTGGCTTAAGTAAATGTGCCATGGCATTATGGGTACTAGACCATGAACAATTCTGAGCCTTTCAAAGGTTATAGCACACATGCTCAATCATAACATCTCATCCTTTCAGCCTTTTTGTATTCTCTCTCTCATGCACACACACACACACACACACACACACACACACACACACACACACACACATTCACACCCACACACATATGTCAATGGTGCCCATTCGCACCCCTGCTGAGGTTCTATTTGGCTTTGAGACACAAGCACAGAGGACCCCTGTTAGGGAGAGCACTGTGTCTCACTGCCTCCCCTCCTCAACTGTAAATGGTGAGCGGAGAGACTCAAAGAGATGCTACTCTACCACAGATACCGTACGACTTAACAATATTGTACAAAAATAGTAACTAAGGAACAAGTGAGGAATGGCCTGAAAATTAGAGCTGACCTGAATGCTTCGAAGCTTAGATCGTTGCCATGGTAAACAACATCAAAATCAGTATTTGAATGCTCCATTTATGTATGTGAATGAATTACCCACAAATAGCCCATAAAAATAAGAATCAGTAATCAACATTAATCATGATGCATCAACATGAATTGTTTTTAGTTAGTCTCAGATAAGGACATTTAAACTTTGTGACCACAACTAGCACAATTAGTCACTAGCAGTCCAGCACTACCGAAACTGGGGCAGTTTGACCACATGCGACAGGCTTACCGATAACACTAACAAGATGTCTGAAACGTTAAGCACCTGGAATGGTTTTAAAATTAGCAAAGACGACCTCAAAAAGTCAAGTTCCAGACACGCCAAAGGAAACAGGTCACAAATCTACAATGATCTTGGTAAATCACCTGACAACTTAAAGAAATACCTTAGCTGTCTCATTCTTATTCTGTTTGTTATCTATTATGGCTAATGTTTCTGCGACCTGCATGCTAACAAAGTGGCTAATTGTCTTGTTATTTTAGGCGCACTGACTGATGTCCCCATCTCTCATTAACCCCACACACAAACACCTTTTGATGAATGCAGCTAAGCAGCACAAACTAGTAACAACAGAATTAGTTTTTTAATAAGAAATCAGAGACGTTGAGATTTTCTGATTTTTTCTTATATCCTATTTAGAGCACACACAAATGGGTGACAAATTAAAGGAAAACCTGAATAGATAAGTGGAGAAACATGAGAGCAGATGCTTCCAAAAAGGTGCACTACACGCTAGAGAAAGCAATCAACATCCAATCATGCTCTGTGCCATGAATAGGAATGATTAGTCACCACATCTCAACCCAACTGAACACCTATTGGAGATTGCGGACTGATGTGTTAGACGGCGCTCTCCATCACCATCATCAAAACACCAAATGAGAAAATGTCTTTTGGAAGAACGGTCCAATCC
Source organism: Epinephelus lanceolatus (assembly GCF_041903045.1). NCBI lineage: Eukaryota > Metazoa > Chordata > Actinopteri > Perciformes > Serranidae > Epinephelus > Epinephelus lanceolatus. The sequence continues at coordinate 25,296,179 of NC_135738.1, forward strand.
CAAGATGCAAAGACACTTTATGGTTATGTTGGTTTTTCCTTTGTCATTCATCTCTACATTACTGATCATACCTACTTGTCATATATGATACAGCGGACCAGATGCTAAACTTATGATGGTACATCGTAATGGATTCAGCATATTACTTATTTATAATCAGTTCAAGAACCATCTCTAAGATGCAGGTGCTTCAGTCAGTCCTCCCTGCTTCATTTCACCTACTTCATTTAATGAAGTAGGTGAAATGAAGCAGGGAGGACTGAATGAAGCAGGTGCTTCAGTCAGTCCTCCCTGCTTCATTTCACCTACTTCATTTCTTGAGTATCAGCACTTCAACACTGACATAACAGCAGCTCATAACTGGAGATGAATCCTACACAAAGCCTAATCTACCCAAGATGTCATTTTTTTAGTTGTAACACCTGAGGCAGGATACAGACAATAGCAGGGGGAATGTGTGGTCTTTAAACTGTCGCTCAACACACTCAGTCTCACTACCAACTCGTCAAATACCAATGCTTGGTCAGTGGCCCTCTACGTCAGATACCGACACACTGAGTCACCCTTTAGCAGCAGTAGGAGATGCATGGACATTTTTTGACGTTCCAACTACTACTGCATTAAAGAGTAAGAAAGACCACATAGGGCAGGTGTGAGGTGGAAGGAGAACTGGTCAGGTCAAACAAACTCTGGACTTTGACCCTGGAGTTTGCTATTCATGTCCCGTGTGAAACCAAAATCAATCTAGTTATTTCAATAACATTTAATGTAATGTCTATTTATGTATTTCAGGTGACACATGTGAAGTATGTCATGTGACCTTACATTACATTCGTAACGAAAGTACTTATTTTTAAGCCGAACCATGATACATGAAACTGTCCTAACTTTCATTTCCAGTCTGGGTGACATTACATACATTAAATGCAATAAAATCTGCCATCTTATTATTGAGTATTATTTATTTGATTCTTATTTTTGATGATGTGATTAAGATATTTTCTGGGTTGTCAGTTGTTTGTACCTGTTAACTGTGTACAGTTGTAGCTTTTGGAAAATTTCATTTTACTGGTACAGTAACAATAACAGACTTTTATACTATTCTTTTTTCTAAACCTAATCAAGTACTTTTGTTCCATTGACATAAGGAAACTGACTTAAAAACAAAGGGTTTTTTTAGACTTGCACCGATTACAGTTTTTTGGGCCGATACCGATTTCCGAGTGTTTGGATGGCCAATTCCGATTTCATTTTTTTCAAACCACTTAACTGCACACAAGATATTACAATATTTCCTATCTTTGCTTTATTTGAACATTTTAACCAAGATACAACCAGCTTTTCAATAATCATCTCAAACAAACAAACAAAAAACATTTTCCTTTTTGCTCAAATATAACTTCAGGTACAGTATTAAAATGCCACTCATCAGTTTCAAGCAGCACAGTGCAGCAGTGAGAGCTCCGCAGTTAAGTTTAACACGGACAATTACGGATTGTTTATGTCCTGATTCTGTCTTTGTCTATATGTTTTGTATATTAATATTTTTTACTGTTTTTAACCTTGCACACGAACTCTGTTTTAATAGCAAAAGCCTAACCAGGGGCAGGGGTTGTGAATTAGCTTCAGCTAGAAACTTGTAAGCATGACATCTGTTTTGTATTTTATATGAAATGTTTAATGCATTTGTCCCTGATCAATAAACGTCTAAATAAATAAATAAAATAACAACTTTCTCCTTCTCTCTTTTGATGTGTGTGCATGAATGATTAAGGTGAGAAGCTGCCCATGTTACACTTACAGTAGAGTGAGTTTAATGTGGTTAGCATGTCAACTGTGTGTACTTTCCAGTTTGTCTTTGTTTGTTGTTGTCACTGGAAATTAAAGTATCCTCTCGAACCTGATTCTCTGGCCGGAATCATTTACTCCAAACCAGTGTGTCCTCGAGGTCCCCATCCTCACATCGCCCAAGCCGTGAGTTGCACATGTGCGTGTGTGCGCTACTGATGTTACACGATGTCAATCATGTGGCGCGGCGGGAATTTAACCAGCGCTTTAAATCGGCATATTTTAGACTGACTGGCCGGTCGCAGGTCATGGCCGTTCACGTGAAAACCGGCCCGATTCCGAGCACTGCCAATAAATCGGTGCAAGTCTAGTTTTTTTACCTACTTACTAAGTTTATTTTGAAAAGACACAATGCATATGTACATACAAGCACCCAAAACTGATGTTGGAGGGGTACCTAGAGCGTCAGAGTCTGACGTTTAGGGCCACTGACCAAGCATCAGTATTTGACAAGCTGGGAGTGATTTTGTGTTGCTCAACATCTGCAGTACTTGCAGCAACACCAACTGTCCACTAAGAACTAGTGAGTGAAGTGTAGCCAATTTTTGGCAAGTAATTTGCAAACACATATTAAAGCTGATTAGATTACTGCCCTTTCAGAATTATTCCTTTTGACATTTTCTCCAATTCCCATTTTATTTTTAGTCTATTTGGACAATTTTGTTAGATTTTGAGATGTTTTGAAAAATACGTAAGTGCACTTTGTGAGAGCAGTTTGTGTTTAGAATTATTGCCTCTCCAATCCAAAGGAGTAACTAATGATTAAGTAATTGCTAATGGATGAGTCATTACTACTTTGTTTAACTCGGTGGCTGCTTCAGAGTTAATTAGGAACTATTAATGAAGAGAGTGGTCCTTATTCTAAATCACAGATATCTATTAACAAATCATTACCTAATGATTCATTCATATAACATCTCCCAATCTGTTCACTCGTAACTCATCCTTATCTACTAAATCGTCCACAATTGAGTTTCTCAGGAACTACTTCATCATCCATTATCAGGTTGTTCCTCACTTGGTCCTCACTTTGTCTTTGGTAACTAATCACATTTTTGTGTACAGTAGCATAAATACAGTAGCATGCATACATTATGCAGACACACTCACACAGAGCAGCTGCGAGCAGCCCTGCAGTGTGGGATCACCTTCACGGGATTAGAACAGGTTGAACTTGACTGAATTTTCATTTAGCGCTTGCGGACCTCGCGGTGATCGATTCAACAATATTAGGAGTGGCAGAGGGACGCACCAATGGCTCGCTTGCACATGCGCGTTCCTGCACATGCATGTTGGAAAGTGTATTCTTATGTGTGTGTTTGTCTCTGTGCATGTGTGTGTGTGTGTGTGTGTGGGTCTGCAGTCTTGTCTGCGTGAGATCTCTTGTGTAGGAGTATGTGAGGAGGGAAAATATCAATATGTTACAGGATTCTTATTTTTCTCACCGCTGTTATCTTCGCTTTCCCACCTCCATTACACCCCCATCAGCCTTGGACGGATTAAATCAGCAATAAAGACCTCCATCCATGTCTCAGTAAAAGACATGAGACACATTAACTGCACACACACAATGAGCAGTCTTGTATCTAGAGGCGGGTTTTACAGCATCTATATTTGTTCTGCATGCCGTTTTGTTGTGCACATCTTAAGGTGTGCGTGTTTGCCTTCTCGTACATGCATCCATGCGTTTGTGTATGTAAAAAGAGCTGAGATGGAGCAGGGAAGACAGGGGAAATGTGTTAGGCACAGCACCTTGGGCAGTGCACATTTAGATGCTCGGCAAATGATTAGAAATGGTTTTTATTGACATTGTAAATGCGTTTTACACAGGCAATAGGCTGCCAAGGGGATAAAAGACTCATGCTATCAAAGCCACGTGTGGCAGGCCTCCCACAACGCAGGACTGCATGTGTGCGCCAGTGTGTGTGTGTGTGTGTGTGCCTGAGTTTGAGTGTTTTTCATAGCTTTTCTTTTAATTACCCCCCTTGTGAATTAGCTGAGGAATAGGAGACTGGCTATGCAATGTTAAGTATCTTTGGCTGGGAATTATCTGTTTAGTCTGTTCCGTTTGATCTTCAGGAATAAGTCATTAGTTTGCAAGCAATCTGCTCCCTCTCCATCCCTCCCGTTTACTCCCTTTCTCTTCTTTTACTCCTCCCCTGCGTAGTGTCTTTATTTAGGCAGTTTCTTTGGAGCAGGGTGACTCAAGTTGCCCGGTTACGTAACAAAAAAAGGGTATAAGGAGATGTTGTGAAAAGAAGGCAGGGTTCGGTAAGGACATGGTTAACAGAAAAAGAAAGAACACGTGAAAGATGGAGGATGTGAATCTTTACTTCCAGCTGATCGGGGAAATGAAGGGGTTCATTGTACAGTACATTGCACACAGTTTGAGGAGGCCGCTTCTTCTAGCTGCAAGGCATGAGCAAAGATTAAAAGTGTGAGTGTGTTTGTGTGTGTGCATGTGCTTGTGTGTGGTGCTCAGACAGGGTGCAGATAAGAAGATTGTTAACACTGGATGAAGAGCAACCATTAGATGGTAATTGGCTGACCAGATGCTCTCCTCGCTGCATACAAATTACAGTCTTTAACTTCACCATGCCTCTGGCTTACTCCGTGCCATTACTGGTTAGTGTATATACAATTGGAGCCTTCACTCCCAAGTAAAATCCTACTATTTCGGGAACCCATACTGTAACCATCCTCCTAAACCACAACAATCTTGTACTGAAGTTTTTCTCTCTCTCGCTGTGGCAGTGAAGTGTTTATCAGCGATTTTCTTGTCTCTGTATTTCAGATAAGATTTTGTTACCCAGTATTTAAAGGAATGTTTTAGAGGAAAAAAAAAAAAAAAAAACACTAAAATTGAGAGTCTGTCGCTCTCCCTCTTACTCTGGGCTGTTTGGTGTTTCAGGGTTACTCAGAGCACTTTCTAAGTCTTTTTCAGACAGGGTGCCAAACTGTGTCAATGCCAAGAGAAGCATTAGCGGACCCTGCGCAGTCCCCACCCACTCCCCCACCCCCCAAATGGATATTAATAAACCCGGCTCCGTCTAGCATCTACTCTCCGACCAGTCCCACTTCTTCTCCCTCTCCATCCGCTTTAATCCCTTCCTATCTTGCACTCCATCCTCCTTTTCGTTTTCTGTCTCCGGTCCTTTTCCCCTTAAGTGTCAATAACTCTTGCTTGCAACACACACACACACACACAAACACACATACACACACACAGGCAGTAGTTGCAGTGTCAGGGTTTCCACAGGGGCTGGTATAGTTATATAGTAGACTCTGTGGGTTTAGTAAAATCCTCATTAGGACTCAGTGTAGGTGTGAGCATCCCTGCTGCTGTCTCACAACAAACTGCTTACCTCGACAGAATACTCACAAACACACACATACAGCTGCACATGGACCAAACAAAGAGGAGAGTCAGACGCCAATACAAGGCAGGTAACAGTCACGCCTAAGCGTATGCACACTCACACACAATGTATGTTGATTATTCTAATGTATGCTACCACATCTTGAACACACACTCGCTAACAAACACTAAGTGTTGGTGCCGTTGTGTGGCGCCATTTTAATGCAGGATGATGTCTCAGCCTAATTAATGTCAGTCAGGATGGCAAAGTATTCAAAAATAACTCTTTGAATATGAGGCCCAGTACATCCACTGCGGCGCCATCACCCTGGTAAACCAATTATAATATTCAAAACTGGCACAGTCTGTTCCTCTGTCCCTCCTCTCCTGCCATAATCCCTATTCCCCAAACCAAACCACTGCTATTCTTCTACCATCCACCAGATGCCCTCGGACTCACCTGACTGCCCCACCCACCCACCCACACACACACACACACACACACACCTGTATCTACTTCTTCTCCTCAGCCTGCTGTTTATATTCGGACCTTTTCCACACACTCCTTGCTGATAAAGTTTCTTTGTTTTCCTGCTGCATGCTTTGGCTTCCAAGCCCTCTGTTCCCCGAACTTGTATCTGCCTGACCTTTATGGATTTAGGATTCTTTGCCTAACCCTTATGCCTGCTTGGACTGCCTTCCCGGTTTCAACCCTCACCTGCTCATGCTTCCATAAGCTCCTGAACCCTTTTCTTTGGTCAATAAAACCCTGTATCCTGTAGCAGTCTGCATTTGGATCCTATTCCTGTTACTCTGCCTATTCCAGCTGCGAAGCAAAATACTGAGCATCATTTTTAATCTGACAGCTTTTGACCTGGATGGTGCTGGCAAAGGTAGCTAGCTGTGTTTTTATTACATCTAGCAATGTGAAAACATTCCAGCCTAAAAGACTAAATGAACCTTGTAAATGCTGCACAGTTTCTGTGTTTGCTGCCATCGTCCAAAACACAGGATGTGATGGTTCTGCATCATGTGTTATTTTCGAGGGAGTAAACCATAGCCTGTGGACAAACTGAGTGGTGGTGGTGGGGGAGTAAAGCAAGTACACTACGTTATTGGCATTAACCAGTGAGCATCTTCCATCACCATTTGTGCAATTAGAAACTTGAAACAGGCAGTGCACTGAGAGTTATAGACAGAGCCAAGTGACATTAAGTTCATCGTCGTATTGAATGGGAGATGACACATGCTCAGACTTCTTAAAAGAACTCCATACAGAACAGCAGGGCCGTCTTTGGCAGATAGGAGACAGTTAGAAATCCAAAACCTTAGTCTGGATAAAAATCTTGAAAAGAGCTGCAGAGAGTTTAAAGTATTTAGGGACCAAGTCACGAAAAAAAAATGTCAGCCTTTGTATTCCAACATGATGAATAGGCAAAATGTAAGTATTTGACATATTCCATATATAATGATTTCCAAAGGTTTCCAGTGTCTTCGCTGCTTCCAGTTAAGGATTATGTCTGCCCTGCTCAGCATGCTATTATGTCACTGAGTCCCCCACTGCTTCTCAAATATGTGAAATGTCCGGCCATTTAAATAAGTGTTTAAAGACTTGATGGCTGTTAAACATCAGTAACACTCTCATTCAGTTTCAGATTTATTTTAAGCCAGAAAATTGTAATTAAATAAAACATTCTGCAGCTCTCCAGTTAACATTTTAAATTCAGTTTTTTGAAGAATGTGTTTTTGTTTCACTGCCTGTTCTTCAGATCACAAAAAACCGATCCCGAATGTACAAGGTCAGCTTATTATAAAATGAAAAGTTTCACACTGAACAAAAATTTAAATGCAGCACTTTTGTTTTGGTTCCCATTAGTCACAGTTTAAGTTAAAGATCTAAAACTTTCTGATGCCCTCAATGAATAAATCTCTCACACACAAGTTTGGTCGCAAATTTGTTAAAATCTGTGTTAGTGAGCACCTCTCCTTCTCCGGGATAATCCATACACCTGACTGATGTGACATGTCAAGATGCTGATTAACCAGCATGATTACTACCCACGCGTGGCTTGAGATGGTCACAATGAAAGGTCACTCTAAAATGTGCAGCTTGATCACACAACACAATGACGCAGATGTCATGAGTTTTGAGGGAGGGTGTCATGCTGTTTGCAGGAATGACCATAAGCCTTCTCCAATGTTGTTTCCATGAATTTGGCAGTACATCCAACCAGCTTCACAACCGCAGACCACATGTAGCCACACCAGTTCAGGACTTCCACATCCATCTGAAACCAGCCATCTGCACAGCTGATGTAACAACTGGTTTGCACGACCGACAAATTTCTGCACAAACCACAAAAACCGTCTCAGGGATGCTCTTCTGCATGCTCGTCGCCCTCAGCAGGGTCTTGATCTGACAGCAGTTTGTCATCGTAACTAATTTGTGTGGTGTGAGGTCGGTTGGATGTACTGCCAAATTCACAGAAACGACACTGGAGACGACTTATGGTAGTGAAATGAACATTCAGTTCACGGACAGCAGCTCTGATGGACATTCCTGCAATCAGCATGCCTGCTAAATCTGGGACCAAAATTTGAGAGAGATATATCTATTGGGTGCATATAAAGGGTCTTAGATCTTTCACAGAAAAACAGGAGCAAATCATGGTATGTTCTTTTGTTTTCTTCCTCATTAGTTTTTGCATGTCTTGGTAATGAACAGACTTAGGTACCGAACTTGGTACTTTTAAAAGGTACCGACCGAATAACATCAGTACTACTAAGTGCTAGTTCACGTTAAGTCAATTAGTGCCAAATTTCAGTACCTTAGAGCGGACCAGGATGAGAACGCCGGGACCAGACACCGTGAAGAGCACAGAAGCCGGGAAGCCACCTGTGGATTTCCCTGGCTGGCTTCCCGGCTTTGGGGCCCTTTGCAGTGGAGACAACAGAACTCGGCGGAGCCACCGGGTTCAGAGAGGAGGCGGAAGCAAAGTGCCCCGAAGCCTCCGAGTTGGCCTCCAAGCTCCGTCTGCTTCCCATCAATAGTTTCAGTCTATCTGCTTTGTTTTCTTTTCTATTTTAGAAATAGCCTCATATCACTACTGTTTGTGATTGTGTTTTTTAAATTACATACTTATTCCACAGATTTGTCAGCTGTGTCTAAACAAAGAGCGCGAGAGATGAGCAGATACACGCACACATATACACACACACACAAGCAAGCAGACTGAGAGAGAGACGCTCTGTGTATCATTAGAAAAGAGCAGAGGAGAAGTATCTCTTGTTGACTGCAGCTTGTTCAAAAATAACATTTTTGTTATTAGCCTAGAGAAGGAGCAAAGCACTCAAAAAAAGGTGCTGATGAGCCCCAGTACTGAATTCAAGGTACTGGCTCCAGCACCAGTAGTGGTTCAGATGTAAATGGTACCCAACCCCAGTAATGGATAACACTCTTTTGTAACACTACATGTACATAATGTATTATTATCACTGTCAGTTCTGCTTGTTGGTACACATTAATTAAAACCATATTTATCACAGCCTTTTCAAAACACTATCTGGGATTAAAGCAGCAGTGGGCTCTTAAAGTCAACACAGACTCTGCAGCACTACTGTGGGACGCTCGACAAACACAGGATCCAGCCTGCAGCGGGAAACAAGTATTACCTCCTACAGGTCTACAGTCTTCGCCATGGAAACGTAAGAGCTACAGAAATATTCATGTTGATGTGGCAGTTCTTGCAAAAACAAACGGCCATGCTGGTTTTTAGCATGTCTGGCTGCATCTATCTGATAACAGCTGATAGCTGCATGTGAGAGCACCCATCCAGCAGGACAGCAGAGTGCTGTGACTAATGATGTCTCCATCTATTCCAGGGAATAACTGCAGATGTTTAGTTACATTTGACAGGTTAAAAATCACTGGATAAGTATGGGTGTAACATTTGTATGGCTGATTGCTTTCCCCAAGCAATTGCGACGAACACCTGTGCAGGTTGCATGTTATGAAAGACACAGACATGGCGTGCATGTGTGAATGCACGCGGAAAAATCAGCATGCACTTAAACGCGCCTGTGTGAGCTCTTTCCTCTGTATTGCTCTCACACTTTTACACACACACACACACACACACACACACACACACACACGCACTTACACTTGAAGGGCTGCTCATTTGGCTAACAGACCTCATTACACGGGTGGATGGACCATCGACCCCTTGGTGGAGGAATTAAAGAAATCTCCCTTTTCTTCTCCTTCATCCAGAATGTGTGACATGATGTCCTGGAGTTATTTACCTGGTTTCTGTAGCATGACAGCTAATCTCACCTGCAGCCCCAAGACCTCGCACATGACAGCAACAAAATTAGGTGGACAGACGAATGTTTTCAGAATTCTGTGATGCTGGCCATTTTGCATTCCAAATGGAGACAATGACCTTCTAATGATAATTATTGCTGTGAGGAAACAATCCCTGGTTAATAAAACATGCAGTAGGTTGAAATATCATCCTGCCCTTTGAATTGAAATTGGGATGCTTTACCAGTTTCACAGATCAAAGACAATTTTAGTCATCACAGGAGGAACTATATAGTCTTTGAAAATAATTGCTCAGTGCCTTTTGTGTCTCTGGAATGATTTTTTTTGGAAATTTGAGAAAATGACATCGGTTAAATAATAAAATGCAGGGAGGGTCTTACAAAAGATGCTTTCAAGTTGCATCATGGGAAGTGCAGGGTCCAGTGTTTTTGAAGTCTGAGGGACTAACACTTGGGATATCTTAGCCTATAAATTGTGTCTCAGATTCTTCGACAAAAATATGATCAAGAAGCATTTTTTTTTTTGCTGTCAGTACATGGCAAGTGTCACCTGTAACCTCTGGGGCTGAAAAATGAAACTGACACGTGTGGCTCAACGTTACTGCATAAATAAACATGTGTACAGCCTTGTACAAAAAAATGTTTTGGTCTCTATAGCTAATTTCAACATTCACGAAAACTGCACTGAGGGATACATTTCTATAAACATCATCCATTGAAATTTTAATAGGGCTTAAATTTACGTATAATTAAGGGTGTGGCCACTTTGAGTGACAGGCTGTATGCTAAGCATCACCTCAGCTAATTAGTCAGATCCACCCTATGCTCCCCCCAGCTCCACCCTCTTTTTCGAAATATGGTCACCTTGGGTTACTTCCGGCTCCAAAAAATCCAAGATGGCGACGGCAAAAATGTCAAACTCAAGGCGTCAAAATGGGATTCCACAAAACAATGGGTGACATCACCTTGGCTATGTCCATCATTTTTACACAGTCTATGTCAGAGGTCGCGTCAACCAAATATTTTCGTCACGGACTGATTTTTGTTTTTTTAACAATGATGAAAAAATCTGTCATTTTGACAGACTGGAAAACTGAGGCCGATGTACTAACTTTAAGTTATTCACACTCTGTCCAGTTGGCAGTGTGTGGGCTTATTAGTTAGCTATTGTCTACCGTATTGTCTAGCAGGCTTTAGCCAAAGAGCTAAGCCCAGTAATTACGATGGCATGGAAAACGATGTAAAATAAAAGGCTGGTCAGCTCAACAGCTGCACAGTTAATACGAGCCAACGCAGCAGCAGTGGCTAAAATCTGACACTCAGCCTTTGAATGATCCCACCAAACTGATGCCAACACCAGAAACGTTTGGCTCTTTCATTGAATCCATTAATAACTGCTAGGTTACATTAGCCATGTGTTGCTAACAGTTAGCCCTGTCACTGTGTGTGTGCAGGCAAACTCTCACAAAGTGTCCCTGGTGCAGGGCTCACACTCCAACAGCCATCTCATGACAAAGAGCAAGAGCGGGGCAAGGACGGGCCAAGCAAATCAATACGCCCCGTGCAGTTTTACAGTGACATAAGATTTTACAATTCCATATCGTTAAATATTAGAGAGGTCATGTTCAGCAAAGCGCTGAACAACCACTGTTGATTACTAACGTTACCGAAGCTCCTGAGTCTAAAAAATAGAAAGAGAGGGGTTGATGTAGTGAAGGATGAAGGACAAGTTCATCAGCCAGTGGCAGCTAAAATTAAAATCACCAACAATATCACATTATGATCATTTTTTTCAACCCTGTCTGTCGAAATTATGGACAAGGAGAAAGTCGAACACAACCTCTGGTCTGTGCCTATAACATATTTGCTTGAGAAGATACAACAACAACAAAATTTTTTTACAGAATTCAATTATAAAAGGATAATAATAGAATCTAACTATGTAGGAGGCTGTGTGCACACACTGCTGAAATGTGTTTGAAGACCATCACATCTACTAACTGTTCAGACCCCCTCTATCTAAACTAGCTTAGAGCGTACCGTATGGCTCATATACGGACACCTACGCACAAACATTGCACACCTGACCCACTCATCTGCACACATGTGATACGGTATGCTAATTCCACCTCATGTCTCGAGGGCCCAGTATAGATGTTATTTATATTTGGCAACCCAAGTCTGATGACAGTGTTACTTCTATTTATTCTAATTGTAAGGCAATCAGGGGTTCCAGATGTGTCCTGAAGACTGCGGGCCTGTTATGCAATCTGTGGCCGCAGCCATGGAGACTCAAATTATCATGACAACACTAATTAACATGATGACAACCAGTTAAATCCCCACCACAGCTGGGCTCCGGTCAACATGGTAGCACATCACAGCCAAGTGTTCTTGACATCCTTTCCAGAACATTGGGCATAGTGTCCCACACAAATGCTCCGTCTCACACACTCACACCCACTCGCACACACTGCTCACTGCGCTGCGCACACACACATGAATGAGGAGACATACTGTAGACACACACAATTACAAGCCTTAGGAGGTGTATATGTGTGACTGGATTTGGGAACAGCTTGAAGCCATGTCTCATCTTTTGTGATCTCCCAGCTGCAGGCCAGCGGAGAAAAAACTATCAAACCAATGAAGCTTGGTGAGGAGAATGTGTGTTTGTGTGACCGCGCGAATATATCACAGCTGCACATGTGACCATCAAATGCCTTGGGGGGAAAATACATCCGCTTAGATTGGGTCACTGTCCCTCCCCTCAGTCATCCTCTCAGCTTCCCTCCTTCATTGAGAAATCGCCAAGACTTTGAGGTCACTTTTGGTCACTACCATCCTTCATCTCTCCTCCCTCCTTCTCTCTCATCTAACTTCTGCTCATATATTGCATCCCCTCAACCTCCCACCCCAAAGCCCCCATCTCCACTAAAGATGTCAGACAATAGTTTCACACTGATCAAATGAGACAGTGTGTCAGTTCCATCACAGGCCACAGGGAACAGTAGGAGCAAGTGAAATTGTTTGTGTGTGTGAAAGAGAGTGAGAGCCTGCGCGTGCATGCGTGGTAATGTGTCCATGGCAGTGTGTGTGTGCATCGGCATATAAAATCGCAAAGGTCCAGATGTGTGTGCATGTGTGTCTGTCTGTGATGTTGTGACGTCAAGATATTGCCTCAGAGAGCATGCAGGAGAAAGAGAGGATGGAAGGGAAGGGTGTGCTGGGAGAGGGATGAGAGGCACATCAAGCAGAATGGAAACTGTCTACGCCACAGAATACAGCATATATGATTGATAATATGATTCACACACTGTCTCTCTTTCTGTCGATGTGATACTGCATCTCTCTTCCAAAATAAAAGAAAAACAAGGCTACGAATTTTATTCACACTTGTAGGCAATCCCACAGTAAATTCTGACCATTTCCTTACAGGTCATATTTTTTTCTTAGGCAACATCCACTTATTCTAAAACACATTACTACTGCTACATTTACACAGGGCATCCAAAATACTACACTTTTTGAAACCTCTAAAATGAAGACCCTTGAAAACACAGCTGACCTCTTTTAATGTGAAAACTCCAAGGTTTATTTCTTATTCCGGAAAACGATGATGCAGACACCCACGTTCGCTTCATCAGTCACAACCTGTCAAGTCAAAACATTATCACTAGGTCTACATGCCTTAAGTGATTTCATCCTTCTTGGATGGGTACTTCTTTTCCATTGCCATGGCTTCCTCTAGCCACTGATAATGCTCTGAGTCCCACTCTAATATGTTGCTGTATTTGTTTTGTAAGGACTCCCATTGCTGTCTGTCCAAGCAAAGAAATCTCTGGTCTTACTTTTCACCATCTCTGTAGTATTCTCTGTTCTCTTAAAACTCTGTTTTAAAATGAAAACATACAAGTGTGAAGCTGGCCTTAGAGAGCATGAAACTACTGCTGATGTAGTCCTGTAAAGTCCACTGAGACATTATATGTGATAGGCTTTACACAGAAAACCTGACTTGACTTAATTCTGCACAAGTTTGTGGACTAGACTGCTACAGTTAAAGGCAAATATATGCAACCTCCCTGTCACAACACATTCATTTTTAACTACACCAGTTCAATGTTAGACTGCTGCCTATTTGTAGCCATGCCTCCTTCACTTAATCTTTTCAAGGTGTGAAAATGCACCATCGGTGCAGGGAGCGAAACATAATGCCCCTGTTAACAGAATCTTGGCAGATCAGGCAGCACGATTTCTTGGAGCTGTTAGCACTTAATACAATGTCTTTTTCAAAACCTTTTTTACATGTTTTCCCTCTCTGACCACTGCAGGCCAATGCCGGTCTTTAACTTAAAATATCTGTATTGATTCCAGAGTTTTGGGATTAAAAAGAGTCCTTGTTGCATTGTGTAAATTTTGCCATGCCAACATATTGCGGAGGAAGGCCAATTCAAGAGATGGTTCACATTGTAGAGTGCACATTAACAGGTTTTAGGAGTCATAAAACATGGAAGATTACTTTGCAAAAAGATCTGCAAACTTCTGGGAAACTGAATAAACAATGAAAGGACACCCTTTGTTGGGTGTTAACTGGGGTGGTGTTGTTTTAAGTCAAAATGGATTAGTTTAAGACTCCCTCTGCTCCATTCTGGTCACAACTGGAATGCTAAGACAAAGCCTTGACTTAATTTCACAACCTGTGCCAGATTAGCCTATTATTTAGCTCAGCTGTGCAACAGCAATGAAATGAACAGACAAATGACAGGGCCTTAACCAAACAGACATGGATGGAAATAGATGACAGTAAATATAGGACATCCTCATTGTTTTTACACTGACCTTAAATTTTAATTCAACCTGTGGCTCAGGATGTAGAGCAGGTCGTCCACTAATTGGATGATCAGCAGCTGATCCCTGACTCTTCCACTCCGCATGTCAAATTATCTTTCCACTCCTACTGAGCCCTAAATTGCTCCTGATTGCTTGGTGTGTGAGTGCATGTCAGTGTTTAAAGAGATACTTTGCTGATTTTCAACCAGCTTTGTATCATAGCAATGTGAAAACTACGTGTAAATAAACTGTGGTAAACTGCCCTCCAGATCTCCCTGCTCATCTCTCATCTTAAATTTCACTGGCTCTATTGCTGTTGCTCGAACTATAGCTTTCACTTATGCATTTTCGTGTGCCCACCACCACAGACACAAAGGGTATAGAAGCGGATTGAGAGAGAAACACAACCCCCTTTCTCAAAATCGGACCAAATTCTGATCAAACTGTAAAACTAGGATGTGCTGATCAAATATAATCCAAGATTATGTTAGTGTATTCCCTAGTTCTCCTCTAAAATGGCACCAGAAACATATTTTAGTGCACTGTTTGGCTGTTACACTGGAATTTGTGAACAGAAAGTGGGCGCCATATTGTTTCGTTTATTGTAAAAACAGAGGCTGAAAAAACTGAGATCAATCGGTGAAACTAGGTCTATTTATCTCCGAAAATATTTTCATAAACATATTTTATTTTATTGTTTAACTGTTATTAGAGGTCATTTCATACCAACCGGCCACCATATTGTTTCCTGTGACAAAATGGCAAAGCTCAAATCACGTCACCCACCAGCAGGAGCGTTCATTGAGCTGGTGCGGTGCATTGTGGTAGCTGTAGGTTTTCTACCTCTTGAGAAACAGAGAATGATCTAGTCTTTTCCCTCTGTTTTCTCTGGTCATTTAGCACCAATTTTAAAAGTATTCGTTTCATTCATAGACAGCTTAGTTTTATGAGAGGACCATCATTCCAGCAGTGAACTTCTTCTTCAACTGATGAGCAGGTGGCCCCTTGTATGGCAGCCTTGGCCCATAGTGTATGAATGTGTGTGTGAATGGGTGAATGTGGCATGTAGTGTTAAGCGCTTTTATAAGTCAGAAGACTAGAAATATAAATATAAAGTCATGTCCATTTACCAAGAACTCTTAATACTCACTGTAAGTTGTAACATATCCAAATATCAACAGTAGGCTAGATCTGAAAATAAATATCCCAAGATGGGTCGAGGAGCTGTTCATCTAATGCCTGCTTCAAATATAATGCACTTCATTCCAAAATCATTTGCGTGACGCACACTGTTGATACATTTGGCACAGACTCTCAGCTGCTTGTGCCATTCTTGCTGCATGTGATAAGTGTTTACATTCTTACTAAATATGGGCCTTAATGAATGGCTTTTCAATTATTCTGTGTCTTTCACACCTTTAATAGACTATAATTTTATGAGATACAAACAATTCTATGAGATTTTTCTTCCTTCGCACAGTCACAGTCATTATTGCTTTTATTGTTGTAGTCTCTCCACACAATGAATGTTATTTCAATGCGTTTCAAAGCTCTATAATGGGGCCTGCTTATGAAAGACGAAAACCCAGACTTGGGCATTTAACCTTCCCTTTTCTTTTCTCTAGCATATTCAGGGATTTTTTCATATTGCAGAGCAATAACTCCTTTAACAACACTCTTTTCATCTGAACTTGCCCCTATTTCCGAACTCTTTCCAGCTGTCTGGTAGACTTTCGACTTGTGTTAAAATGTAATATTATGTAAAATCTCAGAGTGCATTAAGTCGAACAGCATGTCCATCCATTCAGTTTACTCAGCTTTTAGCTCCGTATTTGGATGTTCATACTGTCACTCCTTTTAAAATACGGTCCATCGGTTTTCAAACTTAGACACAACCATCAGTGAAACATGCACACCGACACACACATGCAGCTTCAGCCTTTTCCTCTGGGTATTGCTGATGTGACAGAGAAAACCTGGTCTGATGTAGCAGGGTGAGGATTACAATTGCAAGCTTTTACATATGCACACAAGCACACAAGCACACACACACACACACACACACACACACACACACACACAGTGCAGGCCTTGAGCAGATGGATAAAGTAGGAAGGATGTGACCAGAGGAATGATGCATGACAGGGACAGCTGTGCTAAGCTCACTTCATTCAAGATATACAAGCTCAGTCACCGTACACTGGCAGCGGGGCAAAGTGTCGAAGCGAGACACAAGTGCAAACACAACGGATGCCTGTTATGCAGACACTCAAAGGTGGGGGGGGGACCATATTGCATATTTCAGAGGAACAAATGGAGATGCATTACAAGTGGTGAGGCCAAAAAAATGCATCCCCTCTGTATTTTTCACATGGCTTCAAAGAGTTTCATCGCATCCCACCGCCAAGAACATTATCACAATACAGAGCACATGTTTTGTGCTGTGGTCAAACTCTGGGGCGGATCTGGAAATTTGGATGTATTTGTACTCAATGAAATGATCTCTGTCTCATTCTCATCTTTTCATCTATTACACTTTGAAGACAGGATAGTGTCTCTAACACATGTGGCTGCAGTGGTTGACATCTTTTTACTGGGCAATCTGACTCTACATCTCATCTTGTTCTCATCTACACTGTCAGCTACACCTAACTTAACATGCCTGCAATAAATGCTGTGTTCTAATGATGAAGGAATAATCATGGGCTCAAAACAACCATGTGGAAATGACCCTGGATTCAAATTAATTTTGAAGCCTCGATCGAGCTCGGTTCCCACTTGTGCTGCTGCTAAGCTCTGTCTGTTTTGCTGAATGATGACGCACAACACATGTGCTGAACTAAACAATAGTACTTGTGCCCTGTGATTGCATTTTCAGTCGTGATCAATTATAATCTACTGCAATCTATTAAATCCTTGTACAACGCAACAGACAGCTAACTTAAATAGACACTTTGTGTAACCCTACTAACACACTAGCATCATGAAATTGAGCATAGCGTTAGTTCAGGCAGGAGACGATGTCAAGCTACATCAGCTGATCTCAAACAGCCCAATCAACTGATGGAGCAGCCAATTGATGAAAGGGAGTGAGCTGATAGATCACATGATTCCTTTCTATGCAACCAATTGGCGAATCTCATTCAGGGTGCCCTATTTAAACTGCTCTGGCCTGCCTACTGTTGCTGTTTCCGCTGCAAGCCACTTCACAACCCACCTCCACCCCAGCTCCTCCTTTTTATGTTGTGTCTGACTTATCAATGTCATTTCTGTTTGTCATTGATGCTGCTCTGTTCTGTTCCTGGGGGGTCTTTGCTGCTGCTCTCCCTGCCTTAGGCTTTCCATGTAGGCGCATGGAAGGGCAGAGAGGTTTGCCTCAATTGCACGTGGAAGGGCAGACAGGTATGCACTCTCTGCCTTATGGCTTTCCACGCAGGCATGTGGAAGGGCGGAGAGGTGTGTCCAAGGTAAGGCAGAGGGGCCCCAGAACAGAGCCATATCGCCAAATATAACACTGCATATGGAAATAAAGTTTTCTTTGACTAAAGTGTTCCTGACTGAAGTTCATTTATTCAACCCCAGAGAAATACTAAACTAAAGCACTTCATGTGAAACTGGTTGTAAGTCATGAGTATGTAAGTAAGTGGCAGAGAACCTGCCTGTAATCTACCTCTGGCTTCACTCTATCTATACACTCCAGCTTTGTATGAACTACCTACCTGATTATCAGTTTGTCAATTTGTTCAATGCATATCCCACCCTGCCAGCGGAAAGAGAGGAGTGTCAGAACATGCTAAAAAAAAGCTGTGCATTATGATTCATTGCTGGTCAGATTAAATGAAAAAAGACTTATTTCAACATTCAATATATTTTATGTTTCTAATCCCTGATTACATTTTGAGATTTATATCAAAACAGTCTGAGTAGAGATTCATAAATATACACAAACACTGACTTGAGGAAGACCAGAAAAACATCCTTCTTATCTTAATATTTCATATCCACAGCGGAACAACAGAAGAGCTCTCCATTTTTAATGACCTAAGGGGGGTTTACTACCAAACCTTGAGTGGGTATAGTAAAAACAAAGTTTTGCATTTCATGACTATTTATGTTGTTGTCTTTGAGTCGATCTGAGTATGTGTATATTTTAAGAAATGGCGGCGGAGAAAAGAGAGACTGGAAAAACTTAAAAACAGAGCGATGGTGGAAGTGATGTTTTGAGTTATTTCTGCTTTTGTCACTTCAGAGTAACAAACCATGAAGGCCTGTCAAGCATCTCGTACCGGTCGCAAAAGGCTTTTAATACCAGTTTGTGGACAAAATGTGTTACGCAATACCAGACAGTTTTGAGAGAAAAGATGGTTTGATGATATATTGGCCAGTGGGATCTGTCACATTTTTTTTTTCTTACAGTATGTCAGATTCTTGTTTTGCTTATGTGGTGTTTTTCTTTGTGTGTTTCTTGGTTTATTTAGGCTACTGCAGTGTGTGTAGGTGTAAACAGGGTTTGCAAATCAATACCTTAAAAAAGCCTAATATGTTGTTATGTCAGGCACAAAGCCTCTTCCCTGGGGAACCTAAAGAGCAATAGAGGACCATTCAGTGTGCGCTGTCATCATCCAGAGCTATTGAGCTGTACCTGGGAGTCAATACAGGGCAAATGGCTTTCATTGTGTTTCAACGGTTCCCAAAAGAATAAGGAAGAGTGCGCAAACAATCCACTTTCAGATGATTGCTGTGCCTTCATGTTCCAGCATGAAGCAAATTCAGACACTTTAAAGAAACCAGCAATCCTCAATAAACTGTGTATAGCCTTACAGCATCGCGGCTGATAGGAAGGGGTGATACATTTTAAAAGGAGGGAAAAAAAAAGATGCCACAGGGAAAAATGAGATGGCAACGGGTAAGTACCTCTTCTTATCACAGCATAGGTTTTCTACTATAGTTAATGTTGTCAGCATCAGTGACAGAGAGACAAGAACAGGAATGTAGCTGTTAGGGATGTCAGCTTCAGTTAATTTTGCTTTCAATAGCCTGAAACCCATTAACCGGTGAGTAACCAGTTAATTCTTAAGAAAAGATAAAATCAAAATGACGTGAAATACAAGACACCTGTCCTTTTAGTCCTGCGCTCCAGTGACTCAGTGAGCTTTAGAACCCTGTTTCAAAGTGCTATCCATTTAGAGGTGGTGAAATGTTATTGCTTTGTGTTGAAAATGTCTTTCCTTTTGTTTTATTTTCTGTTGGCTGTGTTGACAGACAGCTGGCTAGCCGGGTGTGGAAACATAGTGCTCACTGCTTGCCCTACACTGTCCACTGGTTGGCTGATGTTTGTCTGTCTGCACTTTGCACCACCCAGCTGAGTTTTGCTACCAGCGCCGCTCATTCACAATTGCAGCTGGGAACACCACCCTAGTGGCGGGACGACTTTGTTGCAGAAACATAGTGGCCACCCTCTTGTCTCCAGGTAGCCTCAATGAGTAAACATTTTGTGCCACAAAACCCCTTTTAGCACTACTAGCCTTGCAGATGCTGCTAACGGTGCTAACAGAGCCAACAGTGCTAACATAGTCAACAATGCTAAAGGGGGTTTGCTCAGAATTGAGCCGCTAACTCACCGATACCACCTTGGAGGAAACTGGCGAGTGGGCACAATGTTTTGACAGCAACACTGTTGGGTTGGGAAGGTGTTACTAGCGGTAAGCGCAGAATGAGTGGTGCCGATAGCTCCCACCCCAGAGCAGTCAAGGCTAGCTAACAAGTGGAGACTAGAGGGTGGGCAGTGGGCATTATGTTTTAGCCTGCTGTCAGTTCCCCCCAAGAAATCTGGGCGGCAAATTTGCGCTTCCAAGGATAGATAAGGTATGGCCCACCCTACTTTCCCTCTGATTGGTTAAGACTGGTTGCTTTCATTGGTTGAATTGGTTGAGTTTTGGCAAGAGGAGTGAGATTGGTTAGGGTTTGGGTAAGAATGTAAGGATAAGCCTATCAGAGGCAGAGCAAGACAGAGTAGGGCGGGTCATGCCTTCACTATCCTGGGGAAACACAACTAAAGAGTAGCAGAAATAACCTATAGACTTACATGTGTAAGCAGTCAAAAATATTCTCGCTGGTTAACAAAATTAAGGGTAAACCACTGCCATACCTTGGAGTGGTAAGCAATAGTTTATCTGTGCAATATTAATTAAATGTTGACAGACTGAATTTATATAAAGCATCATACAGTAACACCTCTGATGCTGACTTTGTTAACCCCCCCCCCCCCCCCCCCCCCCCAAATCGTGTCACATCTTTGTGTGTGTTTTGTTTATGGATATTAATGAGATTCGTTTGAAGATTCCAGTGTACCTGTTCAGTGGTTACAATAACACTGACTGAAAGACACTGTTTGTTGGATAAATGATTCATTCATCATTCGACTCTGCAGCAATACAAACAGCTGTTAACATCGTCTTGCTCCTCTGTTAACTTGTCTTCCGTCGTTTGTCCTTCATTGGCAGAGTTGCTTTTGTCTTAACTTCTTCTCAAGGTCAATTAGAAAATGAGTACAGCAAATTAGGCCTACTGATGAATTACCCTTTATTAATATGAAGTACGGTTACACAGGGTTGATAGTTTGGGGTTCAACATCAAGTCAATTACTGAATGAAAATTTATCACAAGTACTGAGGCAGACAAAAGCACAAATCACTGCTTATGTAGAAACCCGCTCATAAAACATCACATTAATATGGGATTGAAAGCTACATTACACAAGGGACTTTATCCTAGACATTTGGAGGAATTTACCTGGACACCCACAAGGTTTAGTTAGCAAACACTTTTGAGTCGAGCCAGACTGCATCTCTCAAATTCCAGTTTTCCTGAGAGATTTTAAGTCTGACAACATTTCCGTGAAAATTTAATCAGTTTGGTACAAAACCAATCAGCCGTGTTAATCTCTTGAAAATCTCTAGTGAAAGACTAACTTCTAATTTGTTTGCACACAATGTGAAATGTCTTCTCTCTTTTAAAAGCCATTTTAACCATGCCCATGCCTGACCACAGTGAACATATTAAAGAAACTGGGGGAGGGCTTTGCCTTGATATCACAGGACGGGAATAAGGTGCACACCCGGCCACACTTTGCACTGAATCCAGTTATACAAAATCTCTAGAATAAAAAGTAAAACAATCACTGGGAAGCAATTTGACTGGGAGATGGTGGGGAGCCCCCCCCCCTCCCCTCCCTCCCCTTCAGGTCTCTATTCATGCCTCTGGCAATTTATTTTCATCTCCAGTGAGAATGAAAATTATCCCGCTAATAGATTTATGCTTAGGTTGAACCTTTGGCTGAAACTATAGCTGAGCTTTTAAAATAAGGATGAAACCACGATAATAGCCCAAGGAGCAAAAGGGCCTGCTCTGACTTTCCAATTGCTCTGTTATAAACAGAAACTAAATTTTTAACATCATTCTTGCATTGTCATGCCTGCCACACAATAAAGTCCCTGAACCGGTTCGACATTAAACTTTGGAAGCACATTCAACATAATTCCTTTTACAGATGAATGATAATTATTAAGAGCAACATGTTCAACAATGTGTTATTTTTCTGTGGTCACTAATGCCAGGATGCCAAGATTTTAAAGTCATAAATTAAAACCATGAGGGTTTCATACTGAAACTGTGAGTGGAGTAGCACTTTAAATCTTGAATATGAGAAGTATAGGCCTTTTTTAGAGATGACATTTTAGCATGTCACAGTGGGGAAACACAGGTTTAAACAGTAAAATGAATGTTTTAGTCACACATTAGAATTCCTGCTATGTCACGTCAAAATGTCTGCTGTGAAAAAGACCTATTGCTTTTTAGAATATGCAACCTATCGTCACTTTCTGTGCATAATTGGAAGCCTACCAGACACACTTTTCACAGAGGTTGCATGCTCTTATTGTAATCCTAAGCCCCCGTCACACATGCACTGCAAACCTGAAATTACTTAGATATTACCCAGAGGAGCTGTGTGTGAGAACGCAAATGTCTGAATCAGCTGGATCATTAAACGGACTTTACTCTGCCAGCTCACTAGTACAAAATCTGTGTAATGTCCAGAGAGAGAGAGAGAGAGAGAGAGAGAGAGAGAGAGAGAGAGAGAATTCACAGCCAGCGTGTGAGCACGCTGATGACGTTTTGATCATGCGTCTCACGCAAAACCGGAAAAAATCAAACATCCACGGGCGAAGAACGGTCATTTCCATGGAGCAAACGAAGAAGGTGAGAGGGTAAGATTCGGGAACTTCTGTCTGGAAAGTCCAAAGCCAAAAATCATCAGACAAATTCAAGGAAAGGCTGTTGTTTATGACCAAATTATGAACTGGTATAGCTGACCGTGGTTTAATCCACGCCGTGTGCTACCTCCTGCACACGCTACCCAGGCACCACTCCTCGCCTAAACCAAATGAATTAATTGCAGTTGGTGAGAATGCCTCCGACACAGACTATCTCCTGTTGTGTGCTACATGTGTGAAAGAGAAACTCTGGGCATTGTCCCAAGTTCACATGAGAAAACAGCTTTAGTTAGACTGTCAAGTGTTTTGGAAGGGGATGAAAGCCAAGTTTAGTCCTGCTAAGTCTACATGTGAGTTATATGATTCAAATATAAAACCTAAAGCAGTAAAAGCAGTGAGTAATAGCTTACCTCACCTCCATCTAGCCACTGCCAAACAGTGTTTTAACTGAGTGATACACTAAAACTAGAGGTGGGAGGAAGGCCCATTAGCAAACTGGTCTCATCTTATGTAGGTGTCAATCTGTTTAAGTGCAAATTTCCTGGTCATTGTGGAAATATGTCTTGACATATTCTCCATCATTCAATCACTAATAAAGTGTTAGACGACCTTGGACCTTGTGCTGAGTGGAGGCCTTCCTGCCTCTGTTAAACAATGTAGAAAAAAAATGAGTAAGCTGTTTGGTGGAAGGTTGTCGCCACTCTCCTTCTTCTACCTTCCTCTCATCTTGGGCCATTTACCCTCCCCCTCTTAGCTTCTTGTAGCCTTGGGCTAAAGTGTGAGTATTGTGGTGATTTAAAGGCACGCGTAAAACTCTGTCATGCGCACACGCACCAAGACAGACACAGAAAGACAGAGACAGCGGCATGGGACTGCTTCTGTAAGTATGAAATTCAAAGTGTGTGTTTTTGCACCTGTGGTGCCCATACATTATAACTGATTCCTTCACCACCAACAAAGTCTCATTTCTATTTAATATCAACATGTCAGTCTGCTAAACCAAAGAGCCCCCATTATTATCACCTTCTGAATTGGGAAAGAAAAATCAATTTCCTGAATGCTACCTTCATGACTTTATGAATCCACTGCAGAGGAGAGCTGTCTTTACAGCTCTGCCACATTTCAATGCAGGCACTCACTTCCCCGTGGGAGACATCACGGGGGGGGGGGGGTGGGGGGGGGGGCAAGAAACATGGAGGGAAGCATATATGTAGCTGTGTCGTAAGTGGAAGCAGTTGATTACTTGTCATGGGCGGGAGGCAAGAGGACAGGGTCAAACGTGGAGCATAGAAATAGAGAAGGAGAGAGATACCGAAAGGGTGGTGAGGCGAGCTGAGAAAGTCGTGGAGGTAGAGATATGGGAGTGTGGGACGCAGAGAAACAGCGATAACAGTGGGAGAGGGACGGGACTGGAGAGGAAGAGGACGAGGAGGATTTTCAGAGTAAGCCAGTCGTCGGTCTAAAAATAGTCTTGATGATATACGTCGCATTCAAATGAGTGTTTGTGCGTGTGTGTGTGTGTGGGCAGCGGGAAAGTGAGTGAGTGACTGTGCCCAACGGTAGACAGTGTGAATTTATTACTTTTTATTTACAAAAGTGCAGAATCTTAAGTCCTCCAGATACTTGTAAATGACTCAAGGCCCGACTGAGTGAGCAGGCAAGTGAGTGAATGAGCAATGAGTGAGTGACTGTGTGACTGAGTGGGTGTGTACACAGGAAATTGTCTGAGTTTCAAACCTACAGACGCCTGTCTTCACGGTATTTCCCCCTATTTTGAGGTTCTGCGCCGCAGTCAGCACAAATGTCACTATGGTCATGTCAAAATCAGTTATTCAGCTCACTTGCCTTCCGCCATACGTTTGTGTGTGCGTGTGTGTGCCTCCTCATTGCATGCGTGTGTTGCCTATCAGAGTAGCATCTCTCACCACACACTCACAGCAGTAAATGAGCAGGGTGACATGCAGAGCAGCTATCTTCGCTGACAGCCCCTGTGTGTGAGTGACATGATAAGGGTTTTCTCAGGTGGCACCCAAATACAGGTTACACATATTATATACTGAGAGGAGGAGGATCGCAGAGGAGAGAGTGAAAAAGGAATCAGGGGGCCGCAGGTTCAGAGAAAAAGCGCTGAGTGTGGGGGGCATTGGAGAAGGATGGAAGAAAAAAAGCAATAAGCCTCACATATAGCTCTCATGTTTCTTTCCACGGTGCCTTACAGATAAGCTCTCATTCCAAGATGGCACCAATAATAATGAAAATAAAGTGGTCAATTATAAACTGAGAAGGTAGTTATTGACTGTTTTTACTATTTTTAAAGTAAAGACATTAAAGTATCTAGTAACTAATGCTTTCTCCATTCAGCAATACATTACTTCATATTTCCAAATGCAATTATCTCATTTTCCACCAAAACTATTTAAATATTCAACTCTTATATTCAAATGAGAGCAAATGACTTAATATCTGCCTTTCGTAGACTCTGTAATTATTGTGTCCATAATGCCTGAAAGGCGGCAAATAAGAAAAAAAAGAGGAAATCAGTCTTGTAGAAAGAGATAAATAACTGCTGTCTCACTGAATGACAAAAGCACAGCGATGGAACAATTTTCACTCCCGGAACAAGCTGAAAAACAGCATTGAGTGGTCTTCAGTGGTGTGTTTGTGTCTGTGTGTGTTTGTTTGGGACTCAGCCTGCAGTGGAGGTTAGAGTTGTATGTTGGTGCTATAGTAAGCAGACAGGACACACATGTCCTATCCTCCGCCAACACTCATTAACACTGCGTGGCCCTTTGGACGGCAGTGTTTAGCATTCTATAATGAGTTTCCCTCCGGAGCAGCAGGCTTGAATGTCACTCACAGTCAACTGCAGTTTGAGTTGTGAGGTGGTGATGTGTGTGGGTGGAGCAGTGGGCAACGTGTTTGTGTCTGTTTTCTGATGACTGAAGACAAAGTAAACAGACACTAGGCGCCTCTTATGAAAATGAGTGAGGGCAAACAGACGGAGAGAAGGCAGAAACGGAGGATTTATGGAGTATTATGGCTATGTGTTCGGGGACATGTTCTCAGCATGCTCTCAGGACGGACAAAATGCCAGAATAAATGCCACAGACAGTGTGCGTTTGCTGTGGGCATGGCCTTTTAGGCTAGACAGTCTATTATTCAATTAAGAGCCATAGAACCCACTGGCCTTAAATAAAACCCTAAATTGGAACCACGTTTGCAAGTCATGTTTTGCACAATAAGAGGGAGTGACATTTTTATTGTATAACCTTAAGCTGATGAGTTTGTGCAACACAACAGCCCCATCTTGACATTTGTTAGTGATGCTGTTGTAAACAAACGGGTTGTAAAACCTCAAAAATCCTTGATAGCTGCTTCCTACACTTCCATAGACTAATTAAATGAGAGATGCTGGACAGTATGTTGGAAAGGACTTGGATTTTGATTCAGTGAAAATTTACAGCATGTCCTCAACAGACAAACAAAAGGGTTTTTCCTAACAAGTGACCTTTTGTGGTCAGGCAAATAATGACTATTCTTTCTCAGAAACAAAGGCATAAGTACCATAGCATAACACAGCATCAACACCACATAATGCTGTTAGGGAAAAGGTGTGAGAGACCATTCGGGTGTACAAAAGACATGAAAAACTGTCTGACTTTGACACCAGAGCCCACAGCTAATATTCATCTCTGATAGTGCAGACAATCAAAATTTAGCAATTATCTTACTGTGACCTTTCTCCTCAGAAAACACTTGAGAATTGTTTTTGTGACAGACATATTGATTATTTTGGAAGACTGATATTGGGTGCTAGATCAGAAAAAGCTCATCAATTTGGCAAACATTGGCAAGCAAGCTATTTCGCCACATTAGGAGCGTGGACATGTTTGACATGAAGTGGTGAAGAATCAATCGAAAAATCAGATAAGGAAAGATAATGCTGTTGATTCAAGGGGAGAGGAAAAGGGGCCAGATTGACGTGCACACCTACTTGGGCAGAATGAGGTCACCATTGAAGATTCACTATTTTCTGGTGACCATTTCATGGTGTCTTTACTGTACAGTTTGCTTGCAGATTGAATTCAAGTGTGGTATTCCTGCTGACCTTGACCTTTGACCATTTTGATATAAAATGCCATCACGTCATCATTTTATTCCACAAATATTAACATTTATGTGAACTTTGGTCAAAATTAGCATATGACTTCTTGACTTATCACCAAAAAAAAAAGTTTTACAAGGTCACAATGACCTTTGACCGACAAACTCTAATCTGTTCATTCTTGATTCCTAGTAGATGTGCCAAATTTGAAGTAATTCCCTCAAAGAATGAGACAAATGTTAGGTCACAATGATCTTGACCTTTGACCACCAAATCTAATCAGTTCATTGTTGAGTCAAGGTGGATGTTTGTGCCAAATTTGAAGTAATTCCCTCAAAGAATGAGACAAATGTTAGGTCACAATGATCTTGACCTTTGACCACCAAATCTAATTAGTTCATTGTTGAGTCAAGGTGGGCGTTTGTGCTAAATTTAAAGAAATTCCATCAAGGTGTTCTTGGGATATTCACAGAAATGAGATGTACAAGGTCAAAGTGACCTTGACCTTTGACCTTTACCACCAAAATTTAGTCAGTTCATTGTTGAGTCTAAATGAACGTTTGTGTCAAATTTGAAAATGCAAAACACAACAGAAAAAAAAACAACAGGCAGAGATACAACCATAACCCTAAAGCCACACAAAGAAGAAGAAGAAGAAGAAGAAGAAAGGTTAGAGGCAGCACTGTTTTGGCCTCCTCTGCCATTACACAAAACGCTGCCTCATTTGTGATGCCTCACACAGAAGATAACAACACACACTGTGACATCACATGCCAAATGTCAACCCTGAACACTGAGTTTCTGAAAATCTTTTACAAAAATGATTCAAAAGGTCTGTTTTCAGTGGCTTAGAGTACAGTTTGCACGTGGACAAAGGCCGAAACGCATAGAAAAAGCGATGTTTTCTTCAGGTGTAAACAAGGCCTAAAATGGTGTGATCGAAGTAAAAGTAAGATAAAAGAACAGGGTTTTTTTTATTGTGTGTATGTTTCTGTGTGCATTTGATCGGATACACAGTATTGATCACATGCCCTATGCTACACTGTACTATTTGTGTACTGTATGTGAGTTTGTGTAATGTAAATGTGCTTGTGTCTATGTTCTACCTACATAAAGTGTGGTCAAGAGTGTGTATCTGTATTCTCGTTAGTAAATGTGGTCAAGCGTGGATTAATTAGCAGTAATGTAATTCACACTGTCACCTCTCATTACTTTCACAGTGCAGGATCCCCACCCCACTCCCTGTATCCCTCTTACCCTCTCTCCCGTCTTTTCTCCCCCTCTCACCTTTCATTTTCCTCTTATGTCCCTTTTATATCACCCCCACCCCCCCATCTCTCTCCACACTCTTTCTGCACCACATCAAAAAAAAACAAAACCTGCCTCTTGTTGTCTTCGCCCCACCCTGCCTCCCTCACTCCCTTTCCTTTCTCCTCATCTTGGTTTTCTTTTACACTGTTACTCCCTCTCACCCTCACATCACCTTTCATCACATCAGCTTTTCTGTCTCTCAGCACATTGAGCATTATTGTACTTTCCCCTATGGTGGACATTCTCAATTCTCTTGTTTTTACCCCAGGGGCCTGGTCACACCAGCAAAAAAGAATTTAAGATTCATATCAGCAAAAATTTCATTTAATTTCATTTAAATCGCCTCCATCAGTGAATTCACTTGTGAAGCCAAAGTAGATCTGCTTTGGCCAACTGCAAACTGTCCTAACAATGCTGACACACGAGAAAACGGAGAGCCCGGGAGTCCAATAAGAAAAACTATATCTTATTAACTGTGTTGCACCAACTGATTTTATATAACCCTGCTTTGCTGGAGTATAAACTGCTCCACAATGGTCTGGCATGGTTCGCAATCAGTCATGAGGCATGCATCAGTTCACAAATAGAGAACTGCAATAAAACAGCAATCTGTTCCCAAAATAAGAAAACAAAATTCAAGATCTAATTGACATTTGGAGGGGTGCAAATTACAACAAAAATTCAGCCTTGAAACATTTCTTTGCTCAGCAGTATGCCACTGCAGCTTACTCTGTTTCCTAGACACTGATGATCTTTTTTTTTTTTTTTAATAACTCATTTCATTTATTCAGAAAGACAGATGAAAAACCCAAAATAAGAGATTCCATTGTGTAACAGAAACTAGTTAGAAGTTAGCTGGCGGTTAGCAAACCAGCTAGCTGGCTGGCTACTACGGCTGGCCAGAACAAGCATATTTCTGGCCAGCTGGCAAGTTATTGTTTAGCTTGCCAGCTACAATATCTCGCCAACTTTCCCCCACAAGTAATCAGCTTCCAGCACCACCTATTCCACCAAGACACACAAATGAATTTGGTTTTGGAACTTTCAGTTGTGACCCCGCTTTGAGGCCAGCTGAAATCCTGTTACTTCAGCTCTTGGCTCGGCTGTAACCCTTTCACAGCCCCGGTCTTTTTCCTCACTCGTTCTCTCCATCATTCTCACTATTTCTAGCATACACTTACTCATCCTATACACATCATCTGATAGAGCATCTGTGTGTGTAACTGAGGGAGAGAGAAGGAGAGGCAGAGGGTGAAAGGCATGTCAAGGTTGAGTGAGGGCAATCTGTTTCTATTAGCTGTTATTCATCAGAGGAGAATTACTGGCTCATAATGGATGCATAATACATGGATAACGTGATATTACATCATGAGTACAGTATACTGTGTACTGTATATAAAGTGCAGACAACAAACGGTGAGCAGAGAGTGGATGCCTGTTGGCTTTGCGGATTAAATACATATGCAGCCTTTGTTCTGGACCTTGACTACATCTCTGATCCGATCCAAATGCTGCGTAGTATTCAAGGCAGCAGTAATTGGCCGATGTGAAAACCTCCTGTCAGTTACAAGGACATAAGTAAAATGAGAGTGATACATGGAGAAAAATCTCCCTTTGTGCTTCTTGTCTCTTAATATTGTATAATGAGACACGGAGAGGATCCCCCTCTACCAGCCTCATGCATTATTTCACCTTCATTAGGACGTTAGTTGGAGAGCGGTATCTGGCCAAAGATAGGTATCAGAGGGAGCGGGGATAAATTAGTGGATGAGACAGAGAGATCTACAGGATTGCACAAACTAGGAACGACACACTGTGCATCTTCTTGTCAATGTCTCATAAGATTTTAGAACAAAGGGAAGTCATTCAAATGAGTGGTGCATTCAAAAGACGAACAATAGCGTTCAAAATGTTCCACTAGACTGATCGATGGTCTGCCAAACATCAGTCACTACTCTTTTTTGGCGCAGCGTTACTGTCCGTGTTCGTCCTTTCTGATGGCTGAGGTAGACTGAGGACGTGTATGTGAGAGACACTGTAAAGGCAAGTCCAACAATAAGTCATGATTGATTTTGTCCCCTGCCAGTTGGAGGAAGAGACAAACACATTCCCCACAGGGCCTAGTGAGACAGATTGTGTACCAAGAATGCCATTGTTACTGAAAAGCACATTTTCCCTGACAAGGCAGCGCTATTTCTCCACCTCCTCTCCTCCTTTCTCACAATGACAAATACTCTTAGCCTGATAGATGGTATTGTTTCCAATCACACATCTCTCTTTCTCTTTGTTTCTCTTCAACCCATACCAAACACACACAAACACATATACAGTAAGCGAGAGAGGGTGTTAACAGTGAGTCCACGTTTCTCCCATAGTGTTTATGAAAGGCAGCAGGGAGGAAATTTAAGCTCAGCTAGCTGGAGCCTGAAACGCCCACAGAGGCTTTATATTAAAGTTAGGAGCGATGTTAACAGGGAATGGAACCGTTTACATTTGAACTGATACTGGTGCCTGTACCTCAAATATGGCACCTGTACCCAAAGCTACCTTTTTTTCTGTACTTAACTCTTTCTGTAGGCTGATAACAAAAAAAATATTTTTTAACAAGCTACAGACAATAAGCAAATCTGCTCCCCTGCTCTTTTCTTATCGCACATAGAGCATCTCTGTCTATCTGTCTGCTCGTGTGTGAGTGTGTGTGTCTGCTCTTCTCTCTCGCCCTCTCTGTTTAGACACAAATGGCAAATGTGTGGAATAAGTTGGTCATTCAAAATCACAAACAGCACTAATTCTAAGCTGTTTTTCTAAAATCAAATAGAAAGGAAAACACTCCAGACAGAACGAAATTATCAGCGCTGCAGCAACAAGTTTTGGCTCGCTGGGAACCTGACAGAGCTCCATGGCTGGCTTCCCAGCTTTGTAGCTTTGTGGTGGTTACGCTTCCTTTCCATACCTGGCGGCTCTGCGGAGCTTCGTTGTCAATGTCGCAATGTGCCCCGAGGCTGAAAAGTCTGCCATGGAGTTCCGCGGGCAGCTTCACGATTGATTGATTTAACGTACAGTACAAAGGTACTGGGTAGTAGGGGTGTGCCATATCATCTTGTTCACGATAATACTGGTGTAATTGTTAATATCATGAAAATTTCATGTTGTGATACTCGCGATATTTCAACTTGTTGACATGTGACGTCATACTGTTACTCATGACAACCACAAGCATGGCTGAAAGTGAAATTATTACCAACTCTGTGGCGGTTCCAAAAAGAAGAGCAGCTCCTGTAGTGTGGAAAAAAACTGTGGCGTCATTAATGTTTTATGAACAGCCCCAGACTTCTCAGACTCTTATAGTTACCCTCCCTGCAGGGAGTCGGTGTAGTAAAGTAATTTTGTCGTAAACCTTTGGTAATGTAAACCTACATGGCGCTCGCACTTGACAAAAAAATTACATATATGTAAATGTGCAATAGTAGTGGTATCACAACAGCCTGTGAAGGAAGAAGGAAATCACCTGTTGATTTATATGTACATATAGATTCCAGGGTACATTTTTTGTATTTGGGAGCTGTTTAAATATGTAATTTGTGGTCGAGTTTATTTTGTTGAACTATTAATATTGTATGCAGAATCTGAATCTCACTCTGGGTTACTGTTGTTTACAAACTAAACAAGTGAGAGATCACTTTTCTTTAGTTTTTACTGAATATTTGAAATTTTACTAATTTGTCATATCGTGAAGAATATCATTATCGTAAAAATACCCTGAATTTTAGGGCCATATCGACCACCCCCACTCGGCAGTACCAACGTAATGCGGTCGGTACCTATTCAGTATCCAGCCCTTTATTTATACAACAGCGATGGATGTAAAATACATGATGGCCTTACCACAAGGAACATAGAATAATAAACTAACACACTGTTAACAATGGGCTCTTTGTTACTGTACGGATTGCACTTCTGGGAAATGTTATTCAAGCGCAGTATTTCAAGGATGTTCTATCACATAGACAGAATGAATGTGTGTTGCACTGAACATCTCAACTACATAAAAAGCAGGAAAAGAATCCATTATGAGAGAATATTGTGTGTGAATAGAACAGCAATGAAACTTTCAAACAAACAAACAAACAAAAAAGTGAAACATGCTGTACAACTGTAAGGTATTCAGATCCCCAGTCATCGGGCTGGTGTGGTTAGAACAAAAGCTGTGTGGGCCGACGGAGCCACATTGTCACCATGCAGGACGCTTGCTGTGTTTTCTCATCTGCCAGTCAGCTCCTGTTGATTACAGCTGGCTGCCAGGAAGAGGAGAATTAATCAGTGCTGTCAGATCACTATGCAGATCATCTGATCAGGCGCAGGAACGCATTCACTGACACACAATTTATGCCGAAAACGCACAGAAAAGCCATCTATTACGTTGCTAGATATGCTTCTTTGGAAAGTTGCTTAACCTTCACAAAGTTGCCTTCTGTCACCAAATGGTGTGTTGACTGAAGCTTAGACTGCAGCCGAGTGAGCGCAGAGCTATCTTTGTCTTGAAAGCGCAGAGCAATGTTTACAGCAAAGAGTCCTTCTGGGATACGGTTCGTTGTGAGTCAATTTAAATAATTTAACTGATTTGTGTTTAACTGAGACATTTGTTTTGTGTGGACAATTTTGAGTGGGAATCCTAAACCACGTGAGGTTATTATCTCAAACGCAAAGCTGGGTTACTGACAAAACGGGAAACCGCTGCATATCCCCAATGGCCACTGGGGACCCCTGGAGGTCCAGAGCTGTGTGGAAGTGTTGTAGGGCTACTGATGGTTGACTGACACTGATTACTGGCTTATGAAACTGCTCTCTGGGATTTTAGCTGTTTGAGCTGGCCTTGACAGCACATAGAGAAATGTGTAACAGGCAAAAGGTCAGTCTGCACTGACTGATAACAGGCATGATCCACGCCAACGGCCCTGTCCACTGGAAATTACTTCATATAATACTATTTTTACCAAATACATGTTGAGAGAAACAAAGCCACTCAATGTTTTTTTAAATAAGAATAAAGCATTATGTTTCTGTTCTGCACAGACGTGGAGTGGAGTGGAGGTGGTTGGGGTTGACATACAAAGCCTTAGTCTGGTGGCGTGGTTATGTTTACTCATTAATAGCACTTTGATTCAAGAATGCCCAACTAAAAGTCTAAAAGGGTGGAGCACCAGACTTTTGCGGAGGTGCTTCTGCAGATAGTGAGCACCAAATGAGCTGTCATATTTAGCAGCAACAAGAGTCGATATAAAATATAAAATACACAAAAAAGATGGATGCGGTGCTAAAAATGTGCGTTAATCAACCATCCAACCAGCAAACCACAAACATGATAGTAGCACAAGTGTCAGGACTGAGACAAGCACTGTGGCACTCTCCAAGCTGTACCTGTGTGTGTTTAGAGACAGAGAGGGAGAGAGAATATAGAGGTGGACTAATTCACACATTGTTTCTGTAAGTTATTAATAACTTACTCGGAATGCTGCTTCATCACTTTTTGGCCCGTCCCGCATGATCATTCACCAATTACTAGATGGCTTGGTTCCCATTAGCATAACTGATGTGAATGCAAGTGTTAGTGTGTTAGTGTAGTGTTAATTTTAGCCATAATGCTTTTCATAAAATAATCAAAATAATTCTTAAAAATACTATAATTTATAAAATGTCATTGTAATTTAAGTCCTATAATGTTATACAACTGAAGAAAATATCTAAACCAATTATTCTGCACAAACATGTCGGCACAAAATGTGAACAAGAGTGCTCTTTACTGTGCTTAGCTTCTGCTCTTAACCTACGAACAAAAACATTGGTGAATGTCAGAATCTTTGTGAAAATTGCGCAAATAGGTTTTGAGATGGTTGGTGAATGAGGCTCAAGGCTAGCATGTTGATGTTTAACAGGTGTTTATTATGTTCTATAGTCTACAGTTTTCAACACAAAGTACAGCTGAGGCCTACGGGAAGGACGTTAGCTTTATTAGATCATTAAATGTATACTATGCAAGTGAACGTAAAAGGCGAGATTAATTTTCGTTTGGTGCTGTGCCTTACTATATTTGCATTTTTTCGGCTCTGTGTCTGTAAGATGCCTGTCTGCTTGCGGTCTGGCATCTGGTCACTACCTTTTTGTAAAGGCCGATTCTCACCTGAGTGCCGTGGGAGTACACACCCATAAACGTCCCCAGCCCAGAAAATAAGATTAAAAAATTAAAATACAAGGGGAGTCTCTGCAGAAAATACACCACCACACACCTCAAGCATAAGTGATGACTGAAAAAGATAACTTCTGTATGAGTCTAAACATTGTTGTTTAGGGAAATCCTGCATGGTATATCTTAACCGGGGACTTTGACAAAATAAAATTTTAACCAGATGATGGCACTAAGTGAAGGATCGATGCATCCTTTAGGGACAATGAATGTGTACCAAATTAATTACAGCAATCCATCCAATAGTTAAAAGATATTTTCATATTTTCATAAAACCCCCAAATGTTACGCTCATGGTGGTGCTAGAGAAAGGGTCAGGGGATCACCAAAGTCAACAGGATTCATCCTCTGGGGACCACAAATGTCTGTACAAAATTTCAACGTATTCAGCTTGAACAAAACAGGCGGAACGACAGACAGACCGACCAACGAGCCATCCAACAGACCAACACTGCCTTTCCTAGAGCCATGCTGCTAATTTTGCTGTCAGCCTCTTCTCATTTTCAACTCCAAGATTTATCTCCTCTGAAATTTAAAAGAGCGACTCTACCACAGTCGAATCCTGATTTTATCTTTTGTTTTACACACATAATGTTGTGACAATTCTGCTCCCACCATTCAATTAATCTATTATATCCCTTACAAAACATTCCAATAGCTATTGTGTGTGAAAACTGACATAACCGTTGTTCTCAGGCGTCACAGATACAACCTCGAGTGCTGTTTAGAGCAGCTACGCAAATGTATGAACTGTTCAGACATGACACACTTTGTTGATGGATGTTTTGTGAGTCCCCTTAATGAAATTATTTTTAACGCGTGCTGGCAACAACACCAACAAGCTATACAATTTCACAGTGTTTAGTTAGATTAATATTGTTGCAGCACTCCACTATGATCTGAGAGATGATTTTTCTTAATGGGTTATATTGGTCACATGAAATAAAGTGTATTATTTATCAGAGGATGCTAACACAAGGACCTCTGCTTCTCCAAACCACCATATCCATTATCCTGCCACACTTTCTCCAAACCAGAGCTAAATATGGAATATCATTTTTCTTGTGGAAGAAATGTCATGGGAGCATGCCTTTCCCATTCTCTGCCACTCCTGGCTTAATTAGAGTTCTGTAATTACTGGGACTGTAATTTCTGGGTTGAGGAGATGGGATGTGTAGTGTGGGTTGCAGAGGAAATCCTCTGAGTTTTCATGCAAAGCAATGCTAGATACTCTCTCCCCGATGCAATCATGTAGAAAGGCTCCCAGCAGTCTAATCTCTAAGTGAAGATAAATTGGGGTTGGTTTGTCCCATTATCTAGGCTTATTTTACCATTTTTAATCCATTTTAATCAATAAGGGTGCTGACATTTATAATAACTCAACAGTTTGACCCGCAGTACGCCTCCCGATCATAGAGTCAGGCCGTTATCTGCCAGAAACACAGGCACTTGGCCTGACTCCAGCCATGCAGCTGAGAACAGGTAGAACTATTTTTGATGCTTTATTTTAAGTGCCTAGAGAGGAGTAGGCCAACTCCGGGAAAATAAGCCGATTGTGTATTATGCTGTCGGGCTGACGATGATGCAATCTCAGGCAGTGAACTCTCCCTCTGTTTTTTTTAATTTCCCTCCAGCATCTGTTTTCTAAATGGGGGTTTTATCCTTTAAAGCTAAGGCACGTTGTAACCTTCAGCTGTTTTATTCTTTTCTAAGCGCTAAGCAGGATAGCCAGAGGGAACAAACTGCTGCCAGGACACTGTACACTCTTCAATACGGGTAATTACCGCTACAATCAGTTCAGCCCATTACTAACTCTGCACTTAATGGGAGGAGGGAGGAACTTCAGCGAGAACAACAGATTGACTCAAATGTCAACGATTGAAACAAATACTGTACGTGTGGTTTTACAAATCTGCGCCAACATATAGTGCACGCATATCATAATTACTGTTGGCACCGTATGTTGTAGATTCCATTTCAATTTAAATTATTCAAATCCAGCATTTTTTTTTCTCTTAGTAGGCTTGTGAATGCCTTCCACTAAGCTCTTTTCCCACATCCCTTTTGCTGATTTAGATTTGAAAGCCGTCGCAGAAGTTGTCAATTTATAGTCAGATGCTTGAGTCCACTCTCTCTCTCTCTGTCTGTCTGTCTCTGTCTCCTGCGCTCTCGCTCACTTGCTCTAAGTGTATTATGTGTTGACAGCTCTTTGAACTATAGGGTTTCATATTTGTGAGCTATTCAAGCAAGCTAAAAGTCATGTGGATCTACTTCAGAGAGAGAGAGAGAGAGAGAGAGGGAGGGAGGGAGGGAAAATGTGCTCTGACTGACTGGCTGACTGCGGCTATGACTGTAAATTGACAGGAGTTTTCCAAACCCTACCATTAAGTTGTATTTCTTTGCTTGTCTATTAATATGGGCAATTTGGAGTCCTTAAGTGTTTAGAAAGAACTTGAGAAAATGAACTGAGTGAATGCTAAAATGCAATTCAGATTCGAAAGGTTATCCTCATCTTTCTTTTAATTCCTTCTTGCATTTTCAATCTCTTCAAAAGGCCTTTGTAACATTTCTAACTGCTTATTATCCCCATCCTTTTTAACCCTTATATGTTGGAGATAAATTGTTGTTTCTTATATCTTTTTTATGTTACGTATAGCCCAGCAACTTCTAGCGCTTCTTGCACATAATATGGGTTTTGTTTAGGGATATTTACAGTAAACCCTCAATTGGTATACTGCTGAGAATATTTTTGACCTCGTACACATTAGGGGTGATTTACATCCCTAATGCACAGAGGCATCAGAGGTATGGTAGCGATATAACACTGATTCTTTGGACAACTATACGATATTTGCAGATATCACGACATACTGTTTTGTCCGTTGACCTGTGTTTTCTCCATAATCTAAAATGTTTCCACACTGCTGAGTTATTCCAGATTTAATAACGTTATCCACATCGTCATCCTCTTGGCTGCCCGCAGACTGCCCGCTACTGTTTGGCGGTGACACAGAATTTCAAAATAAAAGCATATCCTGGCGATGATGATATGGATTAATGTTTTCACTTTGCATCGTTGATATTAGATCGTTGATCACTGAATTGATATATCGATCCAGACTGATGGATCGTTACACCCCTACTACGCATGTCGGCCCATGGGTTAATTTGCTGCTATTCAGATTACTGCACTGTGTACCAAATGGCTCTGGTGGGAGCTAACTCATTTGGGATTACCGCTAGTAATGCCATCCCACCCTGACAGTATTGCTGTGGAAACATTTTACCTAACCTCCGGTCACCCCCAGGTCACCTTAGTGAGTAAGCGGCTCAATCTTGAGTTGCAAACCCCATTTAGTGTTGTTAACTATGACTACTGTATCTCTGTTAGCACTGTTATTAGCATCAGCACAGCTCGGGTGCTAACATACGTTAGTTAACAATGCAGAGGGGTTTTGCGGCTCAAAATGAAACCGCTTACTCATCGGGGCTACCTGGGGGAGACAGGAGGTTGGCCACCATGCTTCCGCAGCAATGTTGTCCTGCCACAGCAGTAACTGCAAATGAGCGGTGCCGCTAGTCAGCTCCCACCCGAACCAGGTGGTCACCGTACAGAGCAGCCAAGGCTTACATTATCTAACCAGTGGAGACCGAAGGTGGACAGTATGTTTCCGAAAGTTAACGCGGCTAGCTGGCTGCCTTTCAGCAAAGCCAACGGATAATAAAATAAAAAACATTTACATCATAAAACATTCAAATGTCACCATTTTAATATGGATAGCATCTTGAATTTCACATTATTTTGTGTCCTCTTCTCAAAAATGAATCAGTTAGTTAACAGTTAATGGGTGTCAGGGTATCAGAATTTACCCAAAACTGACATTGATTGTTTTGTTCACATTACAAAAGAGTGAGTGAGTTGCGTTAAAATACGATTCACTGTTCAGCTTGGGTCTAGATCCTGTTAAAACAAATGACAGTTGAGAGATACTGCAATCACTTTTAACAAGAAAGCACATTTGTACTGAGCCCTACATTTAGAAAGTGGATTGCTGTGGCTATTTGTACATTTGGCAACTTCCCTCTGGCACAGGCCTCAGAGCTTGTCTGAAGTGTCAAGGTAATCTGACTGTGTTCACTCCACTTCACTTCAAGAATTTTTTTTTTGGGGGGGGGGGGGTTTGCCACATAAGACAGAATGTGACCAGAGCTGTTGAATTATGAGATGCAGGATACTGTATACTACAAAGTAAAGCACAATCATATCACCAACTGTAACAGAAAAATGAAATATGGGCAGATTATATCAAACTGATCCCAAATGATAGCCTTTAGTTATGTGTGAACAGGCCTGTCGAAATAAAGGGCGACCCTGACATAAATATTAATGGTCAATTCTTGATCCTGTGAATCCTGTTAAAGTTTGACGTTTAAAGATTATGAATCTTTGTCCATCCAGAGATTTCCCCAAAGTTTTCCACCCACTGTCTGACCATCAACCTCCACAGTCCATGTCAGCAGTTTTCCCTCCATGCTGAGCACCTGGACAAGGCCCTGCCTTGTCAAAACATTCTTTGAGGCAAACCGAGAGTTAATCTCCTTCCAACTCTTGAATTTAGCTTCCGTAGCCACAGAAATCACACTCCTTGTGTCCAGATGTACCAACATATTTATGTGTAAAGAATATGTGTGTTCCTTGTGCTCTGAATTAGTGGTTCCTTCTGTTGAAAAAATAAAAAACAAAACAAAGCGTATTGAAATTGTGCTGACGTTAATGAATTTCTCGACACTGTTAATAGCGAGTGACGACTATAAAGCTGACTAAATTTACTGTAGACTCCACTCCACTTGACCCACAGCTACTATATAAGTCAGAGGATCGCTAACATTAATAAATGAGCGTAGGGTCGACGAGCCATTAAAAACCGCTTTGAAGCTCCATTTAAGAAAAGATGGTCCCATAACCTGCTCCATGTAATTTAAAAGAGAAATAGGCTGTGTCAGAGGACATTTATAGAAATTAATATGAATGTAGGTTTGGAAAATATTTGTCAGAATGAGGCAGTGGTTTTTGTAATCACTGTTACAAGCTATAACTTCACATGAACATAATTATCTATCTATCTATCTATCTATCTAATAGTAAGACAATAAGTTGAGAAGTGGCGATGAAGGCAGAAAGGCAGGCGTGAAACTGGTACGAAGTTTGTAAGAATCAGAGAACCATAAGCTGTGGGAGCTGACGGCATTGTTTTTCTTGACGGTATTTATTTCTTTATTTATTTATTTATTTTCCCTCTCACACACAGTTCTGACAGATCTCAGGCATTGAGACGGCACTCTGGAGAGGGACGGATGCTGACAAGGATGTAGTTAATATATGCCGCATGGCAAAGCCAGAAGAAAGGAACAGTTAGGCCTCTAATCACACAGAAGTCAACACAAAGGCCCTTCATGGTGCGGCTCAAAGAGAAAATAAGGGAAACCCAGGTGGACGCAAAGAGGGGGAGAGAAAAGAGAAGGAAAGAAAGGGAAAGAAAAGCAGGGGGGGTGGGGAGAGGGGATGAAGGGAGAAGGTAGATGAAGTGATGTTTCATCTTCTACGTCTTTGTCTTTAGCTCTAGTGTCATCTAGTTCCGCAGCATGGCTCCGGGCTTTGCATATTTACATATTTATTTTATTTACATATCTATTTACATAATTACCATAATGAAAACCATACCCTGCCAACGCTTTGCGGTATGCAAACCTGCAATCAACCCATGGTTTCTGAGCGGGCATTGACTGCCTATAGATGCATGTTTGGCTACACGTGCAATATTCTGTCTCTCCTTCTCTTCTTATCCCTGTTGCCCATCATCTGTCTTCTTTTTTCCTCTTGATTTGTTGTCTTCTTTTTGTCCTCTCTCTGCCCCCATGCACACCTCACCTCCCACAGCACCGGTATGAAAGGTGCAGGATGTATTACCACCGTGCATGTGTATGTGTGTGTATATGACCTATCGTGCCCCTGCTGAAAGCCCCATACACCATAAGGACCACTCTATCTGATCTGCCCCATCTGCTATCAAGACAGGTAGTGTCTACACCTGGGGGAGAACTCTCTTTCTCCCTTTGTCTTTCTGTCTCCCTCAATCTGTCTCTCCCTCGTCTGTTTCACACAC
This sequence comes from Epinephelus lanceolatus, assembly GCF_041903045.1. Lineage (NCBI taxonomy): Eukaryota > Metazoa > Chordata > Actinopteri > Perciformes > Serranidae > Epinephelus > Epinephelus lanceolatus. The sequence goes on from NC_135738.1 coordinate 25,336,635, forward strand.
ACACACACACACACACACACACACACACACACACAGACAACTCGCACACTAGTGCTCACACATCACTGTGCCAGGATGCAGAGTGCTTGTTATTGAGACATCTGCCAGAGTGCAGACTGACTGACATCAGTCATCCGGCTGTAACAGATGATGATGAGGAGCAAGGTCAACCTTCTCTGTCCTGTCCTCTCGGACCCTGGAGGGCCTTTGGCTCTACTTTGCTCTGATCCCTGAATTTACTTCAAAACAATAAAGTACATGCTTGCTAGGTACAGTAAGCTCTATTCTCTGCCTCTTGTCCTGGGAGGTTAAAGGGAGTGCATGTTTTCAAAATCGGTTACAGGGTGACTTCATTTTCCTTGGTGACATTTCAGCAACTAACAGTAGTAGCTGCACATGCTGACAGAGAGACAGCTGGGACCGTACCAAAGAAACAGCAAACAATAGTGCAGGGTTTCAGATAAACTGTTCGCTCTACTTTAAAGAGAAGTTTAGGCTTTGGGGAAGGGTCTAAGAAGAGTTATAGCCCTTAAAGTGCAAGAAAATTGTATTTGAAATTGTTCTTAAAACACAGAAACAAACTGTTTTACCGCAGAATCAAAAACAACAAAGTCAAAGCAGCTTTTGTCACTTGTTGATGGAGCCATCATGACTCCAGTGAAGCATTTCCAGAGCTGTGGTGTCTTGTATTTGTGAGTACATGAGTGACATTACTCTCTGGGAAATGTGCCTCAAAGGGCACTTCTTCGAATCAAGTTAATACAGAGTTGAAATGTCACGTATTCAGCAAATTTCTCTTTGAGATCAGAAAATGCACTTAAAAAGCAGTCTCGCAGCTTACATTTAAAAGAATGACTCTGCCTCTGGGAATGGGAAGTGGAGGTTTTTGATTATTAACGATGTTCTGCTGTTAGTTAGCGTGAGAACTGAGTTTCATTTGGATTTCCTACCTACGGGGCACGGCGACATTTCTCCACAATCTTATCTGTCAAAGCAAAGCAAATTGTAACAATAAAAGCCCTTTAACAAGTGCGGGAGTTAGCACAGGCCGGAACATAACGTGATTTCCGTTCTGTGCATATACACTCCGGGGGCGAACTCGGTGGACGCTGAAAGGTAAAGAGTGGTATGCACTGTTTGTTCCAGGGAATGTAAACAAAGCTTTCCGGTGTACACCGAGGTGGCTACAAATGTAAAGACATTGTCCTTGCTGCTGAAATGACTTGTTAAAGGAAAATTATTGAATGAAAGTGAAAATGTCAAGGTATCCCTTAGGAGGAGAATAATGTGTTGCATCACTGGTTCACATCTCAAATGCATTGAGAGGGAAACAACAGAGCCTGAGGGGCAATGAGCACAGGAAGAGGGAAACATAACATACAACAGATTATAATTCAGAATGTGAAGGCATCCTTTTAACCGTTCAACAAGTGTCTGCACCTCCATCCTCTCTCAGCCTCTCGCGCTCTGCCCCTTTCTCTCTCTTTCCATCTCTCCATCCCTCCATCTCTGCCAAGGACACCATCCCTGCTGTTGTTACCATGGAGACAAGCCCAGAAGGGCTGTGGGCGAGACATGTGAGGGACTGTGGGTGACTGTGTGTGTGTGTGTGTGTGTGTGAGCATGTTTGTGCAAATCTTTGTCCTTGTTTGTTTTCTCCTGATTTTTCAAGTTTCCCTCATATTTGTGTCCTTATTTGTTTTCTTCATTAGCGCAGCACACAGCACACGCCTGAGTGGTGCTCGCATTACTTCAACAACTACAAGTAAGGTACTGCAAGACGCTGGGGCGCCAGGGGTAATACCTCTCTCTGCATCATGTCATCAGCACTAATATGAATGGTCTCTTTTTCTATAAAGTAGCTAATAAAATAAACTAAATGCATTTATAGTGTGAAATCTTTTTATGTGCAGTTTAGTTAAGGCCCATGTTTGCTGCTGTCCTTGGCATAGTGGGGCGCACCATTGTGGATCAGCATCATATTGTGCTGTAAGACTTCACACAATTTTGATTTATTCCCCAACAAACGATGCAAGCCTCTGAGGGTATGTGCGCACGCCCTTGTGTGTGTGTGTGCAAGTGCGATGTGGGGTGGGAGGTAATGCATGTGTTGACAGCAATAATTCACCCCATTTAGTGAATGAGAGATGAGACGAAAGTGTCATTTTCTTGCTCCAGCCACTCGCTGCACTAATGGTAATGTCTCACTTTCACCATTCTTGTCTAAAAAGCCTAATGGCCCAACATCAAAGTCCTCTTTTTCCTGCCAGAAAACAGAGGTCTGCGGCAGTGACACATGTATTATGTGAGAGTTTGTGCGTAGCGTATTATCAGTTTGAACAGAATGTTGGATGAGGCCTAATTTAATGACAGATTTATGGAGCTGGCTGCAATGCATCATTTATTAATTTGCATTACATCTCCAGATTTTATTTAAGGTGCTGCGAATGCAATCTGAAACTATGTCAGTTAAATGGAAATGATTCTACTGATATGAACTTGCCCAACGCAACATAACATCTCCTCTCTTTGCCTCATTAATATTATAGAGAAATTTACAGAAACACGAGCCCCCTCCTCGCAGATGATATGAGTGATGGTTGAAAGCTTAGAGCTCCGACTCTACGTGAAATTAATTTAGCGAGGTGTCACTCAAACATCAACACACATATGCCCCACATAAATGCATATAAAAACAAAAGTCAGCAAGTAAAACACAACATGATGAAATTCTCACAGTGGATGTAAGTTGGACTTCATGCTACGAAAACAGTGGAACACATTACATGGGGGGGGGAGCAGATTGTTGTGTTTACTTATAAATCTTACTATCAAGAACCTGCCTTCTGCCGTTCATATTGAGCCAAAAACCTGTTTATTATTGCACATCTAACACCTCCAGTCAGGGTCTTGTGAATGATGATTCACTGGAGCAGCATGTATAAACATCTCATCACCTGTGATACAAACTACTGGTATACCAGGCGATCAGCCATGTTGACTGATGTCTCTCCATTCCACTCCACTTTATAAGCTTCCAATGACCTTGTTATTTCCCTCTCATTTACTCCCATCCTCCACCCTGCGATGAATGAAGTTTTCAAGACCCCCATGTTTACACTCTCGGCATTATAATAGCTATTTTACATTTAAGTTTTGGGTTTCGGAATGTGCCAAAGACAGCAGGAACAGTCAGAAGGAGAGAGAGCAAAAGGCTAATAAGTGAGAAATAAAGACTAATATACTGTAGGTAATTACCCTCATTAAACAGCCATATATTCAGAAAGACGGGAGATCATTTTTATCATGTGTGTGTGTGTGCGTCTGTCCCTGTATGTGTATGCTTTATATTGCCTCAGCTCCAGCCCTCTGGCATTGATGGAGCATCATCATTATCACCTGGGCTGATGGTAAAGTGGCTCCTCGGCTAGACCCCATCGACAGGCACTGTTTGGTGTCACACTTTGTGCGAATGTGAGTGTGTGTGCATGCCAGCGAATGTATTTTTGCTATTGCAGTTTCAGTAATTCCGCGGCCACACTAACATGGCTTTACTGGCAGGTCCCTTATGCAAACAAATGGCCTCGGCTGGCAGGTTCAGTGAAGGGTGACGGTTGTATCTGGTTGCATCAGGTCGGGGAGTGATGGGCACAGTAGATTGAGTGGAGAAACGGTTTCATTTCGCTTGCACTCAGACCCACCACATGGCCCAATAAAAACACACAGTGCCCAGGTCTGGCCTCAGATATTGTGACAATGGCTGGCTTGTTCTGTTTCCTTATACTCGCAGTTATTTAGTATCAACTGTGTCCATGTGACATTGGCTCAGGAACACAGTCGTCAACTTTTTTGAAGGTCAGTTAAATAACAGGCTATTCTCTGCCTGTATCCAGGCAACAGTTCTGCGTTGATAAAACAATCATAGTCAGGTTATCATGAGGACAGACAGCATAGAGGAAATTAATAGAATTACTCACACCGATAAAGAATTATGTCTATGATCCATAGCATTAATATAGTGATAATTAAACCTTTATGAGTTTCTCATAAAACAAGGGAAATACTGAGTGATGACAGTTTAACAGACAGACAGGAATTACCTGATATCACACAGAGCTGTCAACGCTTTACACTACACTTGTCTTCAGTCTGTCATTGTGCCCACTCAACCAATTTCTGTGGGGGAGGAGGAGTGGATTTTCCTAAACAATCACTAGTGACCCACCTTTCTGCCTGAATGTTATAAACAGTTTCCTCACATGCCTCTATGGAAGACAGCGAACATATTGATTTGTTAATTGATTGGGGACCGCATTTAACAACAGCAAAACTATATTAAAACATCTGTTTACAAAGTCTCACACAAATCATGCAGTATATTCCAAGTCTCATTTATCCAGTCATATGGTTGGTACTTCACATGCTCAGTACTATGGCTCTTAGGGCTGCCCTAATAGTCGACCAAACATTAGTCAACAGAAAGGTCATTAGTCGGCAAGACCTACTGGTTGTTTAGTTGCAGAAATAAACAAACAAACATGCAACTCGATTATTACCTATATGACTGGACCATGTGGGACTTTAATTTAAGACACAGGAAGAGGCCACACTCAGCAGTCGGACAGGAGTCACGTTACAAACCAGTCACAGCCGACAGATATCTTTCCCTTCTTCCATAGATATTCAGTCTGATAAATACAGAAAAGTTGATCATGTTAATGCAGGTCTACTCAGGGCTTACTGATTACAAGCAGAGCCTGGTAGAATATCAGCTCTGCACGTCAGGTAAATAGGCTTTGATACGATGCTTGTTAAGGTTGCTTAGTAACCTAAGACACAACCTGCCGCCGTGCTCTTGAAAGCTGGCACAAAAAAGGCACAAGAGTAGTGTCCAGTGTCCAACCTCACGTTTTCCAGGCAGTTAAAGACGCAGCATGTGTACGGCCTCTAATTTCCAGGGCTGGTACCTGCAGTTATTCCACAGGCTAGTTAATAACATGTTGGACAGGAAATCCAAAGTGTGGGATCATCTTGAGAAGGTGAAGGACAAATCCAAGGTGATATATAAACTCATCTTCATTGGTTGACTACAAACATGACGTATCATGTGAAACATGTCAGTAGCTACATGCCCATTAGCCACTTAGCACAATCATTACTGCTTTGCCAACAGCATCATTAACAGGCGGCTCGCTCAGTGTGTGACGTGCACTTGTAGATAAAATATAGGCCTATATTAATGAAGGTTCATTAATACGGATTTGTATTTCTCTGTAATGTAGCACAGTGTTAACAATGTTACTGATACTATTCTTTCTCACACCTTCAACTCAAACCATTGTGTTGCCACGCCCAAAAAAAAATATATCATTTAATAATTAAATTAAAATTGTAAACATGCAGGTGACTAGTCGACCAATGGCCCTATGTGACGACTATTGGTTGACTAGGAAAATTCTTAGTCAGGGGCAGCCCTAATAGTTCTCATCATTTTTGCTATTACTCTTCATCTTGGCAGTGGTGTTAGTCTCGCCCCTGGTGCTAATTGGCTTATTCAGACCCCCCAGGGTGCTCACTGGTCATTTTTTATCTTAACTGAGAGGTCACTGTTTAATGTCATGATGCCAGACAATCAGTCAAGTCGAACTCGGTGTAGTGGGCAGATTCAAAAGTCTGGACCCAGGCAAAGAAAGGAAGGAGGGGAGAGTAATCTCAACATTCATTTCTTAGTCCCACTTCAACTTTTTGCCTTCACTCTCAAATAATTTCCCCACATGTCACAAAGTGAGTGTATCCTGTGCGCTTGGATTTATTGATATGAAACTCAGAAGACAGTTCAAGATTGTAGAAAATGAGTATTGTTTTTCACTTAATGACAAGGCATTCTGACATTATCAAACAGGATTTGTGAGGGTTTCATAAGCCTGAGAGGTTGGAGAATTTTCTCAACTCACTGAAGAGTAAAAAAAATCCTTCATGCGAAATGAAAACAAAAAACTCTGCAGTGATATACAACTTCTTTTCAACAGCGCAATGAACACATACATTTGTAATGTGGAGTCGACCTTCTTTCTCTGGGTTACATCAGACTACAGTTCATCAGACTAGGTAATAGCTTAGTAATCCTCGCCTTGTTTTGTTACAAAATTCATAACCCAATACCATACACCCACACATGAACACAAACATTCAAAACCTATCACACACACACACACACACACACACACACACTCAAACATGGTTTGTTCCATATTCACCGCGAGCAACAGGTGTGACAACAGCCTGCGTGAACTCTGTGATTCTCCGCGTGGAGAGCGAGTAGGTGTTTGTGTTTTGATGATTAGTTGAGGACGAATACATGCCAACACATTAGGCCTCATGCAGCCAAAACACACACGCAGTTTTGCCAATGTCCCAAGAGGGGTTTAGCAACTTCTCACCTACACCCACCGCCGGTAAAGTAATTGCCTGAATAACATCTATCCACTGCCTCCTATTACACAGTGAGGCAAAGCTGAGCCCTTTGACGAAAATCTGTGTGAATAAAAAGAAACAACCTTGTGTATTGAAAAATGCATTCTTGTGGTTGGAAAGTTCAGTCACTGTGCTCGGCTTGAGCAGATTGAGGTCCATGAAAGCAAGCTGTAGAACTTAATCTTTAGTAGTCAGTAACAAAGATTTTTTTAAACCAATGGCAGAAAAGGCCTACCTGAAAGAAGTACAGAACCTGGCAACAACTTCCTCTTCAATATCAGCAAAACTAAGATGATAGTGGACTTAAGGAAGAAGCAGGAAAGAAACTATGCCTCCCTTAATATCAACGAGACTGCAGTGGAGAGGGCTGACAGCTTCAAGTACCTTAGTGTCCATATCACTGAGGGCCTGACCTGCATACGGGCTCAGCTGTGAGAAAGGTAAGGCAGAGAATGTTTCAGCTTAGACGCCTGAAGAAATTTCAGGTTTTCCCTCAAATACTGAGAAAAATTTCTACTCCTGCACCATAGAGAGCATGGACACTGAAAAAAAGCACCACCTGGTACAGAAAAAGCACCAAATAGAACCTGCAAAGAGTGGTTCGTTCATTTGACAGAAAGGTTTATGGTTGCACAAGCCATGGAGATATTGGGGGACTCAGACTCCCGACAATTCTTGTTTTGATCAACATCCTGATTCCATTTTGACGAAGAAGCAAACGAGTTTGGTGGGACAAAATGGGACAAGACAACCACAGAGAGCAGGAGACAACAAAGCACCGAACAATCACTGTACGTGACAACCTGTTCTGCCGTACTTCAAAGAGAATATTATTTTCATTATTACTATTATTTTCATTTATATAATTCAAACAGACGTAAGGAAATGAGAAAAAAAATGTACATGTAAAATTGATTTTGTGCTTGAAAATGCCATTCTTTGACAAAAATGCATTTTTCTCAGCTTTTTGTCCGACATGTTTTTTTAATGAAAATGCCCAAATTCAAGAGTTGATAAAACAAAACAAACAAAAAAAAAACATTGGAATAAGATAGAATAAAATGTTTTTTGTGTGTGTAAACAGTAGGGATGCACCGAATATTCGGTAACTGAATATATTCAGCTGAATATTGCAAAAAAACACACATTTGGTATTCAGTGGAATAAGTTAAAAGCAAGGCCGAATAATAGCGGCGTGTTTTGATAACGCAATCAAACAGCGTGCCGTGACGGGCGGAGTAAAATGTCGGCAGTGTGGTGATCCGTCCGTCACCGCACTCGCATTTGCGACTAAAAATAGTTTTGAGCAAGCAAAATAGGCTTAAATCATTCATGCGAGCAGCCTACAGATTTCAACCAGCAGTAGAAATGAAAGGCGAATCCCACCGGTTGTGGGTTAAACGGGGGTCACAGACACAGACAGTAATGTATTCCTGTCAAATACGGCAGCCATCGGCTTACCGGCGAAGGATAAGTCGGCTCCAATAACATCCTCTTCTTGGCGTGTGGACTGCCCAGAAGTACCTGAACAGCCGAGCCAGCCGAACACAGGTATGTGATGTGTCAGAGGAGAAACGAGCCGTTCACAGCCCACAAACCTCACCGCACTTTAGGGACTGTTCTTTACTTATGAAGGGACTTGTCAGGGGAGGAGGGTGGCTGGTTGATTCTTTTTTTTTTTTTTTTTTTTTATTTTGATCCCCCCTATGTTAATCACTTATTGATGCTGTTTTTGAAGTATGAATAAGTCAATAAGTTATTTATTCCATTGAAATATCATTGATGTATTATAGAAGCGTGATTTATCTTTTCATAAATGACAAAAGGCACATCTGTCTAATTTTTGCTGTGGTATCGTGACACTACTCAGAACCATGATATTTTCATTGGTATTGTACAGTGGGTCCCAGTTTTGGTACCGTGACAACACTAATCTGGAGGGGGTTCATCTGCAAAAACTAATGAACAACTAAACAACGATATTCGGTATTCAGTACTCAGTATTCGGCCAAGCGTTTAATATTATTCGGCTTCGGCCACAAATTTTCATTTTGGTGCATCCCTAGTAAACAGAGGGTCTCTTCTTTAGTTTCATGTATACACTAGGGATGTTCCTGGCGAGTAAACAAAAATTTTAATTGAGACTTGTCGACTAGTCTAAAAAAAGGGGAAAGGTTATCATTTTGCGTTCCGGCACAGTGTATTCAGGCTCAACATATTGCATTAACTTCCTGAAGCCTTGACCTTCAACAAAGTTACCTGGAGGCATATCTTGCGAGGTCATTGCCGTGATGAGCTGCGTTATTTTCCCAGCCCAGGCGGGATGACAGCGTCTCTGGGTGAACAATGTGTGGCTAGCACTGCTATGAAGCAGCAGTCGTAGTTCCTTGCTTGCTTGGTTAACATCCAAATGCTTGAGTTGAATGTGGTTGCATATTGCTCCAGCCGAGTGATTATATGTCAGTTTTATCTGGCACAGCCTACATGCTACCTTGTTTTCATTTTCTAGATCAAAGTGCTGCCAAACTGCGCTGGTTTTGTGAGAGAACGTCTCTCTTGTTTCCCACCATGCTGTTTTAAAACTCCAGTCTACTCTAGCATTACCGCGGGAGAGGGTATGCTGTCTGCTGGCTCTGTAGCACCCACTAGTGGCGGGCGACAGTTAAGCAGCCATGTACATAAATAAAACACTAATTGGTTTAAGAATTGATATTTCAGGGGACGGACGTTTTATCGTTTAGACAACTAATCACGCGCATCCCTAGTATATACTGTTTACATATTCATAGAACAAATTATTCTTTGGGTCTTGAAACATTACTAAATATGATCAAAAATGCTGGTGGTGGCTGGCAACTTGAAAATAATACTCTGGCGGGGAAAGTGTTAAAGATCCCAACCACCTGGATAACAGCCTTTTCTCCTTGTTGAGGTCAGGAAGAAGATACTGGTTACATCAGGCCAGCAGTGAGAGGCTCAGGAACAGCTTCCACCCTCCCCTCCCAAAGACATACTGTATGTTATTTATTATTGCACTGTTATCTTTACACACAATACGAGGGAAGCTGAGGGACCATGTGGAATTCATTCATGGACTTTCTGAAAGACCCAATGGAGGGCTCCTACAGGAATTGTATGTTTTGAGATATAAACACTGATTTAAGTGACGTATGGTGAGCTGTGCATCAACAGTGCTTTGCTTAGGTTTTGACTATTTTTAATGCCTCTGGTTTTGTTGTTTGATTTAGATTTATTCTTACACATTTCCGTTATTTTTTTTCTGATTGGGTTTTGTTTATCTTACAACATATGTGAAAAAAAACTGAGTAAATACAAAAAAATATATATATTTTTTTTCTTTTTCTTTTCTGCATCATAAAAATTATAAGGTTTAGTGCTACATGTCACAACATGTAGCACTAAACCGCCTCTGTTGTCAATAAATCCACTCACAACATTATTTTACGTTCAGGTCAAATAAGGACCCCTGCTGTTGAGATAACCACACAGACCCCTCTGATCCATCTCTGAGGTGTCCCATGTGTGGGTGCTGTGGGTCAGTGGAGCTGTCACTTCAGCACCCACAGCCTGCCACTGTTCAGCACCATGGACAGCGATCCTCGCTGCCAAGCAATGCACGTGGCTGCAGAGTGCTGGGGAGCTGTTGAGTTCATTTCAAACTGACTCAGCGTCACCATTTCACAAAAATAAGCTCTGTAACACAGCATGTATAATGCATGTTGCCTGCTGAGGAAAAGGAACCGCCACAGACAGACCTGACAGCCCCAGGGAGTCAAATGAGTGAAGGAGAAAAGTTGATTATAAGGCTCTTAACGACTCCGCTAATTACCATTGATGCTAATTAGCTGGAGCTCCAAGTTAACTGCACGGAGGGTAATCAGTGTCTGGAACGAGACAGAAGTTGGAGTCAAACTATCATCTCTCAACCCTTCATGGGGCACAGTAAGACGTTATGCACTGTGCTGTTATGTCCCAGAAATGTTAGCGTGCTTTCCATGCTGACATCTGACAGGCCCTCGAGATGACAGTGAAAGTTTTAATTGTAAGACAGTCTTAGTAAAGCAGTGCTGTGACTTTGATACTTACAAGGAAAATGATGGCATCTTTGTAATCAAACATGTATATATAAAATTAATCTTCAACACTTGACCTTCACAGCAAAGGTTAACGTGCTGGATTCTTTTCTTATGTGTAATCATAGTGGTCGAAGCACTCTTTATCCTTACACACAACAACACACACAGACACACAAACACACACACACGTCCATTTAGCTTGACTGATTAGGTCTGTGACTGTTATTTTGTGCAGTAAATCCAGGTTTCTCCCGATGCCGAGATACCAGCTTAATCTTCTCCCAGGCTGTCGGCACAACAACCGCTGGGTCTGATTTACTGTGGTCAGCTTCAATTACCAACCCTGGGAGCCAAAGGTATTCCTCAGGGCCTGGATGGCCATACGTTTCAAGGACAATTATTTTTAATGAGACTTCCTCCAATCCATCTGCATGTGGGTCCAGGGACGCTTGACAAATCTGTCCTTCAGAGGGCCTCCTCCTCACTCTGATCTCTAGTTCCGCTTCATTTCCCCTGCCTGTCATGCTGTGTGTAGCGCCGCTATCAGTATGTTTCACCTGGCGCAACATCTCACCAGTGGGGAAGATAGGCCGTGTGACTGATATGGCAGTATGGTATATGTAGTTCTAAAAAATGAAGTCACTCTTACATACTGTATGATGAAGAATGAGGAGTAGAAGGCATAAGGGGGGAGATGAAGAATTAACTGTTATCCAATACATCGCACAGCACGTACAGGGTGAGTGCGGACAGGAATAACATGGGTGGCCCCTGTGTGTATTTCTGATCCCAGAAGTGTTACCAGGCTCTAAATTTAACAGATCAAAGACATTCTAAGCTCTCAGCATGGTGATGTTAGAAAGTGATGAATCACAGGCCAGGAGAGATTTTATCTTAAAATGGCCATAATTGATATTTTTACTATTAACAGTGGATCAAAGGACCACTGGCGTGTGAAAGGGGTCATTGATGAGCCCACAGAGGGCATCACCCAGGTCCCTGACAGACAGACAGTTAGTGTTGGCAACTACCTGCTGAACACAGTGGGGCATTTAGCAGCTAAAGAGACAGATATTTCCCCAGTTGGTAGCGACAAAAATCAGAGCTGAAAAGAGAGCAAATATTGGACTTGGATTCTCCAGGTTGCCAGAGACATGATTACAAATTAATGCTAATGTTGCTCCGTAACTGCTTCAAGTGTAAATGAGCAACCATTGCCAACACGTTTGCCAAAACAACTTAAAGGGTCATAATATTTCCAGGTTGTGTTGCAGTGGACTGATACTCAGGTATCACATGTTCTCATGGGAAATCCTGTGTAGTACAACTAAAAGTGATGGTGATGGTTAATGGACTTGCACTTATAAAGCACCTTTCTAGTCTTCCGACCACTCAAAGCACTTTCACCCATTCACACACACATTTACACACTGGTGGCAAATGCTACCATACAACATGCCACCTGCTACTCAGTATAAATGCACTCAGGCACCAAAGGCACCGCCATCAGGAGCAATCTGGGGCTCAGTATCTTCCCCATGGACACTTTAACATGCAGACTGAAGGAGCTAGGGATCAAATCACCAATCTTCCGATTAGTTGACACCCTGCTCTACGTCCTGAGCCCGGGCGGAATGGTAATGTAGTGGTTAGCACTGTCGCCTCACAGCAAGAGGGTTCTTGGCACGATCCCAGGAGAGAGCCCCTCTGTGCAGAGTCAGAATGTTCTCCCTTGTCAGCGTGGGTTTTCTCCAGGTACTCCGGCTTCCTCCCACAGTCCAAAGACATGCAGGTTTGGGATAGGTTGATTGGTGACTCTAAATTGTCTGTAGGTGTGAATGTGAGTGTTTGTCTGCGATAGTTTGGCAACCTGTCCAGGGTGTACTCCGCCTCTCACCCAATGTCAGCTGGGATAGGCTCCAGCCCCCCCCTGCGACCCTCAAGAAGATAAGCGGTTAGGGAAATGAATGAATAAAAAGTTTCCAGGCCAACCTCCTGGTTTGGTTTTGATCTACTGTAGCTTCCGTATTTCTCCTGTGCACAAATTTGTGTTTCCTAGGATGCCATAACCTGCCTTCCTTTCCATCTTATTGCCTTAAGTTTAGGCAAGAGGAGTGGGACAAGTTAGGTTAGGGTAAGAATGTCAGGGTAAGCCAATCAGAGGCAGAGTGAGGCAAAGTGGGGAAGGTCATGCCTTCACCATCCTCGGAAAGTAAAATTTGCCTCCTGAGCTATGAGAGATAACTACTGACTCCATGTGTGCACACTTACGACTGTGTGACTGCTCGTGTTTCTTGCCTGGCGAGCTTTGTTCAGCAATTACTTTGGTGAGTCACATGTTTTTGAGACGTGCACAAACGATGGCCAAAACTAGGAAAGTAAGACTCAAGATGTAGGAAACCTATTCAACAAACAAAATCAATATAATGGTGGGTTATGTTTGAAAAAGTGAACTCAAGAAGTTGGACCTTAATGATTTATTACTAACACGTAAAATAGGTCCGGCACTTCAAAGCTCATTCCAGTTTCATCTGTGAATTTTGGTTTGTTTACAGCATACAGTAACAAAGAATGACTGTAACATCTCAAAATCTGTAGCGGAGCAGATTTAGCCATGCTGGTCATCATCCTTGTCTCTGAGCTGAAGAAACAGCTTGGCTTCATTAATCTGATCTATTTTCTCCACCAGGCTTTGATCCTCTCGCTGTTACTGAGTGTAAATCTCCAAAGGGGCTCAAGCCTAAGGGGAGCGTCTCCTGCTGTGCTTCCAAGCAGAGGTCCTGGTTGTGGGGTTGTGGAAGCATTACGGGCCCGGCAGCGTGCTGGCTGTCCAGGCCTTTCATGTCCCATAGGGAACTGGTATCTACTGGGATGGTTATTCGATTCACCAGCTTGACCTCCCGACTGCAGGCGGTAATCATAGTATGGGGTTCTTATGGTGTTTGTGTGCTCACATGCATGAGTGTGACATGAAAAGTACAAGCAAGACGAGTGAAAGGCAAAGCAACAGATATAATTTGTGGCTTGTGCGTCATATATGTGTCTCTGCTGACAACTGTCTGTCTTGGAGTCTTACCCATGTTTTATATCTTTTGTTCTAGCGTACTGTTGTGTCTGATAGACACTGAATACCACATTCTTATTACTTGTCCTATGACTCTAGCCTCAGGCTGCTGTGTGGCGTTTGTTTCCTGCCTCCACCTGTGTATCTTGTGGTAATTAGATGCATTGCATGTGTCACACCGAGTTTTGTCTCCTGTTAAACTCTGTGACCAGATAGTGATTGAGTCGTGGCACTCTTTTATCTTCTCCTTGGTCCTCTGATGAAGAGTTCTCCCCGTGGGCCTAACACTCTGCCTTAATTCGTTGTGGTAAGAGAGCCTGTAATGTTGCTCTACACGGTAATCACTCAGAGCTGCTCCACAAACACACCATCAACACGCAGACACACAGCATTAATGGGTGAATAGCAGCAGTGGGAAAAAAATTCAACTTTGCCAACATCCAAAGAGCGCGGCGCACAATAGATGAAAACCTCAATCTAAATAACAAATCAGCACTCGTGTTGCCCATGGCGATGATGGCGTCTGCCTTCTGCTGCCCTTTAAATTGCATAGATAGATCGAATATTGGAGCGAGTGAACTTGGTTACATAGAGTTTCTTTTTTTACCTCCAGCCATGCAGTGTGACTAACACTGGCAAACAGGCAGACAGGCACAAGCACAGTGTTTGATGCCAGTAAGAAGCAACGATGACTGTGAGGGCTGTCGGCAGCTGCGCCTCACAAACTGTTCATCTGGCCTACCAGCTCTATGTTGGGGGTTCTTTAGCTGGAGCTGTGACCTTCCTAAACATTAGGGGAGCCCACAGTGACCAAGAGAGTCACACAAATGAACCTAAATCAAAACAACATTGACTTGTGGATATAACCTTTAGAAGAAGTAAATGCATTATACAAGTTATACAGTACACTGTGTGGGATTGCCCCACATACATTTTTAATGCCAAGTCGAAAGATTGTTTTTCTTTTCTTTTCCCTGTTTACTTAAATAACTCTGCTCTCGCTTCACTCCTTGTATACATATACAAAGAAACACAACAAATCACATTAGCGAGAACAAACGCACTTACACACATCCTTCCCTTATACACGTTGGATGTCCCCTTAATCCAAATACCATATTTGGCACACGCACAATAGTGTTTTTCAGTAAATATTTGTGCAGTAATACATAGAGCTTTAATATGAAAGGAATGAAAGAATTGCTTGCTAATTGTTTTAATTACTCATTTATCATTAGTGAGGCCAATTTTGTGCTTTTTCTTGTCCCGGCGGGTCTGCTGCTCCGCTCTGCTAATACACAGCAGCTTGTTTGCCTGGTAGTGGATGAAAAATCCCTGTCCTCTGAGCATCTGTTCAGTACAGCAGGAATGTTGTATCTCCCCAATGCCCCAGACTACTTGTCTTCACAAAATACAACTTGGAGAGACACGAGCGAAGCTACCGGCTAAAGCCTCACCAGCGTACCAACCCAAGTGTAATGAATACAAACATTTAAATTGTATACTCTATACAGAGTATAAAAGACACTTTCCAATTAATGAAAGAACACTTCTGCAGAGGGGAAATAATTTCTCCTTATCCTTTAAACTTAATAAATGACAAATTCATTCATATTAGCTGAGATTTTAATAAATCCAATTATGTGTTCTTATCTTTTTATTCTCCCTCATGACTTGAGTCGTTATGAGTCTTTAAAGCCGTTTTCCCACTGGACCAAAAAACCAACTAACATCTGGCTTTTGTGTCTAATGGGAAAGGTTATAATCAGCATTCATTCCCGGGACAAATGACTCTGCAGTAGTCATGGGTATTTATCGTCTCCAGCTCTGATCGGCTTCGATCAGCAGCGTTGGAAATACGACACCTAGGTGGACACTAGGGCATTAACAGAAAAGTCGATTTGTCAACGTGTCGACGTCAGTGGCACAAGTCGACACCCCCCGGGAGGAGTTGACAAGTCGTGTGTTTTTTCCCTCTCTCTCTCTGTGTGCTTGTGTACGGAATGCAATCGCTGCCTCTGATTACGCTGATACTTATCCTTGACGGCGTACTATAAGCGGAGCAGACTCCGCGAGGAATGTCCGCAGTCATTCGGGCTTTCATAGTCGAGCGCACTTCCGCGTTGTAGTTTCCTGTAAAAATATCCGTGAAAAATCCCTGCGATGTGAAAAATACATGCCGAGCAGTCACTGGTGCATGGAGCGGAGTCCACGCCGTCGTAAAATCTGAGCTTTGCCGCACAGGGCTTGCGGACGTCCACTTTGAGTCCACGCGGACCTCCGCAGAGTCCGTTCTGCTTACGTTCTGCCCGAGTATGTTCGGACCTTGACAGACAGACACACATCACATGTGTGGAGATACTTCACTTTCCTCCGCCGTGTCAATGTGATGATGTCATCAAATGACTTGCCGACTCAACTCGACTTTATTGACAGATAAGTCGACCTGAAAAAAATCAGTCGTTAATGCCCTAGTGGACGCACTCATTTTTTTCTCCTTTTCCAGCATGATGCAATGGCTCGCTGACACAAAATATTGCCCATCTCTATCCAAGCTGCACTCGAACATTGTTTAAAATTAGGTAGCACTGAGTATGTAAGAGACACTGCATGAAAAACAGCAGTGCAGTGCAACACATGCAAAAGAAAGAAAGAACCATCATAACATTTTCACTGGGCTTCAGGGTGCATCCCACTGTTTACTAGTTCTGTTTTCCAGCACATTTGTGACACCAAACGAGACACACTAGTAGAACAAACAGAAATACTCTTCAACTGCAGAGTTGTGTAAACAGCTCTGGTTTACTGACAATGGGAAAGGAATGTAACGCCTATCTTAAGCAGGTTTTCCCATGTTTAAAAAACCTAAATATACAATTCTGGTAGGAAAAGGGTAAGACTTAATTCATGAGCATAAAATTCAAAACTAATGGAAATGTTTCTGATTAAGTCATCCTCAGATATAGTATCCTCTCATAGTTGCTGAAGATAAAATGCACGAGGAGTAAAAAACCCACTGTGCTTTTATCAAGCAAGGACAGTTTAATGTGACTGACAGTGCGCACACCTGCAAACTCTCAGCACAGTTAAGGTGAGTGGGTTCAGCCTACAGAGCTCCATCAGAGGGCAAAAAGCTGTGTCAATCTGTGCTCTGAGTGCTAAAGTGCCTTTTGTTCCTGAAACCTTTTATTCAGCCAGATTTGTCCTGTTTGATGGTTCACGGCCCAACACAAGGACCGACTGGTAAAGTCTGGCCTCTCTTGTGGCCCAAATACACCTGTGGTTAGATCAAGTGCTGGTGGAATGTCACCAGGTACATTTACTAGGGTTGTACAATGTTGGATTTTTTACCAGTATCTGATATGCTGATAAGTAACAACTCATTCGACTGATGACCGATACTGATATCGATATATCCACTTTTTATCCTACCTTGTTTTAGTGATCATAAAGTCTCTTCTGTAGTGGAATTAACATCACATTATGCATGTATACTCTTATCATGATGGCCCACCAGCTGATGAGGACATGAAATAAAATGTTCTTCAATGTATGTAATATTTGTTCAATGTGCACAATAATAAAAAGCATGACATCAGATTCTGATAGTTCATTTTAAAGCCGATAACGGCCAATACCGATGATGTGATTTTTTTGTGCATCCCTAACATTTACTCAAGTACTGTCCTCAAGCACAAATCAGAAGTAGATGTATTCTACTTGAGTAGTTTCCATTTACACTTCTAATCCACTACATCTTTGAGGCAAATATTGTACTTTGTACTCCACTGCAAGTCTGACAGTAGGGCTGCTCAACACAAAAAAAATGTACATTTTCTTTTTCTATGATCTTACTATCTTACTATATAATGACGAAAACTCTTGTCTGTGTGTCTGTTCCATGTTTTTCTCCTCACTGACTTGGTCAATCCATGTGAAATTTGGCACAGTGGTAGAGGGTCATGGGAGGATGCGAATGAAGCAATATTACATCAATTAGCCAAAGGGGGGCGCTATAGCAACGGATTGAAATTGCAAACTTTGAATGGGAATATCGCATGCCCCGTATGTCGTAGAGTAGGGCTGCCACGATTAGTTGACTAATCGACTATTAAAATAATCGGTGACTATTTTAGTAGTCGACTAATCGGTTTGAGTCATTTTTCATAGAAAAGTACTATAAAAGTACCCCAAAATACTCTTACTGCAGCTTCTTACATTCAGATATTGGCAGCTTTACACACTCTCCCATGACAGTGAAATAAAACCCTTTGGTGTGAGTATGAAACAAGACGTTAGATGACGTAATTTTGGGGTTTGGGCGAAACAGACCGACATTAGTGGCAGCCCTATCGTAGAGACATGAAACGTTGCACAGAGATGCCTCTCCTCGTGAGGAACAAATTTGCATCAAGAACCCATAACTTCTGGTTATATGGATTTTCCGCCATTTTAAATTTTTTGAAAAACACTTCAAATCAATCTCCTCCTAGGAAGTTTGACCGATATGTATGAAACTCTGTGAACATAATCTAGGGACCAATATCTAAAGTTCCCTCTTGGCAGAAGTTGGAAAACTTACTAAAACTGAGCTTCTATAAGGCAATGAATATTGCGGAGGGTGTGGCTCATCACATAAAGGTGTATAACATCTCAAGGGTTTCACCGATCACCACGCAACTTTGTAGGCATATGACCACACATAATCTGAGGGGACCCCCACATTATTGACCCGATCAAACAAAATGGGGGCGCTAGAGAGCTAATTTCTTATCTAGGCCTAAGGTCATTCTGTCTGCCCCACGTTTTTTTACTCACTGACGTGGTCAATCTATGTGAAACTGCACATAGGCATTGAGGATTGGCATAGGTAGAAGGTGACAAAGCTACCAATGGGTATGGACTAGTTCCTTTTTATTTTAAAACTTGTAGCCTCCAGCCTGAGCCGATGTTGACATAAGTGACATGACTTCAGGCAGTTTATCAGATTTGGTGACATTGCCTGTAGAGCCACAAAAGGATTCATACTTTTTTCCACATATGCAACAGTAGGCTACTCCCCCAACCAATTTTACTGTGTTAAATCGTTGGAGTTCCCTTTTAAAAGAACTTGCCAGATTGATTTTAATCTATTACTATAAATACTGTCTGTCAGATTTGTGGTCTTGGAGCAAACTGTTAAACAGTCTGAATTGTCCAGACAAAACCAGGGATTGTTTCTGGTGAGCCTTCTTGCTCACTCCTGATTTTTTTTTCTTCTTCCATTTGTTCAACCAAATAAATTTGTTTGGTTGAACAAACAGAGATATAAACACAACTGACATCTTCACACATACCCAGTGCAAACACACATACACACACACACACACTGTCTGTGCCACAGCTACAGCTCAGATGTGGCCCACAGTTATGTGTCAATTATATAATGATGTTATTACATAATTCTGTGCCAGTTTAATGGCAGGAAATCTTCCCAGTATGCATCCCTAACGACTGCAAGGAAATCCCTCTCAGCTGCAACCCTGCCCATCCCCTCTCTGCTGCTCTCCACTTGTCTGCATACTGGCAGTCTTGCACGCTGACCTCACATTACACAGTACAGCACACAGAAGCATCACTCCATTGAACTTGCCTGTTCAGGTTAGCAGCGGCTACTGTATCTAATTGTGTGTTCTCCTGTTGGTACAAAGCGGAGCCACTTTTGCTCCTGCTGCTCGTAGTGTGTGAAACATTAGTGCTGCACTAACACAGGCACAAAGTGTAGACCATGAACCTCCATTCTGACAAGTTCAAAGGCTGTAAAGTCCTGTGGTGCCAAGATACGTAGGCGTGCAACATCTGCTGTAAATGAGACCATCTGAAAACCTACAATACTCAGCAATGTGATGTCGAGAATAATACAGCCATTCACAAAAGTTAACCAACTTTTAGTGCTGTAACTTAATACTACTACAACTTATATATTGACGCAGCTGTAACCGACATATTTACCAATCAGTCGGTTCACGGCTTTGGTCAGGCTGTCATGATAGTACATTCATGGTGCCCAGAGGATGAATTCTACTGACTTTGATGATCCCCTGACTTCCATTAGCGCCACCATGAGGTGGACACTAGGTATTTTTGTAAATGTTGACAAATACTGAATGGATTGTTATGAAATTTGGAGCACATTCCAGGTCCAAAAGCCGGGCCACCCACCCTCAAGTGGGTATCAGTAACATCTCGTCTGCCACAGGCAACCCCCAACAACCCTGCTTCTCACCCTCAAACAAGCCTGTGGGTTGTGACACTGAACTTACATCTGTCTGCAGGAGACCAGAGAGAAAGGCATTTTTCAAAGTCTCTGTGTGTTCATCTCTCAGTACGTCTGTAGCTTCTAACTGAAACTCTGTGGTTTGGAGTTTCTCTCCTGCCTCCTGTTTTTACTTTACATATCTGCTTTATTTTACTTTCATCTTCACTATCCATCGTATCAGAAGGTGTGTGAAGTTTCTGCTAGAAAACTCAATATTTCCTTATTTTGACAACAGTGTTTTTCTGCACCTCTGCAAACAGCACACCTCCAACAGGTACACTTTTTTTATCTGCTCTGCTGTGTGATGGTCGTATGGAAAAACACATGCAGCAAAAATAACAGACAACATCAGCCGTTGGACCAGCTTGCAGCTGACCATGTAGCCCATTTTGTAGAAAATACAGAGATACATATTGTGTATCACCATTCAGCCTGAAAATACCGAGATTTGAATTTCGGTCCATATCGCCCAGCCCTAGACTACAGCACCCCTCAACAAGCTCTTGACCTATAGGCAGAGGTGGACACTTATATGGGAGCAGTCAGTTCAACATCTGCCTGGTTAGCACAAGTTAACACAGCAGCAGCAGCTAACACAACACAGAGGCGTTAAGTAGCCCAAACAAACTCACACTGACACCAAAACAGCTCAACTGTGTTGTTAAATCTGTGATAACATTAGAGATGTGACGCTAACAGTTAACCCAGTCACTGTGCAGGGCAGACAGACTCAATGTCCCCGGCACGGAGCTCACACTCCTGCAGCAGTAGTGCCATCGAGACAAGGAGGTCCTGAGTCGATACTTACATGTAGTATGTGTAATCAGTATTATAGGGCAATCAACACAGTACTAATTACTTTATGGAGATTTAACATTGTGACATGTATGTAACAGTAGGCTTGTATTGTGGAGTAAATTAAATAATATAATTTGCAATATTCTGCGTAATATTTAGTCATTAGATGCATTTTTAAATATTTGCTTTGACCTTCTGTAATGTCATTTTTTTTATATCTGACACTGTAGTTTCTCTGTGTGTCAGTGTTTCATCATTTCCACCAATCAAATAATTAAAAGTTAGGATTATGGAGGATATTAAAAATCTTGTATAAATTCTATGTAAAGTTATGAAGCTATTTTGTTTCTTTTCTTTTTCTTTCTTTTTTTAGAGTAACTTAATATCAGATATATTATATATCTGATGACTGATGACTTTGGTTCTTGATGCCCGCACCTTAGCAAAGAAGAAATAATAAATCTTTGCATACAGCACTTTCCTGAGGAGGATTAATTATTGTCTTTCACACGGCCAGCACAATTCTTCAAGTTGAAGTGGAGAACGTTCCCATTTTTTACAGATTAAAAAAAAAAAGATAAATACATCCAGTGTGTCATTTCCAAGACAAAATTGTTGACACGCGTCCCCTGTGAAATGGCCTCTGAGAGTCCCCTCTCTGTCAGTGTGTGCTATTGATAAGAGACCGCTTGTCCTGGCTGCCAATCATTCAATCAGTTATGAGCAGGCTGGTTGCGTCAGGTCATAATTTAGCTGCGAGTTCATCAACTGAAAAGATATCACATCATTTCATCACATCCTTTCATCAGGCAGGCAGCCTTTCAGATATACTGCTGCTGGGGATTCACCCCAGAAACCACAGTCACACAGAGGGCCACCTGCTGAACCAACATGTGTGGATCAAAGTCCAGAACAGCAGAGCAGATTGAGGATTTTTTTTTTTTTTTCAAATCACATGGAAACTAATCACGTATCAAAGGTACGGCAAAACAACCTTTTATACCATATGCTCAAGGTAACATAAAAAGTTATTTCTTCTTTCATCTCATTAAAAAGTAATAGTGACGGCAAAACTACAACAGGTAGGAAAGTAATCTGTGATTTACGAGTAAAGACAGAACATTAATGCAGCTTAAACGCCATATTTATGCTTCCTTGAGAGACACAAGCCTGTAAATAAAGCCTCTTTAGAGTGAATAAGCAAATTAACAAGATGTGTGTGTGTGTGTGTGTGTGTGTGTGTCCCAGCAGAGAGTGAGCTGGAGTCACTGAGCTGGATTAGCAGGTAAATATGTAAGTCATTGTTCGTCTGGAGGTTAGGGAGCACTGGAGTCGTATCAAGAACTGTCACCAGCTGCCATAACATCACATTGAAATTCATGGAGACCAACTCAGTCACAAATGTGACAATGTAGGGATGGGATGCTCATGCATGCGCGGGCAAATGCATCGACACTTAAAACAAAGACACACAACACGCGCTCATAGACACACACGTCAGAGCAAACACCTACTTGCCTCCCAGCGGTCAGGATGTAAATGCATTAAGAACTCAGTGTGTGACGTGAGACAGAGGGAGAAGAGTGCCAGCTGACACAGGTGGCACAGAGCAGAGATACAAGTTATTACAGCCAATACAAAACCCCCGCTGAGGAGGGCTGCTAAGACAACAAATATGAGCAGCACGCCGGCACAGGGAACCAAAGCCAGGAGGCGGAGATTGGTTTGAAGAAAGGGAAAGAGGGGAGCTAAACAATAAGAAAGAAGGTTAGAAGAAAGGGGGGAGAATTACACAAAGAGAGTGAGAGAAAGTGTGTGTGTGAAAGGGAGAGAAATAGAGGAGGGTGATAAGAGAAACAGTTTGGCTGGACCTTAAGGGCCGTGCTGGATTAGGACTGTCTATATGGAGCCAGTTTTAAAGGTTGCCCAGCATCAGTTTTTTATATCACCTGCATCCAAATGATGGCACAGGCTCAAACATACACTCACACATACACCCACACACACACACTATGGATAGCACCCTCTGCAGCAGGCGAAAGTGCGTGCATTCGTAAGAGAAAGACTTATTGTGCTCCACTGCACCTGTGGCAGGTTTCCAGTATTCAGAGGTAGATAAATGGTCTGCTCTTTTAGGCTGGCCTGCAATCTGACCACTCGGCTGTTTATGAGAGGAGGGAAGTGAGAAAGAGATGAGAAGGGTAGGGAGGTAAGCGAGGGGTGGAGGATGAATAGGGAAATGCACAGCGGATGATTTGTAACATGACTACCTTCTATTAATCTCCCCTAATGCACTTCTCGACTGCGGGGAGGGAGGAGCACAGAGCAGAGGGAAAAGATGACAGAAGAGGAGAAAATTAGAGACAAGTCAGACACCTGATTTTGCAGACAAACACATGTACAAAAACACTAAGACAAACTGTGCATTAAATGCAGACAGGATGTGAAGTCACAACCACCCAGTTAACAAACAAATGTGTCTACAAAGAAAGTGTTCAGAGGTGTTTTTCAGTCATCCATCTCACACAAGTCTGACCTTAAAGATACTCTCCCATTTTAATCAATCCAGCTGTCAACACTGGCTGTGCAACAGCTTGCATTTTACTCACACTGTGTGCACATAAATGCAGTACAAAACATATTCTTACACTGTGAGTCCAATTTCTTCAGTTTGACATGCAGAACTACAGTCATAATGTGTTGGATTGCAATATTTATTCATTATTATTAATTATTGCTATGAATTTTACTACAGATTACTTCTTCAATGCAATCTTATTTTGCTCTCACATCTACTATGTGCTCATCGTCATTAACCCTTTGGGGTCAAGGGTATAATTGGTCGTTTTTGACTACTTTTGATTTAACCTTTAATTTCACCCTAAAGACTGTTAACCTTGTTTCTTCCTGCACCAAACGTGACGACAATATGCAGTAAAAAGCATGGTGTAAATTATTTATCATAAGTCTGGTTTTACTTGGCCTATCAACACAATTTAAAACTGGTATATAGTTTGAAGTTTGCACTTTTGACACAAGTTGAAACGGAGACTCAGCGAGGCCGCATCTTGCTGCTATGTCATCTTAAATCGGTCATGTGATTTGGATGCACCGGCGCATCCGTTGACTCCAGAGGGTTTAAGTCTCAGAGGTACACCGTGCAAAAGTATGAAAACATGGGATTTAACTCACTGGGACAAATGAAGTCTAAAGCCCAGTATACACTCCGCGATTTGATGACCACCCTGAAAGAAACGTGGAGACATCTTTAGTCGTGGCTCTAAAACAGAGGTGCTACGTCACACGGTGAGAGAGGTTCAAGGATGGCCGTTGTTCCTTTCGATCAAAGACAGCCTGGGATAAAATTCTAACCGCGTCGGAAATTTGGGATGACCATCTCACAGTGTGACCGCCATTACAACCTACATCTGAAATGACGCACTGGCACTAAATCCAAACAAACAGACTGATAGCAACTCGCCATGGAGGCAAAACATGCTACAAGAAATGTGTGGGATTCCAGCAAAGAGGAAAAGCGTGTTGGGTTGTGGCAGTAGATGCCACTAGCTTCAGGGAAACAACTGATGCCACATAGTATCATAATATTTTGCATGGCAGTATTGTATCAATACACAGATGCCAAGTATCTTTTATTAATTATATAAATTACTAACAGCTTATACGAAGCTCTAGTGAAACTTCAGGCAGGAAAACTGTCCTCTTTAATCATACTTAGGTCTGCAATTTATCTCTCATACTTTCTGCCATTCACTCCTTGCATGCATGCTCACTCACTACTTCTAGCCGTCATGTCAAGTCTTTAGCTTACTCTCTCTGTTAGCCTATCATCTCACTGCTTCTCGTTTTAAAAAAGGGTTCTTTACCTGCCTGTGGTCCTCTCATGCTGCTGTCATGCATACCCTGCACCTAATCTTCACGGATTCTTCAGCCTCATCCGTCTCATCAGCCATAAGCCTCAGAGTCATCAGCCACCACCACCACCAGTGTCTGGGAATCTATCTTGCTGCCCAGATGTCCCTCAATCACAAAAAAATCTCCCTCTGGTGTCCCAGTACCAAAGTCTTCTCTTAAATCTAATTCAGCTCAAATCATCAGCCAGTCTTTTCATCCATATTCTGTATTAAATTTTATCTCCACTTCACTCATCTGTCTCTCCTGATTGAAATACATTTTGCTGCAATATAATGGCTGAAGTGAGATGAACAGACTGAAAATCGTCTAAGAGAAAGCAGATGTTGACAAACTTTTGTTTTAGGGAAATAATTTGCAGTTGAATTAAAGATGGAAAAAATCTCTAACTAATTTATGTTGCAGGTCTGTATGTAGCAGGAGTGTGGTGGCTCATTATTACCATCCTCTTCACTCAGACAGTGTAAAGACAAATAAAAAACAACTTACAGTTGTGCTTCAGTCCTGGAGAGACGGCTCAGTGGTCAAAGAAAGGAGAACAGCCGCCGACAGCAACAGAGGCGGAAGCTTTTCCGGTCACAATGGGGTCTGTAAGGCCTTGAATCCAACTCGAGTCCAACCTCACTGTCCTCCGTGAGTCAGTTTATCCACTGGTCGCATGAGTTAATTAAACTGCTACCAGTACATTTACTTTCAGCAACTCACCGACTTAGGTTCTGCACACACACACACACACACACACACACACACACACACACACACACACACACACACACTAACGTTCAGTCTTAATGATTTAAGTTAGGTAGGAAACGTGCATGTTGGCATTAACCTGCTGAAGTTATGGGACTCCTACAAACTTCTATGCCACCGAGATGGGCGTGGTCTTGCAGGACGCTGCAGTGCAAGCTCAGGTACGTACACATGCGTTGTTTTCGCGACAGTTGCGCTCAAACGCCAGAGCGCATGCGTTCCCAAACGCCTATTTCTCAGGGCGCAACTGAGATAAACTGTGGGACAATGAAAATTAATTAATATTTCCCAGTATAATGTTATATTGGTCGATTTTAAAATTTATCAGGAGTCATTCAGAAATCTGCAGAGGAAAGTTCAATCATGGTTTGGACCATGCCAGCAGTACAAGGAGTTAAAATCTAGATGCATCTTTGTAAATCAATGATCCAAAAAAAGTTATCTGTTGCAAGTTACAAGCAGGCTTAAGGTCTCCTCTGGGTTTAATCTTGGAGTTAAGGCGAAAATTAGGTTAATAAACAATGTTTAAGTTATGGTTTTTCCATCTTATCCCAAAAGTGATGAGACGACCTATTGTAAGCTGAGGAGAACTCAAATACACAACAATCTGTATGACATAGGATGTAAGCCACTAGCCCCAGACATACCATGTTTTCAAGGAGTGCCATGAAGTCACTATTTTTTCCTCCATTTACTTACACACTCTCCAACCTGAGGAACTCACCCTTCCGTCTTCTTCTCTCTCTTCTTCACTCACTTGGTCCGACTGCACTGCACCGGTCTCCCTGTTTCTCTTTATCACCTGCTGCCACTAACAAGATGTATCACAGACTGACCCCTGATAATCACCGGTATAAAATTAAAAAGAGTGGAGAAACTAAAGGTGCATTCTGTATTTCTTGTTTTAGTGGAATTCATAGAGGGGGCTGAAGTGAAACCAGGACTACTAGATGTTTGTAGAAATCAAGCCAAGATGACATAAGTGAAATACCTGTGCTGCTGCACTTGAATTTTTTTCATTAAGCTGTAGTTTTGTCTGTTATCACAAAGTACCCATTGTTTAACTTTAAACTTAAAAATACCACGATTTTGATTACTAATAGCAAATGCTGAAGTAGATGGCAGTTTATCTTAGAATATTTTAAAGTGAACTTTGTTTAGGACAAAGTTACTTGGATCCCTCATTTGAACCTCAGTGCTACACTTCTGTTGAAATATTAAAAAAGACATGAATAAAACAACCCAAGTCACCGTACATAACCTCTGTTGCGTTCATAAATTAACCAGAACCAACAACAAACTGATTCTTCTAACAAGTATTGCCTAAATATAGATTATACCTCTGTGTCACACACCTGTGTTGTTGTCCAAGAACAATTATTAACACAACAGAGAGCGCTTAGTGCAACGGTGTGGCTCGATGTGTCATTATAATGAACATGGGCAGTGTAATTTAGTTTGAGTCAGTCCCACATACACCATCCTGTCGCTGTGACACTCTCTCACACACCAGATCCATGGCTGAACATAGTCCCCAGTAAATGCACTTCGGTTTGAGTAACAAAGTTAGTTCTGGCAGGGCACGATGTCAAGCTCAGCTCACATCCCAGCTACATCAGCTGATCTCAAACAGCCCAATCAGCTGATGGAGCAGCTGACTGATGGAAGGGAGTCAGCTGATAGATCACATGATTCCTTTCTATGCAACCAATTGGTAAATCTTATTCAGGACGCCCTATTTAAACTACTCTGGCTTGCTTACTGTTGCTGCTTCCTCTGCAAGCTGCTTTGCATCTGGCCTCCACCCCAGCTCCTCCTTTTTAGGTGGTGTCTGACTTATCAATGTCATTTCTGTTTGTCACTGATGCTGCCCCGCTCTGTTCCCGGGGGGACTTTGCTGCTGCGCTCCCTGCCTTAGGCTTTCCATGTAGGCGCATGGAAGGGCAAAGAGATGTGCTCGCTCTGCCTTAAAGCATTCTACATAAATGCATGGAAGGGCGGAGAGGTGTGATCTCTCTGCCTCAGGCTTTCCTCATTTGCACATGGAAGGGCAGAGAGGTGTGCTCTTTCTGCCTGAAGGCTTTCCACGTACAGTAAGTGCGTGGAGGGGTGGAGAGGTGTGCTTTCCATGTAGACGAGTGGAAGAGACTTTTATGCGTAGGCCCTAGAGAAGGCAGAGAGGCCCCAGAACAGAGCCATACCTCCAAATATAAAAGTGCAAATGGTAATACAGTTTTCTGTGACTAATGTGTCCCTGACTGAACTACAGTAACTTACTGTTTTGAGAATTCACTGAGCATTTTAAAAAAAAAAAAGAATCATTGATTTGAGAGCCAAAGAAAGGTTAGGGAAGTCAGAAAAGTATGATAAAGTACAATACTGATGCATTGCTAGTTTTATAGTTTTCATGGATTTGTTGACAGTAACAAAAACAGAAAATATTACCAGCATTATTTTTAAGTTTGGGGAGACAAATGAAGATAAGACAATTCTGGGTTTCTTCCCCTCTACGACTGTAGCAAACCACAGCCCTCATTTTGCTCCTTTTTTGCCAGCTTTTGATCTTCTCTATGTAAGGCAGCCCTTAATATGCTCATGAAACTCTGACGAGCTAACTAACTGACAAGCCTGCCAACAAGCCTGTAGCAGCAAAACACTGCACTGAAGATGAAATTATTAATTTATTATAAATAGATCCAATATCTGTGAAGTTACATCATGTAGACAGTGTGTCTGAGGAGCAAATAATAAACCATCTTCAGTTGGAATAAAGCTGCATCCTGTAGTTGCTTCACTGTACATAAATGTAACATTGATGATGGGAGGTAGGGGGACTGTGGGGCTGCCGACGTCAAAGCTGTGATGGCGTTCCAAACAGCATTTCCCCGAAGACTCTGTTTCCAGGCCAGATACACATTGCTGATTAAGACACTGATCCTAGTATTGATGCAGCTATAAAATACGAGATACTTCAACACATATCGATCCAGCCCTTAACCTAACACAAGACACACACACACACACACAATGATGTGTACGCTATTCAGCATCTATATGTGCACACACACATATACAGAGATGCCTTCATGAATACATACACTTAAATAACTAAAAAAAGAACCTGGAAGATTACCTAGCAACACACAAACACACACAACCACATTGACCTGAACTGTACCCAGCAAGGGTCTCCATCTGTAGATCGATGAGAGACAAGGCTGGGAGTGACAGTTGTGAGTGAGAGGCCTGAAGGCAAGCTGCATTATGGGGGAATCTCCTGTCACAGTGTATAGCCTTTACTGTCCATGCACTTATCATGCAGCCTGACATGCATGTGTACATGTGAGGGGAATATTTCTGCTCCTGAAGCTCCCCTGTAAGCCAGCTCATGTGTATTTTATAATTCAATTGAAGTGCAGGTCGAGCGGTGGTCAGTACACATGTGTGCTTAAAGAGACGATGGTGATGTTCGGGTTTTAATCATGGCTGTGAGGTCTCTGACTGACTGGTGCTCTGCTCTTTCTTCCTTTCATCCTGTGATTCTGTAATTAGTTGATTGACCTCTGCTGTCAGGGCCTAATTAGACATGGTAATTAAGGATTAGATGGGTCAGGAGGGAGGTACGTGTGTGTGTATGTGTGTTCGGGTTGGAGGGGAGGGCGGGGGTTAGTATGTGTGCGTGAAGTGGGCTGATAAGGGACGTGAAGGTCGATATGTTGCTTTTAGTTTTAGGGGACAGGGAGTTGTCCACTCTCCTTGGCAAGTCACTGCCTTGTTTGCAGGATCAATGCAAGATGGACGCAAGATGAATGTAAACAATGTTAATTAAAAACTATCACTGTACTAAACCTCCTCTATTGACATCAATGAGCTGACTAATGCAATACAGTAAAGAACTGCACTGTGTTCCTGGAGTGGTAACACCCACTGTTTGGGAAGTGCTCAGCTGGCAAAATAAGCGAGGAAGGAATGATGTCCCTCTAAGGAAATGTTAGTAAACCCTTTATGCTTGTCACCAGCACATTTAGGACAAGTAAATAGAAAAAGGACCGTGTATGTGAATGCTAAACGCTGTTAAATTATAACTTGAAAGCAGCACTTGGCTATACTCTTGTACTATTCAAATCAAATTAATTAAACTACATTTTATACTAAAGAAGCAGGTCATACAGACATTGTGGGAAAACAGCGAGCACAATGGAGCAGCAAAGTGATTCTAGTAACAGCAATTACAAAACCACAATAGGATCCACAGAAAGAGCTACCCCATGCATAATACAAAAACGGGAAAATGAGGAGGTAATAAGAATAGCATTGTCCAAACAAAACACCTGACAATAGCCCCGCATATGACAGTTTAAAATTAATCTATGGGCACGCATTGTGCTAAATGATGCATTCTCACCAAATTAAATAAGGTGCCGCTATCCTATTTAGTGCGAAGGAATCAAAGGATGGGACTGAGAGACAAACAAGACTCTGGAGGAAATTTTGCTAGTGACAGTAAGGCTGTCACACTGGGCACAGACAGTTTTGCAGCTTATGGAGTGCAAAGAGAGAGTGTGTTGGCACCAGATAGGGTGCAGTGACAGGCAACCCCAGAACCTCGCTCAGAGGGGGGCGCCCATCGCTCACTGTGGGGGGTTGATACACTTTCTTCTCTTCTATTTTTTCCTCTCCGTCTCATAATGCTTTGCTATGTCTTTTTTCTTAGGAGTGTGTACTGTTGTCATTCGACACATGGCGGGAGACTTGGGGGAGAAAAAAGTGATACATGATGAACACAGATGTGCCAGCGAAGAGAGGGAAGAGAGGTGGAATGCGCTGAGAGTATCGAGCACACTATTGATCGATACGATTTAGATGTATGAAGGGGGTGAAGGGCAGAAGTTGTGGGGGAGAGGCAAGACAGAAGGGAGGCATGACAAAAGGAGAACAAAGAAAAGGACTTGGATATTTTTAGACTGAACCAGTACAAGGGCACCGTGGCACAGGTGCTGAAAAAATATTTGGAAAAATTAAGTATGAATGTGGACTGGGTTGTGCAGATAAAAAAGGGAGAGGATGATGATGGGTGATTAGTATGCTGGTAAACTGCTACATCTCTCAGTGCACCTCACAGAGCTGATTTACTCTCACATAAGCCACAGTGTGGTCCGAATCTGCCAGAAACACATAAAGTAAGAAAATACAAGCACTGAGTGTGAACCATGAAATACCAAGAAGCAGCTCTTCCAGTGAAACAGAGCAGAGATGGAGATATGAAGATAGCTGGTGATATGACTTCAGTGTTTTGGAGTGAGGTGGGAATGGGATGACCTAGTTAGGAAAGAGTGACAGATAAAAACAGAGTGAAGGAGAACAGAGGAACAAAAAGGAATGTCAGACAGTATGGTTGTTAGATCTGTCGAGTGGTTGCATGACATGTGCATGTTTCAGACACACATGAATCACATCTAAACATGAGCCAGTGTTTTTTGGTTTTTTTTGTGTCTGGGAACAGAACAAGACAAAGATAGCTTTCACATCAGAGACCTGAGCCTAGCTCTGAGTACATTTGACTCCAAACTCCTGTTAATTGATGTGAACACATTCTACTGTACCAGGGCATGGAACGCTGATTCATGCCCAAGTCCACTTAGGGTGCTTTCAGACCTAGAGTTTGCTTCCTTTGCGGGAAAAATCCAGGAAGTAAACAAAACGAAGAAGAGTACACTTAAAAGAATAGAGTACACGCAAGATAAATGTGACACTTTCTAATGTCACAATGGAGGGACAACTAGGTTGATTTTAGCGCTGCTCACCGTGTGCTATATTGCTGTCATTGTTCATTTTAGACAAAACATACAGTTTGAAAACGAGGCACGGCTCCAACTAGAAAATGCACTGGATGCACCAAATGTGCATATTGAGGAAGTACAGGAGGAGGCACACATTAATAATCTTCCGGGACTGTAACATGCTCGTGCTTGTTTAACACAAACGATGCATGATGCGAATGCAGTTGGTCCGGATCGAGGTCGGAATGCATTCTCAAACAAATGAACCACACCAAAGTTCGTTTGTAACTGGACGGAGACCACCTCTGGGTTGTTTTGGTGCGTACACAAGTGCGACTGTGGTGTTCACACCTGCCCAAACGAACCACACTTACGGGGCAAACGAACTTGAGTTTGACGGAACCAAACCAAACATGGCAGGTGTGAAAGCACCCTGAAAAAGGTGGAGTACGGTCCACGTGTACTCCTGTGCCAACACACGAAAGTGGATCTGTATTTAATGCGACCACATGGGGTCTTACTTGGTTAAGAAATGGTCTCGATTTAGATGCCTCTATATCAGACGGCAGCACAGCCCACCGTAAAAGGACCAAGATCCAGCTTTGCTGCCGCAAGAGGCGGAGAGCTCCACGCCTGACAGCAGCTGCTTCTCCCTCCAGCCACGACCAGAGCTTCGCCTTGTTGCTCTGCTGGTCCCCGCTGATGACGGTCCTCAGGGCAGCAATGCACATCTGTGGCACCCTTTTCCACACTGTAACATAAGAAAAATGTCACGTATATGATGCACAAGTCTTCTTGGTTAGGGATCAGCATTGCTAATGTAAAAGCTTAGCAGTGGGGAGTGGAGGGGAAGCAGTCGTATCTAATATGAAAATGAAGAGTCTACAGCCATGCCAGCAGCTCTGTGAGGCAATATTTAGGCATAGTTTGCTTTTAAGATAAATGCTAATTTTAGACAACTCTAACAACAATTTTTAACCTAGTTTACTATAAAGCAAGGGGCGATAGCTTCAATGTATGCCTACTAAAAGTCCAGTAAAAGCTTGTTTTTGCCACTGATAGGCTCAGATTGTTTTTTTTTTAAGTTCTGAAAAAGAAATAAAATGTTTTTCTTTACCTTCCACTTGATCCGATTTGTTTGTTTTCGAGTCTAACCGAGTCTCACTCAAGAAGAAGCAACGTTCCGAAGTCTCACAAATGAAGCTCAGCGCAAGTTCAATCAGGAAGACTTTCTTTGTGCTCATTCATTCACAATTCTCTCCATCCCACTCCCACTGCTTCCTCTAATCAGCTGACTCTGGGTGTTCACTCTTCTAGATATCCCATCAAAATTCACCAGGATCTCTATCAGCCAATCAGGATGCTACTGTGAAAATTTAAGTCTGCTCTCTCCTCTGCTGCTGTCAGCTGTCATTTTAGGCAGAATTGTTGCACGCTCCTCAACCCCGTTCACCTCCAGCCATCCTATCCAGAGTCCAGGACAAGCTCAACATAGACTCATTCCTCTACTCATCCAGATCATCAACACTTCTCCATCTTCTTCTCATCTCATCTTCACCACCTCTACCACCACCAGTGTCTAAACCTTGGGCAGTTCCCTCTTTGATTATGGTTTCATCACCCTCCTTATATGATACCATCTCGATGGGGTCTAATCGCCAAAGATTTCTCACATTTTTCATTTTTATATGCACATGTCAATAAATATACTTTTTACTGTAAAAACAAGTCTCCTGATTGAAGTTGAGTTGTTGCAGAAAGACCTTAGCCAGCAGTGTAAGGAGGGTACATCCTTGTATACAGGGTATACCTACCTCTTTTTCCAGCTGTTTACAATATATACCCACGTATACCCACCTATCAGCCGAAATGCCAAAATAGACACTTTTCCCTTAATGTGGATAGGTTAGCAAGTTTCTACATGGATGTATCAAGAGAACTATACATAGGATGCAGGTAAGGCTGTTTTTAACTGGATCTAGAATTATGGCTCAAATTATGATTATACAAAGATTAATTTTGTAGTGTTTCTGATACTCTGAACAACTCAAATATTCATCGTCACACAAGTATTTTTTTTGCAGGTAATGAGGACGATCTCACGTGACCTGCGATTCCAACTGTGGCTACTTTCACCAAAATTATAGCATATTTGCTGACATGAAAAATTCCTGCTGGCTTTAGCTTACAGGAAATTCAGGGAGTGGAAACTTTCCAATCCTGAAAACACAATCTTACAAGCTTTCTCGCATAAATGTGTCTCTCAGGAGAAATTTCATGTCAATGGAAGAAAGCACCGTGGTGGGGCGGTGCTGCAACATAGCTCTGTGTTTTTTGTCATGAAGTGCGGGGTGAAATAAAGTTGAAATTAGCTTTTTTAAGGAGACACACCGCAGACCTGTCAAACTACAACAGGCAGCCAATGAGTCACCAGGGAGCTAGGAAAACCATCTTTATTCTTGTCTACTCTTTTATTGTGGCAAGTCACAATTCCTCTTCTTCTGCGTCCCTCTCCCTCTTCCTCCTGTTGTGACACTCCTCAGTGCACGTTACACTTTTCTGTGTGAACAGGGCCTCAAAAATGCTAAGAGTCAAACAAAATCATCCCATGTTCCCATAATGATTTCTTGGAGGAGCATCAGAGTGAGCATGTGAGTGAAAAACAAATGTGTGTTTTTAGTGTTGTCTTTTCTGTGAATCAAAGCTGGAAGTAGGAGGCGGGATGCATCACTGTTATTGTCACAATGTAAATTTTGTTCTTTCAGCATATTTATGTATCTTTCAGTGTAGTATCACCCACAAAAAATATATAAGTCAACAGAAATTGTCTGTCACCACTGCAGGTGCAGTGTACAAGTGTGGCTACTCAGTGTTCCTCCTGTGTGTGCAAAGGAATACATCAAGTTTTCACTTCACTGTAAGACTTCAACATGAAGTTGAAGTAAGGTGAAGGAGAAACAGACATGCCAACGAAAGCAAGGAGGAAAAGAAAATAAACTTTTGTTAAAACGAGACAGATGAAGACAGAGTGTGTCCTTGTGTTTGTGACAGTGTGCGACTGAATTTCTCTTTGTGACAACTCTGTCATCCTTGGCCTTCCTGACACTGACTCTAAAAGACAACCTAACTCAAGAGACTAAGTTTGATAGCATGCTGTATTGCACAGAGCAGTCAGGCCTGTCTCTAAAGTGAGCATATTTGATTCCACTGTGAATTTTTTGGAGACTAGCTGCCATGAAAAGTCCCTTGACCCTATTTCTTTTTTCTTTTCTTTTTTAACGTATTTGTCAATTCATCTATTTCAGCTTGGGTAAACTGTTTGAAACAGCAATTGTTCCATGAGTTGGACTGAACTCATACATGTAAAATATAGACAATCAAATTCAGTTTTAGAGTGCTACTTGCCTCACACTGTACAGACTGTTCTATCTTAGGAGATAAGCACTGAAGCCGCTTTGTTTATGGGTGCACAGAGGATCCTAATGCATGCAAATAAGAGAGCTGTGTGAGCATGGGTTCACTGGGGGAGAAGAAAAACAATATTTTAGCACACACACACAAGCACACATGCGCAAAAATGCACTCACATCCATACAGCGCGAGGGAGGCTTATAGTGGAGAGGAGAATAGTAATGAGGCGAAGCTTTGTAATATTCTAAACTTGGCTGCGGGTCTCCCGATGCAGGTAAGTGTTCACATCGCATCCTCTTTCCCCCTGCGTTCCCCGCTGTGCATAGATTAGTGGAGCTGTCTTATGCTAGATATTTCCCCCTTAAGGCTGTTTCCATTTGGGGTGCCGGGAATAATGTTACACACTCCATTATTTTTATAGGCCTTGGGCATCTCACTCAGATCCATTCATGAATATATTGACTTTCACTTTGCTGCATGATTGAGGCTTGTTTGCCTAGCTGTCGGTAGACGGCTCGGACAACCAGACTGTAAAGGATGAGTAAAGGGAAAACTCCGCCACATACACATTTTCCAAGCAGTGCAGTTGCAACACTCTCTCCTTCTGTAAAGAAATGGAAGCAAATGATGCTCCATATGATTCGATTAAGATGGAGAAAGTCACAAATGTTGCCTGGCTCTCCTTTGTATATCAGAGCACAGTGGTGGAGCTTCCTATAGGCAACTAAGGCAGCTGCCTGCACGGCCTTAAGGGAATTCCTTCAAATTTGGCACAAACTTCCACTCGGACTTAAGAATGAACTGATTAGATTTTGGTAGTCAAAGGTCAGGGTCAATGTGACTTCATCTGTCTGATTCTTGTAAACGTGATATCTCTAGGACACCTTAAGGGAATTTCTTCAAATTTGGCACAAACGTCCACTTTGAGTCAAAGGTGAACTGCTTATGCTTCTGCAACAGTTACAGCTGTAGCCAGAGATATTATATTTTCAGGGTCCCATTCTTGTCCATCCATTCATCCATTTTCAACTGTTTATCCAGGGCCGGGTGGTGGGGGCAGCAGGCCGAACTTTCCAGGCCCTCCTGGGGGACCCTGAGGCATTCCAAGGCCAGAAGAGATAAGTGATCCCTCCAGTATGTTCTGGGTCTACCCTGGGGCCTCCTATGACTGGGATGTGCCCGGAACATCTCCAACAGGAGTTGCCCAGGAGGCATCCTGATCAGATGCCCGAACCACCTCAACTGACCCCTCTCAAGGCAAAGGAGCAGTGGCTCTACTCCGAGCTCTGTATGTCCAAGCTCCTTACCCTGTCGCTAAGGCTGAGTCCAGCCACTCCACCAAGGAAACTCATTTCAGCTACTTGGATCCACGGCCTCATTCTTTCGGTCACTACCCAGAGCTCATGAGCATAGGTGAGGGCTGGGATGTAGATGGACCAGTAAATCAAAAGCTTTGCCTTCTGGCTCAGCTCTCTCTTCAGCATGACGGTTTGGCACCACACCCACATCACTGCAGACACTGCGCCAAACTGCCAATCCATCTCACGCTCCATTCTACCCTCACTCATCAACAAGACCCGAGATACTTAAATACTTGAACTCCTTCGCTTGGGACAGTAATTCACTCCTAACCCAGAGGGGGCAATCCACCGTTTTCAGGCAGAGAACCTTGGCCTCAGACTTGGAGGTGCTGACTCTCATCTCGACCGCTTCACACTTGGCTGCAAACCACCTCAGTGCATGCTGGAGGTCACAGTGTGATGATTGCCATTTCGTGAACATGATATCTCAAGAACGCCTTGAAGGAATTTCTTCAAATTTGGCACAAATGTCCACTTGGACTCAACAATGAACTCATTAGAATTTGGTGGTCAAAGGGTAGAGTACTGAATGTGCTAAGTCCATCACTTGCAGAGAGGCACCAGAAAGAGTAGAGCGGGACACTGTATGTTTCAAATTGAACTTGTTTAAGTTAATGGGTCTTTGTTGGTGTGCGATGACAGGTGAAATGGTTCACAGTGCTTCTTTTCACACGATTATTATACCTTGACTCTTGACTGTGGGGCCAATGATAATTGACATGCATAACCATTTGTCTATAAATGTGATTCTTTTTGCTCCTCTAGCTCCTGTCTCCTGCAATATTGCATCATTTCTGCATCTCTGCTCAGTTTGTGTGTGTATAAATGAATACGTGTGGAGGCAGGAGGAAGAGTTGCCTTAATGTGAATTGCCACTTAGCTTGCATTTTGTGTGAATTCCTCCCACCATCCACCCAAAAAAATGCCAGCGAGAAAGAGACAGATCACCCACACACACCCATAGCATTCTTCCACATGTTGCTGCTTATCTGGGTCCTGGTTGCAGTGGCAGCAAACTAAGCAGAGTATATCCTCCTGCCGAGCCACATCTACCAGCTCCTCCTGGGGAATCCCGAGGTACTCACATGCCAGATGGGATATGTAATCCCACCAGCATGTTCTGGGTCTGTCTAGGGTTTCCTCCCAGTTGTACGTGCACAGAATACCTCCACACAGTGGTATTCTGGAGGCATCCTGATCAGATGCATGCACTGTCTCCTCTGGATGCAAAGAAGCAGCATTTTAACATCCAGCTCCTTTCAGGTTTACTGCACAAGCTCCACTGTCTGTCTCTGAGGGAGAAGCACACTGCACAGGAAGCTTATCTCAGCTGCTTGTATCATCAATGCAATGCTTGTGGTCACCACTAGTTTGTAACCAAGGCTGTTCTCATGTAGTTGTTCATGTACCTGCAAAAAGTAATGCACCATAATTCAACACATGTAATCATGGGTCAGAAATTTGTTTGTAACCTATGTAATTGGGAAGTCGGCAATCACGTGACCAATGTGCTGACAGGAGTAAAGAAGCATTATAAAGCACAAAAGTCTGTGTAAAGAGAATGTTGGGGTGGTAGATGGGTTACACATAAACAGGACTTTTCCCCAGGAGACCATTGGTAGAGACCACTTCTAATCAAGACAACTGTGAGTTATCTTAAGGTACGTCGTCACCATGTTTCCTGTCCTAAACCTAAAGACCAGAGGTGTAAGCCCAAGTCTCATGACTTGGACTCGGGGCACAAATTTGATGACTTTAGACTCGACTAAAATCAAAAAGACTTGCAACACGGCCTGGACTTCAAAACCAAATGACTCGTGACTTTACTTCATAATTGGACAATTCATTTCACTTCGTTTCCTGAATCAACTAACATTAACACTTTTCATTCCCAGCAGCTCGACACTTAATTCCCCAGATCCACTTAGTTGGAACCAATCCGACACCATCCAGTGAAGTTGCATGAGAGAACCATGAAGTACTAACATGGCGTTGTTGCGTGCCAGTTGGAAAAAATGAACCAAAGATAATTTTGGTTTTATGCAATAACTATGCTGTGGTCAAAAAAAATGCAGTATGCAAAACATGCAGGTCGAAAATTACAACTTCCCACTTCATTCAACATTTGAAGTTGCATTAAGAACAGTTGAGGCAAAATTAATATAGTAAGCAAGCCAATGTTTAGCTAACATTAGCTTAACAGCTAAGAATTTTATTTTATTTTTTTTAAAAAAACTTGTTTTAAAAGCATTTATGAATAATTTGTAAATTTAATATTGGCATTACATTTGTGGAAAAGCACAAAATGGCTTGTTTAGGACTTGAAATTTAAAGACTTGCTTGTCATGACCTGGAACTTGACTTAGGGCTAGAGACTTAGTTGTGACTTGCTAAAGATTCCCAACCATGTTTCCTAAAACTAACCTAAGTTACTTTACTTGCCTAAACCTAAACTACATAACTTTACGTGACGACACCATTCATGGGTCTCTAATTCGTTAGATATCTTTTAAATTGTTGTATGTACATTTTCATAGGATATCATGCAAACTCTTGTATGAGGATACATTGTTGTACCTTTATGTATAGAGAACCCTTTTCTCCATTTCTTTCATTGACCATCATTCTCAACAGCCTTCCAGCACAGATTTCCCAGCTGGAGCCCTCTAACCACAATAACCCATCCAGGGACTCCAATTAAGCCAGGTACTCCAAACTGTTTCTAACTATTGGAGGCATGCTGCAAATGAAAGTCAGAGCACACTTGTTCTTAATTAGTATAAGCTCCATAGCACACTCTAGTTGGCTCTCATGTCCCTGGATGCAGATGTGTGTGTGTGTGTGTGTGTGTGTGTGTGTGTGTGTGTGTTTACGCACACATACAACATTCTTTTGCATATGTTTGTATATGCATCAGTGTCTGTTATTCATTAAAGCACATGCTCTTAATTATGGGGATGTTAACAAGCACGATGCCCCTGCTGGTGAGCGAATTGTCCCTGGACACTCATTTCCTTATGGGGAGCCAAACACAAATATGTGTCTGCTTGTGTACTGTGACACTGTCATCATTAGTCACATTTATTCAATGTGACACCGAAACCTCTGTTACATCAACGGCTGCGGCCCTGATACCCCTGGGTAATGAGTAATTCTGCTAATGATGAGCGAAAGACACAGACACTGTTAAGTTAATGTGTCTGAAAGTGACACCTTGAATGTAAACTAAGCAACTGAGAGGTAGAAGAAGCTCTGATGTTGTTAGATATTGATAGAATAATGTGTATACATGTGCAGATGGATTACTGAACAAGCCTGGTGGGCACAGGCCCAGGGGTCCAAAGTATCGGGCCCTCCCCTTTCCTTCACTAGCAAAATGTCCTTCAAATTAACATGCGCCAACCAGGAAGAGACCCAGATACCCCTTTTCAACAGTCATGGTCTGGCTTGGTTTGTTTTGGTTTGTCTCCTGGCACAGCAGGGATTTGCATCTTCATTACAACTGGGCTACCAGCTTCAAGGTGTCTTTCACTGATGAGGGCTTGTCTTGAGTGTGATGATGTTTAAAAGCAGCTGGCTAATCCACGGCCAAAGTCCACCAATATTTTTGTTGCGTTTTGTATCACACAGCATGGCAGGCAGGTAAAAGAAGTTTACCTGTTTCTGCTTTCACTGTCCACCCTCCTAATTGAATTATAGCCACTAATAAAGTTCCACTAATTCGGTGATAAACACATTTCATGTCTTACAGATTCTTCACAATAAAAGTCACCTGCTATTTTGTCTTGTAAAAGCTTTTATTGTGAAGCAGCAAAATAAGGAAATGTTTGGTTTTTATCAGCAGTAACTTAACACAACTTATGTGACTGAAAGCAAACATGAAACCGTAAAATAAGGCAAATATCTGAAGTCAAAACAGGACACAGGAAAGAAATTAAAAACTAAACCATGGAAATTCCATTAGAGGCTTCAGAAGTACTGAGAACTGAACTTTGAAAATCGTCTTTCGCTGCGGTCTCCTGCACAGACAGGTGTGAGTGGAGTCTCACAACGCACATGCTTGTTTCAGGGGAAGAAGCAGGGTCATCAGGGGTTGGCTGCTGTCTGCAAGATGTCACCGCTACGCACTTGAAGGCAGGCAAGTGCCCTTTTGGCCCTTCTTCAGAGAAGGTCCATCTCTGCATGTTAAAACTGACAAAGGAAATGCATATCAGCACAGCACGGACTCAGTGAAGCCAAAAGTTACAGTGGAAAAGGACCCAAAAATGACCACAAGGGGACACAAAAAGACCACAGAAAGATAAACAAGGACTGCAAACAGACAAAAATAACTACAAAAGGGGCAAAACAACAACAAAGAGAAACAAAATTGCTACAAAGGGACACAAAAAGTCCAAAAAAGACATAGAATTGCCTCAAAGATACACAAAACAACCACAACACAAACTTACAGCACACATATTACCACAAAGAGACACAAAACCACAAAATGATGCATAACAACTACAAAAACAGGCAAAACCAGCATGAATCTGTGTGTTTCACTCCTATGTAGGAGAAGTGGTGGGGCCTTTTGCACATCTGTGCCCAGGGGCCCATAATCCGCCCATGTATACATGTGGTAACTGCTTCTCACCTACAACATGGACTACCCTTTTTCAATAGGGGTCTTTTCTGCCGAAGGTGATAAAAACCCAGTGAAGTTTTCCTTGTTTAATAGTTCTCCCGCACACCAGCACATAAGCTTGTGATATGTGATATCCATTTTCCAGCTGGTTATCCAGGTCAGTGGGATAACAGAATGAGCCGCAGGAGCTCTCAGGCCACCTGACAGATGCATTCCCACCATGGACCTGAGTCAGCTCCATGGCCTCCTCTGGCTACGTACAGAACACCTTCCAGGGAAGACAGCCGGTAAATATTCTTACAAACGCTCTTAACAGCTTCTCTTAATTTGAAGGAGCAGCAGCTCAACACAAAGCTCCTCTTGAATCAGGATCAAAGCACCAGTAACTGGGAGATTACGACCCAAATATTGCCTACCTGGCTAATTGCGCCTAATGACTTTAATTAATGGGATTTTGAGACATCTTTTTAGCTCACATCCCTTATTGTTACAGAACACATGATTAAAGAAAATATCAATGGAAACTCATTAGAAAAAGGAAATTGCTGCTTAGCATTTGTAACTTATCTTGATTCACTCAAAGTGTGTATTTTCACTTTTCTCTCTCTCCCAGTCCCTTTTCTTCTTCAGGATCCTTCTTGTTGGTACTTTAATAGCAGCTAATTTATACCAGTGACTGAAAGATGATGGGAAAGTGTGTGGTTTGAATTTTGATTTGATTTGATTTTGATTCATATGATCTCATTCAAACTTTTCTGTTGGCTTCAGCTTGTTGTGAAATTTGAGTCATGTTCTTGAGCAAGACAGTAGGTGCGTTTCCATCCAGCTCTTATTATGCACATTTTAAATCAGCACATAAACAGAGTAGAAACAGCAAAAGTGTAATACTTGCGAGATGTGGGAAACTTTTTGTATTGATAAAGGGTAAATGTGACTAAGTGCAATGGAAACGCATTTAGCGAATAACTGAAACAACTGTCATGACATACCATCACTGGAGGCATTTAACGCGCTTGTGTATGCACACAGGGCTTTTACTAGAACCAGTGGCGTAAGGAAGTTGTAATGGGCCCTCATGCACGCTATTGTGCATGTATTGTTTTGACACAAATGTAGACTTGACATAAGACAACATCAGCATACATATCACCCAGCAATCGTCATTGAATATCAGAACAAAATATCAAAGAAAGTAAGAAATGAATCATTTACCGTAATTGAATAGTTTTTGTAGTATATTTATAGATTTTATAGCTATAGAAGATCTGAATCACATGCAAAGGCTCACTCTCTCTACGGGCCCCTCGACCCCAGGGGCCCCAGTGCAATTGAATTGCCTAGACTTTATAT
Organism: Epinephelus lanceolatus; assembly: GCF_041903045.1. Taxonomy (NCBI): domain Eukaryota; kingdom Metazoa; phylum Chordata; class Actinopteri; order Perciformes; family Serranidae; genus Epinephelus; species Epinephelus lanceolatus. The sequence goes on from NC_135738.1 coordinate 25,378,578, forward strand.
TAAGGAGCTTAGATTCTCTGCCCAAGCCCAAACCCGACTCGGACCCGACCCGGCCGTAATTTCCCGCCACTATACTCCGGCTCGGATGGGTCGGGCTCCTCATAATAGACATAGGCTATGGAACCAACTACTTATCACACCTGGGCGCTCCCCCTTGACGGCGCCACTGGCCGCGCACATGTGAGTGATCGACGGTGACAACATGTGTGTCGGCTTCGTCGGGTGTACCAAGTGCAGCACGATGCTGGTATATGACAGCAAAAAGACGGGGACCTCGACACTTAAGAGGCACATGATGAAGGCTTGCCATGGAAAGAAAGACGTCAGCCTTCAATGTCCACGTTCGTATCCTTAAAAGAAATGTCAGACAGGCCGGGCCAGGCTCGGACAGAACATGCACGGGCTCAGGTGGGGTCGGGCTAGATTTTTTGGGCCCGATCTAAGCTCTAATATATTCATGCCCCTGACCAGAACATTTGCAGAGCACATAGCTGTAATATTAGTCCACCAATCGGAAGATCAGAGGTTTGATCTCCGGCTCCTCCAGCCTACTTGTCGAAGTATCCTTGAGCAAGATACGACCCCACATTGCTCCTGATGGCTGTTCCATTGCTGTGTGAGTGTGTTAAAAAAACTGAGTCACAGGTGGCAGCTTGTATGGTAGCCCCGGTCACCAGTGTATGAATGTGTGTGTTATGAATGTGACTTGTAGTGTAAAAAGCGCTTTGAGTGGTTGGATGACTAGAGAGGTGCTGTACAAGTGCAGGTCCATTTAGCGTTCTCTCCATTATTATACACCCAGTGTTTTCCTTTGTTTGAGTTTGACCTGCTGCTCTTTTAATTACGTCATCCAGCTCTTCTTCTGCAGTGGTATACTGACTGAAGAATTAGTGCCACCTACAGCTTATCTCGATGAACCAACTCCCAGTATTCGCCCAACATTAGTGGATGGAAAAGAACATAACATTTTCTTGACGATTCCCAATTTGCTGAAAATTTGCGTTACATTTGATGGAAACCCGACTAATGACTCCCCAGCAGCTTGCTGTTCTTAGGGTGCCTGCAGAAGCAGAGCAAGCTGTGACTGTGAGGACTCCTCATTGTGATTTACCTCTCAAGGGGATGGCTGAGTGAAAAGAGAATTCTCTTAATGGGAATCAGTAATGGATGACAAAATTGCACATTGCCTCATTTTTACCAGAATAATGAGGATCCAACTCATAACGGAATCATTGGTGCTCAAGAACATTTCAGATGGTTAGGATACTCAGTAGCAGAAAAAGAAAGAGCAAAGAGAAATCAGTTTAATCAAAACCAATTCCCATCACTGCTTGAAATTGTTGCGAGACAGCTAATACATGCAAGGCCACTGGCTACATGCCAGACACACAGAATGCACTGCATACTGTAAGTGCCCCCTGTTAGAACTTTTTAAAAGGCTGCGGTTATTGTCTGAAAGATAACATCAACTGAAATGTAACAAACTGATGCGACATGCAAACATACAGTAAGACACCTCCGCAGGTCTCATGTAACACATTTGTGGTGGGCGGTGGGAGTGTTGGCAGGTGATAGCCTTTGAGGTATTGTACACCAGCACTCCTGTTTTGATGCAGCGCTCACAGGTAGTCAAAGGAGGGCAAAGGTGTTCAGAGGGATTGACGTAAGGAGATTGTGATGGCGCTAACATTTTATCTGGGTAGATATGGAAACAGCAGATTCTTGTGCTACATCGGGGGAGCATTTTCCTAATGCCCTTCATCCTGCTAGGGTACATTACGGCGATGATTGAGTGAACCTGGGCTTCTCTAATGTTAAAATGTGCTCTGGTATCACAGCATATAAATACAGGTAATTAACAAAGCAATCAAACTGGTTATTGAACCCCAGAACTATATCGTTCACCTGCAGCCATGAAAAGTCCAGTAACTGTGTGGCCTCACAGTGCTCAAACACCTTGTTGAAAGTCTGTTACATCACATTATAAATTGATTACTTCTTTTAATATCCTACATTATACAAAAACAAATCATCTCCCTATTAACACGGTTCACCTTGAGACCGGACCGGGATGAGTTGATGTGTGTAACCGTAATGTAATACAGCCTCCTTCCTTACTGCAGGGCCTCTTACTCAGAGCAGCCGCCTCCTGAGAATAACAGGCAAACGGAGCATGAAGGGAAGGCGAGGTCTGGACCAGGGGAAGATAGCATGACTGTCTGACAGGATGTGCTTAGTTACACACTCTCTGTTCCTACTAGAGCCCAGACAGCCCACCAAGGCCACACATGGGAGAAGAGAGGGGGGAGGAGGCTACAGAGTGTGCGTGAATGTGTGCGTGAATGTGTGTGTGCCTGTGTCTGATGCAAGAAGAGATATATTGTCCCCTTCTTTTGCCTGGAGAGACTCTGGGACGCATCCAAGATGCCAACAGCAGTGACAGCATCATCAACAAAATGTAGCTGTGGCAAACACACACACACACATACACACATGAACACAGATTGCTGCTGAGCCACTTGAGAAAAACACTCCAAATGTGTTTAGGAAACTGCTCTGCCCCGGGAGGGAAAATCACTTTTTTTTCTCCTTTTGGTCCCAATCAAACAAACACACTTTCCATCCCCACCCTGCCAAGTGAAGATTCCCTCTCGGTAGAGCAGCAGGCCCAACATGAACAAGTCTGTTTTTTTAGGAGGAAACTCTTTGCCTTTGTCATGTCTACTGGCCATTAAGCCAATTACAGCCAAATGAAACGAAGTGGGGCAGGCTTAACAGAGTGTCAGATTGCTCCTGAAGGTCAAACAACACTGGGAGTAGATGGCTTCTGTCTATAAATCCCTCAGGTCGGATGTGTTGGTTGTTGGCATTCTACATCAGCACACCTGTTTATCTGATGAAGCTATTTCCCTATAAAGGAAGACTTTAAATGTCTGGCTGTTTGCCCAGTTTACCTTTATGGGCCATCTCTTGCTCTCATCTCTCTTTCTCTCTCTCTCATTTTTTTTTTCATTTCCCAAGTGGGTGATTCAGTACCCTGAAGCAGCAGACATTTTTCACTCTTGGAACCACCTGAAAATAATAAGCCAGCATGGATAAGGACCTAATAAGAAGAGCGAAGATGTGAGGACAGAAGGAGACATGCTGACGAGAGGAAACGGTGATGAAAGATCTAATGAAGTCACACAAACCTGTTTGAAAAAAAGTGGTTCAGCGTGTAGCAATTAGTACTCTAATTACTATATCTGCTTTTTGGATATTTCATATTTATAACTATCAAGTGCATAAAAAAACGTCTATTCTTGCATGAAACAAAGTCATAAGCAGGACATATTAAAATACATGCAGGTACGTTTATGCTTGTCAGTGGGTGGTATCACTGAGTAGGCCAAATGCTTAATGGTGCCAAATAGATCTCGGGTGAATAAGGCCATTCATGTAAACAAAATACTCTGTTAAAGACATAGAGGACTGTTTTTAATGAGTGACCTATTTTTAGATTGCAATGAATGAGTGACGACATGAATGAATGAAGCCTGAATGAGCATGGAAAGAACTCTGACACCACAAGTGGGAGGAATAGTAACAGAGGAAGCAGCTGAAGTGAAAAGAAAAAAAAAGGAAGAGTAAACCAGAGATGAGAGCAACATATGCTGATGATGAGGACTTCCCAAGAAGGATTTTAATATTTCATGTGTCCTAGATTCCAGCCCCCCCACCCCATCCCCCCCGACTCCCCCCCCCCGGGACCAAAAAAATGACTGAGGAGCCAGGGACAGAGAGATGGAGGGAAGGAGAGAAAGAACGAGTGAGCGGTTATAAAAATGGGAACACGGACACACAGTTGGTGTGAGTTGGACCATGTACCCTCAGAGGATCAAAGTAATACTACACCAGGTCATTTGTTTTGTAACACCTATGGGAACGTATGTGGCACTGAGCACTGAGTTCAAACACGCATACTGTGTGGCAATAGAGTCGAGAAGGTGAGTGTTTACTGTGATGCTTGCAGTTTACATTAAGGTGGCCTTGTGGGGGGTTTTTACCAGAGGGAAAAGGGACTGTTTACTTACAAGTGTATACATTGTGTGGTTTTCCTGCATCTATATGACACACAGAGACGACTCCCTCCTATCTGAGTACTATTTAGCAAAAACGTTTAACATCTTAGGAAACACTCTTATTCAGTGTCTTATCAAGAATTAGATTAAATTATTATAACCACTCTTCCATCTCTTTGATAAATACAAAGCTAGATGTTAGCTTAGCTTAACTTAACCACAAAGACTGAAAGTGGGGAAACTGCTAGTCTGGCTCTGTCCAAAAGATGAAAAAAAAAAAAAAAAAATCCACCCATCAGCACATCTAAATCTCATCAATTAACAGTCAGTATGTTTACATGCACGCAGTAGTCAAGCTAAGCTCATAGCTCGGCTAATCAATCAAGTCGGACTTCTCGTCTTGTCTGAGTATACGTGCAGAAGAGAAAATCAAATTTCTGACCAAGTACATCTGACTCCGCTTCGATAGGCTGCGCTGTGTCCTTTTTAATATAGTGCGTATTGAACTGGTCCCAGTTGACCCGAAGAGGAAAAAATGACGAATGAAGATAGCAGAGATGGATAGCGTCTTCGTCCGTCCAGAAGTGCGTCTTCGCCATGGTGTTTGTTTGTTTGTAGGGATGTCCCGATCCAGCTTTTTCACTTCCGATCTGATACTGATAATACAGCCTTGAGTTTTGGCCGATACCGATACCAATCCGATCCAAGCGCGTATTATACATATTCACTTATTTTGTTGTCAGTCATGTTAGAAAAGGTTTGATCAAGCAATATTACTCTAACAAGAACAATTACTTAATCAGGTTAGTTAGAATGATCCACAACAGTTAGTATGAGAAACTGACCTGTTTATTGTTAACAGGGTTAAATAAACAAACTTTAAACTTGAACATTAACATTAAATAAAAAATATAGCTGGTTTGCTTTGGCTGCTTTGGCCCCTTAATAAATAGAAAATAAATCAACACAAGAAATCTTTAAAATGTCTAACACTGAAATTAAAATAGCAGCAAGACTCCACACACTTGTGCTTTGCCCCCCTAATAAATAAAAAATAGATTAACACCACAAGACATTGTTGACATTTAACAAACAATGCAGCCTTTCCTTTTCAGTTATTTTAATAGTCAGTGCCAGCCAGGTGCACAGGCACACAATATTGTACAACTGTTTAAACAAGCAATAGTCCATCCGTGGCTCCAATTTTACTAATTGTGCCCAAAACAATGCCCTCAGTGCTCTTTACTTAAACAGTAAGAGTGTAAACCAAATAAAAATATCACTCTCAAAAAAACAGAGCAGAAAACAAATAGTCAATTAACTAAATTGACCGCTACTCTTCCTACCCTTCCCTCCGTGTGTGTCTGCCGCATGATCTGCAGTGTTGCCAGATCTCACGAGACAAATAAGCAACCAGACCTGTGAAAACAAGCCCAAAACAAGCGACTTTTTCTACGGAGCCCCCCCTAGGTTCCAGTGAGAGAAAATTAAATAAACTATGTGCACGGTTTTACAGTCCGTGGGGACGGATTTTAAACTGTGGGCACAGATCTTATTTTATATAGTCTATGATACAGATTGCCAATTTACAACCATGTGGACAGATTAGTAAACTGTGCGCAGTTTTGCAAAACTGTAGGACAATGACCACAAGAGGGAGTTAAACCACCTTTTAACATTATTTAACATTAGAAAACAGATGGGATATCAAATATAGACTGATGTACCAAGTACATTATATACACAGTAAACCTCTGATAATTAAAATTTGCACACACAAATAAATATCATCCTGAATTCACAAATTCTTTATTTATTATTGCTTTTTATGCACTCATCTAACTTTTTCTTTTAGTTACAGGACTGACATTTTCCTAACCAGAAAAAAAACACATTACCCTGCTCTGCCTCTGACTGGCTAGTACTCGTTGCCATCAGGGTCAGAGCCAATTAGAAGCAGGATGCGGGTGGGGAAAAACTCTGCTGTCTCCTGTGTGTTTGGGGAAAGGGGAGGGACAGAGGGAACAGGCAAGACAAACTATCCTATGTTTAAATAACATATCGAAAATATCTGCTTGACAACTTATTATGGAGCTGGGAACAAGCCCAAATAAGCAACTACGCTTTAGAGATAAGCCCAGAAAAACCGCGACCCGCAACTACCAATATTTGTAAGCGACTTTACAGAAAAACAAGCCCAAAGTCGCTTATAATACGCGGACTTGGCAACACTGATGATCTGCCATCTGCATGCTGGCCTGGTGGATTAATAGTAAGAGCTGGAGCGGATCACTGGAATAGACTGCTTGAATTGTGGAGCGCTGGGCTGGCCGGAAAACCTGGAGCGGTCTCCGTGAAAAACTGGATCGGAGTTCTAGGATCGGCATTTTTCCATGCAGTCTGATCCAATGCCGATGCCCGTTTTTTGCTAATATCGGCAGCCGATACCGATCCGAATATCGGATCGGGACATCCCTATTTGTTTGTTTGTTTTTCCGGGAGTTATTGCACTGCTATATACTGAACTGCTGCTACGTCATCTCCCTCTTCTTCTGGGTGACATCCTGCGAAAGAAAAAGTGGTGCATATGCAGAATGCAGAGTCCGACTCCAGTCGGAGTAAGTGGTTACATGCAGCAATAGTTGGATTTTAAATTGAATTATCAAGGTGTGTTAGTCAAGCTATGGATAGTCCAATCTCAGTCGGACTAAGCTGTTTACATGCATTTAAAAGTGTGGTTTCAGTCAGACTAAGCCAATAATTTGATTTTCTCAAGCTGCATGTAAACGTACTGACTGTTGGTTGGGCCTGTTACTAAAAAAAAATAATAATAATGCCAATTAACTATGTGTTACAATTTTGGAAAATAATATTATTGCATTATTTATTATTCCCTTACAGCAGTAATTTGTTACACTTGTCGTTACTCGTTGGGGTGGCAGTAGCTCAGTCTATAGCGATTTGGCTTGGGAAGTGGAGGGTCCCTGTACGGACCAAGTCTGGAGTGTGGACTGGTACCTGGAGAGGTGCCAGTTTGCCCCCTGGGCACTGACGAGGCGCCCCTGAGCTCGACAGGCAGCCCCCTCACTCTGACATAGCTCCATTTAGTGCACATATAGGTCCCTCATTGTGCATGTGTTCATATTTCAAGCCTGTGTGGAAAAAAATGAATTTCCCCATGGGGATTAATAAAATATATATTTTTCTTCTTCTTATAATGCTGTTTCATTACACCCCACAAAACTGGTAATTGCATCCTCTCTCCTCAAAATCCACCAGTATGAACAGAGGTGTGAATCTCAGGTAATAGCAGCTAGTGCTTGAGAGCTTGCAAATGCTTTTTATCTGGTGGTCTTCTGTTGCATGTGACCAGTATTTTCCAAAGGATCTGTCTGAAACACAGAGAGTCAGTCATGGAGATAAGAAGCTTCATAATTTTTTGTCACTTGTAGCCTGCTGTCCATGATTAAAATTCAGTTTTGGTTGTTTAGCTGTTTCAGGCTACAGCTGTCCTCTGTGGTTGCAGAGGGCTCACTATTGATTGGGTGTATTTCCACAAGCTTCACTGAAAATAAAAATCCTCATTTGGGTAGCTGTGTTTAATCTCTGACTCTTGTGATCAAAAATAATCTTAAAATCATTCCTGAGATTGTTCTGTATATAGTTTTCTAGTAGATAATAATATAGCAACTTCTGAACTATTTCAGTTTCAGGTGTCAAAAAACACCTCTAGTTAAGTTCCACACATTCCTGTTGTAAACCACACCCGTTTCCTGATTAAGCCCTGCCCGCTATGGATACAGATACAAAGACAGATAATATAGGTGGTTGAACAGAGACAGATACAGATGATATAGTTGGTTGAACAGATACAGATACACATACGGATACAGATGATAGCCTATAGGCGGTTGAACAGATACAGATGATATAGGTGGTTGAACAGATACACATACACATACACATACACATTCAGATACAGATACAGATGATATAGGTGGTTGAACAGATACAGATACACATACAGATACAGATGATAGCCTATAGGCGGTTGAACATATACAGATACAGATGATATAGGTGGTTGAACAGATACACATACAGATACAAATGATATAGGTGGTTGAGCAGATACAGATACAGATGATATAGGTGGTTGAACAGATACACATACACATACACATACAGATACAGATACATATGATATAGATGGTTGAACAGATACAGATGATATAGGTGGATGAACAGATACACATACACATACAGATACACATACACATTCAGATACAGATACAGATGATATAGATGGTTGAACAGATCTATACAGATGATATAGATGGTTGAACAGATACAGATACACATACAGATACAGATACAGATGATAGCCTATAGGCGGTTGAACAGATACAGATAGATATGATATAGGTGGTTGAACAGATACAGATACAGATAATATAGGTGGTTGAACAGAGACAGATACAGATGATATAGTTGGTTGAACAGATACAGATAATATAGGAGATTGAACAGATACAGATACAGATACACATACAGATACAGATGATATAGGTGGTTGAACAGATACAGATACACATACAGATACAGATACAGATGATAGTCTATAGGCGGTTGAACAGATACAGATGATAAAGGTGGTTGAACAGCTACAGATACAGATAATATAGGTGGTTGAACAGATACAGATACACATACAGATACAGATACATATGATATAGGTGGTTGAACAGATACATATGCAGATAATATAGGTGGTTGAACAGATACAGATATACATACAGATACAGATAATCTAGGTTGAACAGATACAGATACCGATAATATAGGTGGTTAAACAGATACACATACAGATACAGATGATATAGCTGGTTGAACAGATACAGATATACATACAGATACAGATACAGATGATATAGCTGGTTGAACAGATACAGATATACATACAGATACAGATAATCTAGGTTGAACAGATGCATATACAGATAATATAGTTTAAGTTAAGTTTATTTACTTTATTAATCCCCCTGAGGGGAAATTCAATGTTTTCACTCTTGCTTGTCAATTACACACAGGTCTGAAAGACACACACATGCACAAACAGGACCTATATATGCACAAAATGGAGAGATGTCAGAGTGAGGGGGCTGCCCTTGGTGAGGCGCCCCGAGCGGTTGGGGGGTTCGGTGCCTTGCTCAAGGGCACCTCGGCAGTGCCCAGGAGGTGAACTGGCACCTCTGCAGCTAACAGTCCACGCTCCATATTTGGTCTGGACGGGGACTCGAACAGGCGACCCTCCGGTTCCCAGTCCCTATGGACTGAGCTACTGCCGCCCCAAAAGTTGACCGCCCAACGTGGTTGGTGGTTGAACAGATATGGATACAGATACACATACAGATACAGATAATATAGGTGGTTGAACAGATACAGATACACAAATAGATACAGATAGAGATAATGGTGCTCATCCTAACTTACTAACAACTTATACTTTATTTGTTAAAAACTGAAGAGTAAAAACGACACACCAGATAACAAGATTTCAGGAAGTGACTGCACCCACCCCAGGCCCCCAGGAAGTGTGCTGGGCTTTTTGGGCTGGGCTCTTTGTAGTGGCCAAACAGTGGTATTGCAATTTCTGAGGTCCATCACGTGATGTCCTGTGGACCAAAAAGACTTATTCCCATTGACTCGCATTGGGAAAGAGATGTCTGCAAAACAGCAGATGAATTTTTTTGAGCGTTACAACCCTGTGAAATGACTCATGTAATATTGGTATTCTTTTGATCAGATAACCTTTTAAAAGTCTAGAAGAGCTGAACAATTAAATCATTATACCCTAAATTAGGTTTGCAGCGCGCTAAACTGGTAGTTATCTATACGGTCTGCAGAGGTTAGCCCCTCGGCCGTGTCAGTAAGTCTCTAGTGAGCGTGCTCTATGGGCCGCACAGTGTGGAAGTAGTGTCGATAATCCCCAAATCATCTGGGTAATTTTACATGCGGCAGTTGAACCATTTTGGCTTCATGCACCACTGAGCAACTCTCATAGGAATGAATGGGGCCTTACGTTCATCATTGTATTTAGTTCTCTTAATAAGGAAAGAAACAGTCCTGCACACAACAACATGTAAAACCACAAGCTGCAGTTTATACACTTTGGTTTTTGTACAGATTAAACAAAATATAACATGTTAATTTATGGGTTTTAGAGTTGCTCTGTGCAAATATTGTTACTTTCAGATACTGCCTGTTTCCAGTCTTTATGCTAAGCTTCGGTAAGCTAACTGCCTGCTTTATATTTACTGCACATAAAATAATATAAATCCTCCCATCCAGCTCTTGACAGGAAGAGGGAAAATTGCTTTTCCCCCAATTTTTAACAGCGCCTTTAACAATAATAAAAGAAATGATAGAGGTGCCTTCAAACAAAAGATGAAGTGGGAGGTGGGAAGAAGAATAGAATATAATAGAAATTCTATTCCTGACTGACCTTGACTTTGTTGTTCAAAGACGTTGTTGAAACTGCGCCGAGAACAAAAAGCATCAGCATTTCCCGCAGCACACAAAACATCATTAGTTGTTTAAAGCAGTATTATTCTCTCTACGGTGCACCACATATTGTGATTCGCCAAGAAAGAGCCACCAGTAGCCCGCCACCTATATTTGTCTCTGCCACTTGATCAGACAGCTAATTAGCATGAAAAGTAATGTCTGTGCCACTCTCTCTGTGTATTTATGTGTCTGTCAACCTGTCTGTCCACACACTTGTCCGCCTGTGTTAGTGTCTCTATTTGTCTGTCTCTCTTCATAACCACGGGTGTGTGTGGTTGCTGCACTTTGTGTCTTGCTGCTCTGCTGCCTTACTAACAATGTCTAGTTCAGTAGAGCAGGGGTGCCTGAAGCCTCTGACCCTGCTAATCAGCTCAACCCGTGGTAACCCTCCGACTGGCATCTTAATTAATCATGTTGCGGTGGTGCAATGTAGCTTTGCATCTCAATGCTCTGCGATACAATAACACGGAAATGTTAAGATAATCATTATTGCCTCGACCCATTGTCTTGTTAAAAGCTGCTCACTTGCCAGCATGTGCGAGCTGGAGCCTGTGTGTGTTAGTGTAGATACTGCACTTGTGTTCACCTGCAGCCTGGGTAGCACAACCATAAAAAATGATTTAAAGGTGATGAGAAGCCTAGCACCTCTCTGCTGGCTGCCACTCGGTGTTATCTTTAGGATTGCCCTGCAACTCACTTCACCATTTCATTTATTTTAGAGATAACATTTGCCGCCAGTGCAGACACACTCACACATTGAGGCGAGCGCACACACAATGACATTCATTACCTGGAAGCTAACCCTTACCTTACTGTAACCGGGATAATGACAGAAACTATATCCGAATGCTACTATACTGAAACCAAATAATGAACACTAATTATGTCTCCTGTTAGACAAGCTGTGTGTGTGTGTGTGTGTGTGTGTGTGTGTGTGTGTTATTCAAAATGTGAACCCAACTGAGACATACAGCAGACACATCCACACACATTTTTTGACTGTACAGTAGATTCTGTGTTTATAAAAGAAGATTAAATATGGCACAAACCATCACAAAATTATCATTCTCCTCATGGAGCTCTGTCTGCTAAATCTGCATGTTTTACACTGCGCTGTCATCCCTTTATGGGACGGCATAATGATGAAGATACTGTTTAGATATTGCGGTATTATCTCCTAGGCTCAGCTTGCAGACAAGTTAAGGCTTCCTGTACTAACCAGAAAACTGAAAATATCTCTGGCTGCCTTTTCTCTTTCTATCACTGGACAATTACAATATTTATGAGAGGGACCCTGTAGTGGAAAAACACAGTTTTATTCTCTTGCTATTTCTTTCCCCACCCTTGTACTGTAGATTTTTTTCCCCTTTTTTTAATGAAACACCGCCAAGAAAATCACTCAAGCATTTGTCAGTGTAATTGTACAACACAATGCCATGAATGGATATGAGCCTGCCGTTTCAAACTGCTGACAGGCACAGAATAAAACACCTCGCACTGAACAGGGGATTAGGGCAGAGAAATAGAGTTAGAACGACAGCGAAGGAGAGATGATGAGAGTGTGTGTGTGTGTGTGTGTGTGTGTGTGTGTGTGTGTGTGTGTGTGTGTGTGTGTGTGTGTATTTTTTTCACCTCTATTATTCCCTTCAAGCCTTTAGAAAAAATAATTCTGTTTTAATTGAGTGGGAATAAAACGATGATTACGCTGACCTTTTATGCACGTCTAAGAGCATTTAAAGGAAGAGCAACAGCTGTTCTGTCGCAGACGCTCACCCTAATGGGGAACTTGGAAGTGTTAGCTTGCTGGCCTTGTTAGTATGATGTCACCTGGTCACCTGGACACCTGCGGTTTTGCCACTGTTACATCAAAGAACAAGAGTGGAAATATCTTTATACTTCACATTTTTTCATAGCTGTGTGCGAGTCAGTGTCTTCAAAAGGTCATGGTGGGATTTTTCAGTCAGCATCCTGTCGCCTCAAGGTGTAACACTAGCTATACGCATTGTCATGCTGGCTGAGCATTGTGATGAAGCCATTCTTGAACTCTTGTGGTGTTTATTGGTAACACATCTGATATATCTGATAGAAGCATCATGTTCAAACCCCTTGCTTAACAATGATTTCTTGGCTATTGTCAAATTGGAGCAGTAAGGAGGAGACATGGTGCCATGCCATTGTTCCGATGACCCAAAATTCTGAAGCTTCATTAGTCCGAATAATGTCCCATTGGAACAAAGGACCATTTCTCCAAAAGCCCATTATCCCAAAAACAAATAGCGATTGCTTCAAAGTCCATTTTGTCTGCAGTTAGTATCAGTTTGCAAGTGGTGTTTGAGTCACTGATCCTGGGTGTTTTTACCAACCCTTCGCACTGATTTCAAGTGGTGTTTGAGCCACTAATCTTGGGTGTTTTTACTGAAACTTTGTGGCATTTCCCAGTGACCTTTGAGCCACTGATCACGGGTAATTTTACTAACCCTTCGCAGTGTATTCCAGCAGCGTTTGAGCCACTGACCCTGGGTGTTTTTACCAACCCTTTGGGGTGTTTCCCAGTGACATTTGAGCCACTAAATCTGGGAGTTTATCGCCTACCCGTCCCTGTTTTTCCAGTGACTTTCGTCCCACCAGACATGGGTGTTTTAAACCAATACATAATTGTTTCCTTACCATAACCAAGTGGTTTTTGTGCCGAAACCTAATCACACATTCACCACAGTGTTATTGACAAATGTAACATATCTATGGTTTAACGAACGTACAATGCAAACATTTTTTCTTGTGACTGGGTTGTCTTACTGCAGGGTGTGTGTAATATGTTTTGGGCATAATAAGCTGTCTGAAAAATGGGCTTTCTGTCTAACAGGTAATTTTATATACTAACAAGCTTTGGAATTTTGAGTCATCGTAACAATGGGCAGTCCCCATAGAAACAGTTTACCTACCATTGCCATATCCATAGCACCATAGAAACAACCATGAATGCAGCTGTGGCCCTAGCACTAATCAAGTCCACAGCAGCTTCAGCCTTAGCTCATCCGACAGTTTGGCAGAGCCGCTGCAAGTGTGCTCACAGTCACAGTGACTCTGTACTGTCAGAGCTCGGCCTTTAGAAAGGAGTAATGAGCAATAAATGCATAATGTATAATAGTGTCAGATCATTTCTCCTCTGCAGAGCATAACCCTAAACTGGCAGTGTATTATACCTCTCAAGGACTGGACCAACACATGTTGGACTGTTTCTATGGATCAGGGGATGGTCAGAAATATACTGTGAGGTAACTTAATAGTTGTTGTGAGGGAACACAAAAGTAATCCTTAAAAAACAGAAAACATCCATGCCCCAGGGGCGTCCACAGATGTCCTCCTTCTGGTAATGTCTAATAATAAACTAAGCTTACCAATAAAAGCATTACTGTCCATTACAGTACATTTTCCATCATGGAATTGCATAGATGTTGGTGATCGTTCCAGTAACAAAATCCAAATCATTGTGTTGTGTTCATGCAGTTGGCTGGTGCTGCCTCCACTGGCAGGAAACACCGTAGGTAGAAGTCACTTTAAGGTGCAGTCATCGGTTCTAATCCAATACACTCTTGTCAAATTCACAAATATCTCCTCATGGTCCACTAGCTGTTCTTTCTGTGTGCACTGAAAAAAAATCCAGTGTTCATACACAGCCCTGGCTCTGTAGATGGGAATAAAACAAATGGCTTGAACTATGCAACACAACAACATTTGTGCTCGTGCACAGGACAGAAGAAAGGCCATGGACGTATAAAGAGCAAGGCAGTGAGAGCTTCTGCAGAAGCACTGACAGGAGGGGGATATCTCTCTGGATTCGGAGTTCAAATATCTCCAATTTGTCTTGAGAATTGCTGTTTTCACCTTTAAATCTGAGTTCCAGCATCCAGTTTGTCTCTCTTTTCCTTTTTCTTTCTCTCATACACACTGTAGTGTTCTAGACAGTGGTGGAAAGTAACTAGCTGATGTAGAAAATCTTGTACTCCTGGCCAGTCTTCATTTTGATGAATAATAGAATAAACTCCATGAACCCCAGTTGATCTCACTGGCATATATTGCAGCACACTTGTGCGTGTACAGAGACGTACCAAAAAAAACTAAGAGTTAACAAAACAATCATGCAGTCATATACTTTCCATGTCATACAGAAGCCTGTGTAATCAGACCACCTTAGAGAAACCATAACAGCATTGTGTAAGCCTTGGTCCAATGGGTTCACCACCAGAGTCTGAACATCCACAAGGTCTTAATCGTACAGCATCTTAACCTTCAGACACCCAGGAGTCTCCTCATATGCCGGCATGAAGACAGTGAAGGACTCTGAAAATATACAAACCATTACCATGGATGAATCATACACCTCCATACAGTCATTGTTAAACATGATGACATTCACATACAGTTCTGTACTTACCTAAAATTTGAGGTACTTCTCAAGGAACTCAGATTGTAAATGTTTATTTCAACAGCAGAACATAGTTGAAGTTTGGCATCTAGACTCCGGTCTCATCGCTCCCTGCAGATATGTTTACGTGAGATATTGACAAGTGATTGCGGCACGGTGGTGGAATGGTTCGCATTGTCACCTCACAGCAAGAGGGCTCCTGGTGAGAAACCCGGGGGGGGGGTTCTCCAGCAGCTCCAGCTTCCTCCCACAACCCAAAGACATGCAGGTTAATTGATGACTCTAAATTGCCTGTTGGTGTGAATGGTTGTCTGTCTCTATGTGTCAGCCCTGTGACAGTCTGGTGACCTGTCCAGGGTGTACCCTGCCTCTCGCCCAATGTCTCCCGTGACCCCCAACAGGATAAGCAGTCAGCCGGAGCCTGCAGGTGGATGCTGGGGCTGAAAGAGCAAGCAGCAGATGCAGGGGAGCGGCATGGACAAGGCAAAGGGAGAGCTGGGAAGATTGTGCGGCTTAAATAGACTGCCAAATTGGGAGAGTGTGTTTGTAGATGACATATGGAGAGTGATGTATGGTGTGTGTGTGTGTGTGTGTGTGTGTGTGTATGAATCAGTCCTGAACTAGCTTGCAGGCATTGCTCCATTTTATACTAATGCTTCTACATTTCAGAGCCGAATATTGTTCTTCTTACTCCACTACATGTGTTTGGCCTCTAGGTTGGGAACCACTGGACAAAAATATCCACTGTATACAGAAGTTTAAGCTAGTTTCACCTCAGTATACTTCAACAGTTAAATCCTGCTCAGCCATTGATGCATAAGTGTCTAATGATGCCATTTATAATGATATAGCAATCACAGGGGAATTTTTTTGGTCTTTCTCTGCTTTTACTTGAATTTATTTGAGTTGGATATTGCAGGACTTTTAATCGTCATTGAGTATTTTTACATGAATGTATTGGTACTTAAATAAAGGAACATTATTCTTCCACCACTACAGATCCTGTATTCTCAGTCATCATAATTTGACCTCCATCCCAAACAGTAACTCGTCCTTCCCTGGGAACTTCTATGTGTTTCATATAACTCTGTCCGTGCTGACAGATGTTCAGGCTCCTCAAGGAATTGGGAGGCTGTAGAGCCATAGGCCATCTATAGGAAACTGGAACATGGGGCGGCTGTAAATCAGACCTCAAATGACTGCTTCACAACAATGCCTCACCAAAGCTTCTCTTTAACTCCAGGGATATTTGGCACACCTGCACTAACATTTTCTTCCACCTCATTGCTCTAGTTTTGGCATATATTGGGAAAAGAGTAGGCTTACTGTGTAATTTGTGTGTTTAATCTATTTCACTCTGCACATGGAGTCTTATGTGGGAAGACAGAGAATTTAGCATCACCTGCCCAGGAGCTTATTGCTCTTGATTCATATTTGCATTGGAAAACGCCAGGGATCACAACACATTAGCAGACACTGAGATGGGAAAGCATTCTCACAGAGAGTTGTATATGTGCAGAGTAGCTGAATATAAATGTGGCCTTTTTTTTTATGAAAGCATGTTTCGCAGCCAGACTGGGGATTGAATTTAATCAAGTGAGACTTCCTCGACTGTCCTCGATAACTCTGGGATTGAATAGACTGTAACCTGGACTACATGCTACACATCACATGTCCATGTTATCTCGACCCACCAGATTCTGCGTATATCCTGTGGTGAGTTTTAAAATCTATGTACACGTGAGTAATAGCCATTTACTTTGTGTAAATGGATGTGTCGCATTGAATTAAGCACCTTCTTTAATTTCATCCCCTTCCCATCAGGGTTCCCAAAGCACACTGCAATTTCCTTTTGATCACTTGCCTGTGACACTGCAGATCAGTGTGTGAGTGAGTGTGTGTGTCTGGTGTCTGTGTGTGTATGTGAGTCTTTGTGTGTGCTTGTATTACTGTACTTGCTTGTTGTGCATGTGTGTGCGCGCTTTCATGTTTTTCATTGTGCACAGATCTCCCTGTCAGGGACTAGTTCTGACAGCCTCCTGTAGTCTGTCTCCATCATTATCCCATAAAAACAAAGGCACATCACACACAATTCACATTCACTCATCTGTACCTGAGTGGATGATGGATTGCAGCCATGTTTAAAGTGTAAAGTGAACACGCAGCCTGTTCTCTTTGACCTCTCCTACCTCTTGTTGTACAAGCACAAGCACCACTTACCTCAGCCTGCCACCCAGAAAATCTAATTTTGCATCTGTCAACAGCAGCCATAAGCAGATGGATTCATTGCTCCAGAGACATTCGTATTTTAATGTATACATAAATATTTCAGCGACCTATCCTTGAATTACGATTTTTGAGCCAGTCTGTAAATAACTTATCCATTCACCTTTCTCCCTAAGTTGCTAACCTCTTGCCAGACTGTCCTTGTAAATATGATTTTTTTAAACTTTTGTGACCTGCCTGGAAAATAAAATCTTAATATCAGTGGCTGTAACAGTTGAAATGGGGCAAGGGCTGAGACAGACAGTATGTTGAGTTTTTTTAACCTTGACATCAATCACCCGCCCATAAAGAAGTCATCCTTAGCGATACTTTTTTATGACATGAGATACATTTTATTGGCCTCGCAAAGCCAGACCACTTGCTTCAATCATTGTGCTCTGGCAACACTCAACAGGCATTTCCCTTGGACAGACAATTGAGAGAGTCACATTCACTGGATCGGGAAAGTTTTTTACTGCAGTAGCAGATGATGAAGACTCTCAGCAGTCACAGACATTTGGAGTGATAGCTTCAGCTATAGAATTGTTATATCTCACAGCTTTGAAGTTCATAAGGCGCATGTTACAGGTACGCACTGATAACAAGTTTGGCTTTATTCAGGCTATTTTAGTCCGGTGAAGCAGCTGTATAATAGATGACTGACAGTAACCTGCTTCACTCAGACATCAAATCCAGTTGTCACACTGGAAAAACACAGCAGCTGTTCCACCTACACATTCTCACTCCTAACTTGTCAGATATCAGTGCTTGGTCAGTGGACCTACACGTCAAACTATGACAGTCTGGTATTCCTCCAGCATCAGTTTTGAACATTTGGAGACGGCGTGTGAATTTACGCTTGTAACCATAGACTGTTTATAAGATGGACAACAGGTTTCCACTTACTCCCACTTTAAATAAATGAAGCCAAAATATCCCAGAAACAACCGCTGCCATCTTGCACAGGCGATGAGATCCCGCCTGTACACCTGTCCAACTAATCATCAGCAGCACCATTGATGGTGAGCACACAAACTGGCACACGCAGCTGTCAGTCCTGAGGTCAAGCACCTCTTTTTATAGCATCAAATAACAAGTTAAAACAAAACGAATATGAATATGTAGCAGAGTTAAAAAAGCTACCTAAGATATCAGAAACCATCTTTGGGAAAAATGTATTTGATGTCTTAGTTTGGTCCTGGTCCCATCGGCCAACACTGAAGGGGCGGGGTTTATGAATTATACTGCAGCCAGCCACCAGGGGATGATTGAAATGTTCTCGCTTCACTTTGTGGGAGATGTCATGTTGTCCATTTATTGTTTATATACAGTCTGTGCTGGTACATGCATTGTTCTTTCATTAATTTATTCATTCATTTTCCGTAACCGCTAATCCTGTTAGGGGTCGTGGGGGCACTGGAGCCTATCCCAGCTGACATTGGGCGAGAGGCAAGGTACGCCCTGGACAGGTCACCAGATTATCACAGGGCTGACACATAGAGACAGACAACCATTCACACTCACATTCACACCTGCGGCCAATTTAGAGTCACCAGTTAACCTAACCTGCATGGCTTTTGGCTGTCGGAGGAAACTGGAGTACCCGGAGAAAACTCACGCCGACACAGGGAAAACATGAGGGGCACCCCCACCTCGGGTTTGAACCAGAAACTCTCTTGCTATGAGGTGACAATGCTAACCACTAAAACACTGTGTGGCCATGCATTGTGTCTTCTAAACTTCCATTTTCACAGGAAAAGTTCAGTTTCTGCTTTTTGAATGCATCCAGTTTGTTTTCAACATAAACTTAGAACATAGGTAAGACACTTTGTTTAAGTTAGGCAACAAAAATGTGGTTAGGTTTGAAAAAAAAACAACATCATGGTTTGGTTTAAAATAAGCAGCTTACGTTTATGACCAATCTCATGTAACATATGTACGTCACCAATTAAAGGGCCAGTGTGTAAAATGGGTTGAAAACAGTGACATCAGTGGTCAAATTCTAGATTGCAGGGCTCACTCGCTCACCCCTCCCATCGGGTAAATGACGGTGGCCTCGTAGGGACAAAAAGCCTTACACACGACTTTTTCAGGAGTAGGTCTATCTAGCAACGAGGTGAATGTTTATTTAGAAATCTAAGCCATGTTACAATATTGTAATGAATCACTCACAAGCAGGAGACCAGAGGAGCGTTCGGGAAAAAGGCCCGTTTATTTGAGCACTCCAAAAACTCCAGTAACACTCCACTCCGTCCCAAACTCTGACTCTTCTAGCGTAACAGACACACTTCATAACTTTACACACATACTCGTTTACCATACTAAGTGGGGACCCCCTCCCGTCTCTGCTCCACCAATCTCCAGCCCGCACACTGACTGACAGCGTAGCCGGTAACAGAGCTCAGCTGTTTATTTAGCCTAGCAATACCTCCAGACTATAGTAGCTGCAATGGACGACTCTGAACGCGATTTTGAAGAGTTTCTTGTAGCGGACACAGATCAAGAGCCATACCTGTTTGAGCCGGAGCATACAGATGAGAGCCGGAGTACACTGAGCGGGCGAGAAGAGAGGCTGAATCCTCTGCTCCCATTTTGCTGCACAGAATGGGATTCGGTGCTACTGCTACCATCGTTGGGGAGATATATCATCAGGAGGAAAAGCGCCGCAGAGAGAGCATCACAAGGAGTGAAGTTGCGTCTTCTTTTCCTCGCAGATGACGGTTCGGGTTCATTCTCTCCTGTTGCGTGGTAAGTGTGGTCCATTCGCAAACTTTATAACTAAAAAAACTTTTCACTACTCTCTATCGACAAACTACGAACACTCTCTGCTGTTTCCTCCTCCTTCTTCCTTCCTTCCGCTGTCTTCGTTGGTTTATTTATACACGCGAAACGCGTTCTCTGGCTGGCTGGATTGTCCGCTCAGGCCGCCTTACATACATGGCAGCGCAAGATGGCGACCTCTCTAGAGGAAGGCCCTTGCTATATATATATATATAAAAGCATAATTATAAGGCTACGAAAACCAAACAAATTTTATTTTATAGCGATCATACACTTGTATAAACATATTAATGGGTAGAATATTCAGATTCAGATTCAGATTGACAATAAACCATGCCAAATATTACACACTGGCCCTTTAACCTGCATGTCTTTGGAATGTGGGAGGAAGCCGGAGTACCCAGAGAAAACCCATGCTGACATGGGGAGAACGTGCAAACTCTGCACATAAGGGCTCCCCGACCCTGGGGTTCGAACCAGAAACCCTCTTGCTGTGAGGTGACAATGCTAATCACTGCACCACCGTGCCATGTATTACCACTTAACATATTTACCACTCAGAGTAAACCTACCCCTGGTTCTGTAAAGGTGCACTGACTGCAACACACTGGCAGTTTCTCTAAAGGTCTCTTTTGAGAGGAAATGACACTGATACTGTTTGTATTTCTGCTAAGTAGAGCTAGTGCATACATTTCTCACAAACTGTAAGTGAGAGGTTAATTCTCCATACATGAATCATGACACTGAGTGTCACTCCACGTGTGTGTAAAATGGGGATTGGAGCTGTGGAAATTAAAATGCCACGGTGAATTAATCTATGTGTTTCCAGGGCTAAAGCATCCATTGCACATTTGACACAGCTTCCTTTAATCACGGCTCTTATCTTCAACTTGGCAAAAGTAGGAATCATGTTAATTATATTTGATGAAGATGCTATCCCTTCGGAGTGTTCTTCTTAGTAATCCCTCACAGTTAAGTCTCTTGCTGTCTACAATAATGGGTTGCCATCTTGAATCCCAAGGCTCTAAGCGCAAGTTAGACTGCTGATGACAGGGACTGGGATTTTAAGGGGAAGCTGGTAAGCCACTTAACATCCCACAAGTCAGAACATGAGGCAGGCTGCCAGTGGCTCACCGTTTAGATTTCCAAGAGCTGATTGCTGAGCTGTGTGGTGTCACACATTACAGTTTAAAAGTGCTATATACACATATGTGAAACACACACACACACACACACACACACACACACATACAGAAACAAACAAATACAAACCATCTGGCAAACTTCCACTTCCACAATGTAATCACACAGTTATGTGACTTTTGCATCATGCAAGCCAACTGGATGTTTTTTCCTTTTTGTGTTTATGGGCTGTCACAGTGGTTAGCAAAGGTTTCTCTGGGAGTAAATATGTAGCGATGCAGCAGCCTATTGAAATCCAATGTAATCCTGTTTATGTTTACTTCAAGAATCTTGTCAGTATTGCAGTGGGTTGCTTCATTTGAAGGACACAGAACAAAAGAAAGGCAGCTTCATAAACAAACTATAATGGTCTGTGGTCAGTTCTCTCTGCGACAATAGCACGTTTTCACCGAAGCCATCTCACATGTGACAGCAGGAGAGGAGAAGCACAGGTGTAAATAATGAAATTTATAATAGCTGAATTCCATTTAGCCGCTGTAGTTTCAGGGTCTTGGCATTATGCATGCTGGCTCATGACTTTCTGTGACACTGGGAAAGGGAGGCATCAGTAATGTTATTAGTAACACCTGCGCTTTCCCCACTGTGACAAAAATGACAAATGTCAAAATGTCACTTTGAGGGTAAAAAAAGGGACTACAGACCGTTCAAGACATCTTTTGGTTGCAAGGAATTGACATTGTTGTTCCGCTTAGACCTCTGGTCCTGCTGCACTAAAACAGCATATGAAATATTACACTTTAGTCCTCCTGAACTGAAATACACACTGTGGAAAACAGCTAAATTAGTTTTAGGACCTTGCTGCTCAGCCGTAGGTTGTTCCATTCCGTTCCACAAACTTGATGTCAAGAATAAAATTCTACCGCTTCTGTAACCTCCTGGGACCCGAGCTTTTGTTTAGGGTGCATTTTTAATTTCTTTTTGACACTAGTAGGACCTGATTCGTATAAAAAAACTAAGCATTTCTTTTGAAGGCAAGTTAACTAAATATCAAGCTGACTTTGTTGCATTTGCTACCCTCATAACCAAAGGGTGCACATTGTTACAGTGGAAGAGCCCTAACCATCCTGGCACAACTTCTTGGTTACAGGATTTAATGTCTTTTCTCCACCCAGAAAAAATCTAAGTACGCAGTTAGAGGATCTGTGAGAGGATTCCACGAGACTTGGGACCCATTCTCATTTGCTCAATAACTCCTTTTACCCCCTTGTCTTTATTTTAAAATGTTATTTATTTATTTATTTTTATTTTATATATCTCATATTATTTTATTTTAATTATTTATTTATTTATTCTCCTCATCTTTATCTCCTCCGGCACTCAAGAAAGTGCTTATAAATAATAAATATACTTGAAAAAAGTATATGAACAGTGAGTAGTTTTGAAAAATGGGACAATGGGTTTATTTTTAATAGTCACAAGTGTGTAATAAAATCTAAAACAGTTTCTATGTCTGATCATTATTGTGCAAAAATAGAATTGCAAATGATGCAATATTTGGTCAGTGTTTCGTAACCCTGTGAGTCACTGTTCAAGTCTAAAATAGTTTGAAATGGTTGCGAAATTTCAGTGCCAGAAAGTTGTTGTGCAAAAGCAAAATTTCAAATGATGCAACAAATCTAAAGGCCTTGTGATTTGTTTGTTTTGTAGCTCTGTGTGAATGATCCTTGCTCTCACCTGTGTGAAATACTGCAATACAACAGTAAAAAAAAGTCCCAATGTCAGGGTGCCCAGGGGGTCAGTGGGTAGAGCGGGTGTCTCATGTACAAAGGCAGTGTCCTTGCTGCAGCTGCTACAGGCTTGATTCCAGCTCGTGGCCCTTTGCTGCATGTTGTGACCCTTCTCGTCCCCCTTCACACTTTAAACTGTCCTTAAACAAAAGTCCCAATGTCCTCAAATGAGTATTTCGGACTTGTTACTTTTGCTAGAACTGGTCAAATGTGTGTGCAGTATTAAACTACAAACATTTTAAGCATAAATAAACAAGTTTAAAGCACAACAATGTGTCAGGTTTTGTACCTTGTCCACATTTTTGTCAGGATCAGCTGTAGACTGATTCGGCAGAGATGGCTGCCATCTTGTTTTTACATGGATTAGTGTAGATGATAAGGCAGACATACAGCACACACAAACAAATGCTCCTCTTACTTAGCTTACTTGTGTAATGAAACAAGTAGTACAGACCTCTGAGTTTTCTGACGGTGTCCATTTCTTTCTTTTGAATGCTGCTATCCATGCTTTGCTTTGCTGTAGACTTTCATTTTTGTTCCTTATCAAAGGGAACAGCCTACCACTGAAATGGTCTATATGTTCTGAGTCAACCTACTGAAAGCTAATAGAGGTGATGAAACAGCTAGTAAGGAGACAACATGGTGAGTATAGATGTGCGTGCATCGTGTGTCGGCCCGGGTCGAGCCCCTGCAGTAAGCCACGGGACAACAAGATGCCCTCTGCGCACTGGAGTCATTAATCAGCCACTCATTATTGAGCTGTGCTGTGAGATTTACACACTGCACACACATGGGCATTCAAGCCATGCACACACACACACATGCGCAAAAACACACCACTCGGTTCCGTTCTATTTCAGCCTCTGACCTCCCCAAGCCCCTTCACAAACACATAAAGCATTAGTCAGCATCTCGGACAGTGGGGGACGGGGACGCAGAGGGCAGAGGTAAATATAAAAAGTATGTATACACATCTCATTATTTTCCACACACCACCTTGGCCATTGAGTGAATTTTCAGCGGACCTTGAGTGGACCACTTAATGTTGCCTCATGAATCTATTTATGAGAATACTGAGCCAGCAGCCCAATGAGTTTCACTGTTAAAACATTTGCCGCTTCCGCTTTGGTTAATTAGCATGCCGCATATTTAGCATATCCAAATTACCATTTAATATTTATAATTTTAGTGTCAACTGTCAAGGCTGCAGGTGTTCTTGATTACATGCCCTCAATTTGTGTGTACGCGTGTGTGTGTGTGCGTGGCCAAAACACATCATTATGCACCACCTGTTGGGGCAAGAGGTAGTAACGTGTGGCCTGTCACTCATCCCGGGGGCTGCTTGGCCGAAGAGAACGGCTCTAAAATAAAGAGGAAATGTCTCGAAAGTCAATCATCCTGTGATAAGGGCTTGAAGGATTGCTCGGCGTGTGAATGATTTCACACAACGGCTTCCATTCTCCCCATTACACGAGGACACTATCATATTCTGCGGCTCTTTCCCTTTCCTCCTCAAGGACAGAATCATATTTATCCTTTAAGCGTAGTTTCAGGAAGGAGAGTGTTTCATGCCCACTCGGTCTTGCTTCAATGCATTCCTAACCCTATTTCCAATTCTTCAAGCAAAATATTACCATCAATCAACCGCACACACATCTGTCCCCGCTGTCTTTACAAAGGTGTCACAAACAGCTTTCGTCGGTTGGTGTGGGATGGAATCTCTTTGTTCCACACAAGACAAAGATTTATAACAATTCCTAGTCCGTCACCACCTACTCCTCCTCCCTGTCCACATACTTTATACACCATCGCCATCTGTGTCACTTTGGAATGAAGGGACTTGACTAGCCAGTGATGTACTGTGTCCAGTCTAAATCTGTGTCCGGCATGTTGGCCCCACTGAGCGTCTCAGTGTGTGCACATATGTGTGTGTGTGCATGCTTTCATTATGTGTGTCAGTGCTGCGGCAGTGCCAGTCATCACCGTGCTATCATGGAGGAACGGAGGGCTGTATCTCTGCTGCCTCACGCAGGAGAAAGGCTGCAACTGCAGGCGGGCTCGTGTCCTCCATCACATCTCTAACAACATGTAGAATGAATCTTACACAAGCAGTTCTCCAGTGTCCTTCCCCCGTCCCTCAGGAGGGCTGATAACAGTGGTAAGACTCCAGCTGCTTCTTCACTTACGCGCGCCATGCATGAACACTCAGAGAGGTACCCATCCGTGCACACACACACACACACGACACACACACACATACATAGCCCTCAGACTCCCTGCTGAGAAGGTGGAGAACGAGTGGATCACACTGACATTTTCTCTCCAGGCAGTCCCAGCCAGGTGACTGCTGTATTGTTTTGTGTGTGTGTGTGTGTGTGTGTGTGTGTGTGTGTGTGTGTGTGCGCACGCGCGTGTGTTTGTGTGGATGAAGAGAAAGAAAAGCTAAAAGCTAAGTAAAAAGGAAGAAAAGACTAAGAAAGGTATATACAACGGAATAAAGCAGCAAGTGGAGCAGGGTTATATAAGGTGGATTTTCAACTCTTGGATGGACGTGAAACTCTCTTGCAGTCCATGAACAACTGTGTTAAAAAAGTCTGGTTTTATTGATAAAGCGTCATGGGTAAAAATGCCCGCAGATAAAATCTTAAGGAGGGAAGACAACTTTGCGTCCCAAGGAGTACTGCGGTAAGAAACGTCCAATCACCAGGCTTAAAATTCTATTGCCCATGCAGCTAGTGGTGACCTAGCAGCAGAGGTTGAGCTTTCTACGTTAATAAATACATTCAGCAGCTCAAATCAATTTGGAATCCTGAACCAGTTTGGGATCTATTCAACAAGGTGCTATGCTGTTATGTTTTCTTGCTCATTGCAACCACGAGAGGGTTGGAATACACTGCAGTCCTGGGCTTCTAGCTGGTCTCTTCTCCAGCTCAATGACTCAGGAAGTGTTTAGAGCCATTCAGCATATTAAACTGATGGAAAAAGCACTATTTCTCAAAATTAAGTTAAATAATTCCATTCAATAGGCCTATTTTTCACAGCAGAATGTTTACCTCGTCATGGTAGGAACTAATGGATGCTAAACAGTCAGGGGTGTCTTGGGGTAAGATGTGTATGTTGGTGCTCCAGCAGGAGAAGCAGTCACTCACTTGGCTCTAGATGCATTTTTGCAGAGGCAGACTAAACCAATTTGTGCCTCAGGGATCTTTCACTATTCAACAAAGTTCAGTCTTTCAACTTATTTATTCAGTTATTTTCCATTATAGCTTATCCCGTTGGGGTTGCAGGGGAGCTGGAGCCTACCCCAGCTGACGTTTGGTGAAAGGCAGGGTACACCCAGGGCAGAACAGTGCTATATAGAACCATTAGAGGTGGCATATAGCTCTATATTGTTTTTAAAATTTTGAGCCTGGGTGCCATTGAATGATGACAGATAATATCACGGATGAGTCAGTACACTTCTAAATGACACTTTTATCTGAAGTATGAATGATTATAAATCATTTCTTACAAAATGCTGGCTTAAAAGATTCAGAATCCTGTACTAAATGCTTACCGAGGAGCACAATGTTTTACCTTGTCAATCCTGGAATATTTCCATGCACATGGGGAAAAAGGTTCAGAGCATGGCTTTGATGTGTCAGCCTATTGAAATACACTGTTTGTGGGCTATTTTCAAGGTCCAGTGTGTAGGATTGAGGGGCCTTTACTGGCTAAAATGGTATAATATTCATAACTATGTTTTCATCCATTTATAATCACTTGAAAATAAGAATCATTTCCACTTATATATGTGACTGGTGTCCATGGATCTGAAAATATGCAGATGATTTCTCTGGTGTCCAGCATAGGGAAGTGCATTTCTTTATGGATGGATAGAAACCTGATAGAAACTACCTGTAGTTGTCAGAAGAGGCTAATTTTGTCCATTTTTCGCCATCCAGTAGTCTAGAGTATGTGCTTGGAACATTACTGGGACCAAAACGGGACCTGCCAGGTATGTGGCATGTTTTGTGAAATCTTTAATTAAAAAGACGAATGAACGGCTGAACGAGTCATAATGATAAATAGACTGTAGATAATGTATAACCATATTTAGCAGAACAACATTACTCAGATTCACAATGTGTTAAAACTAGATAAACAAGTTATTTTTAATCAGACAAACTTACTTGACATTCAACACAGGCAACTGAATTGAAGGAAATAGCTTGTTAGCCAGTTAGCAGCCTGTTAGCTAAGCTAGCACACTGTCTTACTGTCTCTCCAAAATCCATAACAATTAACTTTTTTTTTAACATACTCAAGGCAAATTCTAGACTGAAATATTACGGAGGGGAGAAGTTTCGCAGGCAAATCGGATATCATGGAGATTCCCATACGAATGAATGGACTTCCCGTTGCCTCGTCTCCGTACACATACGTAAGTGGAAATGAGACATTAGAATGAGCCGTATACATTTTCATACAGAGTGGGTCCTTCTCCACGAAGTCCGTCACATTGTTTCTACAGTAGCCCAGAACAGATGATCAAATCCCTGGCTCTAGATTCAGCCATGTGTGTTTTCCCACACACTTGGCACACATGAGAAGTTTCAGTTCTGCAACCTCACTAAATCCACCAGCCACTAAATCCTGCACACTGGACCTTTAATATAGTGTTTTTATTCTTTCCCCCATAGTACAGAACCTCTAAAGAACAACACATGGGCTTAAAAAGTTCTTTGTGTGGCAGCTGTGTTGTATAGCACCCCAACCCACGCCACAACATTTTCTGTGTCAAACCCCAGTTCTCAGCCAGAGTGTCTACTGCAGCCATATTGTTCCAGCCTCTTCTCTCACTGGCCTGCCTGTTCTTCTTTATGGATTTGTCTGCCTTCGTCATTGTCATTGTAACCTCACCTGCTCTGTCCTGCTTTGTGAGTTTAAATATCTACTATCAGAACCACTTTGCAAATTATACTATTGTGTTTTAGAATTTTGATACGCTTCCTCTACTCTTTCCATTCATTACCATAAGGTATCAAAATCAGTTAGCTGACTCTTGAAACTTTCCCGAGTTGTGTAATCCATCACGCTGACAATCAAGCCTGCACTTTTTCTTTCTTTCAAAGTTGCATTACAGTTGTGAAGTGATGTAGTGCAGACTTTTCACATTAATCTGCACAGAAACTGTTTCTATTAAAAATGATTGCAGACTCAGTGTTGTTTGTGACAGACTACAGAGCTAAAGCAAGTTTAATGACACTGTTTTAAATGGATTTTTATACCATATGGAAATGAACTGAAACCAATGGCTGCTTGAAACAGAAAACATAGACTGTATTTACTCCGAAAAAAATATATGTATGCAAAAATGTTAAATCAACATAATTTGTAAAGAGCTATAACTGACACACACTGATGTATTCCTTTGAATTACATAGAAGACGTGAGTGTTTCTGGGTATAGAAACACTGAGGTATTCGTCAAAACTATACATCTAAACATGAATTTACAGCTGGGCAGAAATACTTCCCAGACTTGCAGCTCTGCCAACCTTGCAACTTGATATGGGACATATTCCTCACAGACTGGAGTGGTATGTATGATGTGCTCACTCTAACATATTGATAGTACTATTACATACACCAAAGCAAGAACAAATGCGTACAAATATTTGATCCTCACATAAATAAAACACACAGGAATGGTTTCTGGGGAGCAATACTGCTGACAGATGTCTTCAAGAAAAAAATAGCTCATATAGAGTTTTTCCTCTATTAATATGTGTGGGCATATTCTCAATAGATTCACAGAAAAACAAACAAACTCTGTTGATAGAATATCAATCTCCTTTTTCCTTCTCCAGTGACTGTCCTTTGGGTATTCCAGCCGAGTTTGCTGTTTTGTTTTGTTTGTTCACTCTTGGTTTTTAGGCCAGCATTTCATCATCCATCACACTGCAAGGCAGAGTATAAAATCATTCCATCCGCTGCTTGACAAAGAGCTTCATTCTTTTTCCTCTGAATGATGCAACTTTATCAATATTTGCTGAACAGCGGGACGCTGAATGCTTATACAAGTGATGATATATGATATTGCTTTAATATTGCTGAGAAGTGAATTACGCTCCCACAGTGGGGCCTGTTTTCTCGTCCTACTCAGCAGGTAAGCAATGCAGATAAGTCAGGTGGAACTCTGGAGACAAACTCTGACTGTAGCTTTCTCTCAGTTTTACCATCCTGTAGCTCGTGTCTAGTAATTACTGGAGTGATCCTGTTAGATGTCCACATTCTGCACCAGTCAATAGCTTTTCTGCTAATTCACTTCCAGAACAATCAACTCATTTAGACTCCTCTCTCAAGGTAATTAATGGAACTTGCCGCTG
Source organism: Epinephelus lanceolatus (assembly GCF_041903045.1). Lineage (NCBI taxonomy): Eukaryota > Metazoa > Chordata > Actinopteri > Perciformes > Serranidae > Epinephelus > Epinephelus lanceolatus. The sequence goes on from NC_135738.1 coordinate 25,407,978, forward strand.
ATATGGATTCTCCTGGGCTGACCCGCTCATAGCTGCTTCATAGGTGCAGTATGTTGCAACAGTGTGTCACACACATAGACTGTATATGAAGATGGATGGTGCGTCCCCACTTACCCCCACTGTAAAAAAATGAAGCCAAAATACCCTGGATACAGCTGCTGCCATCTTGCACTGGTGATGTCATTTGAAGCCAGCGTCTGCACAATCACAATCTCCACCATTATCAAGTAGTATCATGTAACTAAAATGACAGAAACCATCTTTGGGAAAATTTTATTTGATGTGCACTTTGAGTTTTTAGTTTGGATCATGTCCCATCCGCTAACATGGAGTCGGTAGGGTTTATGACCTATACCGCAGCCAGCCACCGGGGGCACTCAAGATGTTTTGGCTTCACTTTTTTGGAGCTTTCATGTCATCCATTTTTACATGCAGTCTTTGACTTTGAAGATGTAAAATCACCAGATTTTACAAATTCTGACAAACACAAAAGTGAAAAATTAAGTTACACACACAAATTATAAGATTACAAAACTAAGATTACAAATTTACAGCCATGCTAGCATCTCTGTGAGGCACAGTGGTGCTTTGAGCTAAATGCTAATGTCAGCTACACCTTCAAGTCAAGTCAAGTCAAAATTTATTATAGTCCAAAATCACAAAAAAATGCCTCAATGGGCTGTACATAAAAAACCCATAAGCAAATTACAAATAACACAACAAATAAAACATATAAAAACAAGTGAAATGACTATGTAGAACTAAATAAACAAACAAAACAAAATGAAAACAAAGCAAAAAAAATAAACATAACATTGGCACTTGTATATATATTAAAAAAAGCATATAAAAAAGATGCCATGTTCACCACCTCAGGTTAGCATTTTAGCATGCTAACATTTGCTAATTAGCACTAAACACAAAGTACTGGCCAACGTATTAGACTAATTACTCATTTACCTGATGATGGCGTTTGATGAAAAGTCAGGTGATCACTTAAGTTATTTTTCATCTTGATAGGGATGTGAATGCATGTACTAGGTTTCATGGCAATCCATCTAATAGTAGTCAAGACATTTCACACAAAATCCCATGGTGGCACAGTCAGGAGATCACCAAAATCATCAGTGCTGTGACATATGCCGTGACAAAGCCGTGAAGGCATGTTGCACCAGACTTGAATTTGCAGTTCTTCGGATTACCCACCCTACTCTACCTTACTCTGCCTCTGATTGGCTTACCCTGACATTTTTACCCTAACTAATCTAATCTCACTCCTCTTGCCTAAACCTAACCAACCTAACCAACAAAGACAATGAGTAGGCTACTAGCCAGTCAGAGGTAGAGTAATGCACGTCATGGCTTTGATATCCTAGGAAACACAAATTTGCACGCTAGACATTGGTTTGCAGCCATAACAAGCACTGAATCACATCCTATTACCAGAAATCCCAACTTCGGAGCAGACCTTCTTCCAAGCATTGTTAGTGTGTATTAGGTCTAGAATATTGTCCGTGGGACACATGTAAAGCTCTGAATAGCCCTGTACTAAAATGATCAGCCTCTCCATATACAACTCCATGTAGAATGATATTTACAGAAGAAAGGAAAGATATCTGCTAGCTGTGATTGGTGGTTCCTCATCATTGACATGTGAAAAATAGGCACTTGGGAACACTGGTGTACCATGACGGCTTCGCTCTCACTTTTGAGTGCGTCTTCCACATGTCTACATTGACAGCAATGGATTTGAGCACCCAAAAAAACAGGACATGTGTACAGGCCCTTTAGGCTTTATCTTCAAGGGACCATGAGTATCACAATATCGGAATCCATCGGCTTTCAGTCTAACAACATTAAAGCCTCAAGGGCTGATCTGGTGTAGCCAACAAATGTCTGAGCCAAGATTTCGTCTTCCATTTGGCCTCTCCGCACAGACTGTTTACCTGCATGGTTGCTCAATACTACTCAGACTACAAACAAACTACAAACAGAAACCAGAACATTTCTGATATCAAAATCTTGTTCCATCACCTTCAGAATCTGGTAAAAGATTATGAGTGTCATGACTTTGGTGCCATTAGTGTACCACTTTTGGTGCCAATCCATCTAGCACACATTCAGATGTTTCAGGAAAATCATAAAACCTTTGACCTGCTGGTGGCACTACAGGAAATGTAAGGGAATTTCCAAAGTGATTAGGATTCATCATTGAGCAAAATGGATATTTGAACAAAATCAATCCATCAAATAGTTGTAGAGATATTTCAGTCTGGACCAAAGTGATGGACTGACATTGCCTACCAAAGAGCCAAGCAGCCAGTATGGCAAAGCACACACATGCACATGTAAATCTGCACAAACTGTCTGTCTCTTGACTGCTAGTTTCAATGCTGCAGAGGCTCATTCTTTGTTTATGGGGTTAGCTTTGAGGAACAAGGAGTAAAACTGCATTAACAGTGTCTCAGTGGGTGTCTCCATTTCCTATCTACTTGACCACAGGGACATTCAATTCTTTATAAGGCCCAGTGGCATTCCCATCCGGACGACAGAGCTACAGTAGTTACACATGCACAAGTATGATACATGAAATAAGATACTATGAGGGATTACTAAGGATCGTATAGATAATTTAAGATGCATGAATTATGCATTAAAGATGCATGAATTATACACAGCGCATGTGGGGCATATGTAGGAAAGTGTGCCTCGAAATGTTTTAATCCACTTAGTGAAGCTCAGGCTGGACGTGTGAGTTATGTTCAAGGTATCAGCTGATCTCTGACCAAATGCGCACCACGTGCATAACAATTCAGCAAGGTGCCTCATTTAAATTGCCATCTTCTCACTGTCCCCTGCAGCTGCCGTGCTGTGCTGCTGTTCTCCGTCCACCAGTCCAACTTGTTATTCATTGTCGGGCTCTACAGGACTGTCTGTACAATTTAATGTATTCAGAATATCATATATGAATCTGCTGGGTGCTCCTCTATGTATGCTGTGGGGGTTTGATGGTGCTCCCCATGGAATCTGAAGCGTGCTGCCTGGAAATCTGCAGGGAGCAACCCAGTGAGCAAAACACGTAACACCAAATGCAACTGTGAAGCCGTTTCACCCATAAATGGCTCTGACTGCATGACAAGTGTGTCCCTATAAGAACATACATCGGGGACTGGTGTTTTTGAGCTTCAAATTAGGCAAGTGTGTTTGTGGGTTTGTGTGTGTTAGCGTCAGTGTGTTGCGTGTACACAGTGCAGGCTCAGCAGATTCCAGCCTTCACAGACTATTGGCTTGTACAACAGCATTACTCTCCTCTTTAATATCTTCAGTTAATGCGAGTCTCTGGCTAATTGAAAATGAACTAGTCTATGTCTCCCTGCAGTGCCTTTATAAAGCTGTTAAAGAGACACACACACCCTTCTGATGCAGGACAAACATCAGAAACCTCCTACTGTATGCAAAGAATAGCTTGCTCTGGCGAATAAATCAATAAATTCTTTAGTGCAGAGGCGCTACACCAGGTGAAGCTGTAGTACTTTTATTCCTCGCCAAAATGGAACAGCTGATAAATCAGGAATATGTGGAGATAAAACCACACATAAAGCCAGTGCAGAGCTCACGTCTCCAGTGGCAGTGATTTACAGCAGGCTGAGCTAAACTGCTTACCGTCAGGAGCTGTAATGGATGCCAGCGTTTGCTCTTAATTTCTGTGGCTGGGGATAGATATTGCTGCTGTTATTTTCTCCCAAGGCGATTTCACTGATGTCTCCCAAGGTACCCTACTGTGTTATATTTGAACCATATGGGCACAAAATGGTGCAATTAAAAACACGCTGAAAGCCTCTGAAATTGATCACTAAGACGAGCAATTTTGGTTTCAATGAGCAGAGCAATACACAAAATGTCTACTGTTTCTCCTACTGTGGATCTCATGATGAGTCCCGAGAGCCGAGATAAGAAGATAGAGACACATTAGTATGAGATGAGCTGGATAATTTGGGGTAGGAAAAAAATAGATCTGGTATTAATGATGGAAGTTGTAATTAGTGTGTTGGGATAAAAGATGCGGGCTCTCAAATGTGCATACAGATATGCAGAGTAAATGAGTAAGGAAAATCCTCCCTCCCTGTTTCCACACAATTAGCTTTCTTTTTGTGTTGGACGTCCTCTGGTGGCTCGTGGTTAAGATATGCGAATGTCTAAAGTATCAGTGCTTCAGTGAGCATGCATATTCACGAACACGAGTTATTTACAACTTGCAGAGGCTCATGCTTTGGCAGCTCATCAGAAAAAAAGGCTTACATAAGCTGCACTATACTTTATGGATGTGCTGCAACAGGTTTGCCTCCAGATAGTGTTCCCTCCTGCCACCTGCTGTTTGTGGGGCCCATTGCAGCTTCCTGGATGTCAGCCTGGGCTCAGCTCTCACCCCCCTGCTCTCATTGTGTGCAGATCTTTGCTTGTCAGAAGAAATCCAGCATTCATCTATCTACAGTGGAGGATAATACATGTAAATTTAAAAAAAAAAAAAAAAAGGAAAAAGGTCACAGTGTCCATTAATCAATTCCTAATTTTCAGTGTGACAGCAGAGAGAAAGAAAAGCACATCATGTCTCCACCCCATCATTTTCCAACTGCTCCAACATAATACCAAACTGCACCACCAGGTTAGGGAGTGACAAAGACCTTTCTTCTACCTGCTGCTCCAGAGGATGATGCAACAGACTTTCTATTATATGCAGGTCTCTTAAATAACCAGTAGATGGCATCAGCAGTTTAAGATTAACACTTGCAGGCACAAAGCTCACTATCAACATAGAGTATAATAATAGCTGTTAGATTAGACATGGCCATTGTTAGAGGCTGCAACATCAAAACTAAAACAGTGATATCCGCCTGGGTGCCATTTTGAGCATTAATGGCTGCGAGAAAAGTTGATAGTAGAATTAATTTATGAATTGTATTTAATGGAAATTGCAGTTGCACATTAGCCTGAAAACAAGCACCTGTCTCACTGCAGAGACATATTATGACACCAGAGGCAAATTAATAAATAGATTAAAGCAGCTGAAGTGTCACTTCAGTTTTGGGAGTGAATAATCTGGGGCTAAACAAGATGATGCAGCTTCAGTGGCCAGCTGGCAACTCAGTGTGGCCATGCTGGAGGCTGACATGGCCTTGCAGTGGAAACCAGCTTCTGTGGTGTGAAGGGTTGTGTCTTGATTGCAATGAATGAATGAGTGAGTGAGTGAATGAGCAGCTGTGTGTTTTTGTACAATGAATGAATGGCTACACAGGCCACCTCTGGCACAGTGGATGGCCGTTAACTAGGTTTAGGGTCTTGCCTCTCCTCCCACACCCCCACTGCTGCTGGCTGGGCTGGATGACCGCTCTTTTGCTATTTTTATCCCCGTGGTGCTGTTTCTGTTTCTCAGCCAGCCAGCAGAGAGGAGAGCAGAGGTGCGGGCGTCTCTCATCACACCCACCTCTCCTCTCTTTCTCCCTCTCTCCCTCTCTCCGGCTCTCTCTCTCCCGTTCCAAAAATAGCCATGAGTCGTGATCAGCTCGTCCTTGAGAGAGAGGGAGAGAGAGAGAGGACTGTATTATTGCTTAGAATCAGATGAGGGGTTATGGATTGATACAAATAGTCACCCCCGCCAAGCCAACCCCAGCGCAGGCTGAATTAATGTGTTGCTATTTTTGGGAGCCCCGTGTTTCCAGGGGAGACCTAATGACGCAATGACGTCAATGCGGGTCAATCGCAGACTGGAGGAATTGAGTGGCTTCCATTTGGGGCTTTTGCAGTATTTCCTACAGAAAGGATGGAAACGAGTACAAAATGGAAGTGTATTTCCTCCACAAATGCATCGAAAATAGAGGTGAATCAAAATGCAGAAGTGAAAATGATCACAGTGGCATCACGTCGCCCCAACCCTTCGAGCATCAGCGATAGTAAGGGAGGTGTGTATATAAGGATGCTTTTTTTTCCTCCTCATCCACAGCGCATCTGTGGGATGATACCTGCCAGTGACTAGCCTTGTGGAATAACATTTTCGAGAACATTTTTGTTGTTGTTGTTGTTGTTGTTGTGTTGATTTGATTTGATGTGCACAGCCCCGGCTGTGTGTTCTTCGTATGATCTTTGTGTGTACGTATTGTGTTGTATTCCCTGCGTAACGCTATGTGCTGTCTATCTCTTTGCCATAAGCTACATGTGATTATACTCTTGTTTTATTTGCATTTTTTCTGATTCTTTCCTTCTCCCAAGGGCTTTACACAATCCCGACCTATTCCAAGCGCTCGCATCTAGACGCACAGAGGTAACGAGCACCTTCTCCCTCATCTCACATCTCATAAATTAATACAGCTACTGGCCATTTGTTCTTGCATTTTACGTGATGTTGTTCGTGTGCCAGCCTTTTCTTTTTTTTTTTTTTTGCTGTCTTTAAACTGCTGATGAGGATTTGTATTGTAGTAACACGGCTATCAGTTATTGTGGCTCAAGATTGTGCGCGTCATGGTTGCTCGCAGCTCGGCGACCTGCCGACGCGCACAGCCAAAACGTTGGTGATGCGTGGAGATTTCGTCTTTTCCAAAACTTTGAATTCGCCTGTGGATCATCCTCTTTACAGTGAAAGTTCAAAGTGTTTGTCAGGTGTTGGTAGTGTGTCATATGTGTGTGTGTGTGTGTGTGTGTGTGTGTGTGTGTGTTTATCTCCCACTGATTGCGAGCACATCCATCATTAGAGGAGGGTTATTTTTTTTGTCAGTGGGTAGTAAGTAGGCTGCTGGCCAGGTGACGTGGGTGAAGGCAGGATGAATTGACAGTGCAACCCCTTGCTACAAGAAAAAGCCCAAGAGGGATGCATGTTGCATGCAGCAAGAAGATCCTGCTTCAACACACACATTGTCGGACACATTCAGACAGACAGACGCACAAACAGACACACATACACACTTGCACACATGCACAGTGTCGTGAGAGGAGGTGGGGGGGATTTTAGGGCGTTTACCGGCAGGGCTGGTGTGAGGCTCTCAGAACCATGGACAGCTCACATGAAGATGATCCAGTGTGGTCTACTATCTTGTGTCCGCACTGGCTGCAGCATCTTTGTTTGGCAATAGCACTTCATTAAACAAACCCAGATCACTCATTGTTAAAGGATCAGATTTTACTAGAGTGATAATACAGATATTTCACCTCATGATCAGTGATAGGCCCCACACATGACATATTTCACCTTTTCCTGCTGCCATCAAGTTTTTACTATTTGGCACCTGTGTGAAATGATGTCAGCTGTCCACTATTTGGGTAATAGGTGTACTGTGGATCCACATTTAACATCTGACCACCTGGAATCCACATTTCCTACTCCGGCTTTGTTCTGAATTATAATTTGAGACACCATTTCACATAAAATGTACTCATACCCTCACCTTTTCTAATTCACAAACAGCACGTCATTCTTGTCTAGAAACTCCAGCTCCAGCATGCTCTGGGACATTACAGTGTTATTCACAGGTGCTCCAGTTTCTTTAAATTCCCTTCATTCATGGAGTAGCAAAATATGTCAACCTCAAATGCTTTTGTACTTCATATTGTGTTAATTGACATTACACCCCACTGTAAGTGACTGGCTCTCTAAGGTGTGAGGCGTGATGAGGGTAAACCACAAAGAGGAAGCTGCGTAGGAACCAGTGTTTCACAAATCTTGCAACTATAATTCCTCGTGTGTAGAGATTCCTGGTTTGTGCTATTGATGAGTCTTGATGACACATTTATGTATCGGATTTGGCGTATGAGGTCTCTTCCTGCTCATTCTTTTGTTCCCTCTTCCCCATTCAGTTTTTGCTGTGTTTTTGTGCAAATTCATGATCATCACTACTGATCGGTCCACACAGAGTGATCAGTGACTGATTTATGCAGGTCAGCATCAGACTGTAATCATACATGATCGATGCATTCTCTCTTTCAACTCAAAATAAAGCTGACATTGTGTATTTCAGATGTAGAATTTCTCTAATCCGATAAAGCAAGGAAAGCAAGAAGCAACGCAACAATTATTAACTGTACAAACATTTAGGTGATGTCAGGATGTGCAAGCTGGTGCTGACCTGTTAACAATAACCTTTTACTTTAAAAAGGACAGTCAAAGATCATTCATACATTCAAATGGACTTGAGGATTTCATATTACTTTTTTAAACGCATCCTATTGTGTCCTTTATGTCCTATACTTAAATCAAATGGTACAGACACTGAGGTTTATGAGTTTGGGGCCTATTGGAAGAGGTCACACTGAAAATGTCTGCACTCTTGATCGTGTTCCCACGTGTAAATAGGTTTTTTGTCTCCTTTAGTTTGTCCAGTTTTAGTTTTATACCATCTCACCTGGCTGAGGCAGTGGATAATGGAACAACAGTGCTGAATGTCATTGCTAAGCTTAAACATTTGGGAGTTAAATCTGTTTGAGGTGTTTTAGTCCAGCAGAAGACATAGAAAAAACATAAAATCCAAATGAGGATTGTTTTATATATATATATATGACTCTTTTTATTTCTAATTTACATCCAGTTTCATGGACGTGTAACTGTGTGTTTCAGATGCCGGGCCAACTGTGTATGATCGTGACCGTGATATCAGCTGAGCTGATCTCGTTCTTTTCAGGTCTTTTTGCGGTCTGGGCTTGCTGTCAAATGACTATCCAGGAAGCCCTTACCCCAAAAAGCATCTGCAGGGGACGTTTACATCAAGGAAGATTTACCCAGAATTCCCTCTTAACGCCCAGAGCTCAGTTTATGTATTGTGAAGCCCTGTTTTCTCAATTTGTGCATCTACTAAATGTGAGTATACAGTTTTGAGAAAAGGTGTGTTTGACTTTCTCATTCAACACAAAATGTGTGTGCGGTTTAAGTTGTAGAGGTTTAGCTTTTACCTGATGTGTAAATCATCCCCTGGTTTAGTTGGTTTCACTGCAAACCAGCAGGTTTCAGTTTGCTGAGGGACAGCTGTTCAGAAGATGTAATTTGGATCCGAATCATTTAGATTTGGAAATCCTACATTTTGCTATCCAGGATCAACTAATCCATCTTAATTTTGTGCCGCTTTTTTAAAGCAACATTAGATTGAATCCCCCTGATCCAGATACAAAATACACTCTTGCACACACTCTTTAAGATTACCAAATCCAGACAACCAGTGCCCTAAATGGGACGCCATATTCCAATGTAGGCTACTACCTATGTAAAGAAGAACAGGCAGAACTGCTAGTGTGGGGTCACTTAAGTGTTTTTATTTGGAGAGACAGAAAACAACACGGAGGAGCCATTTGTTAGAAACCACTGTTGACTGTGTCATCGTAATATAATGTAATATAAAGTGATAAAGTTAAAATTTATAAGTTATTTGTGTTTTATATTGGCAGCTAGGATTATTTTAAGGCGACAAATCTTTGATTTACTGAAAGGCTTAATAAGGAGCCTAATGTCAAATTTATCTAGTTACGGTTGAACAAATCAAGAACAAAAAACAAATTAATGTATGAAAAGTTGACCAATTTTAAAGTTTTATCGCATTTTATTCCTGAAATTCATCATTAATCCACCTTTCTGCTGGATCAGGATGATTCCAATTTCTTGGATCAAAATGATCTCAATCTTACGTAAAAGTTTTTGGCATGGCACACTGCTGATTTGATCAGGATCAAAACCAGAACTGTAGTTTCGAGATATGCTCCAATCTGATGTTCAGTATCTGATCAGCTTGTCACTGAACAGCTGGGCCCTGAGGATCAGAATTCACACCCCTTTTCTCCAATTATAAATGCATCTGAGGCACCACAACTTTCCTCCAGAAGGTGGCAGCATTGCTCAGGTTTCTCCACTATGAGGAAACTTGAATCCACACATGACAAATCCATGGGCACAGAGCAGTCAGGACTATGACCATGATCTTGATGATTGTGTCCTTTATGTAGCATCTATAAGTTAGTAGTTCAATGTATGTATTAGTGATTACATTGCTTTAAGGTAACACAGTTGTAATATTTGTTCAGTTTTATACATATGTTTGGCTGTAAAAGTGTGTAATACATTTTTTAAGAATCTGGAAGTATAAGTTTGTCCATAAAGTGAATGAGAGGCTGTTGTCCCCGCTGATACTTCAGCAGCCTACGCATTATTGCATTAGGGAAGGAAATGAATTATGAGCTCCTGTGAACTCGTCTCGCCTCAATAAAGCATTTCTGCACAAATTTGTCATTTCCTATTTATCACTCATTTCTGAACCAATCGGCATTTCCTGTGCCCAGAAGTTCCCTAGTAAACAGGGTAAAAGCACACTAAGGTGTGAGCCAATTGATTCACCATTTCTGCTGAGCAGTGATGCGACTTTGCTTCCAGTTAAACACACACAAACACATTATTAAACCATTCTTCATCCAGTGACTCCGAAATGATCCCAGAAAGATTTCAGAAAGACATCCAGCTTTCTTTTGTCTGGTAATAACTTAGTTTTACTGTTTAACCCTTGCTCTTGTTTTGTTTGATCCACTTCCAGAGTCACTTTCTACTGTCCTCATTTTGAGAAATCACTGGTCTCTTTATCCAGATGCTGATGGTGGTGGGTTTTAGGTCAAATTGTTGGATGGATTCTTACCTATACTTTTTCTTATCACCTCACTTGGATGTTTGACCTTCACTGTGCAGGGTGATGTACATGCCAAGCTGCACACTAGAAGACCTTTTTCACATTCATCTGCTAAAGGGGAGAGAGTTCTGTCCTTACCTCAAAAGTCCGTTTAAGGCTTGTACGAGCGTTGTGACATCACAACTACTTTGAAATCCAGTCTTGATCCAATACCCAACTTAAACAATTGTGATGCGGAAACTTGAAGTGAAGTAGGAGCAGTTTAACTTGTGAAATAACCGCATATTGACGGATTCTCAAACTCTAGAAACAGCATGAGCATGATCACGGTGCACAGGAACAGAGGTCATAGGGTGACTTGGCACTGTCATGAGATCTGCACCTGCAAGGACAAGCACCCACAGTATTTCGTAAAATAACCTCAAAATAAATAAAACCCATTAATTCCCGCCAACCAACCAACCAACCAACAGAGATCAAAAGACGGGTAAAGACACTATAAAGAAACACAAACTAGTCTTTAAAGGCAAAGACTAGATAGTAGTTACGAGGAGTGAGGACAGTGTTTGATGGTTATAATGATTATGGTTATAATAAAACACACATTTCCAGAGTGTTCTTGCCATTTTCCTTTTTAATAAAGTATATCTAAATCAATATGGCTTTCATGTAGCCCTCACTGCTAGACACATCATTCCAGCAGTGGTCCAGGCGGAGCCTCAGCAAGGTGACAGATCTGTTTAGGATAGTATATTTATATCTTTTACTCAGACAGCCAGAAAATCCGATATTCCACAATCTCACCTCTTTTGGTACCTTCAAATTAAGAAGTATTTTGCAACATTCCCTTCCCAAACTCCTTCTGGCTGGCTAGAGGATTGTATTCATGAGGGCCCCTCTGAGTATAAAACGATATCCCAAACTGATGATATTCTACTGTCGGTACCCCCCCCCCCCCCCGGACTATCTGAAATGGGAGGATGATTCGGTGATTTCAGTTGAATGGGATCCACTTAGCCTCTATGTGTGTCGGACATAATGTTATTTAATTCAAAATACTTCACAGACTTCACCTGTCGGGGAACAGACATGTCCAGCTGTGTTCTGAATTTGATCCAACCTGTCAACGGTGTAATTTTGGGCATGCCCAAGGATGGGACAATGTTGGGACAAGATTTTTGAGACATTTTCGTACATGTGTAATAAAACCATAGAGCCGTAGTTAACAATATTTGGTGTGGCCTGAAGAGATCTGGGTGTCTCCCGAGCCCAGACCCGTGCTTTGGCCTTTTCACCATTGCTAGCAAGATGTCTCAATCTGTCCAACTGGAAGTCTAACCTGCCCCCTCTTTCTGGATGCTGGGTCAGTGATGTCATGGCTCCCTTGAATTTGGAAGAGCTCAGATATACCACTCAATGGTCAGTCAATGAATTCCATGAAGTATGGCAACCATTTCTGGACTATTATGATGATGTGTATATGGATCACATTACCCCGCTGCTGAGGTCACTACACTGGCTCCCTGTGTCTTTTAGAATTGATTTGACTTGTTTATAGCTATAAGCTTTAAATGATCTTGCCCCTCCATACATGAGAGGTTTTCTATCATTTTATGGTAAAAGTACTGGCGATAGCACTTTCTGTTTTGTCGCTAAACTGTGGAATTTTCTACCTCTGGATATTAGAATAATGAGCTCTCTTTGTATTTTTAAACATAAATTAAATACCTATCTTTTTTAATGTAGAGTAACATCACAGTCTTGATTTTTAAGTTTTAACCATTGGTTTTTACCCTCCTTTATCGCTCTTGTTCATTTTTATTCTATTAGTCTAGTTTGTTCTGTTTCGGTTGGTTTGCTTTTTTAATATTTTATTGTCTTGTGTCATTCCAATTTTGCCATGTGAAGCACTTTGGTCTGCATGTTTGTATGAAAGGTGCTATATAAATACAGTTGAGTATACTTCAAGGAGTGTGATATAATGCCTATGTGTGCCTATTATAGTGTGGAAATGTAATATTCTTCTCTCTTGAAGTAACTGATTATCATCACCAGTCTATCTTGAATCTGGTTTTTTTTGTATATTCATGTGTGTTAAGTGTATTTAGTAGTGTTCATTTGTTTGTCCTTGAGGAGGGGTGGGGTGGATTTGGATGTTGTTGGTTTAGAGTGTATACGCTCCATGTTTCTTGTTTCTTGGTTGTTCTAAAAAAAAAAAAACAATAAAAATAATTCAATAATAATATTTTCATGTCGTAGCTAAAATAAGACATGATATTGCATCATAGTAGATGTTTTGTCTCCATAAACGAGTGGTGTAAAACCTAAAAAGTACCCTCTTCCTGTTCTTTGAAACATTAATCAGGGTTAATCATCCATTTATAAAAGTCAGATAGGTTATGTATGTATATTAAATAGATCTGTGGCTTAAATTTTGGTATAGACAGTTGTTATGAGGGGATCTTTGAGCTGGGTCAAAACTGACCTATTGACCTACACTGTAAAACAAAATTAAGATTTGTTTTTATGTCATTGACCTCGTGCCTCTTCAGTCTCCAATTCAAAGAATAACATGGAGCTGTGGTGTGGCCATCTCAATGACACTTAACTGTAGCTCACAGGGCAGGGCATAGAATTTGGTCTTGTGATAAATGTCTGACATGGATATGCATGTGTAAGGCTGGCAGCTATATTACTGTCACCACCACTCGAGGCTGCATCCACATCCTTGTTACCCTGATAGTGGAACTGGAACAAAAATGAGGTTGTTTCTTTTCCATATCTGACAGAATCTATTTGACTCTTGCAAGGCCATTGTAAAACTTGTCGCTTTCATGACATCATATTTTGCTCTCACAGTGACATTTCATATTGAATCTCCACCATGGGATTTTTGGCCGCAGTTGTAACTTGCACATTTAAACATTGTAGGAAGACATTCACTATATTGTCCACATTCATGTCTCATTTATGCCAGGAAGAAAAGACTGAGTTAAGTTTAATTAGAAATATTGTTTGGGGCAGTGGTTCCTAACTGGTGGGTCACGATCCAAAAGTGTGTAAAAAAAAACCACTTAAAGTACAGTGAATTTCCAGCAAAGAGCTTTTATTTTGAAGTGCCGTTTCCTGCTGTAGAGTGAGTGAATAACAGCTGCTTAACAGAGGCACCAAACTAGCTTGATGACAATGGCCAAACACAAGTTTGATGCTAAATATATTAAACTGTGTGGACCTTGAACTGATGACGAAGGAGAAATCTGGACCCAGTGGCTGCACTATTTGGAAACCACTGGTTTGGGGAACAAGTTACAGTAAGGTTGTGATCCTCTATGAGGCTGCTGCTCCAAGTGACACGTGTAGGACACACAGATGTTTTCCCTGAATACGCAGATGAAGAAATGTTCCCAAAATAGCCAGCCTTGTGCTATCTTAAGTTGAAGATAAAGTTGTTGATTCCCTTAAAGCTCTCTTTGAAGGATTCCAAAGAATCAGCCAGTCAAATTTACTCAGAGATTTGAATGAAACTTGGCCTTACTTTCTGAGGCAGATGTAAAAAGTGATAGATGAGGTGAAAAAAGATGATCTTTTTTTGGACTTGGCTGAACAGTTGTTATTGTCAGTTATATTTTGAATAAACGTTAAGCTTTCTCTGTGATTAAGATGTTGCAAATGATTTATTAATATATGTCAAATTAAATAACTTAATTTACTCATATGCATTATATTAAAAAACAGCTGGGTTACTTATTATTGACATTACAGTATTTTACTGGATTTTTGTGTGTGTGTCTGATAGATAGATAGATAGATAGATAGATAGATAGAAATTACAGTAAGTAACTGTAACTGAGTAACTGTAACACAAATCAGTAACTGGTTGGCAACATGGCTGCCAGTATTTACAGTATATTTACAGTGTTTTCTTACAGTATAGCATAGACCAGGGATGTCCAAAGTCTGGCCTGGGGCCCAATTGCGGCCTGCAGACTGAATTTAAAAGACCCACGGCTTGGCTTTCAAAGTATACCATATGAGGCCCACCACACGATATCAGTTAATCAGTGATTATCATTTTGCATTTTTTCCGTTTACCTCATGATGACGGGATTAAGACACAGTTTGTGGATATTCACCAAGTAGAAACAATGCAGGCGGAACTAATGTGTTTTCATGAACAGACGCTATTCAAGCAAACAGCATGGTGACCTAACAGCAGATATTTCCTGATAGGTAGCAGACATGACGACAGCATAGATGCGTAAAGTTGACAGCGAGGGCGGAAAGTTGAGTACTTTCTCGTTTAAGGATGAATCAGTCTTATTTGTACGTGATTTTTTTTCGTGACCCATATGACGTGAGAAGCAGCTGGCCCCGAGGTATATTCACATTATCTAATCTGGCCCCCAGGTATATTCATATTATCTAATCTGGCCCCCATTCAAAAAATTTGGAAACCTCTGGCATCGATCCTACACAAGTCATTTTATTTATACTTATTCATATTACTTCAAATATAACTACAAATGGAATATATGGTCTGCTGATTTTAGCCTATCATCACATGACCTACCTGTCTCATTACAATCACATCATACCTCCACCCTGTTTCATTTTTCAAAAACAGGTGTAACATAAAATGAGTCATATGATTCACTGTGCTCTGACTCTGATACTGAAGAGTCAGTGTCTATCACAGACTGTATGATGCAGTCTCCTTCTACCTGCACGTACTCATGAGCAAATCACAGAATATCTGGCAAATTATACTCCTATATATCAGGTCATGGAATGGGCAGCCATGTTTTTTGTCTCTATAGAAAAGTTTGTCTGTGGAAAAATAAAGATGGTCCAAATACAACCAAACCAAATTGGTGGAAGCCAGAGGAGAGATAAATACTAGCTCAATGCTACAAGTAGCCTACTGCATGTCTAATTTTGCTTCAACAAATCACAACACAATTTTCTTTCAGTGGGTCACACATTCACAATTTTCAATACACATTTTCTATGTATGAGTCTTGGTATACATTTATACAATGGTCAGAAAATACATTTAAAATACAAAAATACTGATTATATTTTACACAAATACAGGAGGGCAAATTAAAAGTGCTAGCTTGCTGGTTGGATGGATGGATGGATGGATGGATGGACAGAAAGACAGACAGATGGCTGGATGGCTGAATGGATGGATGGATGGATGGTTGAATGAATGATAGATGGCTGGTTGGATGGATGGATGGATGGATGGTTGGATGGATGGATGGATGGATGGATGGATGGATGGATGGATGGATGGATGGTTGGTTGGATGGATGGATGGATGGAGCACTTGTTTTTTGAGGAGTGCAGGTTTAACAGACATCACACATGCAAAGCATTACAGAAGAAAAACAGAAGAATAATTCCAATAAGCCCCCTGTGTTATTCATTTTTCAGTGTCCCTGCAGTCCCCTCCCACCCTCACAAGAGCTGGAACAATGTTTACACTCCCCTGCACTGCACACAAACTCTCCGTTTCAACATGCTAATGTTTTATCGTTAGCCTACTGTTAAACATGACAAAACAGAAATAAACAAAGATAAACTCTCCAGTGTTTCTGGATAACTGCTTTGAGGAGCACCTGCACAGTATAGTGCTACTGAGGCACCATCAAAATGAAAGTGTGTGTCACTGTATTCTGAAATAAAGAGCTAATATAACTTAGAATTGTATTGTTATACACTCGTCCAGCAGCATGGTCAGGTCGAGTTCTTTGTATTTATATATTCACAGTTTGACACATTGTTCAGTCCAAGTGAATATGCAGACGTGCCTACATAATGGTTTTGATGTCACATCTTTACTTACATTCTGAGTCATGCTTGTTTGCCTCAGGCCTGTTTGTACATTTTGGCACAAGTGCCTCTCCAGATGTGAACTGAACTGATTGTAGAGCATACAAAAGGTACAGAACAACAATCTGTTAATATTGCTTTGTACTTCTGTGCACTGGAAATTTGAGAATACATATTGGTCTCTTCTCAAATGTGTTTGGTGTATTAGTTGTGTGATGATATATCAATTCTTTCTCTAGAATTAAAATCCAAAAATAGGGAGTACTTATTAACAGTAAGTCTTTGTTAATAACTTGGCTAAAACTTTGACACTGCTGGGATCTGGGCTGGCTGGACACACATTTACTGTAAGCATGTATTATTCAACATCCACAGAAATGGTAGGAAAGGGCATGAACCAGATGAACCCTAAAACATCTCGGATGTTGCATAACATGTCACTAGATATAGCCTTCATTAATGCACTCAGGTGTTAAACACATTTACTTGCTTGATCCTTTGTAAGAGGTCACCTTTGTTAGTGTGTGTTGCCTTTGGAATAAAAAAACAGTATTGCTTAACATGTTATTTTGTTAAAGATACCACGTGCTGTGACTGGACTTTTACAGAGCTCCGACTCACTCTGAAGCACCCCCTTAATGAAAAGCTGATTCAGGTCTTTTCAGACTGGTTTTATGGCATTAACGTCACTCGAGCGTCTGGGGGTGAAAACAACACATCGTCCCGAATGGCAGCACATGTAGGATCACTCAATCTGAATTCCCGTCATTCCTGTGACTCATCCAAGCAGGTCCCGCTGAGTGGAATTCCTGGTTTCCATGCTGCATCTGGACAAGTAATCTGATACTGTGTAAGGCCCGCTGCCACGACTCAGCCGTTGCCAATAAGGCAGCAGGCCAGTAACACCTTGGTCACCTTTAGACCTGTATATTACTCCACGTCATTCCCTGTTAAAGCACTTAAAGCCCTTCTCCTAACCTTAAAGGGTTAATGGATGCAGTCCATGCAGCATTGCTGTGTGTGCAAGTGTGTATAGTTTGATAGAAGAGACTTCTCTGAGGATGTGACTCATATGCTCCCATAAGTCATGTGACACAAAGTCCTCATGAATTATTAATGAAGCCTTGCAGCGTCCTCCTTCTGTTAACAATACAGACAATAGTCGGGGGGGGGGGGGGGGGGGGGATATGGTACAGATGAACATTTGAGGGTGAAGATGCTGGGGCAGTTTCCAGTAACCACTAAAGCGATTTAAACATAATAACCCTGCCCCATACATCCATTCAGGTCCTACTCGTCATTTCATACATTCCATTCTTTTAAATCTGATTATTATTCTGTTGCTCATGTATTGTCTAATAAGAGTCCATGGGGCACGTAGTCCACTGTCATAGTCTTTGAGTGTTGAGGCTGCACTCTCCATCGAAAGTAAATCCAGGAAGGGGGGGGTGGGATTTGGTACAGATGAACATTTGAGGGTGAAGATGCTGGGGCAGTTTCCAGTAACCACTAAAGCGATTTAAACATAATAACCCTGCCCCATACATCCATTCAGGTCCTACTCGTCATTTCATACATTCCATTCTTTTAAATCTGATTATTATTCTGTTGCTCATGTATTGTCTAATAAGAGTCCATGGGGCACGTAGTCCACTGTCATAGTCTTTAAGGGGTTGAGGCTGCACTCTCCATCGAAAGTAAATCCAGGAAGTCCTTTGGCCAGTTCTGTATATGTTATAGCAGTCTGGTTTACGGATTTTCCAGTTCATAAGTATTGTCCTCTTTACAGAAAGAAAAGCTAATGCAACAATACGTTGTGTATTTGGACTGTGTGTATTTTCCAATCTATTTCCCAATATACACAGAGCAGGGCATTGCGGAATATGAACATTCAATATCATCTTTAAAACATTTATTATCTCAGTCCAAAAATGTTTAACCACTGAGGAGGACCACAATAAGTGTATGAGAGTACCAAGCCTACCACAGCCATGCCAACACAGTTCGGAGGCATTTGGATCTATTTTTTTTTTTTTTAACTTATATGGTGTGATATAAGCCCTGTGTATAATTTCTTCTTCTAATTTCTTCATTTCTTCTAATAACTTCTCTCTGCCAGTGTTTTACCACCAGCAGTTAGCAGTGGATTATTCCATATTGGACAGGATGGAATTGACAGGGATGCAGTCTGATTGATCCTCCATGATCTCAGGGACCACAGACATCCAAACGTAACACAAAGCTGTTAGCGGCGGTTGTGGGTTCTACCGTAGCCACAAAAGTACAAATGTGTATCCTCGCTGTTTGGATCTAATTAGAGCAACAGTGGGCTAAATAAACTCAGTAAGTAACAACTGTCTGGCAAAGCGGAAACAGCTTTGAATCACCCTTTTTATGATACGCTATTCTTGCTGAATCGAAAATAGGCATAACATTTTGATTAACCTTTGAGGTCTAATTGGTGACCCCACAGATCTAAAATATACAGATGACGGCCGTATTTGTTCACAGTTTAGCAACCAAGATATAATGATGTGTATCCTACTGTGGGTTGAATGAATAACACGATTGAGTGCTCGTCATAATCGAGTCAAGACTGACCATCTATCATGGTAAAATGTTTCCTGGAAACACACACATCACATGTCGGCAGGCAAAATCCTGATCTAAAAATAGTCTTAGCGACAGGCTGTTTTAATTCATGCCAGATGTCAGATGAAAATGTTTTGGGGTTTTTTGTGCGTGCAATGAAACCTGCTCTGTTGCCGGCAAGAGAGCTCCCTGAGCCCCCAGGGGACAGCTCTGAAGAAACTTTAAACATAATTTGGAAACTATCCATCCAATTATATCATTCTCCTAATTCCTTTGTGTTTTTCTTCATGACTGATACACTGTTCCTGTTGAAAATACAAGTGGGATACTGTCACCCATTTGTTTTCCTTCCCAGAATTATGTCCTTTAGAGTGCGTCTTCTTCCCAAAAATTTTCAGTTCCTATCACAGTTGTGTTTATTCTGCTCACAGTGTGGCAATGACCATGTGTTAATAGTTTTAGAGGACTTCTGTTTGTGTGTGCGTGTGTGTGTGTGTGTGTGTGTGTGTGTGTGCCCTGCATGAGACATTTAACAGTTTGCAGGACTTACTGTAAGTTACCTTGAGAGAAAAGTGAAAAATACCATTATGGTTATGCTCCCTGCAGATGCGCACACACAGTGTTGGCCTCTCTGACCTCTTTTTGTTTCAGAGAAACAGAAACTTATTCAGCACAGCCACTTCTCTCCTGCATGGAGCAACAATAGCCATCTGCTGCCAAAATCTCCACTCTGTCTGAAAAATACACACATTTCAGAATACTTTTGCCAAGAAGAACGCTAAATATGAGCAAATGTAGCATTAAGAAATGGTAGATAAATGTGTGCTTGAAATGTGGCTGAGGCACCTACAAAGACAGGAGGCCTGCACTGAACACATCTGACATTTATCATTATAAGACATAATGGTGAAATTGTTGTTTACTGGAAGACTAACTCAGTTCAGCAGAACTTCTGTCCATACATCTGAGTAACGCGTGATGGTACTTGTTGTTGCTCAACAGAAAAAACACTCATTTCATGCAGTTCTTTGTAAATGAAACAGAGGGTGCAACGGTGTTCCTGTGCTGCAGAAATTACCGCTGAAACTGGACAATAGAGCAGTGACATTCATTGTCAGAATCCTGCATACTATGCATGTGTGGCTATTACTTTGTGTGTGTCGTGAAAAGGAGAAACCATCCTTGGAGTATTGCCACCCACATTAGGTCATATAATACAAATGTATTACCAAGTATTTATCACAATCGTTTAGTAATATGTATCACCTACAAGGTACTGTGCGATTATGTACAACCATTTCGCTTTGATCAATTTGTTTGGAGAAAATTTAAAGTTGTCTGGACAATGTTAAGAACATCACACTTCTAATCTATCAAACTACGATGGCTGGAAGGGCAAAACCACTACAACGGCCCAAAACATTTCCATTAGAAGAAACGTGCTGCACCTTTATAAATGATGCCAATTCAAAAACAAATACAAAATCCAAAACAAATACAAGCTGCAAATGGACGCAACAAACACATTAACGGCAAACACACTGCAAATATAGGAACAATGCAAAGTCAAAAATACACAGACCCCAAAAGCAAATGCAACAGAAAACGGCTGCACATCCATTCAACACAAATTCCCCAGGTCTCTCATGGGAGCGCTAAGTGGAACAACATCATGCTAATGCTTTCTATGGAAATGTGTTTCTCTTTTATAATATTATAAAAGACAAAAGTCTCAGCTATGTTTTCTGCATGGACAGTCAGTCGGACAGACATCAGCTGACGCAGAATCACAACGAGGAAATGTCTGTGTCTTTTATATTTCCTGCAGGTTTCTCTGCACAGCGAACCGATGTTCTGCCAAACTACGTTAACAGCATGATTCTCTGCCCATCCGCTTCCACGGAGAGAATGTCAGATGTGCACAGACAGGCAAAAATGATGGCACTTTGGCCGTGCAGACACTCAAGACCCTCGCAGATGCGCCAAGCACAAATCAAGCATAAGACGAAATGTAAATGGTGGTTGTGTGGACTGCATACGCAGCGTTTTGGGTTTGTTTTGTTTGTTTGTTGTTGTTTTTCTTACATTTTTGGGGGGTTGCTTGAGTGTTGTTTTTTTTTTAAATTTGCATCATTTCTGTATTTGCAGCGTATTTCCTGTGTTTGTTTTGGCCTTCTGCAGCACAGAAGGTCAGTATTACATTTGACAGTATGGCTCTTCTTCTGGGGCCTCTCTGCCTTTCCTCAGGCCTATGCAGAAAGTCTCTTCCACACGCCTACGTGGAGAGCCTAAGGTAGAGAGAGCAAACCTCCCTGCCCTTCCATGCGCCTACATGGAAAGCCTGATATAGTACACTGGTCACGATCCCACATCAGCTCATGTCTACTAACTAAGGCTTTAGTCTTTTGCAATATTATAAAACAGAAACACATTTAAGTAGCTAGCGTTAGCATGATGCTGTTCCACTTAGCGCTCCCCCTAGAGGCCTGGGGAAATTGCCTTGTATTGACTGGATATGTAATGTTTTTCTGCTGCATTTGTTTTTGGGATTTGTGCTTCTGACTTTGCATTGTTTCTTCATTTGCAGCATGTTTCCTGTTAATGTTTTTGTTTTGGACTTTTGTTTTTGTTTTTGAAACTGTAGGAGGTTTCTCTATATGGAACTAATTTGGGCTGTTGTGGTGCGTTTGCCCTTGTCAGCCACCGTAGTCAAAGTGGACCAAAAAAGATCATGCAGGATGATTAAGATGGAGCAAGCTTCGTGGAAATTTACCCCTGGGGGTTGTGAAAGCTAAAATGTAATACAATGGAAATTACTGAATTATTTGGAAGTAGATGACTCGGATACTGTACGTGTGTCACCAAGAGTGTATTGATTATTTCACCTTGTATCTTTTTTTAATTTCTCTGGTATCTGATACCCAGTGATATGATCATAATGATCTGTGCGTACAAGAAATAAATAATTGAATAAACTGAAATGAAGATAAATACTGTAAAACGATTTAAAAAATGACGAATGAAAGACTGTCCAGTAATAAAGATATGGAGATACGAATGAAACTTCACTTTTATGTATTCCAAGAAAAAACATGAGATCAGTCAGGAGAAGAGCTGCCATACTTTTTCATATCACTGCTGATGTGTTTTGTCATTTCGGTTTTGCTTTGTGCTACTGTACATGGGTGCAGCTGAGACACACTGTGGGATGGAACATCCTAAATAAATACTGATGTTACTGGCAGCATTATGCAATGTTTAGAGAGAGAGACAGTGGTGAAGATAAGTGAGTGTCAGAACAGGATATAACATATATGGCATATTGATCAGTCAAGCTAGAAGTTTACTTTGCAGTCACAAAATTAGAAACTTCATTATTATTATTTGTAAATAATAATGTGATATGTCAAATAACTAAATAAATAAAGTTTACACATGGGGGTATTTTGTTGTGCAAATCCTACTTGTGATTAAAGTTGTGTAAATGTTTTGCCCGGTGACTCAAATATGTCCCCAACAGTGTACTTCAGATTCAAAGTTGCCTCCCGTCCCCTGCAGCACCACCAGGGGAGGCAGGGTATGAGATGGGGAGAGGTAAAAGAGAG
Organism: Epinephelus lanceolatus; assembly: GCF_041903045.1. NCBI lineage: Eukaryota > Metazoa > Chordata > Actinopteri > Perciformes > Serranidae > Epinephelus > Epinephelus lanceolatus. Next base: position 25,430,656 of record NC_135738.1, read on the forward strand.
GGGGGTGGACGGGGGGGTCGGTGAGAGGTGAGTAAGAGATGAGTCAACAGCCCTCCACTATAAGATGTCCTGATGGAGCCCAACAGTAGCATACACACAGACATCCAGCCAAGGTAAGGTCAACTCTCCTCTGCATTTCATTCACCATCTCCTTTCATTCATTCAACTCTTCTGTCTGTGTTCATACTCCTTGTGCTAACAGTCACACTCAGTCTCTTTACCAGTGCATCTGTTTAACAGCTTTTTGAAGTATCTTTGAATGCTGGATTTATTCGTAAAAGTGTGACAGTTTTAGGTGTTTTTTTTCTTTCAGAGGAATTCTTGGTGCTAATAGATTGTGTGTTTTTGTAAGTGAGGGTTTTACGAGCTTACTCTTCCGTCTGTTCTTCAGAGCATGTAGCGCAGGTTTGGAAAACCGAGGGCTGAGAGTCATAGCATTAGCCAAAGTCAGTGATCTTTGTACCTGTTACACAGAAAATTCACAGGTGTCTCTATCACAAATATTTGCTGCCATAATCAAACATATTGAGTAAAAGGAGGAAGTGCTTATGTATAAAAATGATGCCATGCAGAGAGGAACTCATGCCTGCCGTCTGAATGAGATGACACACTGATGGAACAGCAAGAGATAGACGGATAACTGCAAATATTAGAAGAAATAATAACCTGTATGATCTTTTTCTTTTAGGAATTACAGAAATACTTGGAACTTGGTATATCCAGAGACATACTACAAAAATGGACTACACTCTGGCCCTGTTGTTTTCCCTGCTACACGTTTTCAGTGTGGGCACGGCTGCTCCTCTGCCAGTGGAGGTGGTGAAGATGAAATCAAAAGTGAAGTGGATGGCTGAGCAGCTGGTCGTCAGGCTGAACAAGGACTTCCAGGTATGTTTCCGTTTGTGGTGACACTGACTCTTTAAGTGTTTTCAAAAGTTGCTGTGTTCTTGACTGATCCATGCTCTCTTGCTGCAGGTCCCTCCTGGTCTGACACTCAGTCCGCCTGCTGACATCCTGGATGGACCCTCGTCCATAGTCACGGTCTTGGATGGTTATAACAGCCTAATCTCCGACACCTTCAACGGAGTCTCCCAGGTCAAGTTTGACATCTCGTCTCTGACGGGTTACATCGGTCAGTGGAGGCAGGGGCACTGCACCGAGCAGCGGCCCAAGCCCTCGGTGCCGGGGCCCCTGCAGGAGCTGCAGAGTCGGAAGGAGTTCATTCACACCGTTAGCATCGAGGCTCTCATGAGAGTGAAGGAGTTCCTCAATCTGCTGCTGAAAAATCTGGACCATCTTGAGACTTGCTGAAAAATGGGACATTAGCACCAGTATTTGTAAGTTGCTGGCAAACTTTTGCAATGTGTGCTGAAGGAAATGTATTCTTGAACTTATTTATATATATCTATCTATCTATACATGTATATATTTATATTCTGTTTAAAAAATATGTATTTTGTTACATTGTCTTCTCATCAAATGTCTGCAGCATAAGTGTAGTTTGTGTAGGAGTCTATGCAGACTTGTCTATACACAGAGATCAATCAGCTGCTCAAAGCTTTGTCTTATGACACCACTGTTGTAGCAACACAGGCTTCTCAGTGAAACTATGGAGCCGTAGTTAAATTCAGTCGAGCAGCTGAATCAGCTGCCGGCTGCAGCCAAAGGAAACGTCACAGTGCGCAGTGATGTCACTCCTGGAAATTCCTGAAAAACAGGTTGAAACTTGCCAAGAAAAACAGGTGTGTTTGTATGACAACTACAAGGACAGGAAGGGCAAGGGGCAACTTCCATTTTTGTGAAATAGCATCAACTCTTCCGGCGTGGTTATTTATAGCTGTGGATGATATTTTGTATATTTTTGTACAGTATTTTTTTAACTATTGAATTGAAACTATGAATAAATATTTATCATGATATATGAGTTTGTCAGTGTTGTGTAATAAGTGAAAGATAATGATATGTGATAATGACACGTAGACCAGGTTAATATACAATGTCATCCGTGGGTGTTCATCTCTTGCTATCAAGTGTATACAAGGTTCATGAGTGGCAAGTGTTTATCCAGAGCTATCAGCTTATGATTAACTCCTGTTTAAAACTAGTATCAAAAACAACGGAATGGAGACTGGTATAACAAAGTGACCTGTGTGTATACAAAAATATGGATTTCATATAAAAATGTAAAGATTAACAAGGAAGTTGTTTTTTAAGCATATATTTTTATAAAAACCAAGAACATGGGGAAAAACTATCCTTACATTTTTCATCTTGTTTTAGTACTGAGAAATAAACAATATGAATTACAAAAATGCAGAAGCAAGATGGATGAAGTTAAGTGACAGTGAAGTTTCATACATGGTCGTCATACACTGTACAGTTTGACACAAAATTAATTTATGAGACTTATTTTAAAACCTCTGGATATCAAATGAAGAGGATTTCTGTTGTGGTAGCCTTATACACTTCACAAACATTTTCTCTCTCACACTCACACACAACAACACACACAGACACACACACACACACAGCATTAACTATCAAACCACTTGTTTCTTTTGCCGGTGTTGTTCCTATCACTGTTCCCCATCAGTTTCTTCTTGTACTGCTCCACCAGGCTGTCAAAACGGTCCCCGTCCCTTCTTTTGAAATGCGTCTTTGCTGTATTAATCTTCTGGAAAACAACGAAAATAAAAGACAGTCATAATGGAGATAAATATCACCATTGAAAAGGGCTTAACAGAACTGCTGGCAGATGTGTTATTGTGATGGTAACACTTGAGGTCCTGTCTATATGTATAGAGAGATGTTTGAAAACTGATATCCACCCCCACCCCGTTTTAGAACATAATTTTGTCCACACAGCCTTTGTTTTACAAAAAATGTTGGTACACACAAGAACAAAAAACAACTGCGATCTCCCCTCGCCCACAAAGTTAGCTGTATGTACAGGCTAACGTTTTCAAAAAACCTACTGGAGATCGTATCACCGCTGAACCCCGTTCGATAAAAAGATCAAGGAGCTCACTTGAACACAGTGATGCTCTGGACGTGTGAAAGTTTACCTTCTACTCTAAATCAACAACAGTCCCACCATCTGCTGGTTCAAGGTCTGAACCAGGTCTGATCCAAAACTGTCATTTCAGGCAGACACCCAAAGGTAGAGCAAAAGCACCGGATGCAGCAGATACCTTGTTCATCCATGAAGTGGTGAAGCAATACAGAGTTTAAGTGTGGTCATTAGACCAAGCAATACTGACAAAACTTTAGCAAACCGGTAGTTCGTCACTGCTGTTGTTTCTAGAGATTGCTCATTACACAATGCTGCAATGTGCATGCACAAATTGAGGAGATTTAAATCATTGTTTCCAAAATGCTCCGTTTTACATGTCCACACAGACAAACAGTAACCTGAGAGACAAAAAAGTGCAACTTAGAGGGCATGCTGAAAAATATCCATTTTAGTGACCTAAAACTCTGTTTAGTGGACGAGAGGATAAAATGTAGAGGAATTTTTGTTTTTTCTGTAAACGTGTAGACAGATTGATTTTTTTAAATTTTTTAGACGTGATGTAATGACATGAAATCAAAGAAGTTTATGTGCAATATTTTTAATAATTTTTTTTTATATCATTCATTTATGTTTTTGTAAAAACTGCTCTTTAAAAAGGGCTGATCACACAAGGATTAAGATAAGAAAGTAAAAACACAATGCCAGAGATAAATTCTCAGTCCTCCTGCAAAGTAACGGTTTTATTTTCTGGTGCTTTTTTCCCACCTTCTCTGTGTTAGCCACTGTTTTTAGTCGCTTTTTAAACCAGTACCTCAGCAGCTAACTTTGTTTTGTGATCATGACCAACAGACACAAACACAACAGAATATGTATGAACCTGGTTTCTGGGCTGTGTGGGCTTTTCCATCTGTCGTCTTTGACGGTCCTTCCTGTTGGATCCTGGCCTTGCTTTCTTGGGTGGCGGAGCCTGTTGCTTCCCTTTGTCACGCATTCTGCAACGGAAGAACAGTTCAGAAGTTATAACTTAAACCTGATGCTCACTGTTAAGTCATTGACAGTTATGTCATCAGTATTACAAACTGTCAATGACTTCATGAGTTATTTGCACCTCCTTTTCTGATTGTTCTGAATTTTTGTACACATATCCTAAGATCTGCTTGTGTGACACACATAGCGCATTGTTAACAGTTGAGTAGTAAAGGCGATAAAAACTGTACCTGTTCTTAGGTCCCCGATGAGAAGGAAAGGGTAGAATCTTCTTTCGTTTCTTCCCGTTCTCCAAATCTACGTGCTCGACCTCAGGTGTGGTCTGGAAGCCCATATGGCGTCCGCCTTGCTTCTGGCTCTGACTTAGAGCTGATAAAAACAGAAAGTGGACGGAGAGAAAATCAAAAAGGATGTAAATGTTAACAGGTGGAGTAAAAGGGCAAAACTTAATTCAGTGTCACAGACAGTCAAATGTAATATGGTTTCTCCCAGGGCTCCACAGCGCCACCATTTTGGCCACAGATGCAAACAAAATCCGCCTGTCATCCATGGGATAGATGTAAAGCTATTTCCGTAATTATCAGACTGAATATTTATGGAAGTAGGGAAAGATATCTGTCGGCCTCTTCCTGTGTCTGTCCTTTCAAATTAAATTCCCACATGGTCCAGTCATACAGGTTTTGCATCATTTTGATGAAGTGCAGTTCCTAATAGAGTTTCATGTTCGTTTGTTTTCCATTTTTTTGTGTGACTAAGCAACCAATGAAATCTTGCCGACTAATAACCTTTCTGGTCGACTAACGTTTGGTCGACTATTAGGAAGCAGCCCCAATAAAAAGTGAGTCTGGAGCACTGGTTTCTCCACAGCACTCGTGTGCTGTTCTGTATCTGTGCTTTGACAGGAGAACAGCAACCTACTTGAGCCCATCTGCATGAGCCTCTCATGTAAAACACCCGAATATATTCATTCAACTGGGAAAGGGCAAAATGAACATCAACAGAGAAATAGTTTTCATACCTCTCTCTCCTGTCTGCTCTGATGAGGACTGTGCTTTATTTCCACCTTTCCTGGGTTCTCTTCCAGCTCCGGCTGTCTGGGACTGAGGTTTCGCTCCTCCTTTAAAAAGCCGATTCTGGAAAAACTCCTGCAAAGATGACCACACAGGGTTACTCTCCCATTTAGATAAAGAGCATTATTTAATTTTAAGATATACCTATCACACAAATGAGTACAAACGCACCTTGTTTTTTTGTCGTCTCAATTCTTTTATCTTGAGTTTCCTTGAATCCTCCAGGGAGAACTCGACAATAGGTCTCTGCAGGATGACATAAAATAAGACACAATCACCACAATGTGAAGTCTGAAAGTAAATAAATACAGTGGCAACAAAGCAAAAACAAAACTCTTTTAAAACACACTGATAATGACTTCAGCACAACGTCCTCGCTGCAACAACGCACCTTGTGGGGGCCAAAGATGTCTGGGTTGTTGTTAAGGTAACGCAGTGCGCTGAGAGCATGTTCATGGTCCTGGAACTGGACAAAGCCATAACCTAATGACTGTCCCATCACCTGACCCTTCTCTGGCTTCTTGTCATACATCACCCGACACTAGAAGGAGAAACAGAAGGTACACACACACACACACACACACACACAGCAGGATTAAAAATGACAACAGCACCCCCTACTGGGCACAGAGACACACTGTTTTCAATTTTGTGTCAGTCTAACCTTCATAAATGTTACTCACACAACACTGTTTTCAGGGATGTTTTGACAAAGCTGCCAAAAAATGATAACTACCATAATACTACTGCTATATTTCATGAAGTGTCCACCAGTGTGGCATATTGTTTCTCACCTCTGTGACGCGGGCTCCCTTGCTTCCTTTTACCGCTTGGAGACAGAGTGCTCTGAGTTTTTTATTGTCCACTGACTTGGGCAGGTTGTGGACACACAGACGAGTCTTTGACACAAACACGTTTAAGCTCCGAAGCTTGGTCCTCTTTATTTCTTCAAACTGAGGAAAACAGACACACCAAATATATGCGTCACTGCAGACATGATAAGTATAAGCATTAAAATCATTCTCCAATCAGAAACATTTAAAATGGTTGATGAAAATGAACTCACCCTGGCTCTTTTGACCATGTCTGCTTCAGGCACACCCTCTGCTGCCTTGGTTCCAGCACGGATCACTGTGTGTGTGGAGGTCAGAGGTGAATATCATGCATTACAAAAACAGATTCAGAGCAAGAGTGACTATTAAATCTATTTCAATACTTTAATAGGGACCTCACAAGACAGACATGGCATTCCTAGGTCACTGTTAATCTTGGTAACAGTTTGCATGTGTAATATTGTAATGTTATAATGTTAAAGTCCCTCTCCTGACACATTATTACTTATACTAAAGCTAACATTTAGTTTAACACGGGTTTTCCCACATTATAGTTTAAAAAAGGAGTTGAAAGCAAATCTACTCTTAGTCCTTCATTGAGAAATTTGCTTGAGGTAAGTATCGCTTTTGCTGTCAAGGAAGTACACACATTGCCCTCTCCCTTAGAGGAATGTGAAAACCTTTCTATTGACAATTTTGCACAATTACAAGTCTGTATAGTCAAGGGTATTCATTTTAGGACACATAAACATAAGCGAAACACATCTTTGAGTGGAGAGTGACATATAATCAAATCTGCATGAGCGATACAGTTAATACTGATGGTGAATCACATAACTGTGTGTAAAGTGAAGTGGTAACTACAAGAGGTGAATGACAGAACAGACAGGCGGCTAAGAAGGAAAAAAGGAAAGCATGAAATGGGTTTACTTACACCCCTCTCTGGCCAGGTACAGGTTCCTGGTGCCCGTTTCTACTTTCTTTTTGTCCACTTTCAGCTTGGCAGCATCCTCTCTGGTCACCGCTGGCACAATCAACAGCTTTCTGCCATCTACACGGATGCCACCATTCTGCATCACATGACCCAATGTTATAACCAAGGCAGCAATATCAACTCATGGTGTAAAACAGTAAAAAATACAATGCCACGTCTTAAAAATGTGGATGAAGGGAATGTTTACAGTAAATCAAACAGAATTTGTTACCTCTGCCTCGTCTTGTGCTTCAGCCATGCATTTGTCTGCAGCCTCTTTGCTCTTAAACTGCGCAAATGCAACACCTGGTAAAACAGTAAATCCAAAATGACTAAATCAACCAGTATTGTTAAACAACAGACAGATGAGTGTTTCATTCAAGTACTGCTGACTGACCTTTTGAATGCCCTGTGTCATGGTGGACAACAATCTTTATGTAGTTCAGCTCTCCGTACTTCAGGAGAACTTCCTCCAGACCCTCTTCCTCCGTGTCAAAGGACAGGTTCCTAAATCAGCCAGGAGTAAGATGAACAAAGCTGGTGATGATGTGATAAGCAAGTATGAAAATAAAACAAATGGAGCAGAGTAAGAAAAGTGAAGGCACGTTTAAGATCAAGTAGTGAGAAGAATCTCAAACCTGATGAAAACAGTCTTGCCCTCGTTCACATCTGAAGGGAGAAGTTTCTTTGAGGTCTTCTTCTTCTTAGCTAGAGATAAACGCAGCAGACAAGCAGTGTCAAAACATTTTTATGAACATTTTTACTTACAACACATGTAAGGACGTCCCGATAACGTTTGTTTGCCCATTTTACGTTTACATTTGTTTGTTGCATTTTAGAGTCGATGAATTGTTATTAAGATTTTAGAGTGTTCTCCAGTGTTTGCTGCTTCCATGCAGTCTTCACCTGAGTTACCTCAATAACCTGTATTCTGTTGAGGGCCTGTATATCTTTTTCACGGATTACATTGATAAACTACTCTCATCTGCTGTTTGCTGGCTGGGCTTTTGTTGCCTTTGCAGTGGTGTCATGAGTGTCTGCAGTAAAATTCTAAGCACCACGACAAGCAAGCAGAATGCAAGATACACTGAGCCGAAATGAAGCTAGTGCATATAAATTAGGTATATAACATGTATAAACAGTTTCAGTTTATGGTGTGTCGCTGCGGGGAGGGCTCAGCCTCTGCTCTTACACACTGAGTGAAGAGACAGACACACATACAGACAGACAGTGGAGAGTTTGTAGAGCTGACAACAGCTGCACTCATTGCATTGCTGTGCATGACAGCTTCACCAGTAAGAGCACGTCTGTGATAGCTCTGACGTAAAACGCAACTGTCATTAAGCTGCTGACGAAGTTGCAAATGCAAAAAGCAAGTTTTGGTTGGTTTGCTTTTTTTTTAGATTTTATTGTTTTGTGTCTGTGTCATTCCAATTTTGCCATGTGAAGCACTTGGGCTGCATGTTTGTATGAAAGGTGCTATATAAATAAAGTTGAGTTGAGTTAAAACGAGGATCAGATCGGGCTTTATATGGCTCAATACAGCCGATCCCAACTACAAAAATGCCTTAATACACTGATCTTTGAGTTTGGATCATGACATCCGTAATTACATGCTCAAATATAAAAAATTCAAGATAAAAATTGATACCTGTTTTATCTTCTTCGTCGTCCTCATCATCCTCTTCATCTTGACTGTCATTTTGATCATCATTTGAATCAAGGCTACTCTTATCATCTTCATCTTCGTCGTCGTCTTCTTCCTGGGAAACATCATCATCCTCTTCCTCATCTTCTTCCTCATCATCATCATCCTCGTCATCCTGATCCTCGCTGTCATCCTCATCATCTGACTGGGATTCTTCCACCTGCTGCACAGCTGGTTTGTAAGTGACTCTGTGGACAAACAAAAACAAATTTCACAAATAAAGTTAACCAGTGTTTAACACCAGGTGGCATATTAACAGAGATGTACATGAACGAGGTTCACACTTTTTCTTCCCAGATGCTGCTTGTGGCTTTTCTTCCTCCTCTTCTTCAGTGTCACTCTCTGAGTCTGCCTGTTTTGTAGGTGTTTTCTCTGTATTCTTATTTCCTGTTTGGTGAACAAAACAGTGTTGGTTATTATCTTTATTCTGATGTAGACGTATTTTCTACTTATTATAAGGAGACACAACATGTTTCGTCTTGCTTAATGTGTAGTGGATAATAAAATGACATGCAGTTGTTTACCCTTGCAGATAAAAAAAATATGGACAATTACCTGCACCTGCGGACATCTGTGTGGCAATAAACTTGTCCTTAGGCACAGCCCAGTCAATTGCTACCTGTCGACCTGTGAATGAAACATTAACGTTTAAAAAACACACATGATACAAACTAAATAAATTGAGATGTCAACAATGAGCAGTGTTTCTCACACAACAGCAATGTTAAGTGTGTGACTCACTAACCTTTTATCGCCTTCATGTTCATGGCATTGAGCGCTCTCGCTGCCTCAGACACATTTTTAAAAAGGACAAAGGCAAATCCTCGCATCTTCCCATCTGTACAAGCACAAACATAAGAAAACCAATCAACCTATTCAAGGATTACACGACAATTAAAGGTGTTGTTTGACTTATTTGTACATATAGTATAAATTAGAACCCATATTTACCAGGTTTGAGGGGAATTTTGGACTCAAGAACTGTTCCATAGTTGGAAAAGACTTGTTTGAGATCCTCCTCTGAGCACTGCAACACAAGACATGTCAAATGTTACAGGTCAAGCAATGACTTCTTCTACCACTCTAACAGAGTTCAGAGGATGGATCAGAGTGTGCTTGTCAGTTGCTGCATTTCGCAGCCATGTAGCATACTGTACCTGAAAACTAAGGTTCCTTATGATGAGTCTAGCTTTCAGAAACTTTTTCCTGAGGCCTTTGGATTTCTGCTGATTTTCCTCAGGTGCAGCAGCTGGTTCTTTGGCTGCTACAGCTGGTTCCTCAGGTGCCGCTGCTGGCTTTTTAGGTCCTAAATCAAAGACATGAGCAGGGTTATCAAGTAGACATGGCCTGACAGCTCTTGGAGTTGCTTGTTTTTGGACATGCCTTTGCACACACCTGTTTTCCTTTTGTCTTTTATCTTCCTCTTCGCCACTGATAAAGCCAGCTTCTGTCCATCGTATTCTTTGACTTCTTTCAAAGCTCGCTGTGCATCCTCCAGCATGGAGTATGTGACATAGCCGAATCCCCGACATTTGTCTGTGCCTGGTTTGTACATAAAAACAGGTTATTATTGGTTATATTTACTTTAACTGTACTGCCAACATTTAGTGAGGTATCTTTACACCTACAAGCCGAAATATGAGTGTGTAAGATTTAGCATATCTTCACTTAGGGTACATTTTCTTGTTAAATTTCGCCAGAAAAAACCTAATAAATGACAGTGACAACATCACCTCTCTCTCTGACCACGAAGCATTGCTTCACCGGACCAATTTCAGAGAATATTTCCGTCAGCCGTTCATTTGAAGCTGAAGCTGGTAGATGACCAACGAATATGGTCTGCGCTTGCATGGCTCTCCGCTGCCTGGCTAACGTTACCAGTTAGCTCGCTAATGTTAGCTTTTCTGGCTCGATAGTCACTAACACACTGATGTCTACTTTATTATCAATTCTGCATTAAGTGTCAATATCAAATAATTCGATATCACGCGAACAAGCGACAGAAATACTTGATAGGGAACTATAAACTTTGAACACCACTAGCTTTCAGATTAAGTCGCATGTTTACAAATGCGGGCAGCCATCTTGGAAACTGTGCTGAAGTCTCGGGTCCACAAGTCTCGCGTTACATTTCAGAAAGCCGTTCCGTGCTGCCGCCTACAGTCCAGGAGGTTTATTCATGTATTTATGAATTTATCTGTGTAGCTATGTGTAAGTGATCGATAAAGAGCTCAGATATTCATACTCTGTTACAAGTTAAAGTCCTATATTTTAAACATACTCAAGTAAAAGTACATCAAAATATACTGAAGTAACCAAAAGTAAAAGTAGTCATTATGCAGAATGGCCCATTTCAGGCTAATATTTATTGTTGGATTGTAATCATTGATGTACGAATGTGTTCATCACTTAAATGTTGCAGCTGTTACAGGTGGAGTTCATTTTAAATATTTTACATACTGCTGTAATAATACATCATAATTTATTTGCTGATTTATTTTTTGCATTAATAAGTTTACTATGCAAACTAGTAACTAAAATTACGAAATAAATGTTTGCGATGTAGTGGAATAGAAGTATAAAGTAGCAGAAAATGTAAATACTCAACTAAAGTACAAGTCCCCCATAATTATACTTTAACGAATGAATGACTTTATTTTGAACCAAGATTAAAAATTAAAAAAAAAAAACATACTAAAAAATCAAACAAGACAAAAATAACAGTGTCTGAAAAGGAGCAGGTAGAAGTAAAACTTATATGTATCTACGTCTTTCTTACATTTCTTCTTTCACTCATATACTATTTCAACACATTACCAAATTTATTTACAACTAATATCCAACCATCCCCGGTCTATTTACCACCCAGTTAAATGAAGATTTAACTAGATTTTGGCATTGTATATATTTGTATTGCACCTAACTGTTCTTTTAATATATATATATTTTGCACATACTGTTAGGTTATTTTAGTCTGTGGTATATTTGCACTCAATGTGTCTAAACACTACCTACTTTGTATTGCCACTGCTGGGCAGTAATCTCCCTATGCATAAACAAATTTTTCTTATCTCATCTCCAACCACAAAAACAAATGAGGCAGGTGAGGCACAAGTACAAAGAGAAAGGACAACTGTACTACAATAATTAAAATAAAAGAGACAACAGAAAATGTTGACAAAAATAGTTTTAATACGTAAACCAGAAATGTAAAAAAGTTCAAGTTATGAGACACAAAGTTTGACAATATCAGAGGCACTGTTTCATGTTCGACAACCGTCAACAAACAATTCATTCATTTGTAAAACATTAAAACAACTCTGCTTTGGTAGTTAGTGAAAGCACCGTAGTTATTACAGGTTTTCCTCTGAGGCTCATTATGACATCACTGCCTCAGTTCAGTTGAGTTCAGCACTGTAAACGAACACATACTTCTGAACAGTGGTCATCAAATATCAAGTCCTGGAGTTGCTTGTGTAAATATAAAAGGTTGTACAGAGATATAGAGAAAATATGTTTTGGCTTACAGAAAGTAGAAAACAGTACAATGTCCAATGGCTTCTGGAAACAACTTCAGTTTTTCCTTCATGATGTAAATGATGTGTATTAAAGAGAAGGCACCATAGGTCTTATTTCTAACTACTGTTACGACCTACATGGCGTTCTGTGCTCCTGGCTTTTATTATTCTCTGTTTCAGGAAGCTCCCAGTAAATATATAAGTCTCATCTCCCTGTGTTCGCTGTCAAAGTGCCAATGTGAGAAATGTAACTGTACAACTTTAAAGCTCAGCAATTCAATAAGTATATTTCCTGAGATGAGAGCACAGTAAAGTAAAGGTTCAAGCCACAACAGTTCATGCGACATAAAGTACTGCAGTAAGAGTATAAATTTAAATAATGTATTCTCCCTAAGTCAACTATCACTACTGTAGTTACACATTGTAGGCAAATATTTTAAATGAAAAACATCAAACGCGCAAAGTAAAAGGCATTTTTTTTTTTTTTTTTTTTCAAAATCACCTTACATCTTTGCCTTCAGCGGGGCGAAATGGAGTGACTGCAGGAATGTGTTTAGGATGGTCAGATACTCCTCCGGGTGCCTCTTCAGGTGACCTGCATGTGTTGAATCTTCCCACTTCTTTGCTGTGACGTCCACCCCGCGCTTCAGCCAGTAATCAATCAGCTCCTCCATGACTCGTGGGTTGCTCAACGGATCATTCTCGCAGAAGAAAAACAGCCCAGGAGCTGTGACGGGACTGTTCCAAAACACATCAATGCTCGTGTTAAAGTAGTCCACCGTCTGGCGTTTGAACATGCTAAAGTATAGCAGGCTCACGTGTTTTATCACTGTTTCCCAACGTGGAGATAAAGTCTTAGCAAGACCTGGGTGGAGAGGAGGGAGAAAAAAACACACTTAATTCATTTGCATTCACTCCTATTCATACATTCCTGTATAAACACACAATTTTGGATCAAGTTAGTGTGATTGTGCACCATGGGTACTATAAATGAAACTGATAAATGTGTTAAATCACATCAATACTGACTGACCTGTGGACATCTGCTCCACAGAGCCCACCACCAGGCTATCAAAGACTTGGCCTTTGATCCTCTGCGTGAGTGCCTGATATTTCTGCGTGTCCTGGGACACATGCACCAGCAGCTGAGCAAATGTGTAGCCACCGATAGAGAAGGCATGGACGAGAAGAGGACGGGACACAAAGCGCTCAGTGTGGAGCAACTCCAGCAACCTCTTTCCATGATCCAGACCCCAGCGAGGCCACAGGAACTCTTGCACCTTGCGTAAAACAAACAGAAAGGAAAACAGAGTCTGGTGAAACATCAGTGTGGCTTAAGGGCCCATCCTTTAACTGAGTATTTAAAGGTCAGAGATCACAGAGGTCACAGACATCGCTGTCTCAGTCCTTGCATTGATGAACTGATCGTAAAAGAGGTGACTTTAGATAGTCCTTGTTTACCAAGTTATTATTCAACTGGGGTTTTGATGTTGTTATCCCGATGCAGGCTTGCATACGTGCTCTAATATTGACTGTACGCATGATGAAATTAAACAGCATGTCTGAACGGTCCTTCAGGCTCAGCAGAAGGCGGCGAGAGAAAGTCAGGGTTTGTTGAAGAAACCTGTCAGCAGGCAAGAGAAGTCACCACAGCGGATACTTGTGTACATGACTGGAATGCATGCATGCAGTCCTGGATGCACCGCATAGCCGTACGCCCAAAATAAGTCCAGACTGCCTTACGACCTCCACAACACAGAATCCTTGAAATGAACCTGTGCACCACTGACGGCATGTGTCTTATCTGTTGTTGTAAACGTGAGCATGGGGGTTGTTGTGCCTGCTCATACTGGGTGGATATGGGGGATTTGTTGACATGAGTGTCAATAGTCATTACAGAAAGATAAGATCTGATAATTGAGATGCATGAGGACTTTTGACCTTCCTTATATTATGCTCTTGCTTAATCGATCCATCTCTTAGGCTTATAATTAACTATTTATCCTGTTAACACACACCACACATCTTGTGGTAGACAAAGTACACAACTCTATTTGTAGGAGCCATGAATTAATTTAGAAAGGACAAGATTTTGTAAGTTTTGGGATGGTTTATATTTTTGTATTGCTGCATGTTTTTTGGGATATTATCTTTTTTTTTTATTGCGGTTTTTGGGAGAGTCGAGACATGTGAATTTGGGTAGTGACACTCAAACTCTATGTACGCATCGTTTGTTCACCTCAAAGAGAGGGTGAGGTGGACGCTGTATTTGTTGTTGCCAAAAATGTAACTACCGCAGGAAACAAACTAAAAGTTGCTGAGAGGAGGAGGTTGGGCCTGGTTAACTTGTCTGACACGCCAACACAAGATTCTCTGTGATCATTTTGAGTACAAGTTTGTGCAGGTCATAATAAGATGACTCCTTTTCATTATTACATTTATTGAACGCATTTTTGAATCTCAGCAAATCTTTTGTTGGCGTGTCAGACAAGCTAACCAGGCCCAGCCTCAGCCTCTCAGCGACTTTTAGTTTGTTTCCTGCAGTAACTTGAGTCAAAGTATAGATCAAATATCATCAAATATAGGTCAGATATTACTTCAACACGAGTGAAAGTTGGCTGAGTCAAATTGTTAGTTGAGTTAAAGTACTGTAGTACTTGCGCTAAACAAAAAACCTTAGTTTTTAAAAGTTTTTTTTTTTTTTTTTGTCTGTCATTTTCAAATAAGATAATACTACAGCATACACTTTCGCAGGAAAATCCTTAAACAGTCATTTGACCAAACAGCAAAAAAACTAGAGCTACTACAAGCCCAGACAGCTTTCTTTGTTTGTTTTGTTTTGTTTGTGTAGCAAATGTTTAAAGACCTCGACATGCTTTCTCAGGTTGGATGGCGAATTCTTGTAGGCCATTATGAAGTTTGTGCATGGTAAACAGAGCAAACATTTAAAACGATATGACTCATTCTTCATCTCATAGTAACACATCATAACCTAAGACAACCACCTGCTGATGACCTCTCCTCTCTCCGCTCTGATGAGCTGCCCAATCTGAGTAGCACATGTGCAAGGTAGAGGTATAGGAACACCACGCGCAGTGCTGCATGAACACACTGTGCATTCCAATCCCCATACTACCACACTATACAGTATGCCAGAAAGAGATTTAGTGTGTCCCAATACATAGTAAGTCATTATGCAGCATGCCAAAAATACCAGGACGTTCTACTACATCCCGTCCAATTTTGCAGTATGCAAACTGGCATGCTGTTCTGGCTATTATGACCCACAATCCTATACACAATGGACGATACGTCACATCGACTGAGCTGCAAATAGACGACAGCTGTTTGACCCTAGTTAAACTCCATACATTGCAAAGCAACAACCGCAGAGCTCTCCGGGTCGATCTCGTTTGTGTTATCTTCAAGGTAACAGATGTAAAAGTAAGAGGGTCAAAGTTTAGGGCATAATGTTATGAAGAGGTAGTATGTCACAATTGTGTGTGTACTTTTTAAGGGCAGGTGCAGAACCTACTGACAGCGAAAAGAAAAAGCATGCGATGCAGAACACACCCACAGTTTATAGGCTTTTAGAAAAGGAAAAAAATCATCTGCTGACTTCAAAGCAAAGTAACAAGATCCTTCATTGATATTTCGTAGAGTCAAAAGCACAATAATTGTCTTTTAATATAGTGCAGTGAAAGTAATACACTTACAAAAAAAGAGTAATACTCAAGTTAAGTACAGACACTCAACAACTTTTTTTCCCCGTTAAAGGGTTTTTTTTTGGGGAGTTTTTCCTTATCTGCTGTGAGGGTCCGAAGGACAGAGGGATGTCGTATGCTGTAAAGCCCTGTGAGGCAAATTGTGATTTGTGATATTGGGCTTTATAAATAAAATTGATTGATTGATTGATTGATTGAACTCTACTTAAGTACAAAACTTAAGTAAATGTCCATTACTGTCCACTTCTGGTTATACACAAATGGGCTTTTAATGGTACCTTTTTTTTTAACTTACTCATTGGACAGGCAAGAGACAAACCTCTAGATGCTTGGATGATAGGCCTTTGTATTCTACTGTATATTTTTATTAACCAAATAATATGCAAATGATATGTACTTTCAATGCTCTTTTGCTTTTGTGCTTTGCTATGTGCTTTTGTCTTTTGTTATATGCTTGTGCCCAGAATGTGCCCTTCTGTGGACATGCCATCAGTCCGCTTTTTTCTGTGCTAAATCTGGCACATTTACGTGACTTAAAGCTACTCTTACCTTTCTTGCATTTCACACAGCACTTCACAAAAAATGTGAACATCCACAACTTCCGCCTCCCTCCAAAGTCCCATCCCCCTCCTCCTGCAAATCCACCTCCCTCCAAAGGTCTACTCCCCCCTCCTCCATTACGTTCTCATTAGGTCTATGACAGACGTAGTCGTTGGCAAAGTAACGTTACATACACGGAAGAGGAGAGCAAGTGTAACGTTACAACCAAGACAGTTAAACGCAACCCCGGAGTTTTAAAACTCAACCGGAGTCAGTGATGACTGATGAGTTTTAGAATAAGGTTACAGTGCTAACGTTAGATAGTAGCGTTAACGTTATTAGTAAGTGGAAAC
The DNA here is from genome assembly GCF_041903045.1 of Epinephelus lanceolatus. Lineage (NCBI taxonomy): Eukaryota > Metazoa > Chordata > Actinopteri > Perciformes > Serranidae > Epinephelus > Epinephelus lanceolatus. Next base: position 25,447,376 of record NC_135738.1, read on the forward strand.
GCAAGGAAGATAAAGTTAATGTTTCGGAGGCTACGTTACAGTAGGATGGCAACTGGATGCTGTGTTGTCATATACAGTGCAGGCCAAAAGTTTGGACACACCTTCTCATTCAATGCGTTTTCTTTATTTTCATGACTATTTACATTGTAGATTCTCACTGAAGGCATCAAAACTATGAATGAACACATGTGGAGTTATGTACTTAACAAAAAAAGGTGAAATAACTGAAAACATGTTTTATATTCTAGTTTCTTCAAAATAGCCACCCTTTGCTCTGATTACTGCTTTGCACACTCTTGGCATTCTCTCCATGAGCTTCAAGAGGTAGTCACCTGAAATGGTTTCCACTTCACAGGTGTGCCTTATCAGGGTTAATTAGTGGAATTTCTTGCTTTATCAATGGGGTTGGGACCATCAGTTGTGTTGTGCAGAAGTCAGGTTAATACACAGCCAACAGCCCTATTGGACAACTGTTAAAATTCATATTATGGCAAGAACCAATCAGCTAACTAAAGAAAAACGAGTGGCCATCATTACTTTAAGAAATGAAGGTCAGCCAGTCCGGAAAATTGCAAAAACTTTAAATGTGTCCCCAAGTGGAGTCGCAAAAACCATCAAGCGCTACAACGAAACTGGCACACATGAGGACCGACCCAGGAAAGGAAGACCAAGAGTCACCTCTGCTTCTGAGGATAAGTTCATCCGAGTCACCAGCCTCAGAAATCGCAAGTTAACAGCAGCTCAGATCAGAGACCAGATGAATGCCACACAGAGTTCTAGCAGCAGACCCATCTCTAGAACAACTGTTAAGAGGAGACTGCGCCAATCAGGCCTTCATGGTCAAATAGCTGCTAGGAAACCACTGCTAAGGAGAGGCAACAAGCAGAAGAGATTTGTTTGGGCCAAGAAACACAAGGAATGGACATTAGACCAGTGGAAATCTGTGCTTTGGTCTGATGAGTCCAAATTTGAGATCTTTGGTTCCAACCGCCGTGTCTTTGTGAGACGCAGAAAAGGTGAACGGATGGATTCCACATGCCTGGTTCCCACTGTGAAGCATGGAGGAGGAGGTGTGATGGTGTGGGGGTGTTTTGCTGGTGACACTGTTGGGGATTTATTCAAAATTGAAGGCACACTGAACCAGCATGGCTACCACAGCATCCTGCAGCGACATGCCATCCCATCCGGTTTGCGTTTAGTTGGACGATCATTTATTTTTCAACAGGACAATGACCCCAAACACACCTCCAGGCTGTGTAAGGGCTATTTGACCAAGAAGAGTGATGGAGTGCTGCGGCAGATGACCTGGCCTCCACAGTCACCGGACCTGAACCCAATTGAGATGGTTTGGGGTGAGCTGGACCGCAGAGTGAAGGCAAAGAGGCCAACAAGTGCTAAACACCTCTGGAAACTCCTTCAAGACTGTTGGAAAACCATTTCAGGTGACTACCTCTTGAAGCTCATTGAGAGAATGCCAAGAGTGTGCAAAGCAGTAATCAGAGCAAAGGGTGGCTATTTTGAAGAAACTAGAATATAAAACATGTTTTCAGTTATTTCACCTTTTTTTGTTAAGTACATAACTCCACATGTGTTCATTCATAGTTTTGATGCCTTCAGTGAGAATCTACAATGTAAATAGTCATGAAAATAAAGAAAACGCATTGAATGAGAAGGTGTGTCCAAACTTTTGGCCTGTACTGTATAACGTTATAGTCTATGTTACATTAGAGGCAAACTAAAAAATACCTGTCCAGCAGAAACTCTGTGACCACCTCGTCCCTTTTTAGCTCAGGATGAAGCTGCATCAGTCTTCGCCATCGCTCGAAAGCAGAGCCGATGTTGACCCGACTTTTAGCTCTTGCAGCATCGAATTCTCTTAGTGTTAGCTTGCGGTGGTACGCATTTGTCTGCCATTGTTACGGAGAAAAGTTTATATCCACAAGCATCCCTGTCACTAGTTTATATCCACAAGTGTCCCTGTTACTAGTTTATATCCACAAGCGTCCCTGTTACTAGCCTATTTGTTGTCTCACAGACTCAGGGGGATGTTACGCTGGCGGTTATGTCAGTCGGAGGCCTCCATGTGGGGAAGACAGACAGGACGCTCGAATGCAATGATTGGTTGGAGTTTTCTTAGAACTATATAAGAATGGTATAATTATGAGTTTGTATCTCTGGTGGAATTCACTTACATTTTAGTGTGCCATCAGCTTATCAATAGCATTTTAACCTAAACAAAAAGCGTAAAATTTCCAGAAAGGTAAGTGTTGCTTTAAGTGATCATGAACATAAAACAGCAGTTCCCTGTATCCCAAAAAAGTTCCTTAGTAGGTGAGCATCCACAGATACGCAGTTAACATTTCATCATAAATCATAATAGTGCATCTGAGTCATCATGAAGTTAGTTTAATTTTTCAGCTCTAACTGTGTAGCTGTGATACAAAGCATTGATTACGTCCACTATCATCTTAACTAGTAATTTAGCAGTCAAATCTGTCTCCTACTCATTGATATTCCTTCCTCTTGTCATTAACTCACCTCACTCTCTACCACGAGCACATCGAAGCCGGTGCGGAAGTAGATTTCGCAATACTTCACCAGAGCCTGAGGGCGCGATCCCAACCAGGGCAGCATCAGCATGAGGGGTTTGTGCTCCTCAGAGACTTTGCTCTGACATCCTGATACTGGAGGTGCTACTTCATTAACGTAGAAAGTGACATTCTTGCTGAGGCGGTGGGCTGTGACGCCTCTGCTCATGACTGCCCTGCCCAAAACTGAGGCTGCGGCCAGGCTTCCCATTGGAGGAGATGTGCCCAGTGCCTAGAGAAGAAAAGAGGAAACAGACAGAACGTGACAATGAGAAAGCTTCTTACATTACAAATAACTACACAACTTAAACATATTAACGTAACAAGCACAAGCACTGCATGTGTCTTTGTATTTGAAGCTAAATCTACACCGGAGCATTAACCCTTCGCGTCCTCTAACTTACACCCCCCCCTCGTCATAGCATTAGCAGGATAAATAACCGTCAACCGTCCTCTAACGTTAATGACGTACGAACACAACGCTAATTCCGCAGAGCTCAAACACAGCTTTAGCTAAGTTAGCCAACTGTCTTAACTTTACCCCAGTGTCAAACCAGTTAGTAACGTTAGCAATAACCGTTAAGCCTTAAACTTATCCGTGTTATCTGTCTGCTTGTTGAGTTAACCGTTACTGACCTGCTTTTGGTTATGTGCCAGTGATGCTCTGGTTAGTGTACAGGCACGGCTCTACCAAAGCGCATCCCTCCCTGTAGTGCAAAGTTAGCTAGCACAGCACGAGTCCTCTGCCAGCAGTGTGACCCCGTTATAAAAAAACTATCGACTTGTCCCCTCTTTCCAAATACCTCTTCAGGCTTCCTCTCCTCCTCCTTCTTCATCTGATGGCTGTGTGTCCTCGGTTGGCTCGCTGTGGCTGCTCAGGCGATCTGCTGCCCTCATCCGGAAGTGAAGCGCTCAGCAGACACACTGCTAAAGTAAGACCAGTCTGACCGGTCTGACCAGTATTTAGTTACTCTCCAGTCCTCTCTACAGCATTCATCAGGCACAAACAATATGTTTACATATTACAAATAAGAAACCAGAACTATACAATCACAGTAAGCTATATATTACACTAGAGAACTAACCACAGAACAAGCACACACACATTTGTGCAGTCCACTTCAGACAGCTGATTTGGCACAGTTCTGGGACGTCATTCAGTTAGAGTCCTAGCCGAGTCAACCCACTTAACTTCATCCGGCATGCTGAGTTTGAGCCAGTGCTGGGCCAGGTCGTTTCTAATAACAGCCCAGTGATGGCAGTGTCAGCCGGAATTGGGCCGGCTGATTCAGCCCGATTCTGGGATGTCATTCATACCGAATTCTAGCCAAGTCAGGCAAAAGGATGTGGCCCGGCTAATTTCATCCAGCATGCCGAGTTTGGGCCGATGCTGGGCCAGCTCATTTTTGATAATGGCCAAGTGATGGCAGTGTCAGCAGCTGGAATCTGGCCAGCTGATTCAGCCTGATTCTGGGGCATCATTCATACCGAGTCTTGGCTGAGTAAAGCAACTTGATGTGGCCCGGCTAATTTCATACGGCATGCCGCGATTGGACCAATGCTGGGCCAGGTCATTTCTGGTAATAGCCCAGTGATGGCAGTGTCTGCTGTTGGAATCGGGACAGCTGATTTGGTCCAATTCTGGGGCATCATTCACGCCGAGTCTCAGCCGAGTCAGGCAACCAGACCCAGCCCAGCTAATTTCATCCGGTATGCCAAGTTCAGGCTGATGACATGACATGATATGACATGATGTGACGTGACGTGACGTGACGTGACGTGACGTGACGTGACGTGATATGATATATGATTTGATGTGACATGACAGGATATCAATACAACGAACGAACTAACGTGCTGGGCGAGGGGTCATCCCTATGTTTCCAGGGTTCTATGTTTCGGGGAACATAGAACCTTTTTTGCAGGATTAAGTGGGGAACATAGAACCCGGGAAACATAGATACGCTCCCCTGGGCGAGCTCGTGCTGCAGCTGCGCTGTGTTCACTGAAACCATCTCAAACTGTGTTGTGTCTAAGAGGGCCATAACTGGGAGAGCTAATGACATACCCATAATTACGATTGCTGATGATCTTATTGGGCTGTTTTGGTGCCCCAGCACAGCACATGTTACACGTTTTCTCTGCAGTGGCACTGCTAAAATCTACCAAAAGACTAAACTCATGGCAAGACCAGAATTACTGCTTCATGGTTGTATGCCAAACAAGTTAAGTTTCAGTCACAGTTTACAGCCATGTCTGTCCAGTTTCATATGTAGCTGTGACAGAAAACAATGCTTCAAATGTGGATGTCTGTCTGCAAAGAAGCGACAAATTCTAAAACTTGGATGCTTCACACACATCTTCAACCCGGCAGCACTGAAGATCTATAAAATCACAGTTTCAAGAGGCCCAACATTAAGTTCACCAAGTCAGTATCAGACCAAATGTCTCCCCTTCTGTTTCTGAGCTATGGTGTTGAATAATGGTCAGATATGATGTCATAGTGAAGTTAACCTTTTGGAGATGAAATGCAATCACTTCATCATTGTGTCCTGTCAGACATTGTGTGAAATTTTGTCAAAAGTAGTAGAAGAATTCTTGAGGTATGGCCAAAACATGTTTTATGAAGTCACAGTGATCTTGACCTTTAATGACCAAAATCTACTCAGGTCATTCTTGAGTCTAAATAGGCGTTTGTGTCACATTTGAAGAACTTTGTTCAAGGTGTTCTTGAGATATTGCATTCACAAGAATGGGACAGATGGACGTGGATACAGATGAATGGATTTACAACTTGAAAACAAAATTCCCTTCAGCCATGGCTGTTGCCAGCATGGAGGCATACAATTCAGGGTTGTTGAATGAATCAACACGAATGACGTCAGCTGGAGCATTTGTTCGTCATTTTAACTTTGCTGCCACTGTCTGGTTATTAGTACACCACAGCAGCACATTAAAAATAAACTCCAGACCACCCAAAACAAAGTTAGTCAGAGATGTGTTAAAGTTACCTTCCCATACCTATCTTGATTCAGTTGATAAAAGAGTCCCACAGAGTATGCGTAATGACACTCGTTACCCAGAGAGGTTAGAAGGTGATACATATTTTTTCCCCCAAATTAAACCCTGAAAAGTGTAAGGCTAACTACCTAACTACCAAAGGTACAGTCAAATGAATGAAAACACATGCTACTTTTGCTTTTTAAAGATTATAACACTGAATTATGACCTACCCTGCTGTACAGGAACCAGTGTAAAAAAGCAGGGAAACTTTGCCAATATTCAAACAGCTGTGTGTCATCGCAGTGTGTGCAAATGGACATTGTTTAGATACCCCCAGAGCTCCCCGCCTGTTCAGAGGCGTAGGTCCAGTGGCAGAGGCCCAAAAATGTGATAATGTGAATAGTAAAAGTGACTGAGTTTTGAGTGTTTTGAGTGTCATATCAATTGTTTTTTTTACAAAGGACGTAGTACAGGTAGGCTAGCACTGTCAATTCAATGCAAAAAGGACATGTTTGATTTCTTCCTTTTCGTCTAATTTGCTGTGTTTTCCCATTATACTCACATCAGACATCCAAGCAGTTTTTTCCTATGTGCTAGCCCCTTTAAAAGGAACAAACATTCAAAGAAAATGTGTACATTTAGGAATAACATTTGCATTGAAACAAAGACTACCTTCTAAATGTTGAATGAGGAGTCATGAAATTAAATAAACTTTTCTTTTACCCTGATCACTTTAGCTAAGAGGTCAGTTAACATGGAGAGCTTTTATGCAGGCATGGACATGCTCAGTAGGACTCAGTTTACAGCATATAATTTTATTTTATCCGAACCCTTTATCCTAACCAGAGCCACGGCTTGTTTTCATCCTCTCCTTTGCTTGTGCAGCTTTGTTTCTGTGTCTTGTCCGCACTGTCCACATTCCCAGCTGGACCCCAATCCCTGCTGACTTTGTCTTGTTGGAGGATGACTTGTCTAAACAGAGACCAGTTGCCCAGTGAATTAGGATAGCAAGTGTGAGGCGGCAATAATTTGGCCATGTCCCTGACTGAGCTCATATGTTTGGCCTGTCATTGTTCCTTTCCAGTCCCTTTAGTTACGGCTGGATTGGTGCTTTCCTGTGTCCTCATCAGACAGCGGGTTAATCACACCCCTCGGGAAGTTCCTATCTTCGCTGGCTGTCTAAATGATCTGAAATAGCCCTCACTGTCTTTCAATCTGTGTTTATGTGACTCTAAATCCCATAGTCGTGAGCAAAGGCGCTCTTTATCCTGCAAGCTTGTGCAGAGGCAAGATGAAACTTGGGAGACAGTTGGTAAACTGCTCTCTTCATTATTGGCTGTGGTATTTACTGTCACAGCCAACATTATTCTTGGCACGCGGAATAAGCCTTTACGTCTTTGTGTTTTGTGCTAAATATATATTTGGCAGATTTGTTTGGGATGCAGCTTGATTCATATTTATCAAATCTTTGTGGATAGAAGAGGAATCAATGTGCGTTTGGCAGCATTCCCATGCGACAATAATCCTGGCTTGGAAAATCATGTGTCCCACTAATTCAGCAACGGTCAGTGGGGAGTTTTATACATAACTTTTAAGATCCTTACATTACTCAGACAGAAACAGCATATACATGTGACTATGCTTTAAAGTCCCTGACTCTAAATGCATCCTAAGGTATGTGGATCAGTGTCTATTTTAGAACCATCCTTGGGAATTGAATTGGGCCACGAGGCCATTGGGTAAAAACAGCACACGTGAACAAGAAAATAAAGAAGGCTAAGTAATGTGGCACCATTAGAGAGAAATCAATCATGTCAAAGGCTCTTGCTGCCATAGTAATGGCACAGCAACAAGGTCACAAGTGGTAATCTTACAGCAATATTTTGTTAAATGTGCATCCACTCTGCCCAGAGGTGCTGTATGTCCAGTACATATGCACTGCTATTATGCATTATGCATGTATGCTTTTCAAAGACAATTTCCTGCTTCATCCACTGTTTGTGACACAAACTGAGTTGTTCATGTGATGGCTACTTTAAGAGAAAGGGCACAGCATCAGTCGTAAATTAAACTCAATGGCACGTATTGATCTGTGGCACTGGTTCATTCAGCGCAGGATACTGACTGCCTGATGGTTGGTGAGTGAGTTCTGGCCCCCATGACATATTTATGCCCTTTTCCTTTCCTTTTTTTCTTTCCTTCCCTGTCCTCTTCTCTTCTCAAACTAAACATTGCACACAGTACATTCTACACAGCAGAGGGATGTGAGTGAGTGTATGAGGGGAACAGGAACAGCAGGAAGAGATGATTCTGCCTCAGATTCAGGAGGACTGGATTGTGCAAACAGTCAAACTGACAGTCAGACCAGCGCAGCGGCAGTGTGGGACAGCGGGGGTTGTCTCGAGGAGGTGGGGTCTGTCCCATGTGTCGACTGTCTGATGGAGAGAAGAGGGGCACAGCACAGTGAGTATGAAAGGACACAGAGTGCTACGCAGAGAGAGACTGCAGGCATGCAGCGACACGGGGGAGCATATATGTTTAAAGAGGCTGCAGCAGAGCGGGCTATTGATGAGGTAAGAAAGCCGGACTGAGACTGGCTACAAGGAAGCAGTTAATGTCTCTTCACGTTCTGTTATCATGAATGAATCTTTACACTCTGCTGTTTGTGCTGTGTGTATGTCACAGGACTTAGTGAGAGAGAAGGGGTGTTGGGTTTTGGAATGCTTTTCATGTGCAGTATTTGCATTTTAATACTCACCCCAGGTGCAGAAATTCAAGCCTAGCAATACAAAATCTTGGATGAGCGGTTGCACTGATTGTAGCTTGAATGTGATCTACCTTTCTTTTTTCCCCAGGTGTGTTAAGAATGAGATCATCAGAGACCTCAGGTTAAAGATTAGTCAAGCATGTGATTGGACAGTACCTCCCGAAACCTACAGCATGTGACTTTGCGGTGGAGTTTGTAGACTCTCGCCATGCTCTCTCTTTGGAATCTCTATCTTCTTCTCCCACTCTCCTTGCCTTTCTCACTCCATGTCATAGCCTTCACCGGAGACAATGTCAAGAAAACCCAAGAGCCAGACACTGACACAGCCGTGCAGCGTCTCACACAGCCCCCACAGAGGCCTCGTGGATCTGGTTCAATACCTGACAATCCCATGTTTGGGTCAGAGAATATTGACTTCCTGGGTCTACCTATGAGTTGGTCCCTATCGTCATCAGAGGAATCAGACAGACAAGGTGTGATCGGTGAATACACTGATTCAGAGGAGAGCACAGAGACATCTCTTTTGTATCCTTATGAGAAGGGACTTATCATATCCAGGCCCTCAGATACAGAAGATGCCACCTCCAAGGAGAGTACACAGCCATCACCAGGGGGAGTACCGCCTCAACCTACCCAGGGACAAACATTCAAGTATCAGCCAGCTGAGAAAAGTGTTGGATCTGTATTGTATTCCACACAGACTGGTGAGAATCAGCCAAATTTCCCAGCCTCTCAGAATGAGACGACCGACAGCCAGTTACCATTTCTTCCATCTGGCTCGCTTCCACCAGACCAGGACTCCACTTCACCGCTGTCTGCTGGACCTGGGCCCAGCTCGGAGCGCCCCACTCCATCAGTCGCAAGTTGGATATGGAGCACAGGCCCTCCAGTTATCACGCCGGAGGCGACTGTCCCAGTGAAGGAGACCAGAGATGGATTGATTGATATTACGGGTCATATTTTGCACATAGGAGCTGTCAGCATGGATGCAGATAAAGGTAAGAGTCCTACCTTGAATGGCATTTAATGTATTTGGAGCATTCCTCATTTACTAAACCTGACACTAATCATACTGCCTGTCGAGAATGGCAGCATTTATAGTGCTGCCTTCAGTAAAAAACTAAAATAAATTCTACATCACTCTAACTGCAGTGTTTGCGATATGTATTCTGCTGGCACACACAATTGTTTTGCATTCACAGAACGGTTTGCATCACTTCACTCCCCCCAAGCTTTCACTCTCCTTTCTAACTCTTCCTCTCCTCTGTCTTTCCCTTTCAATCCTTTTATCACAGATTGTCCCATTCAGTCCTCCACTGTCTTGTTGATGCAGAAACATCTCATTCCCACTGCAGTCAGCGTCCTTTCCCCACACCCAGAGGTTAATGTGGTGCACACCTACACATACAGTATTTGGTGTGCACACATACACATGATGGCACTTACTTGTCAAAGTAAATGATGTGTTGTGTCCACAAGCATAGGGGAAGGAGGGCTTTGACGGAACTGTGTGAGAAATTACTTGTGTACTCAAGCTGCCTATGCATTTAATACCAGCCAGTTTGCTGAGTAAATGAATCACTTTTTGCAGTGAAAATCCCTTCTTTAAAAGCTACGTCACAGTTTGTTTACGGCTTCTGCATTGACACAATCACTTCACTGCTAACTGAGGACCAGAAAGACACGTCCCTGTTACAACCACTAGGTTCCCTGATTCTGGTGGCTCCATACAGCTTACTCTGAACGTTATTTCAGCAAGAGAATGAGATGCTTACATTATTTAGTGGTTACACAATCACAATCAGATATGAAAGTTAAATACATCTGCATGTTTTAGTGGAAAGGATGCAACATAAAGGACAGCATAACACCTCTTGACCGTGCATAATAATAGCCACACAGAATGAGAGCAGCAATGAGGTCAATACTGGCTAATCAACACACATCTCTCACTCTTACACACACACACACACACACACGCACAAACACACACACGCGCGCGCGCACACACACACACTACATCCTCATGCTCCCACTCTCTCTGTGACCCAGTTAGAGATTCCCAGTTACAAGCCTGCTCTGTTTTATTATGGATTAACTTCACACATGGCAGAATCTCCTCTACTCTCTTTTTGGACAATGACTGTGGATATAATTTACTGTATTCACTGGTTAGTTTATCATGATAGTTTCATCTGTAAATTAATCATCAATATTAAAATTGGCCATTAATAACTCAAGACTAAAAAAAAACAGTAACACAAGTACACAACTAACAGCAAAGTGAGGCTGTGTATTGGGCACAGCAGTGTTCAGAGCTATATGCTAACATCAGCATGCTAATATGCTCATGATGACAAGGCTAACATGCTGATGTTCTGCAGCTAACGTTTGGCATTTTCACCATCTTATTGTGTTAGCATGCTCTCTCCATTTGACAGCCAAAAACTTTGTTATGTCACGTTAAAGGTCCAGTGTGTAAGATTTTGGGGGGATTTAGTGCTATCTAGCGGTGAGGACTGCAGATTGCAAGTAGCTTAAACCTTCTTGGTTAGAATTCTGTCAATGTTCATTGTTCGGGAGATTTTTAGAAGTAGCCGACGTCACCCAGCATCTACAAATGTGTGCTTACCTTTTTTCTGAACCAGACGTTTCAGAGGTTTTTACCATGAGCCGAATTAGACGCAGAGGTCTGTCCTCTCTGAAACAAACGGACCAGGTGATTTGAACAGGTAAAAGCAAAGATCTGTGTTTTTACGACACTCTCATCATGGAGGGGCTGTGGTGGCTGATGTGGTGCCTGATGTAAAAGCATGAAAACACAAATGGCCCTATAGAGTAAGTGTTTGGTTTGTCGATTCTCAGCTACTGTACATACATGGCGGTGCAACATGGCGATCTTTGTAGCCAAGGACCTGCTCCATACGTAGATATAAACAGCTCATTAAGGTAATGAAAATATGATTTTTATTTTCAGATGATTATACACTAAAGAAAGCATACTTATTATATTACGTTTCTGCCAATGTACCCCCCTAAATCCTACACACCGAACCTTTAAAATTACTACCCTTTGGTTCTGTGGTGACACAACAAATAAGTTGGTAATATTTTATCTTAATTTGTTTGCTCTACAGATGACACCAAGGACGATGACAGGCAACTCTCCCAGACCAGTGGCACACTCTTGCTTAATGGCACCACAGACACATCTGCCACACCCTGCAAAGCATCAAACCAGTCCTGGACGCCCACTTACCCCGATGATTTTACCCCCAGCGAGTCCCTACGCCCCACTCTGGCCCTCAGCGCTTCCCTTTTTGTCCCTCTTTACACAGACTGGAACTCTGCCCTTGCCACATGGGGATTTGCGTGGGAAGCACACATCTATGGCCTGGGGTCTGTCTTTACTGTATTTGGCCTAATCTCTGTGGTCTGCCTGTTAGGCTTGCCCCTGCGCTGTCCCCCGGGAAGCCCCTATTTCACCCTACTACACTTGTTCCTCCTGGCATTTGCAGGGATCCAAGCTTTCTGTTTGCTCTATGACGCTTACAATCACCAGGATCGTCTCCCTCCTCTGGGCTCTCTGCTGCTCTCTGAGCTGCCTTTCCCTTGTTTGATCTCAGCCTTCTCCCTTGCCTTCCTCCTTCTTTCTTTGCGTTCACGCATGCATCTTTCACTCCGACTTGCTAATTCCACCTCATTTTCAGCCTTGCCCAAACCTTGCCTGTTACTGTGTATGTCCCTGTTGTACTCTGGGGTCTCTCTAGGGTGTGTTGGCATGCTACAGCTCTTCCACAGCCTCCCCTCCATGATCCTGCTATTCCCTCAGGGTGTGTTTGTGTGTCTCACTATCTTTCTCTCATGCTCCTACCTCATCTTCTACTGCTTAATGCAATTCAACACGAAACACATCTACAGGCTGAATGACAATGGAGAGAGCGGAGGATCTCCTGAAGTGACGCGACCTGCAAGTTGCCCCTTTGCTAAAGTGGAGGATTGGGGCAGGGCAGCAGGAGCGGGAGTAGGGGCTTCGTTGTGTTTGCTAGGATGTGGAGGCTTCCAGTTTTATGGGATCTTGCATGCCCTTGGTTTGGGTGGGGTTGATGGCTATGGGTTCCAGCCCTGGCCCTGGTGGGGCTATCAGGTAGGCTGCAGGATCTGTGAGATTGGTGTGTGTCTGGGTCTGTCTCTCATTGGTACACACCCACTATTCTGTCAGAACAATTCCTCTATCAAGACCAGAACTCATCCTCGGCCAGGATCTTGGTCCCGCCTCTCATGCAGCTCCCCCTCACGAGGGCTAACCCTGCCCTCTCAGGGAGGTGCTGATTCTTCTGTCCTCTCCTCTCATGATTCTTGGTCCCAGGGTAAGCAGGAAAAGCTGGTGGTCTGTGATGTCATCACTAAAGGACAGTCGGAGGCCCTTCCTCTTTTCTCAATGGTGGATCCTCCTGGAAATGGGCAAGACTGTGTCCCCAAGGCCAGCCAAACTCGGAGCACTGTACTACCTCTCCCTACACCCCCAAGCCCACCGCACAAACCAAAAAATGCAGCTGAGTCTCAGCTATCATCATTCGATAGCCTAGGACTGGAGACTGACTCTACTGTGGATCTGCGGCCCCCATCTCCCATAGATTTGTCCCGCAGCATTGACCAGGCTCTTTTCAATGAATCCCTATTCTCTCATAGTATCTTTGGTTTGCCAAGACTCTTCCATGCTTCCTCCAGCCACTCTTTGAGCTCTCCTAACCAGGGTGGGTCAAAGCAAGGGCCTAGCTCAGTGGAAAATGCCCTATACCGAACCTCTTCCTGTGGTGACATGGATCAAGAGAATGCCCTGTCCACTTCAAGACCTTCCCAGCCACATGGTGCTTTGACGTCTCACAGCAAGTCACCAGTGTCACCAGTGCAATGGGATTGGAAAGAAAGTGTCTCTGGCTCAACCCAGGGTCTGTGCAGCAATCCCAAGGAGACAGGAAAGCTGCGTTCACATTCCTGGGCCAACAGAGGTCAAAACTTTGCCCAGAGCAGCCTCCCACGAGCAATCCCTCACCTGTCTTACCACAGGCGTTACCGAACCCTGAGCTTAGCCTCCCAGGACAGTCGCGGATCCAGCCGGCTGGCAGGGACTAAACACCTGAGTGAAAGCAAACAGCTGGAATGGGATCTGGCTGTACAGGCAGAGTTTGTTAATGTGTGCAGACAAATTGACACGCTGAGTGTTTGCAGTGACACCATTGAACTGTAGAAAGCAATACAATTCTAGTTGTGGTTAAAATGCACATGACATTGTACAGAAATAGCAGACTCTGACAACATGGTCTCACCTCCAACTCGTCAAATACCAATGCTTGGTTAGTGGCCCTTGGTGTCAGATACTGACCCACAGGGACACCCTTTAGCGAGATCTTCACAGACTTTTTTTTTGACACTCTGAGCAACTGCCGTAGTATAAAGAATGAGAGGGTCTGCATTGGGTGGATGAAAGTGGAGGTGGATGGTTCAAACAAAGTCTGGACTTTCACCCCTGAGATCGAAATTCATGTCCCATGTGAATCCAAAAGTCAACTGAGTTACTTTAATAACAACGTGGAGTTCTAGTAAGTATAGCGTATGCTACTGATGTAGGACACATAATGGTACATTATGTTAGTGACAAGCACACTTGTTTTGAGCCAAAGCATGATGTTTTTTTCCAAACCTAACCACTTGCTTTTGTTGCCTAAACCTAAGGAAGTACATGTAAAAACTGCAGCCCTAATTTCCAGAGACTGTATGCATTTAATGAGCAGAAACTGTACATTTTCTGTGAAAAAAGTTTGTTTTCAAAAGACATTATTCATGTATAGGGGGAACACGCTGTCCCTGAGCATCCAAAACTGACATTTGAGAAGTACCTAGAGCATCGTAATCTGACGTGTAGGGCCACTGACCAAGCATTGGTATTTGACAAGTTGGGACTAAGAATGTGTTAGGTTATACAAAATGAAATAATTTCTGGAACGAAATTATTTTAATTTAGACCCAACTTATTCTCTATAAATACTGTAGGCCTACTGTTGATACGCTGTTGATATTCTACTGTTGATATGTTGATATTGGTCATTCCAGTTACACATTCATGAATGTCAAGGATCAAATATCTTGTGGTACATAGTGCTTTCAAGGAGTTAACTTAAGCAGGATGTTTAATATTTGTAAAACTGATATGTGGATTTTTTTTTTTATATTTAAAGCTGTCTTGTAGAGAGAAGTCTATGAAAGGGAAAGGAGCCCTCTTTAATAGTGAGTGGACAAACAATTTGGGCTCAAGAACATTTCATTTTACAGCACTGATGTACTGTTGTTTTCAATAGTGGAGAAAAATGGGACGCTGTCAGAGGATCTCATCGTATAATAAAATAAGTCCATTAAGTTGTGTACAAAGTGTCAAATTTATATTTCATCATGGGAACAGACATTTGGCATGAAATGTAGTGCTTTCCTTACAGGATTTTTGAAAATTACGATGTTATTTCAGTGTGGTATAACAAATTTGGAATTAAAGAAAATTAATATAAACAGGATGAGTTTGAGAGATTTTCTCTTTTACTCTCTCTTTTTTTTTCCTTTTTTATGTTTCCTTTCTATCTACAAGGCAAACTGTGGCACCCAGTTTTGCCAAGACAAAGATCTGGGCACACAGTGAAAACCCCATGGAGAAAATTGAGGTGCCCTGCGTTCCAAATCGCATACTTCTACTATATACTTTTAGTATGTACTGCAGCTGCCCTTAAAAAGTATGTAGTGTAGTATGCAGTGTGCATGCAGTATGCATACTATTGGGACACACTACATCCGCCATCACATCGCTCCCTGAACTCCGACCCTCTTGCTCACTTCCGCCGCCGTCCGTAGCACCATATTTGAATATTTTATGTTGTTGTACTTCGGAGATGCAGCAAATCTCCTCTCGTCGAGCTCGCCAGAGTCGTGCATACTGTCGGAGGTGCCGGAGAGCTCTGTTGCTGTTATGTCGTCATGTATGTTGTTGTTTCTAATAAACAGTCCCAAGCCTATTATTAGTGACCTGTCTATTGAACTAGTCACCAGTAGGCATATTAACCCCTTCACACACAGCTCTGTTGCTGGCAGATGTTTGATGTTGAATATATTTACAGCTATGCAGCTGCTGGCACTATATTCTGTCTGCACGTGAGGCAGCCTTACATTCACATTACTTTTATTTGTAGTGTAACATACCTGCACATTCTTACTACATTACTTAATATGTGTTTGACTTTTACTATTCATATATTTACTAGTCTATACTGCTCATACCTGGCCCATAGTGTATTCATATTTAGTCATATTCATTCATTATTTATACCACACTTACACCACTGCCTGTACTGGTAGAATCTTCTATATTGTAGTCATAGTTGAACCCTACCATTGATTATACTGTAATCACAGTAAAGTTGAATGTTGTAACCGTGTTCTTGCAAAACTGTATGATATGTGACAGTATATAATCAGATCATTGCAGTCCTAATATGTAGTGTCTTAGTATCTCAAATTAAATAAACCATGTATGAAAGGAAGTGTGGGCGTTGGTTGTACACGCAGCTCAGTGTGACGTAACTTCCGCTGCGCAAAGGATTGTGGGTCAGAATGGCCAAAGAAGCATGCTGACATGCATACTGCGAAATGTGACCAGATGTAGTAGAACATCCTGGTACTTTTGGCATACTGCATCTGACATACTATGTATTGGGACACACTAATTCTTTTTCTGGCATACTAAATAGTATGGTAGTATGGGTATTGGAACGCAGGGGTGGTTACAATTTGAATATATTGCCCTCTAGTGGCAATGAGAAAAACAACACCTTTTGCTCTCTGGAGATATGACAAAAAATGTTAAAACAGAGTTTTAAAAAATGCCCTTTTGGAATTATCTTTATTCATGCAACATTCTAAAACCTTAGGGTGGATAATAAAGGAAGACAATAATATTTCCTTTATTTTTTCTCGGCTTTACACAAGTTTTCAGCAGAGATCTGATAATGTGGCGGTTTAACTTTTGTGTTACTTTACTCTTTTAATGAAATAAAATGTTGATCATGTAAAACATAATGCCAGAGACATGCAGTGTTTTTGTTAAGTGTCTTTTATTCTGTAAATAAAATATCAGACTGCTTGATTTCCTACAAAAAAAAGAGAAATACCTTGAGTCATACATTAAATGAGCGTGGAAATATAGGGCTGCACCTCTGCAATGTTTGTTGTATGAAGTCTGTACTTTAGAATCAGGTGAAAGTGTATTGTTTTGTCTAGATTTGTTTCGTCTAGATTTGAAGGGATCAGAAACGGGATGGAGACGACAAAGAGGGGAGGACACAGAAAAGCAGTGTCAGATTTTAGAGTGTGTATGATGTACAGCAACTTTGTAGTTTGATCACATGCGCCCGGTGCATCTGCTCATAGCTGCTGGTGTCGGGACAATAGGTCCTGCTCGAGTGCTTCCTCTTCCTCCTCCTCCTGCCTCAGTAAAGTCGTTTCTCGTAACTGAGCGTGAAAAAGGAAAAGAAGAGTGTAAGCGTTTCCTGTGTTGCAATAACATATCGTTGCTATAAAAGCAGTCTTGGGTGGAGATGAGTGGATGAAAGAAGAAGATGGAGGTGTGATAAGATGGACGTACTTACATGGCACAAAAGAATATCTAATGTGATAGCATGGGTAAAAAAAAGAGGAAGAGAAAAGACAAATGTTGATGCTGCTAAGCACATGTAAAATCCATTTGACAGTAACAGGGTTTAGCTCAGAGACACAGTGTTAGTGCCACCACAATGTTTAGGCAGTAGAAAGGGGTCTACAGAAAAGAGACACAGGGGGGCTCCTCTCATTTCTCTATTTTCTGCCTCCTTGTTTCCCCTCTCCTCCATCCTCCTGCTTGTGACCGGCAAATCAATCTCAGTTTGCCATCTCAAAGAATGTTTAAATTCCTAAAATGCATCCAGAGAAAAGGCGCCCTTTAACGTGAGCTTTAACGTGTTTGTTGTTGGAGGAAAAAAAAATGTCAAATTTTATTTATAGCTGAGACCTTAACCCTTTATTGCTGATGGTTAGAATAATCTATCATAAATTATGCCAGAGAAATATGGCAGATAGTGAAAAGAGAGCCAACCAACCCCAGTCTCCCCTGTTGATATTGCTTTAAAATCACAGCTCCAAAGTATGGTTGTCTCAGTTTGTTAAACGCCTGTTGCCTCTCTGCTTGCATCACAGGTGGGAGGGACTAAGACACGAGGAGAGGAGGTGAGGAAAGGAATTGAGGATATACAAAACAAGAAATGAGAAGAAGGGATGGAGTAAGAACGGGCTGCAGAGGAGCAGTAAAGGTCAAAAGCTGGGGGTCAGGGGTCAGAGGCCAGACTTACGAGTGGAGGCCGTGGACGCCTCCCTCCATCTGAGCAGACATGGTCCTCTTCTCGAACTTCAGCTCTCCAGAGTACATCATCGACCTGATGCAAAGACACACACAGCTCAAACTAGCCAAAAGCCCTTACACAATAAAAACCCACACACTTGCACACACACAATTCAACACTTACCGTAAAATAGACAAACTCTTTGCCCCTATGTCCTGACAGCCGTGTTGGATACCGGCAATGAGGTAAGGAACAAACTTATGGATGGAGCCTTTATCTTGTACTGATCCTGAGACACCTTGAGCCACCTTCACCTTATCTCCCTCGCTGGATACACAAACACAATTCACACACAGTAACGAGATAAATGTGTCACCATGACATCCAGTGACTGTATATTTTTCAAAGGACCTCTGTAGCCCCACTCTCCCACCTGAAGTAACGTTTCTGACTGTTATTTTTCTCCATGGCATCCAAGGAGCCCATTCCTCTGTACTTTTTCAGACGCACACCATCTGAAAAGAAATATTCTCCCGGCGCCTCAGTGGTTGCCGCGAGCAACGACCCCATCATCACTGAGGGCAGAGATATGAGAGGACAAAAAAATGGGATGAAGTTACAATGACTGCAAAGGACAACAGCCAAGGGCAAAGAGACTACACTGCTTTTATTTTGAAAAAGTACTGTATATGTAATCTTAAAGGTCCAGTGTCCAGGATTTAGAGGCATAGCTACATTAGTTAAGTGATTTATAATATGCATTACTATGTTTTTATTTGTTTATAATTACCTGAAAATAAGAATCATCATGTTCTCGTTACCTTAGAGCCACTTCAATCTGCAAATGGAGCAGATCCTCTCCCATAGAGTTTGCCATGCTGTTCTACAGTAGCCCAAAACAGACACACTATACACTATACACTACACAAAGGAGAAGTTTCAGTTTTGCAACCTCACTGTTAGATGCCACTGAATCCTACGCACTGAACCTTTAAAGCGGAAACGGAAAACTTTTCCCCCTCTAGCATTTCCAAATGGTATTATTGTTTGCACCACTGTTGTAAAGACAACCAGATCACTTTCCGTTTTCCTCAGAGCCCAGCTACTCCCACCAATTCAGGACACACTGCATTTTGTTTTCCACTTTTACTTTGGTTGTTCCACTGTCCACCATTTTACCCAAGATCCCCTGATTTTTTTCTTTATCACACCGATACCACAGACTGTAAAAATAATGGACGCAGCTACCAAGATGTCACCCATTGGTTTGTGGACTCCACTTTTTGAATATATATATATATATATATATATATACATGAATGAATGGAAATACCTACAGAAACATTTTTTTTTCTACCAGGTTGTAAGCATGTTTATTTCCGCTGCAAAGTTAGGCATTTAAACATGGGTGTCTATGGGGACTGACTGGCTCCTGAAGCAAAGTGGCCGTTCAAAACCTCTTCCTCTTCATGTTTTGGTTGCACAATGGTTGACGCACTTCTTTTGTGCCTTCATTTTCCAGGGAGATAATACCCGGTGGCAGACAGAATTGCACAGTGAAAGCAAGGCTTGTAGGGTAACCCCCTAACCCCTAACCCTAACCCCGAAAATGTTCACCTGCATCTTTATATCAGTTTCTTCAATTCAATTCAACACTTATGAGATCCTTAACCGTAGTTCAGATGAGTTATAATTAAACCTTCTTAATGATTGATTTATTTATCTATTTATGTATTTATTCATTCATTGACCTATTAAGCTGTTTGTTTATCTCATGAATCTCATTAGCAGTCACCAGGTTATTACTCCAGAGACCCCGGGGGATGGGAGAATCGTTAATAAATGACAAAGTCCCCGTTGCACCACACATGCAGTGGCCCAGTACCCTCAGATTTTATCCAAAATTTTAAATTATTGTTATGTTCTTTGGGCTCCTCCAACCCCTATTGGGACTTATAAAAAGACATTTTTAAGTAGATCACATACTACCACTCCCCTAGAGCCTGTGCCCATTGGAGCACTCTTCTCAGAGCACTGCCCGACTTAACCCTAACCCTCCACACGCTGATAGTGTCATCATTCTATAGCCGCTACATCATGTAATCAACATTTACTTCATAAGGACAAGCAAAGGCAAAAAACTTGCCTATTTCCACTTTAAAAAATAAATAGAATGAGAACATCACAACAGCCAATCAACAGCCACACGCCCTTCTGATTCCTGTCCAATATGTCATTACATATGTGTCCACTGAATGATCCAAATGTAAACCACAATAACTAAAGACCAGAGGAAACAGGAGGACATTATCCACATTCCATTTATCCACCTGTAGATGCTCCCAGGGCCAGAGCCTTCACCACATGTCCAACAGTCTGAATGCCTCCATCAGCGATTACCGGCACTCCAAAACGTCGTGCATACTCTGCCACCTTGTACACCGATGTACCTTGGGGTCGTCCACATGCCATCACTGATGGAAAAAGGACATGTAGCATAAACCTGCTTTAAGTTTTTCACAATTTTACTGACTTTGTTTTGGACACACAGGGTTTTATCTTAAACCAGCAGCCAGCTGTTCACAGTACTGCACACTTTATCGTACCTTCCTGGGTGATACAGATAGAGCCACACCCCATGCCGACTCTCAGGGCATCCACACCAGCATCTATGAGGTTTTTGGCCTGAGCAGCTGTCACCACTAGAGGGAAACAGACGCACAAAAAAGAGCTCAGTGTGGGAGACATGGATAATGAGTGTTCACAGCAACGATGCAGAACAAAGTTCTGAGACAGGAGGAGTGCTTACCGTTTCCACCAACAACCTGAAGTTCAGGATATTTCTGTTTGATGTAGTTTATCATGTTGATTTGATAAACTGAGTTTCCCTGAGAGGAATCCTGGTATCCAAAAAGAGGGAAATAGTTTAAATGAGGGAGGAAGCATACAAAATGCACTACAAGATAATATTTAAAACAACAGTGTGTTAGATTTAGGGGGATTTAGTGACACCTAGTGGTGAGGGTTGCATATTGCAGCCAGCTGAAAATTCTCCCGGTTAGAATTTCTTCAGTGTTCATTGTTCAGGTTTTTTTTAAGAGGAGCTGAATTGTCGGCAGAGGTCTCGTCCTCTCCAAACCAACAGACTAAGTGATTAAAACCAGTCAAAACACTAAATAAAGGAGTTTCCCGTTAAAAAAAAATCAATATTATTTCAGACACTCTCATCACAGAGGGGCTGCTAAGGTAATGAAAACACAATGATTCTTATTTTCAGGTAACAAACTCTTTATATTATATTCCACTTCTCCCAATACATCCCCCTAAATCCTACACACTGTACCTTTAATTTAACTCTTCTATTAGTCCATAGAGCCACTAAATTTATCCTCGCTGATGATTTGTCTGACAAAACCTACCAGGACTACCACATCCACCCCAGCCTGCATGAGGAGGTCAAGCCTGTACTTGTCGTCCTCCCTCGTACCGATAGCAGCTCCGCACAGCAGCTGTTTTCGTGAGTCCTTGGAAGCCAGAGGATAATCTCTGTTCTTCTTCAAGTCAGTCCTAGCAATGATGGCGACCAGCTCATCACTGTCATTCACTATGGGGAGCTTACCTAAGAGAGTCAGAGTGTGAAATGAGTGAAATAAAAAAAAGCACAAGTGTGTATCTGAGTCCAAGTGCTGGTTACTTTTGCTTCACTGTAGCGTGACCTACTTCACAGTTACCTTTTTTGCTGCGTTGCAGTATGTCGTTAGCCTCTTTCAGTGTGACTCCAGCAGGTGCAACAACTAAATCTTCCCTTTTTGTCATTGCCTGAATCAAAAGAGGTTATATTGATTCAAACAGTGAGGACATCAATGTACCACTCACTTATTTGGCATTATGTAATTGCTGCAAACACATCAGTTATACACTCACCTCCTCCAGGGGTCTGTCGTGGTCCTTCTCAGACAGAAAGTCTATGTCTCTGGAGGTGACGATGCCGACCAGCTTGCTGCCCATCTTGCCCGTCTCTGTAACGGGGATCCCAGAGAAACCGTGGCGTGTCTTGGCCTCAAACACATCCCCCACTGTGTGTCCGGGACTCATCACCACTGGGTCTGTAATAAAGCCCTGTTCAAATTTCTGCAGAAGGAAACACAAGTGTTAAGTAATTAGAGGCCATTCAGTTGATATTGTTTTTAAAAGAGGATTTTATTGTGAAACAGGGCTGTCGTGGGTGCTACAGTGTCACAGATGGCTTCCTCTGTCATTTGTAAGTTCGTCTTTTTTGTTAACTTGGTCCGTCTTACCTTGACTTTGCGCACCTCGTTGGCCTGGAACTCAGCAGTACAGTTATGGTGAATTATTCCGATTCCACCCATCAACTGAAACCAGCCAATCAGAGACATGAGAGCAAAGAATTCACTGATGAAATAATGCTGAAAAAGCAACCAAGGCCGTCAGTGTTATTATGCAATGTCTTGGCAGAGTCTGTGAAACAGGATGATGCTAAGCTAAGTGAATAATGAGATAAGGTGTGTGTAAGGTGGTGCAGTGTTTGTACTCACTGCCATGGCGATGGCCATGGATGACTCTGTGACTGTGTCCATGGGAGATGAAATAAGAGGTGTCTTCAGGGTTATCTTCCTTGTCAGTGCAGAGGTAAGATCCTGAAAATAGGGTGCATTTGGGAAAAGAAACATCACACATAGAAAAGTAAATCCAGAATGATATAAAACATCATTTCTACGGTGTTGCAGCTGCACATTTGTCATCCTAATGTTAAGGTGTTGTTTTTATTTTTGCCGTGTAGTGAGCCTAAAAGCCAGTCTGGGCACACTAGAGGCTGACTTGTTGAATTCACCTGCAGAGTGTTAGATGACGCAGGTGTGTGTCTGTTTTGAACACCTGCTATCCAGCAATAACCCATGTGACCTAGGCATGAAATTAATTTAACGTCCCAGCAGAGCTTGCAAAGACGAAAACAAAGCAAGCCAAATAAACAACCCTGCGTTCTAAGGAACATAACAAAGAGTTAGGGATTAATTACAAGGATTACAGCCAAACCTGTCTGTACGTGTGAATTACTTTCAGGGATATGAATTAAGAGCAAGCATGGGCTTTTTATTTTTCATTGAGGTCGAGCACAAGAACGTGTTTGTGGCCTAAAGGATCTACAATCTAGAGGTACAAAAAAGGGAACTCTTCATGGAAATGTAAACTCCTCAGTATACTGTGCACCAGAGAACAGTATACTTGGAATATGCCGGACAGAGTTGGGACACTCACCACTTCATCAGAAGTAAAATCTATGAAACCAGGGAGGATCAAGAAGTCACTGAGAGGAGAGACAAAACAAATGTGAACATCTCAGTCTGGAACTGCAAAAGTAGGGCATAAATAAAATGATAAAAACAATGTAACTGGTAACAACCAACACCATGAACAAGGACTGTGTATCATTAGTTGTGTACGTGAGCTGTGCAGCACACATCCTACAAAGCAGCCGTATTTTAAACTTAGCCGACAGTGAGCAGACATAATCTGTCAGCCTTTCAAGCCACTGAAATATTCTGCATTTATCCTCTGCACACTGATAAATCCTGTATACAGCCTCCATTAAGGAAACTACACCAACACCCATTAACACACTGATATGTGCACAAACACACACACACGCTGCTCTGAATGTCTGTGACACCACTCAGAGTCATCCTTGAAAGTAGTATTACTCATTATAATCCTCCATATAAAACCCAAGCAAATGTGTCATCCCTGATATTACTAAACATGTAATGGAAGACATTGCATAACTCTAATGTGTGTTTCTGTATGCGTACCATGTGCGCACATACATCTGGCAGTGTGTTTAGTGTGTGATACCATGAAATGAGCCAGTGAGGTGACTTTTCTCACTTGTATGTGAGTCCGTCGCCGATAGCAAAGAGCTGTTGTGCTGTCAGTCCATCTTCAGGAACATAACCCGTGCCTCCACTGATCAAGTAGTCAGCCATGCTGAAATATAAAAACACACAGGATGTAACTGAAAATATGAAGTACCAGGTCTGAATATTAGCAAGTTTATAAAGACATGACAACGAGTAAATTACTTATTTATATCATGTGCTTCATGGCGTCATAGAGTGAATTCCAGATATGAGTTGTCATTGTTTATTGTTACAGTTTTAATAAACATTTTATTGATCATTTCAACACAGTCCATCCACTACTGACTGCAAGCAGTGTGAATAAATTTATAAAATAAAGTTTGTTTGTTCTGGAGGTATTTATCCCTTGTGCAAAACATGCGTGTTGTTTTGCTCGCCTCTTTCTCGACCTCTATTTCCTACACCCATGCTGCCGCCAGATCCTATTACAAGTGTTGGAGTGTAGACAGGAAATGCTAACAAAAGGGATCTGTCCTTGTCTACGGAAACTCTTTCTATACACCTGTGACGGCAGTACAGTAGGTAAGAGGATTTGGTTGGCTGCCCAGGTAGCTGATAAAGTGGCTTGTAAAGGCACACAACCAGCACTGCGGGAGAGCGAAAACATCTCAGTCGCTTCCGATGTTAATATCATGAGCTATAAGGCTTCACATAATTAGCGAAGGGCATGACCTTCGAGTGTGTGCAGTGTGGTGATAGACCGAGCAAAAGTACAGGACTGACCTCTCAGGTTCATATCCAGCTTGGATACGTGTAGCACTGTATCGCTGGGCTGCAGTCTCATGCCCATGTCCGTGTGGCATCGGGTGGGCATAGACCCCGTAGGGGTGAGGTTGCTCTCCATCTCTGTTTGAGATGCGTGGCCTTGCTGGTTCCATGTCTCCTACAATCCTCCGGTAGTCAATTTGGTAAGTGTCCCTCTCCCCATCTCCAAACCGGTCATACCCATGACCCTCCATCTCCAAGAAATCCAGGGCTACGTCCTCCACTAGGCCCAACCACCTCACACACACACACACACACTTCAAGCACGTCTGACTTGTTTCATACACACAAACAAAGTCACACCTTCACACAAAAAGTGACCCCAGTAGCTCCTCCACACAACAACACTATCAAATCGCTGTTCAGTTATAAGCACTCATAAACACCCAATGCTTTGAGTGCATGTTCACACAAATACCTTTCAGACACACCTGACATAGGAGGAAGCTGTCTTGCCATCTGTTTTGTGGCCAGAGCCACAGTTAAACCAAAACGCAAGATTTCACACACAAGTTTTCAAAGATCTGAAAATGGCAGAGGCAGCAGCAGAAGTCTCTTAAAATAATGTGGTTTGGCCGCAGAAGAGTTTGTATTCCAGTTTGTCAGCTCTCATTCCTGGAGTGTGAGGCCAGTAGGGCCCTTGGACATTGGAAAGGACACCGAGATGTTAGCTAACCTGTTGAACTCGCACACCGGTTTAGAAATCCATGAATGTCCCCCAGCTGGAGGCATGAGCAGCCGCTGGGGACGAGAGGCCAGGTCCTGCTTAGGTGGCAGAGATTCGTCCCCCTGGAGGCCTTGACTGCAGTGCTGCTTGGTTATCTGTGGAGCTTCTCTCCACTCCGTTCTCCCGGTGCCTGCTGAGCTTAACTCTGTTTCTGACAGTAGCAGACGTCACTCTCCCACAAAGAGGATTGGGAGCATTAATACAGAATGGGGTGGGGTGAGATGGGTGTGTAGGGTGGAGTGAGGCAGTAGGACTGAGGAAGAGAAGGATGGGTCAAGATGACACTTGAACACACTTTCCCCTCAGAGGATTACCATGGTGTAGAGGTGCGTGTGTGTGTTTTTTTGCAGAGCTCAAGGAGACGGAGCTGTGAATGAGACAAAGGTCAAATCCCAGAATGCTAGTACGCTGCATGCTTTGCTCCTTTGAGAGGGAGAGAGGAGAGACAGACAGAGAGAAAGACAAACATACAGGTGTCTGTGTGCATGAAGAAAGGCAGAACTTCTATGGGCAACAACATGTTGTGATTGCTTCTTCATTCTTAAACTGTCTATATCCTATTATTTTCTGTCATAGTAGTGCAACAAAATAAACTTATAAATATATACTCGCAGAAACCCATGTGTTAAGAATACTGATGGATTCGATTTTACCACCACCAGTCAGAAAACAATATAATGAATGCAAGGAAAGGTTGACTGTAAGGTCCAACCTGTACATTTAACAGGAGACAGGAGAGTAACTTTGTTGCCTGGGATGCCCTCGACACCATCATCTGCAGGTGACTGACTGACTGACTGCTTGTGACAGTTACTGAGGGATTGAACCAGAAAAGCCTCTTACCCAGTCTCTCTCTCTCTCTCCCGTCCACTGGAGGAAACAAGCAACACACACCCCCCCTTCATAATATTAACAATGGCAAATAGGTTAGTCGCTGATAATTAAGCCATAACCCCTTCACAACACACTTTCTGAAAAAAAAAAAGAGGGAGAAGGTGTGGACACAGATTTTTTTTCTTTATGAAAAAATATGTTTATTGAGAAAATATTCCTGAAAAGTTTATTATATTCACGACTTTTTGTACAGTGTAGTAAAATGTCACCAAATTACATGTTGGTTTCAAATGATTAGTGCCTCAGCTTGACGCTTTGACAATTCCTCTCATCCAAATCCACAGCACCGCTTGGAAAACTGTTAACTTTGACACGCAAAAAAATAAAAATGGTTCAGAACAACTGTCCTATTTCACAATCATCAAATTTTTAAACAAAGTTCAAGCGAGAATTGTTAAAGAGAGATGGGGGGCACTTGTCTGATCATAAAAGTCCCCATTTCGCGAGAATATCAAAAGGCACTTAAAGGTAGACTGTAACTAGGAATCAACAAACACAGTCAACTACTAAAATATAACAGATGTTACATAAACGAGATTATATGCATTTTAAAAAAATGTTAACTTAAAGGTATAACCATGAAACTTTCCCAGTTGACGCGTCTTTGACAGATCAGCTGATAAAGACGCGTCACAACCACCACCAAGTGACACATGCCAAAACATGTCAAGGTATGAAACATCCTAATACATGTCTGAGATAAAAGAACAGCTAAAGTCATTATCAGAAACTGAAGACATAATGAACGATTTATAATTTATATTACAATTCTTCTCAAATTTAATGTTAAAATTAGCAAATGAAGCATTAATCCAGTCTAAACTATCTAATTATCTAATTAAATATATACTGATTTGCAAACATCTGAACATCAGATAAAGCCAGGTTAAAAAATCTTGGTTCCCTTTACTAGAGTCGAAGGATTTTACAGAGGGCATTTTGGATGTCATCACTCCATGTTATCACTCCATAAATTAGAAAATACTGTCCATAACCATTGAAAAAAATCCATTTTTGCCATGATCTAAGGAAGAACATGTTGCATAAATCAGTCTATGAATAATATGTGAATTAACCCCTCTGTAAAAACCTTCAGAATATACCAATACTGGAAAGTTTGGTTACTGAAGCTGAGATTTTTGGCTTAGAGCATTTTGAGAAAATGGCCTTTAAAGAAATGTATCGTAAAATTCCATACAATTTTAGACAAAAAATAAGATAGCAGGGTAAAGATTTTAACTAATGAACTAATCTGAACTAAATAAACACCTAAATGTGTAGGCTATTTTGGACGTTTTTATTAGTCTGAAAATCTCAAAATTGACCAGTGCAATAAAAAATATGTGTCTCTCCCTTATTGCATGACTGTAAATATACTGCAACTAGGTCAACCTGTAAATACTGTAAATATTCCTTTCAATTATGAACTAAACTATCGCATGCATTGCATTTAGGCTTCTACATTATATATGTAGGCTACAAATGAATAAAAATATATTAATGTATTGAAGTGTATGACGAGAGGCATGGAAACTCTTTTGACATCTCTGTGCAGAAAATGCAGGAATGCCACAATTCCTTTAGGATGAGCCACCTGAGGACAAAAAAAGTGAAATTAAAAACTTGAATAACATGCAATTAAACTTTCATGTTTGATCATTTTGACAGTTGGAAATCCTACCGAGCCCCTTCACTAGTTCTGGGTGATGGCTTTTGAGGGCGTCGTAGAATGCTGCTTTGACCACTTCCCCTCCTGAACGCAATGATCTATCATAAAGCACTCTCATCTTTTCGTGGCTTGTCACCTGAGCTCGGATCCATGAGTAGGCTTCACCATGGACCATGTCTCCAAGATCCTCTGTTATTGACATGACCTCGGCAACGCTTCTAATTATCTTCGCCCTGTTCGCGTCAACAAACTTTGCTGTTTTCGAATAAAAAAGAGTGACAGCATAAAAACATATTTCAATTAATGATGTGACTCAATGTGAATAAAATTATAAAGTTCAATATGGAGTATCAATGCAATGACAAAAATACTCACCTTTATCCTGAATGCTCATGCTTTCAGTAAAAACTCTGACAGAATCCTGTTGGAAGAAACAGAAAGCTGTATATATTGTGTATTTTATTTTACCAGTGCACTGATAAATGTATGATACACTAGTTTCAGAATCCCAATCTAAAACAGCTGTATTGTTTTTGTTTGTTTCCTTTATGACAGAGTGGCATGTGTTAGTTATAATATGATAATAAACCACGAGAATGTGATGTCCATTCCTGTAAAAAATATTCATTTTAATTAAAGGTACTGTATGTAACTTTTTTTAACATTATCTTTTTGGCTTTTTGGCTCTATTTGATTTGATTTCTTTATTGTGAAAGGGGGAGAGGGAGGGGATGACATGCTGTAAAGGGCTGCAGACTGGAATCGGACCGGCGCTGCTGAAGCAAGGATACAGCCTTAGTACATGGGGCGCCTGCTCTAGCTACTGGTCGCTATATGATTTTTTATTGCCAATGGGTTAATGGATTAACGTAACTTTATAACATAAAGACTGTCCCCAACCTTCTTGGTTGCCTAAAACACCCTGTGGACTGATTTCTATGTAAAGGACTCAGGCCAAATTTTCTGGTAATATCCGAAGAATATGTTAAACCTTAATCACGAAATCCCTTACTGGCAGAAAGTCCTCAAGGCAAACTTCGACAGCGTGCTGCATCTCTCTTTGGCTGTGCTACAGCGCTACAGTGTGCAACAGTAGCTAATGTTACAGAAATGCCCGCTAATGTCAACAAACAACCGGCACCCACAATGCTGTGTTTCCATTATGCAGTGGCAGCCCCGAGACGGAACTTCAGTTACCGATGAGGTTTGAACTGGCTGAATTCAAGCTGTAACAGCCACTGACTGAAGGCTCCGCTGGGGAAAGTAGCCTAATGTCTGAGCTACAGGCGTAAAGTAGTAGTAAAGTGCAGTGCGCTAACTAATGCTTGTCTCATTTGTGGTCTAAATAGTTAATTCATCAAATTCAGTGCCCCATATCATAATTTCAGTGTCCCTTGGAGCTTAAAAAATCCCAGAGGAAAACACTGACATGTTAAATATATTGTGATATTGTGTTTTAGCTGGCTAAAGTTAGCTAATATTGGCTTGTTTTCTAAAGTGGATGAATTGCTTGCTGGCAAACATAGCAAAATACTGTATTGAGTGGATAACGTCAGCTAATTCATCCAGATTTCGAAGCAACTAACACCTGATCCATTTAGCATAGCTAAGTTAGCTGAGCAGCCAATGACCTAGGCTATATTTAGCCAGCTAGCTGTAAAGCTACGCTGCATGGATCTGCCTTTGGTTGCTTCGTAGCATCAGCTGATGAGGTAATTTGCAAATGGCAAGATAGTTAGTATCATGAAGTCAATGGTCCAGATGAAATGTAGGAACAAAGGCCTACAGATTGCTGTAATTTGATTTCCAGGGTTCTATCAAAGATGCCGGTCAGTCTCTTGTTAGTCACTGTTGCAGCTGATGCAGGTGTGTGCTCGCAGCTACGGAGGATTCCAACTACAGTTCACCTAATGGCCACTGGGTGCAGTTACATGATGGCTTCTCATTTGAAATGAAATAAATCTGAATGAAATAATTTGGAATTAAAGCCTTTCCAGGTAGTTTACATGACAAATATTCATTCCGAATGAGTGTTTACACGGGAGATCAGTTTAATCGCCTTTATTCAGGTCCGCGCAAGGTTTGGGGCAGGGAAGGTTTCGGATTGGATAGGGGGCGAAGCGGATGTTACGTGTTTATGTTTACCGGAAGAAAAACATTGTAGTCCTCGCTCCAGATAACAAGATGGCCGTTGTTAGTGCCTTTTTCGGGCTTGTTTTGCTTATATTCTTGAAGCAGCAGTACGACAACAACCTTGTTCTGCTAGTGCTTCGTCTGTTGAGGAGGAGAAAGGAGGTAGAAGGTCGAAGAAGGGAGATAGAAGACCGTGCTGTGGCGAATGGAAACCGGTGAGTGCAACGAGTCAACTGCTCTATCTCAGCCCGTTGCTACGCACGCTATACGTCATCCCGCCAGAAGGGCAAGGAAACGAGCATGCGCAGAAAGACCGGAATGAACTGAGGAATGAGTGTATACAAGTGCAAGAAATTCTTTCATTTGTAATTAGAAACGGAATATTCCAGCCCCTTACATCGGATTGACTTTTCAATCGCACTGGCCATTTTCATTCCGAATTAGGTGTTTACAAGATCACTTTTAATAGGAATGAACTGTCATTCCGAATGAAAAGGGAATTAAACTGTCCATGTAAACGCACTCACTGATATAGGTATCACTCAAAATGAGGATTCTCTGAAAGTTACACAGAGAACCTTTAATAATACCAAAATATAGTTAAAATCAAACACATTCCCATGGCATATCTCTGTTGTACATAAGGTATGATGGTGGGCTAAATGTTTTTGCTCTCTTTATCTCAAAACTACCTGATGTAATAAAATCACTCCATTTGGTACTTCCTGTGAGGTCAAAGTGCATTTGGCATACCTGTGCTGAAGGCCTTTCAGTTCTGGTAAATCTGACAAAATCCACAGTATCATTTGGCTTTGTCTGTCCTGAAAAAAAATAAATAAATAGACATAAATATTATGTTTTATTGTGGAAAGTAAGTATAAAGCAAGCCCACAAACAGTATTGAAATACCTTGTGTCTGAGGAGGAACATCAATTGCCACACGTGTGTTTGACTGTTGATTACTGGTTGGTGACTTCTACAGTAAAAGAGAGAGAAAACATTATATATCAGCAAATATATCAATCAGTATATCAATCATAGTTAATCTGCACTATATTTCAGGTATTAAATTAACGAGTTGTACCAGTCTTGCCGAGACTTGTTGGACTGCCTCATGAATTCCCTCCTCGTGCTTTGAAAACAAATTCTCAGTGTCTTCACGGCACTCTGAAACAGACACAAAGTTTATTTTTAAATGATGTATATGTCAAGCTTTCTATGCTCATTTGATTTAGCTCAGAGTAGAAATTGTCCTCATATGGTGACAGCAGTAACAAATATTTACTTATAAAAAGAGGCCTGCTGGAGGGATCGCCATCCCAGCACTTCTTGATGAGGACAACCAGTTCCTTCAACCCTTCTGCCTTATTCTGGTCAGTTTCCACAAGGGAAGGTCTTTGCCCATCACAGATCGCCTCCTTCACATGATCATAACCAGCTGCTACAGTACATGGAACACAATGCACAAAAACATATAAACACAACTGAGTATGTGTGAACTGACATTTACTGTGTATACAGTGCTTCTTTTTGTTGTAACATTATAAACCCTAACCCCCTAACCCTACAGAGGTGGCAATAGATGATAGGATCGGATTTCACAAAATAAAAGATTATAAACTAAATGCCCAAAAAGAACAACAATGTGGTGGAAAATTATGAGATAATGAAATGAACTAAACCTACTTCCATAGGGCTCTTTACCAGTGACAATGGACCAGAGCAGGATACCATAGCTGTAAAGAAGAGAGAAAGAATTTTCAGTAACACATTAATTCTGTTTTGACCATATGGAGTAGTGCTCTTTGTTAAAAATATGTCTAACCTGTAGACGTCATAAGATCGGTGAGGTTCATATGGTTCTTTAAAAGCTTCAGGAGGCATGTACTTGTATGTGCCTCCAATTTCTCTGAGGCTTTTTTCTCTTGATCCTTCATTGTTGTTCAAAGCACTGGTGGAAACTCTGCACAGACCAAAGTCTGCTAGCTACAGAAAAAGAATGGAAACATTTCAAACACACGATTGTATCAACTTTATATGTAATGAAAACATGGAACAAGAGTTCAGGTTGATGCCACTCTACCTTGGCATTAAGGTCGATAGTTAGCAGTACATTACTTGGCTTTAGGTCGTGGTGCATTAGGCCATAGTGATGGAGGAAGTTCATGCCCAAAGCCACTTGATGGGCCAAGCGGAAGACCAGGGGCCATGGTGGAGGGCCAGAGAGGACCTTCAGCAAGGACTCAACAGACCCTCCCCTCATGAACTCCATCACTATTCCGTTTTGCATGGATGGTCCTGCACCAGGCGGACATCCCTGATAAATTCCATACCGTCTGAGCACAAACTCACAGGAAGCTTTATCCATGTGAGCAGCCTCCTCGCTCAGTGACATGAAGGGGCTGGAATGAGGTAGGGGGTTGTTGGAAGGAGTGGAGAGAAAGCAAAGGGCACAGAGCTTCTTATGTGACTATTTAACATGTGCATGAATTAATCATTTAAACAAAGTGCTCAAAGTTACAGAGGAGTTGCACACATTTATACATTTACCAGATACCATGACGTAGTATCTTAATGGCCACATCAAAGCCCCAGTCCTTGTGCCTGGCCTTGTACACATGACCAAATCCCCCAGAGGCAACTGATTCCCATTTCTCCAAGTTGTCATTACCAACAGGCTTGTGGCTCGACACCGCCATCTCCTGCTAAAATCTGGTAGAACAAATGCAGCCTCAGAGCTAGTAAAACATATTTCTTACAGAAAAAAAACTGCTAAACACAAATGAAGTGGTTCAGTGGCTGATTAGTTAGCCTCTGTGGATTTATACACTATGTTGAAGTTATTGCTCAGACTATGCCCTTGTTTTTACACACTGAGACCAGACCAAGAGCTCGTAAAGACACTGCCAAACATTTCCCACTGACATTTCCCTTGTGTTCTTGTTACCTTATAAAGAATCTGGGCTCTACTCACCATATATCCCCTCAGATGCTGTCCACGTGTGGCATAAAGATTCAAGAGTTAGTTCATACCAAGAGGCTAAACAAACTGCAGCTAAACAAGAGAGCACAAGATTCAGTTTCCTGTCCCACTCTCTGGCAGCCCGAAGCTGTAGTTGGGGGGAGGAGCGTAAACTGAAAACAGTATGGGTGGGGCAACATCTGTATGAATGCATGGTATTCAAAACAGTGTGGGTCACATTTCTGAATGAAAGCTGCTTTTAACCACAAGTTTGATTGTTATGGTATTTCAGGACACAGCAGGAATGTGTTGCTTATATCACATCCATTAAAAAAATTGTTAAAACTCTAACTATTACTAACTATTACTAATTTTTCTGTAGTGAAATACAAACCAGAATATTGTTCCATTGTGTCATTTTGTTACTATTTTTATAGTAGCTATAAAAATACTGTGACACATCTTTAACTTCCTTATGATACATGAGTGGCAGTAAGCATGCACTGTGAGAGATTCAAGATTCAAGATTCAAGACAACTTTATTTATCCCTTAAAGGGCAATTTCATTTGGTCTCTCTGCTTAAGTTTTCAAATTTTCACAACTCTGTTCAGGCTGTTCTTATCCCTGGGTGACAGGTTGTTGAACCAACAGATAAAAGAATAAGTCAAAAGGCTTTTAATGAAGGACTGATACAAACGACAAAGAATCACTGGACTGACAGGAAAAGAATTTAACATTCGAAGGAGATGAGTCCTCTGCTGTCCACGTTTGACCAGTGCTTCAGTGTTAACATCCCATTTAAGCTGGTTGTCAAACACAGTGCCTAGATGTTTGTAGGAGCTGACAATTTCAATCTTCACTCTCAGTGAAGGCCTTCTTGTCACGTCTAAAATCAATCATCATTTCTTTAGTTTTGGATGCATTTAACTCTAAAAAGTTGTCCTTACACCAATCTACAAATGCAGGGAGAGCCACACCATGGTTGTGTTGGGCACCCTGAAGCAGAGACAACAACACAGTATCATCCGAAAACTTAACAAGGAAGCTGCTGTCACAAGATGATCTGCAGCTGTCAGTGTATAAGATATAAAGAAGAGGTGACAATACGCACCCTTGTGGTGAACCAGTATTAGTTACAACAATGTCAGACAAATGAGAGGAAGTTATGATTGCACGTAGTTGGGTTCTTCTTTATGTGTTATCTGAATGGGGCGGTGCTGTGGTAAGAAAAGTTGCAGTGATTGCAAATCTGGCAAAGTCTTGTCTATGACGTGTATTTATCTTTCAGTGTGATCTATATGAAGGAAGCTGAGACTAAGACCACATTGTTCATATTAGTCACAGAGTGAGTCTCAATGTAGATGAAGAATAAACATGTGTAGTACTTTCGCTTTTGTTAGACAACAGTTTAAGTGAGACATTCTGAAACAAGAAAAGAAAAACGCTCAAATACAGTGGGATCAATCAGGTTAAAATACATGTAATGTTAAAAGTAAAGTTTCAGCTAGTTCTTAAAGAGATAGCTCACCCCCAAATCAAAAGTACATTTTTCTCTTACCTGTAATGCTATTCGTCCAGATCAGGGATACTCAGCTTGCTTTGCTAAGGGGCCACTTTTGCAAAATGACAGGAGGCCAGGGGCCAGTTAACAAATAAATATCATTTTATTAATAATATTACACCAATCTTTTGATATTGCCATCCCTACTTATCATGGCCAAGAGACAAATTTAGTTGCAGCAGCCCCACACAGGGAATCCACACCAGCACTTTTCTTCTTTTTTTCTAGTAACAATCTCAATTTGATGCTTTTATGCACTCTTGCAGCTTCTCTACATTAAAGTACAAAAAATGTTAGTGGTAATCAACCTGTTTTCATTGTGAATTACATGGAAACCTATCATGGGCCAGATTGGTCCACAGGCCCTAAATTGGGTATCACTGGTCTAGATTGTTTTGATGTGAGTTGCAGAGTGTTGGAGATATCGGCTGTAAAGATGTCTGCCTTCTCTTCAATATAATGGAACTAGATGGCACTTGGCTCGTGGTGCTCAAAGCACCAAATAATAATAATAATAACAATAAACCTGAAAAACTAAGCAGCAATGTCTTTTTACAGAAATCATGACCCAGTTACTCAAGATAATCCACAGACCTTGTTGTGAGTATTTTCATGTAGGAACTAGGCTATTTTGTTCCCACCAAGCTACATCCCCCAACTGTATCACTGTGCAAAAGGAAGCGTGCATTTACTCATGGACGAGAGGCTCATGCTTGTGATGATGTAAACATTAAACACGTCCTGATTTTGTCAAAGGGTTGTTGTCCTGAGAACAACATTTTGTATGATAGCTCTGGTACAACAACTGCCTCAGCCAATCAATGTTTCTGGTGTCATCAAAGTGAGTCTGCTGCCAGTGCCTTGCAAAATATATACAAATCAGCTATGCAAAGAGGTGCAAATTACAAGATGAGACCTAAGACCAAAACTTAAGGTTTTACTTTAGTTTAGTCTGCTGCTACAGACATTAAGATATGTGCTTTTTAGATTAACTGTTAGGATTTTGCCACCATGGAAACAAGCTCACATTAGCTTGCGAAGGTGAGCTGAAGACAGCACCATGTAATACAAAATAAAATAATTTTGACTTGAGAGCATCCATGAGGTTGGGTTACTTTTTAGGGCAACATGGTATGACACATGGTACAAAAATGAGTGTTAACATATCTGCTGCTTGCAATACTGCCCCAAAATAGCCTAGAGTATCCCTCAGTATTTTGCTAGCGCCTTTTAAATATGAAAATTATTACATTTGCAGTTAAGTGGAGGTAAGCAACTTTTAAACTAGCTAGCATGTTAGCTAGGTAGTTTAAGTTAACTTTGCCCACTGCTCATTTATAAAAGCCACCACAAAAAAGATTGTTCTTAGTTTATCATGCGCTTTACATTGGTTACCAATAAGCCTCATATTGTTATACAATATTTTTTTGTCACTAAGCACCATCTTGGGGAAAAAAAATCAAGGCCACAATTGGCAGGCTAGAGCACTAATGCTAGCACGCAAATGTTAGCATGCTAATGCTAGCGCGCTACAGCTAGCCCACTAACTCTGACAGCCAGAAACAAACATTTATGACTCACTGTCCCTTTAACAACCCAAATAAAGAACATATTTTCTTGTAGTGGCTTTTCTAAAATGAGCAGGAATTAAAGTTAACATACTGTATTCTGTTATGATCAAGGAGTTAATACTAAGCAGCTAGCGTCCTAGCTGGCTAACTGTTAGCTCACCTTTGCAAGCTAATGTGAGCTTATTTCCATGGTGACAAAATACTAACAGTTAATCAAAAAAGCAAATACATATTTTAATGTCTGTAGTAGCGGACTAGTGTAAACTAAAGCAAAACTTTAAAGGGGCAATAAGCGAAATTCATCATTTCTAGATTGAAGGAATTAAAAAATTGCTATGTGAAGAACTAGAGGTGTAATTTCATCTGGAGTATAGCATGACCTCACACACCCTCTCTGTGTTGATCTCCAGCCCATTGTTTACAAGCCGGTCCGGCTGCGTGCTCATGTACTTCATGTGAATCCCCCCCCCCCTCCTCCTCTCGGAGCCCTTGGCCCTCCCTCCCTATAAAACGCTACAGCCAGTGAGCAATGGCAGCGGTTATTTTCAAAATGAAATGGCAGAGAGCAGAACGTCCACCTGAAGAAGACCAGGATCTGACATTACCTCTAAAGAAACAACGGTTGTTGGTGAAGAAGTTGTCGGATAAAGAAAGGGAGAGAACTTGGATTAACATTGGCTTTGCATTTCCAAGGTGGAGAGCACTGCGAGAGCTAAAGGGGCTACAATCTGACTCTGAGCTAGTTCTTCTTCTCCTGGACAGGTACAACATAAAGTCAAATGTCTGTTTTAATTAGTGTTACAGTAACGTTAGGCACATGTCGCTATGTCGATTCAATTAAATTTAATGTTACAATTGTAGCATGGGTTAATGTCCAGAGCTTCGGTCCCAGCAATGGGTCAAGCGTTTCGGTTGTGTTAGGTGAGTAGCCCGGCAGCCCAGCTAACGTTTGCAATTAGCATTGTAAAATGTAGCCCGGCGGGCAGTCTGGCGGCTGTGTTTAGCTATTCCCCTGCCTACTTCAATGATGATGGTACCTGTAATAAATGTAATATATTTGCTGAGATGGAGGCGAGGCTCAGTGACTAGAAGAGCTGGTAGAAGCGCTCCATAGCTGCAAGCTACTCCAGTAGCTCTAGTGTTAACTGTGGGAGCTAAAGCTAACATTCCTCTCTTCTCCGTGGAGAAGAGTTGGAATGTTAGCATAGCAGCCGACTAGTGCTAAGGCTAACGTCCCCACGCCAGAGCTCGCCGGAGCCGAGAAGCAGGCTCCTGGAACGTTAGCATAGCAGCCGACTAGTGCTAAGGCTAACGTCCCCACGCCAGAGCTCGCCGGAGCCGAGAAACAGGCTCCCGGAACGTTAGCATAGCAGCTGACTACTGCTAACTCTAACGCCGAGAGCTCCGACTCACTGAGCCTGGCGGAGAAGCGTGAGCCCGGCTCCCGGCTCAGTTGGGTCGTTAGCGTGACAGCCGAGTAAGTGCTAATGCTAACAGGAAAGCAGGGAAATAGCTAAACACAGCAGAGACCGAGAGTGAGTGAAAGACATTGCTAACTGCTAAACTAAGTTGGCTGTTCAGGTTTTATTTCCTCGCCCCTGTGGTGAGTGAATCTGCCTACAGTGAAAGTGGGGGCTAACCGGTGCTTCCTCCTCAGGATCCACTTCACTCAGCTACTAACACACCCAGTTAGTTGGGGGGGGGGGGCTCATGACACACTTTGTTTTGCTCTACAGGCAGTGCACAACAGCGAACCTAACGGTGTAACGATTTCGCTTATTGCCCCTTTAAGTTTTTGTCTCATCTTGTAATTTGCGCCTCTGCCTAAACAGCAGTTGTGTACATATTTTGCAGGGCACTGGCAGCAGGGCGCAATTTGATGACATCACAATTTTGATTGACTGAGGCAGCTGCATACAAAATGTTGTTCTCAGAACAACAACCACTTGGCAAAATCTTGGCTAAGCTGTAACATTAGCTAGCTGGCAGTAAATGCACACTTCCTTCTGCATGGTAATAGAGTTGACAGGTGTAGTTTGGTAGAAAGAAAATAGTTCCTACATGAAACTGCTCTCAACAAGGTCTGTGGATTATTTTGAGTAACCGGATTGTTATTTCTGGAAAGAGACATTGCTGTTGAGTTTTTTTAAATGCATATTTTGGAGCTTGAGCTCCACATGCTGATTTAGGTCCCTTATATTGGAGAAAAGGCAGACATCTCTACTGCCGACATCTCCAACACTACACAGCTCAAACCAAAACCAAAAGATTGATGAATACCAGTACAGGTACGTGGGAAAATATGTATTTTTGACTTGGGGGTGACCTGTCCTTCTAAGTTGCAGGTTCTTTTGAAAAAAAAAAAAAAAGATGACACTATTATTAAAGATTCAAATCTTCAATTATTAGATTATTTTTTTTAATTGAATGCTGGAATTATGTACCTAACTGTTCACTCATCCACAGAAACATGTACATGTGCTCACAATGACTATAATTACAATTTCTCAATATTTAAAGCTGTGCCGGCGCGACTTGATTGAGTCTTGAGCCTTCTTTCCAGCCACAGCATTCATTATTCATATGATTACATGCTTTCTGACCTTCTCTCGCCTATCTCTCTTATTACTTCTCTTTATCTGTCTATCAGGCAGGCTCTCTCATGCACACATACAAGACAAAAGCCGCACTGAGACTATTTTCAGTCTAAATTATTAATGCCAAACACTGTTAAAAAAAAGAAAAAAAGAAATCACAGTCTGGAGCACAGGTGTCTGTGTACATGATACCTACAATGAACATAAGTCATATGTGCACAATCACACATGCATGTTCATTAAGTGAGCTGAGGTGTATTTACCCACATCCCATGCTGCCTTGCTGTTTCAGCCGGCATTGATAGGCGCGGTCTGCTCTCTGCATTTCCATCGCTCTCTCCCCTCCCTCTTCTCCACCCACCCTCATTTACGCTCAGCACAGTAAGGACATCTCTCACCAGTCTCTGCTCTCTCCACTACATCTCTCTCCTCCTGGTTGCCTTTTACCTCATCCTCTCTTCTTTTGAAACTATCTATTATACT
The DNA here is from genome assembly GCF_041903045.1 of Epinephelus lanceolatus. Classification (NCBI taxonomy): domain Eukaryota; kingdom Metazoa; phylum Chordata; class Actinopteri; order Perciformes; family Serranidae; genus Epinephelus; species Epinephelus lanceolatus. The sequence goes on from NC_135738.1 coordinate 25,486,449, forward strand.
CTCCTTTATTTGCTTCACTCTCTGCCCTTGTCTCATACTGATGATATATGAGGCAGGGGATCAGCCTAAAGGGGATCTCTCTACGCTGGATCTCTGAGTGGAGGGGAGAGGTGAGCGTCTGTCTTTCCCACCACAGTGGAGGAGTGCTTTAGACTGGGGAGCATCACTGATGCAGGTTACATCCAGTGGAGCAGCGACAGGACAGCCTCAGGAGAAAGAGAAAAGACCAAAAACCCACGTGCATGCCTGGATGTGCTTTGTGTTGTGAGGAGAGTAGACTGAAAAAGGGAGGCAGAAGGCAGCAACAGAGGGAGGGGAGCATTTAGTAAGAGGCGCCCGAGTCACTGGGGTTTGGGGGAGGTGGGTGTGGGGTCTGCGGGGAGTGTTTTAAAAGTGAAAGGAGGAGTGGGGGGGTGGGTGGGTCTGCTCCCAGATCAAAGAACTGGAAGAAGGAGGACTGCTTTTCCGCTCAGTCTGAAGAGTCGCAGAGAGACTGGGGAGTCACAGGCTCTCCAGGGACTGTGGCATTACAATTAGAGACCAGAGGCTGTCTGCAGCACTGACTGAGAGGCAGAAGGAGGTGGGTAAGGACACAGAGTGGGAGGGTCAGTCAAAGGACTTGATCTGGACAGAGGTGAGCTTGCTTCCTGGGTGAAGACTCCGAATAAGAGGAGCAAGGAAGAGGATAACGAAGAGAGTCCTTCTATGAAATTGGCGGTGTTCCCTTTTCACAAGAATCCATAAGAGGATCCCATCATGGCTGTCCAACTCATGCCTGAATCAGCCGTGTGTTTGCTCATGGTGAGTCTTGCAGGTTTATAGTATTGCCGGCGCTGTCTACTGTCTGTCTTTGTTTCTTTCTTTCTCTGCTGTGGCTCTCCATCACTCTCTCCTCACGGCAAACGCTCATGCAGCCACTTATGCAGGAGGTGAGCTGCTGTCATCTCATTAAAAAGGATGTTGCTTGTTTGCTCCTCCCCTTTACTACCATCTACAAGCCTGAAATGCTTCGATAACTTCCTAGTGAGACTCCAAAGCTGCTGTCTATACTAAAGAAACAGCTGTCTTTTGCATCCAACTCGGGAAAACTCAAGCTTTTGTCTAACTCCTCCACGTGTTCAACTGCTGCAGTGGTGAAGTGTGGGAGAAATCCCTCACAGACTACTGCAGGCATTGGGATGCAGTGCCAAACATGGTTTCTGTACATGTCGGTGACAGATGTCATTTGATGTATCTTATTATATGGATGTAAAAATTGCATGTGTGTGTTGTGTGTGAATAAGTTGCTAAAGTGGTGTGTTCTGTGTGAGTGTGTGTGAGATTTGTGTGCGATCTTCAAGACTGAATTGATTCAATTAGACACTATAGAGAAAACAGTTTTTCTGCATCCCATTGTAGATGATTTGTAGGATCTTGTTAGTGTAGAGTCCAGTCCCTCACTGACATGAAACAGATTGGTTTGGCTTGGCCTGGTTCAGATCTGGCCATAGAGAGCGATGAAATAGAAGCACACAGCATGCGTAAATCCACTGAACTCCTCTCTCCCCTCTGTCCGGCCGCACAGTGAAACAATGGCAGTGTGGCTTTGCTGCATGTGTGGAATACAGATAAGGCACGGACCCCCTCTTCTAATAAGCTTCAATGGACTGAAGGTACACACTGTATGCAGGGTGACTTTGTATGAGAGAGCATGTTCTGCTCATTCTCATTCTATAGTGTTGGCATTCTGCAGTCCCAGGGGGAGTCATGCATCGCTGCACTACCTGCTATCTCCACCTGTCATGGCTGTCTGTTACTATGGCGATAGGCCATGCACCCCACTCAGGGGAGACGCAGTGGTAAAAGGAGCAGGGTGGGAGAAGAGTGTATGATGGACAGGGCAAAGGGAGAGAGGAGAAAAAGGAAGTGTGAGTGATGAGGGCAGGAAGAGGAGGAGAAGGAGAGGTTGAAAAAAGGAGGCAAAAGTGAAAGTGGGCTTTTATTCCCACAGAAAGTGGCACACTAGGACACATATTATCACCTTAACCATTGTCCCCTTTAAAATAGACTTATCCTTAAGGGATTATTCTGACCTTGTTTGGCATGGAGACAAGAATGGGTTCATGTGTTGGCAGTTAGTGTCCCTTAAATCCATTTTACTCTGCATATGTTAGCATTAGCATAGAGGGCGTTCCCTTACAAGTGCTCTTACTGTCATAGCTGACAGCTCATGCTGTCATGCCAGATTTTGCGTCTGTCACCCCAGCTCGCACAGCAAAACTAGCTTACTGTCACAACTTTTTACACTCACCTTTTCCATTTATGATAATAGCCACGCATCTTCGATTTTCTCACCATTCAGAGCCGCTCTTCACCGCTTGGCATTGAGTGAGACACTTCAATATGGACGTCACTGGCTCTTTTGGTGTTTTCTTTGGCAGAGGTTTGTTTGCGGCTGTCGAGCTCACAAAAGCCAAGGAATACCACCACTTAAATCTGGTCTGTGTTGAATTTCCTTTTAAACACAAACTGAAAAAGATTGACATTGGATAAGTAATTTCAGAGCTCAGTGGTTTGTTCACAAAATCCACAGCATTTGTATTCACGCTGACAAGTTCAGAGCTTGAACCTATCTCAATTATTAATGGGAGTTTATGCAGCACGTGTGTGTGTGTGTGTGTGTGTGTGTGTGTGTGTGTGTGTTTGTCAATGAGCCAAGATTAATATTGATCATGCTTCCTGCCTCTGTGTGTATTAATATTTTAGGTGAATAAGTGATTATCTCCTGCAGTAATTACAGGAGCTGCTTTAATGAGCATAATTCACACTGACAGCACAATAAACAACTCGCATCACCCACATCAAACATTCACAAAAATAATTTCCATAGATGGACAGCACTCACCAAGTCTGAGCAGGAAGTGACCTCATTCAGTTATCACAAAGAGGACAAATTGTTTTTTTTTTACCATGCACCCGTTATGGCTGATACTAATAAATAAATGCAGTAAAATGTGTTTTAGTTCTCTTCTGGGGTTTATTGGTCTGGAACTAATGTGATTGGCCCAGACATAAACTAGCTCTGCAATAAAACAGTGTTCTTATGTCTGTCTGTCAGAGACTGGGCCAGAAGGGGAGACTATTGTATGAGAAATATCGCTAGGATCTTAATATTGTTATGAATGGTTTAGATCAATAAAATACTATTACTGGGAGGAGAAATTGATTAATGAATCTAAGGGGAATGATACTCCTTTTTTTAAAAGCACTTCATCTGAACAGATTCATTAAATATGGGCATATTTCATAGGCACCAGGAGGAATTTCATGCCAGTCGTATCTAAATGGGCATAGCATCTTTCTCTCTGTCTGCCCGCTCTGATGGGTTTCTGTTTTAGCAAAGGATGAAGAGATCAATAACCAGTCTGTCTCCAGCTAAGACGCACCGAGACATGCTGTCATCTGATATTGGCACAGATCACAAACTAGATGGTATCGCTTGACCTCAATGGGATGTGTTATAGCGTTACCGCTGAGATCTCTATCACAGGGATTTTGCATGTCTCCAAGCTTTAGCTCTCACCTACAGTGGAATGTGTGACTACTGCAGAAGACTGGTGACTGCTCTGATGCTGGACCTGTGTGATTACATACAAGTCTTTCATTTTGGGGTTCATTCTAACATGTTCGCTCTTGATTGCAGGATTCCTTTTGTGTGTTTAATGGGAACTGGAGCAGCTATAGTCTTTGCCACCGTGCTCAGCACTGAGCTGATTAGCTCCGCTCTTTGGGGCTCGGAGAAGAGCAGCCATCTCTAAGATGGATATACCTGGGGGGGGGGTGCCTGATACAAAATACAATGCCAAAGAGGTGCCTTAAACCTGCACATTTTGATGAGCATAGAGGGTAAATAACAGCAATGAATACAGACTAAAACCCAACAACACCTCAAAGGCTCCAGTCAGAGTGTTTTTGATGCAGCAAATCCCGGATTTACCATAAATTGAACACACACTGATAAAGTGTCACATGGAATCATAATGAGAGACAGAGATGAGCCTGTCAGAAAAATGGGAACACAGTTTATCTCAGTGTTCAGCTCTGGCTCATCTTGTTTTATTTTTGTGGATCTCTTGTTCTGTCGGAGCAGCTGTCTTCTTCCATATGCAGGGGCAGTTGATCAATATGCATTTTGCTATCTGTTACACTGGGCCCAGCGAATACAGCTGAAGGAAAGCAGGGCAAGTTGGTATCTTGACACACACAGAAGCTAAGTGGATTATCTTCATATTGCTGGAGGGTTCTGCTCTGCATAGAGTGAGGCAACAGCAGCTCTCAGCTTCACTGTTCCTCAGCGATACAGCAGTGGACATGTTCTGTATCTTCCCTGCATGAGAAATACTCCTGTGCGTCGTAGATGACATCATCACACGCCTGCCAAAGCAATTATTACTACAAGTGCGTGGCTTGAACTTTGCCCGTTGTAAAGTCATGTTGATAACCTGATAATGCAGGTTGTTACTTATACTTGGGCAAGCATCCAGCGAGGAGCCATTTTGAAAGACAGGCAACCCAAAAACAAAGACCTTACACTGCCCTTCATGTTGGCGTCCATGTCTCTTCATTACTGTCCCTCATTCAATTATCCTGTCACTGAGGATGGAGACCAGATGACTCAGTGTGATCCAGCCAGAGGATTCATTCAGCTGTAATCAAATCACTGCTCTGTGACATGATGTGGCTACTGACTGTGTGTGTGTGTGTGTGTGTGTATACATGTGACTTAATTGCAATGTGCATTAGCTTGCGTCAAAATAAGTGTGTAGCCCTAAAAACTTGGCACAATGAAACATGAGTTATAATAAGTGTTTGAGGATTATTTCTTCCCAATATAAGAACATCATTGTAGTTTCCACTCCTGAGCTGATGCACCCTATGATAGAGCAGCCAGTGTACACATGGAGGAGGGCTGAACAGTATGGGGGAGGGTTAGCAGAATGACATCATACTGAGATAATTGATTACTGCCCGGTAACAATGGCAGAGGAGGAGAAGCTGATAACATTTTGTGTATGTGTGTATCTGTATGTAACCGTGGACATTTAGGTACTTTTGGTGCATCTGGTTGGAGCGTGCACATTGAGTACAGTAATTCAGATGTAATCTTTTAGGCAAATGCTATGAGTCAATGTTTCACTTTTAAATCAACCTAAATTCCCCTCCTAGGTGCACAAAAACAAACATGAATACACACAGAAACACACGCCTTTATATTACTAGCAGAACCGAAAGTAATCTTGAGGTTATTCAGCTGAGCCACTTTACACCCTGCATAGACCTCTTCCTCTTATGGGTAATTAGTATGAACGAGAAGCTCAGGCACAGGTGGTATTTCATTATTGCTCTTTTTTTATTATCAATAATTAATTGTCTCATGATATGCGACTTTATGTTCTTGTCCTACTAGAGAAGTCTCATGCTTCTCCTTTCTCTCAACTTCCCTTTTTCTTATTTTATAGAGTATAGTATAAATAAAATGTGAATAATTTTCCAGTTAATCATTTTCCTAAAGCTGCAGTCTGACTGCAGAACAGTCATGCTTGAGTGATGTTGGGAGCTGGTTCTGCTGATGTCAGCAAACTAAAGCTCTGGAGTTGCTGCAGGGGGAAAGAAACACTTTTACTTTACAACAGGAAAAGAAATGCCCTTTGCACACCACATCATGCTATGCTTGTTTAATACACCTGATTGAAAGTGAAACTGCTACTGTCTCTAAAAACTCTCTGGCCTACCTCTTTAGGACCAATTTATCACATTGATGTTTGATATTTCTGTTGTCGTTTTTGTTTTGTTTTCATTGTTTAGTGCAGTGTACCTATGTGAGTGCATATCACTGACCTGCAAATCACTTTTCGATGACACAATACACCTTTTTCACGGCAGACATTTTGTGTCACTGTGGGAAAAGCACAGGTGTATTTATTAACATTAATGATGGCTGAATTCCACTCAGGGGAGGTCCTGGTGTTGTGTATGCTGGCTCACTGGAATAGCACTGAATGGAACTGAACCTTCATTAGTGTCATGGATTTCACCTGTGCTTTTCCTACTAGTCAAAGACCCTGCTTAGACCTGGTATTAATGTGTGTTTTAGGTGATTTGATCACAATTGGACAGCTGAGACACATCGCCATTCACACCTTCTATCAACTCCATCATGTGTCTCCAGCTGACCACTTGTGTATAGATTACGTTACTGCCCAACACACAGTTATTACATCCACACTTTTGCTAGCTGCTCTGTAGCATGGATGTTAGTCACATTAGTGGTTGTGTCTGTACAGCTGGAGATATCACTGTCAGCAGAATTCAACACGTCTCCTTCCATAGGACAAAACAACCTGGTCTTACTCCAGTTGAAAAACGGCACTTGGTCAGTGACTTGTCAGACACAGATGAAAAAAGCTGTCCTTTCATGTTGGCATGATATGCAGCTGTTTACCCTTATGGTTTAATGGTGCCCGACGGCAGTTGGGGGAACGCGGTGGGACAACAACTAAAGTTAAGGCAGTGGAAGTCCGAGTAGGGTCCGAGAAGCCGTTGTTCGCTTCCCGTAAGATTATAAAGACAAACCCTTTTGTTTTTTCCTCAACCCAACCATGTGCTTTGATGCCTAAACCCAACCACGTGCACGTGTTGTCAAATCAAGTGCGTTTGTCATTGAAGGAAAAAACTTCAATTTGTTGTTTTGTACCAACGTATTGCGCTTATTTTGAAAGGCATTGTATGCAAAACAGACACAGCATGTAACAGGCAGAAGTTGACACGGCATCCTAGAACTTCAACAACCAATGCTCCCAGGGTACCTTGCACGGCGTATGTGGACGTGGAAAGTCTGTGACCAAACGTCGATATGTGATGAGGTTGGAGTGAGAATGTGTTGGGCAAAAATGATGGATAGTCACACAACGCTTTTTGCCAACTTGACATAAAATGGGGCAGTTATAGAGCGTTAGTGCGCTGTAACCAAAACAGTCACCACATCCTCAGGCATTTGTGTTTACACTATAAAAGATAGTTTCAAATGCGTCCCAGATCACCTCGGCAAGTGGTTTGAGTGATAGAATCACAATGCGTCTTTGTGGTCGTTTACACTTGTATTTGTGCTGTCCATTTGGGGTCGGATCACAGAAGATGCATATTAATACTAGGTTGAAAAAGGGCCAACATTTGTGGAAAACAGGTGTATCAGGTGGTTGGGAAGGTTACTTTTGAAATGTAGCCTAATAGGTAACAGATTACTAGTTTCCCTGTTAAACATGTACCATTAACAGTTAATGCAACTATTTTACTTCTTAAAAGTAAATCAGTACATTTGATTACTTTTCTAACAATTTTTTTAAACTGGACAATAAAGCTGAATAATGTCCAGAAATAGACCTAGCAAAAGAAGGCATGCCTACATGGTGAAAAGGTGCAAAGCAGCAGATTGAATGAATTTGAATAATTAATAACTGAATTTAATTAGCCTGCATTTTCTTTGTAGTAACGGTGACATATTTGCCTACACTTACATTTATTTTTTCCCTAATTTAATTAGGTGTACGTAGTTAGTCCCCAACACTGCAGGTGAAAGAGATATGAGAAGAACAAGTGGAGAAGTGGAAGTTGCTGAATTTTACTTAGGCCTTAGTATGCAAGGAAGTTAGGCTTTATCTGTGGTTTAAGACACTTAAAACGACGTGTTTGTCTCTTACACAAAAACTGCAGCAGGCCTGAATTAAGCACCAGCGTTTTATCTTCAAGGTTAATCGATTACATAACAGACATGCTTACTGCCCAGTTGTTAGCTAACATTACTAAAGTTGTTATGGCTAACGTGTTAGCTAACCTACAGCAGAAATGGAGCATCACTATCATCACACAGCCACGGGAGTGCCGCCACCTGAAAAATGTAAGTGTGATATTTATTTTTCTTTTAACTCTGGTTTGGTCTCTTCCAAGTCCTGGGGAAAACATTTGTCTTTGCTAACTGCTCGACTTTCCCAACTTGCGAACTTTGGCTAACGTTGGCTAACGGCTAACTTTGGCTAACAGCTATCGTTAGCTAGCAGCTAATGTTGGCTAGCAGGTGCTGCTTGATGCTGGACAGGTAAGGTAGTTGTATTTCAGCTTCTCTGTCAGAAACACCAGGATTCAACAACAGAGTTGACACTGAGTCATTCAATAACTCTATGTGCCGACCATTATTTTAAGACAACGAACTTAAAAAGCCAAATTGAGTTTCTCATTATGAATGACCACCTCCTTTTGATTTAATGGCACTATAAAAAAAATTGATTACTGCAAGTTTATGCTGCTTATTACATATTTAGTTGCGTCAAGGTTGAATGTAAAACCATTTGCTGATTCCACAAAGTCATGAACAGAGCTCAGGTTTGATATTGATTGGAGCTTTGATTCTCCTGTGAACAGCTTTGAAAGCTGCCCATGATCACAGTATTGATTGACCTATCTACGATCAAAGGGGTATCATCAAGAAATTCTGCTTCCGGCTGGATTTGGTTGTAACTTTTGTTCGTTACAGATGTTAAACAATATTTTTGTTTGTTTTGGATTTATTAAGTTGCTAAGAATTTTACCTTTTCTAGAGTAGGAGGAAGAGAAAACGTAATGTAAATGAGAGAAAAAGAGAGTAACCGAGAGGAAGCGCAAATGAGAGAAAAGGTTCTCACTCCTCACCACATGCATAAATGTATAAGGGTTGATGAATGTGTGTGTGTGTGTGTGTGTGTGTGTGTGTGTGTGTGTGACCACAGTATACCATTAAATCTTATGTGCTGTTTACCCTGCAGCCTGTTTAAGGACTATTGATGAGCTGCAGAGGTGAAGGAGCCTCAATTCTAATTGACTTCACTAGAGTATCTGCTCGCTCAGCTGTGGTCATTTGTGTGTGTGTGTGTGTAGCCAGGGGAAGGTCTCAGGTGTGAATCTGTGAAGTGTTTGCACTGTGTGTGTGTGCGTGTGTGTACAGTGCATCCCCTCCTGCATGTTAATGTATGCGGCAGGCTCTCAGTGGAGTGTGACAGCGTTCCTTGTGCGTTTAATGGCTGGCCGGCTGGAAGCGAGGTTATCAACTAAGCTTATCTTGCATAGGTGATGTGAAGAAGGGGTTAATGAAACAGCCATTAACGAGCAGGATGTGACCCAGCGTGTGTACCCTGGCAGATGCTCATCAAAGTCTGCCATTGATTCCCTGTGCTCTGTCTCTGCCTTCATCCTGATGTTTATTAGAGCTCTCCATCTCTGCTCTGGCTACCTCTGCAGGTGCATTGACATGTGCTGAAATTGCTTAGATGAAACAAGGCTCGCTAATTATGCAGTTCTCGGGTCGATGGCGATGTGGTGTATGAGTTTGTGCATAAACGTTGGCTGAAATGTGTATTTGCATTCACTGTACAATACTGGCCATTTCATTGATTGAACAGCAGCACAAGAAGGAGCCCCATCTTTCTTTCCTTCTCGCCCACACACATCTATATTTACACACTACCCGTATACTCACACATGACCTACTATGCTGCACGGTGCAGTCAATCAGTGCTTCTTGAGCAAACAGACAGATATGTTTAGATGAGATTCTTGCACCGACTTTAGGAGAATCTCATCTTATTTCAGTGGGCTGGCAAGATATTGCCCTCAGCAAAGCCCACAGATGACATTTATCTGACAGCTGTCCCCTTTAGAAGGTCAAGCTGCTGTGGAAATAAACCTTTCAGGGTAGATAAATGAGTGTTTTCTGCTCGGTGTTGCAGCATCAAAACACGATAAGCTCAGTGCATTCCAGTTTAATCAATCATAGCCGAATCTGAGGCAAGCCTCTGGGTATGGTATAGGTGAACTGCATTTACCAGCAGAGAATGAGGTCAGATAGTGTAGTCTGTCTACTGCTTTTTGTGTCTGGTTGTGGATGTCATCTCTTGCTTTGATCTACGTGAAACGTCTGTGAACACATTTATTATTAGGTATGTTTTTAGGTACCATTAGGTCACTTTTGTAGTAAGAAAGAAGGTAAAATAGATAAGGTTAGATTCACATTTCTTGTCTTCTGCTTATGCTGCATGCCAGTTTTAATGTAATGAATACATAAATTATTTTCCAGGGCAATGGTGTCACATTTGCAAGGTGCCACCTGTCACATGTGCCAGGATGCAGGTTTAGGGGAGGGGCGGCAGGGTGGCATGGGAGGCGGAGAGTAGCAGAGGCACCAGGCGGTCTGATTGGCTCGCCATCTGTCTCTGGGACCGAGCAGATGTCTGAGTAGAAAGACCAATCTCTATTTGCTTGCAAGTTCACTTTCTCTCCCTTTGTGTGTATTTCTCTCGCCATCAATGTATGCGTGTGTATAAGGGTGTGTATAATTTTGTGTGTGCACTACAGTGCGCACGCTTCTGACGTCTCACACTCTGGTTGACACAGGTCCCAGTGGGGCCGATTGTACTCCATATGGAGCGAGTTAACAAAGAACAGGTCCTTGTCATAATGAAGAGCTGTCTTGTTAGTAGCACTTACAGGAAAGACAGCCAGAGGGAACAGATATGACCTGTGAATAGCTTAAGCATCACTTAACAAACATAAACTTCTCCTTTTTATTGATCAAAATGAGAAGGTGAGAGATGGACTTTGTTTTAATCCCTTAACCACCCTGTCACTTCACAGTCTTTTGCACCAGATTTCCACTGGCCATCAGGATTACCCGAGAAGCGCTAACAATTGCTTGTTAAAATCTTAATTGGCAAAGGCAGACAAGCTAAAATTTCCAAAATACAATGCACATTAAGTACACACAAATGAGGGCTGAGGGACCTACTGTTTCCATTTTGCTTTGCTGAAATAAAGCATGTGCCTAACAGTGAAACCAGAGAAGGGGGCCCACAAGCACCAACATCCTGTTACAGCAGGAAGCGACATGGTTTCTGACTTTCCACATTCAGTAGTTTGAGTAATGTGGAGCTGAATATTAAGAAACAGACTGCTACTATTGTTACATCTGTTTCTGCCTAATTAATGGTCTCATAATAAATAGTGACATTTTTTCATTTTTTTTACATTGTGATTGAGCTTATACAGATCATATCTTTCACTTCTAGAGACAAAAGTGTGACCTTGGTTTCCCTAGAAACACCTGCCTCACTGCAGATCATTTTTGAAAAGATTTTTAATGCCCCCTTTAATGCTCAGTACAAAAGCTATTCAATTAATTAATACATAAATACCCTGAAGGTACTTAAGGTATGACACCAGTGTCATGGTGTATCTTAGCAGGTCTTTGTAATAATGTATAGTTGCCCTTTTTTGCATTTTTATGGTTGACTTCTCGGATACATGACACATGACATGACAAGTAGTTTTACTTTGTGTTTTACGTTGCTTGTTTTAGAGCTGTACATTTTTATTCTGTATTTTTTTTCTATGTTTCTGTGTTCTGGATAGATAAAAGAAATAAAAGAAAGAAACATACATACAGCAGGGTAAAAGACAAGAAATGCATACATATACACATATTTATATGTACAAAGTAGGAATAACAATGATATCCGGTGACATTACCTGTGTGTATTTATGATTTATGACTGGAATGTGCATGAGTGGTAGGTGGCTGTATATAAAGAGGAATAGTGGTGTGTAATATGGAAGTGCTTCTGCTTTGAAACATGATAGCAGAGCTGTGACAGGATTTAGAAAAGTAGCGGGGGGATTTTACCACCACGCACATTTTACAGATGATTCACCGTGGAGCAATGACGGAAGGAAGATGATGAAAGAGCGGGACACATGCAGTCAAGTGTTTATTGTAGCTCCTCTTGTCTGCCTCTAGAGGGAGATGAAGGCCTTTGAATCAGATCCAAGTGACGTTCTCCATTAGAAAGACTAAAATCTGCTTTTAATGATGCTTCATGAATTTTGCAAGGTTTATTGGATCCCTGGGGGTTGCAGGAGATGTAGTGTGTCCGTGTATTCCCCTCTGTCCTTTGAATGGCATTTCCACAGGTAATCTGAGCACAGTTGCGTAGTTAAAACGTGCAACCCCTGCAGTTATGAGCAGGTCAGGGAGCAGGAAGGTCAACAGTGGATGCTTCTGCACAGCATGTTACTGTAAATGGCATCTCCCCATGAGTCTGTTCTCATTTGTAGACACACACACACACACACACACACACACACACACAGGCTAAAAGCAGTTCACGATTGTTACCATTAAATGAAGTCTGTTTTTTGTCCTACTTAACACAGCTGGGCGTTGCTACTAGGCCGACAGGCTGATATGACTGATTGATGACTGATATCAGAGCTGCTGATTTTAAGCATTACACGACCTTAGCCACACTAATCCCCTCTGTAATGCATAATATATTACCCTGCAGACACACACAGCCAGCAGCCCATATAAGCATTGCTTCAAAGACACATCTCATCTAAGCATATGCACTAATTTTTACCAGATCTTGTGTCAAAATTATTCAAATAAGATAAAATAGAGAAACTGTAGAGGCAAAAGCCCACCAAACTATGTGAATCATTTATCCATAGAGGAAGAACTGAACATGCATGCTTTTTAAGGCACTGATTCCAGGAGAAGCTGCCCAGTTCGCCCACAGTCCTCCGGTGCTGACCACTGAGCAGCTTCACTTGAGTTCCTTGCACATAAGGTCATCTCAACAGCTGCTAATGGGGCCTTTATCAGGCCAGTCCAGAGCTGAAAGCTTTAAACATTTAAAGTCTGCTCCTGCAGCCTCTAGGCTACTGCTGCTGGTGAAACGTGCTCTCATTGTCTCAGTCTGCCCAAGAGAGATCATGAAATATTATATGGACTGAGCACAAGGGCAAAGGGCACACTCATATTTATCTCTGTTCCCCAATCCTTTATGTCATGTATGCTTTCATCTCCTCCTCATCTCCCGCTCTGATGTATGACTGTGTCCTCTAGATTCATTATTCAAAGGGATAATCCATTCCAAAAGAGGAGACGATTAAGTGCAGACAGATAATGTTCCAGTAAAGGTCCTAGTGTTTCTGCTGTTGAATCATTAAAATCTGTAGATGTCTTTTTGTGGTGAGACGTTTAGGGTGTATAATCACACACATATAGGGTTTCCATCTCATATTTAGTTGCCTTATTTTCTCCACCATCACTTCTGCTGCTCTTTAATTTAGGCTGTTGCATTCAAATTAGTAGGGATGCACCGATATGGATTTTTTTTCAACAGATAATAATAACCGATAACTTCCTGCTCCTCATGGCCAATAACTGATACGATAGTCGATCATTTCACATTTTTGTGTTTAAAAAGAAGTGTATAACCTGAAGTTTATGTACACCTGAGGGTAAGAAAGGCTGACTTAATATTCCGTAGCTAAATCAAACCAACATCACTATTGCCAACACAACAAAAACAACAGTTTTGATTCTTCTGTACCTGCTGACATTAGGCTGTGAAAAAGAGGGAGAGTTTCTGGGGTATTGTCAAATGGCCTACCCTAAACGCCCCCATATAACCTTACACTACAGATGAACATAATCAATATGAGGATGTGAAAGTTCACAAAGATTCCCCTCACACATTAACACTCAACTCAGACAAACAAGTGGCTGTGTCTCACACAAATGAGCCAGAGAGGTGACGATACAAATAATTGCCAACTGTAGCATGACATGGCTAGTGATAGTTAATACGTTTAACAACAGAGTATAGCCTTTTAAAAGTTTGTGTTGGTTGGAAGCTGCAGCTGCTAATTAGCTCGTGCTAACACTCTGGACATGGTCCTTCAGCGCAGTGTCAAACATCTGTTGAGTGGTCGAAGATCAGACCTTCAGTGCAATCCTGTTGTCTTCCTCTGGAGCTGTGAAAGACGTCCACACCGCAGCATGTTTTGCCCCTTACACAGCATGCTACAGTTGCTGTTCTTCTTCCTCTCTTTGTGTTTAAAGGTTCATGTATCGCCACCCACTATGCCAGGTGTGTAGATGCTGCCCTTGTTAAGTCGATGGAAGCAGTCTGGCTTTGTATTATCAGTGCTATTTATCGGCTATGATTTTAATTATCAGGAATAATGCATAACTATAAAAATGTCCCATTATCAGCCAATAATTTATCGTCTCAATATATATTGTGTATCCCTACAAATTAGGGGTGTTGAGATGTACCAGTATTAATGATAACAGTGCTATTTAAAGATGAAATATTGATATCATGTTAATATTACAAATATCATAATAATGTAGCCTAAATAATGGATGTAAATAGTCCAGCACCTGTTAAATATTTCCTGTTGCTTTTTGTTCTCACTTTGTCTCCATCTGGATGCTTTTTCACGATCCATTAAGTGCAATTGCTCTTTTTGTAGGCTACATTTTTGTATGGCTCTGGTCACAGATTCTTTCTTCACCTCCCTGATCTTGTATTTTGAGTGTAATTCATTTGCCCAAAAAGAAACAAAACACACAGTGAAAACAACGTAAAGATGAATTTGACTGACAGCATTTTGTTTTTACCAGTTTTCTATAGCTATCTCTCTTGTTCCCAATAATTGTAAAGTGAAAATCTGGTATCTTTCCAGTGTTATTCAAATGGAAATATATAAAACTCTTTTGATTATAACAAGTATTAAGAGCCATTCAGAGTATCTAAAGGTAATACTTTAAACTACTTCTAATGTTGGATTAGTATGCATCTACACAGGCTTAAAGATATCCCTGTAGATATCACAATAGTGACATCTGTTGAAGCAGTATTTGTAGCAAAGATGATTTACATTCCTCTCCATACTCTGCTGTTTGAATATCAGAGAGAAAGAAAGACAGTTAATAGTGTTTACCCTCAGTTTTGAATTTCTTCAGCTTCTTTATCAAATCCTGAAACACAAGAGTAATTTCCCTGCAAGAGTTATCATCAGTATCTGAATGACATGTTAATGGCTGCATGTTAGCGCTATAGACTCTTGGACAAGAATTCAATTATAGTGAGATCAAAAATACAAGACAACAAAGAGATGAATGCGATAAATAAAAACGTGTTTTTCTGTATTAATAT
Organism: Epinephelus lanceolatus; assembly: GCF_041903045.1. NCBI lineage: Eukaryota > Metazoa > Chordata > Actinopteri > Perciformes > Serranidae > Epinephelus > Epinephelus lanceolatus. The sequence goes on from NC_135738.1 coordinate 25,501,520, forward strand.
TCCAGCAAGTGATGGGAATCCAGATCTTATCATTATGCAGATAGCAGATTGAACTCTGTTTTTCCATTATCCGTCCTGTTATTGCATCTGCTCTACGCGCGTTTTTACATTATTCATGACAACTGGAGATTTAGCAAAGTTCAGATTTTGGCAAACAATATGCTAATTGATTCCTGATCCACTGTAATGTGAGTTTAAAGTGTCATACACCTTGTTGTATTTTAGTTGAATTTAGGGAGTACCTGCGTGCTTTGTTTGAGGTTCAGCAGCAGAGGGCAGTGTGTGAATGTGGGTGGGCGTTAATGTCAGGACTGGTACATGCAGCAGTGAGCGTCTGGCCATGCTTTGGGCATGTGTGTGAGTATACAACATGTGTCAGAGATATAAAAATAGGTCATGTTTCTGTCAGTGTCTGTGCCTGCAAACAAAATCAGTATGCTAAACATGCAAAGCCAGCGCTCTGTGTGCAATCAGCTCCACCGAACCATTATGTGAGTAATGACACATGATGGTCGATGATGAATTTTGGATAAGGGATGCGAAGATTGTGTGGCTGTTGACGCCGTAAGGACACAGCAAATGGTAATTTAGCCACGGTCAGTGCTCAACCATGCTGTCACTCTCTATGTGTCTCTCTTTCTCTCTCTCTGTGAGGCTTGCTGTGCTGTCTGCAGAGAATGCTGGTTGCCCCTGACAACAGTTGCTAGGAGACCAGTCTGGAGTGACTTCATAGCATCGGGTACGCTTCTACCGTGGCTCACGATGAATAAAACCAATTCACTACTCCTTCGAACACAAATGTGCACCTAAATGGAGGGGAAATACATCAATGTACACATATGTGGTGGTTTAGGAAGTGTTTTCATGTTGATGCTGCGCTGTAGGGGCGGTCGCATCCTGCACAAGCTCCCTAGCTGCTGTGAGATGTGCTCTTGTGGGAGAAGTGTTAAGTCTGATGGTGATGTTTTTGTTGAATCTGGCTAAAACAACACATTTTTAATCAGTGGGACCACAAAGGCAGCTGCTTTGGCGGATGGAAGTTATGGAAATGAGATTGATTAAATATTCTTTCTCTCTCTTTCTCTTTCTCTGTCGGTGCTATTCTCTCTTCCCCACTCTCTCTCCCAATCCCTTGTGTCCTTCTCTTGCAAAACCCTGCTCACATTACCCTCTACCATCCATCTTTCTCCCTCTCTAATTCTCTGTCTCTCTGCAGTAGTGAGATAAGATGCCCCTCTCTCTCTGAGCTGTGGTGAGGTGTGAGAGGAGAGGGGCTTTCCCTCTCTGCCTTTAACTACCTCCAACACTGCAGGCCGATGAGGGCAGCCACACATAGCAAATGTACATCTCTGTGCATATTGGTGGAGGACATTTCCTCCTTGTGTGTGTGTGTGTGTGTGTGTGTGTGCATGGGCGTATCAATGTGCATGTACAGCATGTTTCCTGGGATTGCTGTTTAATGAACTCTAGATTGGATGTCAGACAAATTCCCTCTGGCAACAATCAGCCCAGCTCTCTCAAACATAGCCAGGACCCTTGGCTCTGGGAATGGGCTAAAGTAGTTTCACACTCCAATATATCATAGTAAATCTCAGCCTTGGCCGACACCACACAGCAGTAACCAATTGCGTTAAAATCTCGTTGAAAGCTCCTGGAGCAGGGACAAAGCCCTCTCAGGTCTTTAGATGTTCAGTATGTGTGTGAGATTTTTTTTTTTTTTTAGGTATCACGGCCTATCAAGGCTGGAGTAATTCCTGGATTAACCCATCTACTGTACAGCAGCTTACCTCATGTCTCCACCAGGAATGAGGATTTTAAATGTTTAATGATGATAATGTGGTTAATTGATTTTAGACGGTAATTAACACTCTCCTTGGCTTACTACTTTAATCCTACAGATACATACCACATAGATCTGCCAATATTAATTTAGCAGATTGCTCTTTTGCCTCTGTAAATTACTTAATCTGGATGCTAAAATAGAAAATGGTACTTTAAGACTGTGTTGATGGCACGGACTAAAAAACTTAACAAACCATAAATTATTTTCCTATTGCAAACGTTTTGCCCAAATGTGTAAGGGTCCAGTCTATCTCATTTTCCATTGCACCACCCACAGAATTGACAATGATTGTTAACAGGCACACATCTTGTCTGTCCAACTCCCTCCTGAGTCGATGCTATTGGTCTGCATAGAGAAGAAGTCCCAACACGGCGTGCTAGAGTCGGCAGCGGTTTGCTCTCTAGTGGCATTGATTTAGCTGTAATGCTGTGACAGGGTTGCACATTGACTTATGGGTCTCTCTGTTCCCAGCCAGACACCTGGGCACACATGGTGAATAACGATGAATATGACTTCACTCTTTTTCTTTTTCTTTTTCTTCCTCTCCTCGTGTCTCTTTCTCTCTGTTATGCTCTGCCACAGGGCTGCCAACCTGCCTTTGTTTAATTTAGTCACCTGGGTCGCTGGACCAGGTTTTGATTCAGTCTTGTTTTAAAGTAAACACATGGCAGATATTCCCTTAATGAAACTCCACTATTGAAATATTAATTCAGTGTCAAATATCAAAACTAAATAAACTAACTAAACAAATGGTGTCTGGCTAAGTCAACAGCGGAGCGTTGGAACGGCCACAATGGCAGATGGGACAACAGATTAAAAGACCAAAAGACATCGGGTTGAAGTGTGGAGTTGGAGCGCCTCTAAAAGAAAGAAGAGAACCTCGCGAGCTCCTCTTAGTGCCATGATGTAGTTTAATTGATAATCATTGCAATTAATTCCTTTGTTTCCCCCCGTGAAGTTACAGTCTGTTTAGCAGCGGCTAATTACCTCAGCCCATTGGACGTCTGCTTTTTTGCAGTGTAATTGCAGCTCTCAGTAGAAACACAAACAGCCAGAGAAAATTACACACCATTTTCACATTTGTCCGTGATGTGGCTCGCGTATATTCGCTCAGAGCAAATGCTGCTGTCACGTTTGCTATTAGCTGCATGTACCAGAATATAGAAATCGAAAAGGTGCAAGTAAACTAGAACCACAAGACATTAGGGCGATAAATCAACACACTCTGACCAAGGTGTGTCAGTTCACATCCACGTGACGGGGAAAAAAACTCACAAGGGGGTCATTTTGGGGTCCAGCTGTGGCCACGGGGACAGGAGTGAGGATGAGGAGAGGGGAGTGTAGAGAAGGGGGATGGGGACCCAGAGAGGGCGGGGATAGGTTTAAGGGCAATGTGCAGTATATTGCAGTGTGCACCGCACTGTGCAGTATTGTCCTGTGATTGTAATGGTTATCACCCCCTATATCCCATCCACCCATTCTCTCCTTTATGTATGGCTATGTGCAGGTTTAATAGCGGCTGGGAAGGGTTGGGGGCAGGGACGAGGTGTATGTTTGGTGTGTGTGCATACGGGATTCGCTGACAGGTTAACATTCACTGTCAGCGGTAATGCATGATGGTGATATATGGCGCTGTATGTCAGTGTGGCTCGCCAGACACATGCTCATCCAGCCTGGTGAAGAGAAAAAAGCTCATTTTCAACCTTGGTTCATCCTAAAACAGTATTTCTGACACAGTTCTGCCTAAAGACGTCACCTTATCCATACATGTATGGATCTAGAAGAGTGATGGTAAATTTTTGGATCAAAAATAAAATTTGGCATTGAAAGAAAGAAACATTGACACTGAAAATGTTCCACTAAAAAAATAGAATAAAGGTATTAAAATTATTTTACTTTTTTTTTTTTTTTTTGTATTCTGAGGTGGTTTTTCAATGACATTTTTTACTTCCTGTCACTGTTTTGGCGTGGAGGGGTGGAGTTTCAGGGGAGGGGGCAAGGAAAGTGTGAGTTACATGTAAACCACATACTAAGAAGAGAAGAAGAGGCTCTTTTTGACCCCCACTCCTCAAGAGTTACATGAAGGAAATCTCAGAAGAGTGTCATTGAAACACACATCACACTGCGAAAAATATCAAAGTAAAATACAATAATTCTTAATGCCTGTATTGTATTTTTCAGTGGAACAGTTTTCTTTTTCAATGCCAAATTTTATTTTCAATGCCAAGACGAACTGCCACTGTTCTCTCTGTGTAAATGCAGAGAGCCAAACTAAAGTAGCTATATATATTCACTCAGACACAAAAAAAGATAAAGTAACCATAGAAAATGGTTTAAATGAAGCATTAATTAACAAAAAATAATAATAAAAAAAAAAAAGTATTCTGGGAACTGTGATGGGTAAATGTGCTGGAGGTTTATTCATAAGGCTATATTTAGGAGACTACCTTGGGTCCACCACTGCTCCAAGGTCAGAGGTCAGCTGAATAATGAGATTTGAGCTCTTCCCCTGCCTCCTTATAGAGACCTCTGCAGCACTTAGGCAATTTTTACATCATTAATAAGTGTGTGGGAGAGTTAAGAGTTTATATAGTGTGTCTTTGCCTGTGTGTGTGTGTGTGTGGTGTTTACTCATCTGTGTGTGTTTTGTGTCCTTGTGTGTGCTGTGATACAATCACATGGTCTGATGGCGATGTTCTGTGTGTGAAGTGGTAAATTGTCTGGTGTGAAGTGGACCAAGGAATGTTCTCCTATGGGAAATCTCCTGTTTAAATATGCCTTATAAATGAAATACATGACTTTAAATCCTGATCATGTGGGCTCATTTTAATTAGATGTTAATCATGTCAATGTTTGTGAAAATTGCACCACATTTCACCTTTTAGGCCCCGAAACAGGTATTTTGTTCATAGCATACGTTCATGTTTGTGGTCGTCCAGTCTGATTAAAATCAAAATGGCAAGTGCTGTGTTTCAAACTCTGGTTTATAAAATAGTATTGTGTGATTTTTCTGGGCAGTGTGACATTCTGATTTTGAAACTATCTTTGCTGCATTAGCACACACACTGTAGAGGGTCACAGTGGCCAGCCCACCTGCAGGCTGGGTGTTATTGATCTTGTCCACACGTTGTCATGCTGAGACGTCTGTGTCGTCCAGGCCGGCCTGCGATCAATGTCTGTTATGCGACAGCAGGTTCCAGTCTATCTGCTCTTTCATTGCTGCAGTGGTTATGTGACAGTGTAAGAGTCGCCATGTGTTTTCAGCTTGTCAGCACCAATCAATCAGAAGACTATTGACCAGCTGCTGTGGGGATTCAAATGTAGGCTATGTTAACACACACTTTAAAGGTACAGTTCACCCTCAAATCAAAAATACATATTCTACCTTTCCCTTTTTTGTCAGTCTAGATTTTTGTGGTGAGTTGCGGGGTGTTGGGGATATTGATCGTAGGGATGTCTGCATTCTCCTGAATATAATGTGCAGTCAGGTCCATAATTATTTGGACAATGATACACTTGTCATCATTTTGGCTCTGTACACCACCACAATGGGTTTTAAATGAAACAATTAATACCTACTTAAAGTGCAGACTCTCAGCTTTCATTTAAGGCTTTTTTCCAAAAATGTAGTATGAACCGTGTAGGAATTACAACCATTTCTTCACACAGTCCCCCAACTTTAAGGGCTCATAAGTATTTGGACAAACTAACATAATCATTAATTAAACAGTCAGTTTTAATACTTGGTTGCAAATCCTTTACAGTCAATGACTGCCTGAAGTGTTGGACACATAGACATCACCAGATGCTGGGTTTCTTCCCTGGTGATGCTCTGCCAGCCCTTTACTGCAGCCGTCTGCACTTCCTGCTTGTGTTTTGGGTGTTTTGCCCTCAGTTTTAGCTTCAGCAAGAGAAACGCATGCTCAATTGGATTCAGGTCAGATGATATGACTTGGCCATTGCACAACATTCCACTTCTTTGCCTTAAAAATGTCTTTGGTGGCTTTTGCAATATGCTTCAGGTCAATGTCCATCTGCACTGTGAAGCATCGTCCAATGAGTTTTGAAGCATTTGGTTGAATCTGAGCAGATAATGGTGCCCCAAACACTTGAGCTTTCATCCTGCTGCTCTTGTCAGCAGTCACATCATCAATAAATACAAGAGAACCAGTTCCACTGGCAGCCATACATGGCCATGACATAACAGTACCTCCACCATGCTTCACTGATGAGGTGGTGTGCTTTGGATCATGAGCAGTTCCTTCCCTTCTTCCTTCTCTTGTCTTCCCATCATTCTGGTAGTTGATCTTTGTTTTATCTGTCCATAGTATGCTGTTCCACAACTGTACAGGCTTTTTAGATGGTTTTTGACAAACTCTAATCTGGCCTTCCATTTTTAAGGCTAATCAATGGTTTGCATCTTGTGATAAACCCTCTGTATTTATTCTAGTGAAGTCTTGTCTTGCTTACAAGAGCAGCAGGATGAAAGCTCAAGTGTTTGGGGGACCATTATCTGCTCAGATTCAACTAAATGCTTCAAAACTCATTGGACGATGCTTCACAGTGCAGATGGACAATGACCTGAAGCATACTGCAAAAGCAACCAAAGACATTTTTAAGGCAAAGAAGTGGAATGTTCTGCAATGGCCAAGTCATATCATCTGACCTGAATCCAACTGAGCATGCGTTTCTCTTGCTGAAGCCAAAACTGAGGGCAAAACACCCAAAACACAAGCAGAAAGTGCAGACGGCTGCAGTAAAGGGCTGGCAGAGCATCACCAGGGAAGAAATCCAGCATCTGATGATGTCTATGGGTCCAACACTTCAGGCAGTCATTGACTGTAAAGGATTTGCAACCAAGCATTAAAACTGACTGTTTAATTGATGATTATGTTAGTTTGTCCAAATACTTATGAGCCCTTAAAGTTGGGGGACTGTGTGAAGAAATGGTTGTAATTCCTACACGGTTCATACTACATTTTTGAAAAAAGCCTTAAATGAAAGCTGAGAGTCTGCACTTTAAGCAGGTATTCATTGTTTCATTTAAAACCCATTGTGGTGGTGTACAGAGCCAAAATGATGACAAGTGTATCATTGTCCAAATAATTATGGACCTGACTGTATGTAGATGGCACTAGGTTTGTAGTGCTCAAAGAAAAACGTCTTTTTACAGAAATCATGACCTGGTAGGAACTACTTTCTTTCCACCGAACTACGCCTGCCAACTGTATCACCGTGTAAAATGCATCTACTGATGGACAAGAGACTCATGCTTATAACAGTGGGCGATGTAAACATTAATGGCGTCCTCCTCAGCTGAACTCTCGTTAGCTCAGTGTTGCTAGGTGAGCCTGCAGGAGATGCATGCTTCCTTCTGCATGACGATACGGTTGGAGGCTGTAGTTGGGTAGAAATTAAATAGTTCCCACATGACACTGCTCACAACAAGGTCTGTTGACTATCTTGAGTAACTGGATTTGAGTTTTTTTCGGTGCTTTGAGCATGACAAGTGCCATCTAGTTCTATTATATCCAAAAGAAGGCAGACATGTCTGCAGCCAATATTTCCAACACTTCGCAATTCATACCAAAATGATCTAGATTGATAAATGGCACTGCAGGTAACATGAATACATATTTTTGTTTGTGGGGTGAACTGTGCCTTTAAAGATCAAATCATCATCAGACTTTATGGAAAAGAGAAACTGATCCTCTTCCATGACTGAATGTAGTTTGGTCCATTTGTGAGTTCAAACATGGAGGTCATCAGTGTGTGACAATGACAGTACAATAGTGTAAAGTTATGTGGTACACAGCAGGGTCAAGATATGTCACACTGTGCATGAATCTAATCAGGGATCCTCGACGGTAGTGTCCGCTGTGGTTAATTCGGTTAATTCAATTCTTTTTTTGTCTTATCTGGGTCAATACAGAGAAGCCAGGCTAAAAATAATTGAGAGAGAAAGGAGGAGAGAGGCAGAGATAGCACCTCTCGTGGTGTCATGCTGTCCAGGCGCTGAGGCTTGTCCACAGTCAGAAAATAGTCACCTGAACTGCTGGTGTCTTCTCACCTCGTAGTTAGATCCAACCGCTGCGAATTAGAAAGGCAACAGGCGCAGGAATGCACCCAGTTTTATTTATTTATTTATTTCAGGTTTTTTAATGGTCTCACCGCTTCTCTGTGCTCCTACCCTGACGGACATTGTTGCTATGGCAACGGCAAGATGCAGCTCAGAGCAGAGGTGATGATTTGCCCGTGATTATATCCATTTTAAAGGGAAGAACATTAACACGCACTTAGCAGAAACACACAAACACAAATATCCATATCCAGTGGCACTGACGGCAGCTCTGTTACATGCAACAACCCTCACATGGAATCAAACCAAACAGCTGTCAATATGCCAGATGACCTGTTACATGTCATCAATATAGGTTATGGTGCAGCTGCAGCCATATGAGCGTGGGCATGTTTGTAAAGGAGGGACGACGTTTGTGTGAGTATGTGTTAGTGCGTGTGTGTGTTTGAGAGGGTGACTCATGCCTTGTATATTAAGAGAATAGAGGGTGATCAGGTTGCTAGGCGATTAAGAGCCACTATTGTCTGGGGGGACAATAGTGGCCCGGAGAGTGCCCTCTCTCCTCTTTCTCTGTGTCCCTTTCAGTTTCTTTACCCGTCTCTTTCACACACGCTATAAATGTACATTTTGTTTGACCCCCGGCTCGGGGCTTGGGCGGGAACAAGGAGTTGACAGTGAGCAGGAGGATGGGAAAAGAAGCATTATGGGAAGCTGAGAGGGTGAGAAGGGACAGATGGAGAGGGAGAGTGAGAGAGAGAGGGGAGGAGAGGAAGAGGAGAGGAGAGAGAGCACTAGCAGGAGTGCTGTACCATGAAAAAAAAAAGACCTGCAATCATTTGCCACATTGAAGGGAACAAATGTAGCTGGAGGCAGTGAGGGAGAGTGAGAGAGAAGGGGACAGGCGGAGAGAGAGGGAGTAATGAGAAGCAAAGGAGAGAGAGAAAGAGAGAGAGACCGTCCATGGACACTGCACATTAAAACCCACGCAGCTTTATAGGGGAAGATCACACACACCAACTGACAGGTCAGTGGCACAAGGAGGAGAAGCACCAGGACCTTGGCACTGCCATCTCTCCTCCTGCTCCTCACTGTGTGTGCCTGTGTGTGTGTCACGGACACACACACACACATACACGCACACAGGCTCTCTCTGTGTGCCTGTCAGTGCGCTGGGCTCTCTGGGTGGGTAGGGAGCTGCGTTGTAGAGGAGATGTTCGCTCTGAGGATGAGACAGCGTTTCTAACAGGATCTATTTACGGACTGGGATAATACACCGACACAGCTAAGGGGACCCGAGCCCACCGGAACCAACCGAATCAGCCATGGAGGGACTTCTGTCTCCAATGAGGACGCGGGTAGGTTACCATGGGGATCACAGAGCATCTCAACCACTGTTTCCTCCACGGGAATCCATCACCCAGATTGGCATATAGGGAGATAGCATGCCTTGCAAGCTGCCGTGCCGCTGTCGCCGTGGTGATGCTAGAACTCGAGCTGAGAAGTTTCCGAGCTACCGGCGTTGCTAGGGGCGATAGGCAGAATGCTGAGAGAGTGTGGGAGATGCAGGAGGTCTCAGTTAGTATATAAACATGTTTAAGCATTGCAGAAATTTTAAACACAGTTTGCATGCACAGTGTGTGTGTGTGTGTGTGCATTTGTGTGTGTGTTTGTCAGTGCACAGATTCACAAGGCTTTGCTTTGAAAGAATGACTCAGTGTTACAGAGTGGTGCCTTTCTCCCTTCAGTACAAATCACTGTCCTTTTGATTTAGGATAGAGGAAAAAAGGAGTGGAGGAGGATGTGCAAGGGACGAACTGGGTTCAGTTTGTACAGTGAATTGGGCGAATATCTGAAAGTGGCGATTCACTATTGTTCTCACCATGCATGACCTTCTGTGTTCGATATCCATGTCGCTGTCTAACACGGGAGCTTTTAGGTTGGTGTCTCACTGGGCTCAGAGCATCTGTCTGACAGTGGATGTCTGTGTCTGTGCCATACAGAGAAAGCTAATGAAAGAAGAAAATGATGTGTTTGTGTGTGCTCGTGTTACTGTCAGAACACACTTGGGTGTTTGTCTGTGTCCATGTGCCTGCATGTGACATCCAGCACCATTGTGTGGACAGTAATGGACCCTGAGAGGTGTCTCCCTCCCAGCTGTGATATGAGAAGAAAACCTGTTTGTTCTGGTTGGGGTTTCATGTGTGAGATATATTATAGTGAGAGTTAACGTGTGAGGGAGGGAGAGTCAGCTGTAATATTGAAGCTGTGATAATGTTATTAATATTTATAAAGGTGTGATTGCATTTTTGGCAGGAGAGGAGAGTGATTTGATACTTTTTCTCACAGTTACAACCATATCTAGACATTGATCTAACATGCAGTCCCAATCTGAATCAGCTTTGCACCCTAAAATGAAATTATTTGGGTATTCTTCATCTTTGCTCTGCCTTCTTCCCCCTTCAGCCTGCTTCTCCCCAAGAGGACAGAGATGATTTAGCAACCTGGGTCTCTCTTGTACATCCCACCCTCCCTTCCCCCTCCTTATTTTATCACCACTGGTACAGACCTATACAACCAAAAATAAATCCTTGATGCATCCTTCATCAACTGTGAATATTTGCATGTATTTTATAGTCTGTTTGATCGTAGTCCAACATATGGGATTAGCTCAAAACCATATAGTGACTCCCACACGAGCCTCGCAGAGATGCGGGGGAGCGGAAAGGGTTAAGCCACTGGGATGACCTGATGGTGTTGTCACACACGAGTACCCCCGTCTGCTCACCTCTCCTCCCTCACCTTTGCAACTCGCCCTTCTTCTTCTCTTCATTTCATTGTAGTTTCTCCCCCCTCGTGCATGATGCGCCACACGCTCCCTTTTTGCTTTTAAGCCAAGTGTGTCTGTCTATTTCTCGCCTCTCTGTCCTGTTTGTCTGCCCACCTGCCTGTCTGTCTGTCTGTCTGTCGGGCCCCTCGCTGTGTCTTTGGCAGTTAACACCAGCACTGTAATTGGTGTTTGCAGATCGGCCCATGATCTAATCCAAAGAGGAGTGTTAGCGGGCTGTTTGGAGATAGACTTGGCTTCAAAGTTATGGCGTGGAATCAAGCCGGCTATATCTGTGCTGTCTGCCACCCTGGCCAGATTTGCCCAAGAGCTGTGGGAATCACTTTCAATGACTAAATGACTTTTGCATTTATCTTCATCAGCCACATTGAGCTTCACATGCCCCACAGTTGATCTGTGTATCTCAGTTTTGGCATCAAAGTCACTTTGGTAGATTTATGTGAATGAATCACAGTGTAATGAGCCAGCGCAGGAGTCTCTCAAAGTTTACACTGCATAATCTCGCTTTAATACGCTTTTTCTCACCCTCAGAGATAAAAAGAGCAATCTAGTGAAAACAGCGACTTTGATTCCTGTATTTTTTTTTGTCCTATCTCTCAGTTTACTTGTAAACAGCAGCAGAGATGAGAAGATAAAGAGGGGAACAAAGTAAAAGCGGAGCAATGTCAGAGTGTTTCTCAGTGGCAGTGGAGCAGTGTATACCCGCAGCTAAAGAGCACAACAGCATCTGTGGTAAATCTGAGAAAAATGACTTCAAAGTTTATCCTGTGCCTTGATAAAAAAAAAAAAAGTGGTGGCATTTCTGGTTATGTTTTTAACTCATATAAAACCAAAACCCTATTCAGTATTTTTTTTTTTTCACGTCAAAAGACAAAGAAGAAGAAGAAGAAATCAATTTCTTCTTGTCTTTGTAGGGCAGTATGCCTCTAGGTCTTGCTTCAGGGATACACAAAAGGTGACCCCAACCCCAAGATAACAGACAGGGAATAGCAATAGCCTGTAAAAGCTGCACCACTCCTAATCCCCCAGCTCGCTTAAATGGGCAAATTGTGCTGAGATGGCTGTGTAGGCTATCTAGTGGACTTTAAAAGGAGTTGTACTCATATCTCCCTTCCCTTTACCTCACTCCAGCACGTTTTCTGTTTTCCCCCGACTCTCTGCATCACTCTTCTTTCGCTGTTTCTTTATTTAGGATGACAGTAATAGGCAGTGAAGCAGCAAAATGAAATAGAATAAGCATCGGTGAGCTGTGTTGCCTTTGTGTAGTTACATACAACAGAAAAGCAGGTCAACACGACACACAGAGATCATGCAGAGTATAGTGAGCAAAGTAATCCTGAGGGAATCTGAAAGAAGTTGCCAATTTGTTATCCTCAGCGTCCATAAACTTTGCTCACGCTTATTCCTCTTTGTTGTATAGTCTCTCTTTATGTCTTTTTAATGGGATGTTATAGTTTGGTATCGCAGCCAGGACGTTACTGACTCACATAGACATTATTGCACACGGTTTCCACATCTCTTTTCCGCTTAACTGTGCACGCTTCTTATCTTTTTGAGGCAGAGATGAGAGAGAAAGGACAGATTTAGACAGGCACAAGAACAGAAGACACCCTCAAAGAATCTAAAAGTGAAAGATCAAGTTCCCTGTTGGTATCCCCAGTTGTATGTAATATATGCATATAGGTCAGTAGACCAAGGAGATCTAGCTTCATAGACATCTTCCCCTGGAGAATGTGTGCGGTTGTATGGCACATCTTCTACACAAATCAACTAGTGTGTGTGTGTGTGTGTGTGTGTGTGTGTCTCCAGTCGACTCCTCTTGTGTATTAGTGGATCAATAGGGAGTAGTTATCAAGAGATTAACCCCGTCAATGCTCCATCAGTCTAATCAGAGAGACTCCTCTGCTCTTCCTCTCTGGTTAACTCCATCACTCTCTCACTCCTGTCGCTCATCTGCTGGCCGGCTCTCTTTTTCGGCACGATATCACCACCCCTCTCGTCTTTAGCCTCGTTCCTCTTCAGGTCACATGTGTGCATATGTGTGTGTGTGTCCAGCTGCATATGACAGATGGAGCCATTACAGAAATGGCCAAGGGCTTGGATATACATGCACATTCAACCCCCAAACACATATTTATTTAATTAAGGAATGGCCATTTCACACACACACACACACACTCACACGCACACGCACATGCACGCGTGCGCGCGCACACACACACACACACACACTGATTTAGCTCCATGGCATCACGTGCAAACCATCACAATCATCCTAATTTGACATTATTCTGACTCATTTCACCCCCACCCCCCCCCCCCCCAAATCCCAACAAGCCTTGGGTACCACATGTTTCTTTCGCTCCCCCCACACCCCTTTGCTCCTTCCTTTCCCCCTCCATCCATCCATCCACCTGGTTCATTAACGGGCAGGCGGCTGTCAGGATGGTTAAGGTCAGGGTGGCACAGAGGAGGGGAAGAAGCAGCCAAAAGGGAAGTGACCAGACCCGCATCCCTGAAGCCCACCGCCTCGCTGCTTGGATGAAAATAATTAGGAGAGAAAGGCAGGGCTTGTGGGGTTCGGATTTGCGGCACAAGGTGGGGCTGTCTTTGGCAACGCACTCAGACACTGAAACACACACACATGCACACACATTCAATACACAGCAGGTTGGTTGGCAGCATTTAAAGGCCAAAGTAAGCAGCAAAGGGGGGATGTCTGGTGGCTGGAACCACATGAGGCACATGCAAACTAACACACATGCTCAGGCACACACACACACACACACACACACACACACACACACACACACACACACACACACATTGTAGAGCCTCATCTCCCAGCTGTCATCTTAGCCTAAGTGCAATGTCAAGGGTAGTTTCTGTAAGGGATGGTGCAACAATAGATTTTATTTTGCACATTTAGTCACTGTACTTTGATTTAATGTAAAGTAACAATAAATGAAATCCAGCTCTCCCATTGTGGAAGAAAGCACATTTTTTTTAGAGAGAACATACCTTATACCTTTTTTAGTTAGTGAAATTGCTTTAACTTTTTTGATGTGCCCTGGGTAGCGTTGCTAAACAGCCACACTGTTAATTAAATATAGCTAATTATAGTAAATAATATTTAAAAGCTTGATTAGCTTTTGACCTTTTTCTACAGTGTACATAAAGAGTACAAGGAAAATGCTAATCCCAACATAAGACTAACACATCCTTTGGGACACAACTCTGTGCATTCATGACACAGAGGGAGGCAGATGAAGATAAAGAGAGCCAGAACTGTTGCTTTACTGTGTAAGATGAGATCAGTGGGATGCCATGTTGAGAGAGATCCTCCCACAGTTCCCCCGTTTGAAGCTTTTCCTCTCCGCCGCACATCTCCACTTTTCCCCATTTGAAGATGTGGCACTGCGCGTCGGCCATACGCCATCTCCGATCGTGTCGGCGTGAGCGTGTGTGTGTTTCTGCGCATGTGAGCGTGCCCCGCTGTGTCAAGCATGTCAAATGTACTCTTGTCCCCTTGAAGAGGCCCGAACGATGAGATCAATCAGAGCGCATTTGAGCAGCCCATAGAAGCGAGCCAGTGATGCACTTAATGTTAGGTGTTGTCATGGAAACACGGGGTGCAGATTTTCCACTTCATTGGCTGCCATCAGTCTACAGGCATTTTTTAAAATGATTTCCAAGGAAGGCAGCTGAAAGACGGGAAGGAAAATTAGTCAGGTGTCCAAAAAGATAGTTAGAGGACACAGTAAAACACATGAGGATCGTAATGAGAAATTTACTGTAACACCATGCTTCAATTAAATGCACTTGTGTTTGTATGTCAATGTTAAAACCATGCACTTTAGATTAAAGAGCCTCCAGCAGTCCCATTATGTATTATTGACTCTATCTGTGTAATTGCATAGAATGGATAGTCCCAAGAGAGCTTTCCCTGTACTGCTTTTAGCCTTCGGAGAATCAGAATGGCAATTACACTTTCCTATATTGGTATGTAATCACAAGCGTGCACACACACACACACACACACACACACACACCTTTGATGAACGAGCAGAGGATTGGTAGTGTCACCCCTACGACAAAGGGTGACCCTGCGTTGAACAGGTATCATACATCACCCAATCTGTAGATCTACATAGCACAGACAATTTTACGCATACACAAATACACATACATAGGCTCGCACAGAAAATAGCGGTCTCTTTCTTCCCCTCACCCTATTATTTTCTTATCTCCTCCAGTCACACGCACTTAAGCATTTCCTCCACTCTCTATTGTGCCATTTTCACCTCAGCTCCACCAGAGACCCACCATTTCTAGCCCATTTGTCCCCTCTTTTAAGCCAGCCTGCCTCCATCTCTATACATCCTTCCCCCGGGCTCTGAACTGTGACCTCTTTGCATGAGCAGAGAGGACGCTGGCAGCAGTCACTACCAGCACTACTGAAATTTGATTGGCTGACCATGCTCGGAGTCAACATTGTCCTGAGGGGAGAGAGAGAAGGTGCGTTGTTATGGGAAAGAGAGAGGGTAGCGGCAAAACAACAGCATGTATTGTGGTACCTAATTTTTCAAGGTGCGAAGGACATTCATATCAACAGAAGAACACGCCGTAAAACAACTCAATATAATACACATAGTTGGTCTCCAGCAGCAACTGCGCTGGTCCAGCTCTGACCTATTCTAATGCACTCAGGGATACTGGCTCTATTTCAATTACAAATGCGGCCTGAAACAGCGGGTAGTGCAGAGGAAAATCGCTCCTCCACCACTGCAGGGACTCAGATTCGATCCCTGGCTGCGGTGTTTCTGGCTACTGGCCTGGGTGCCCCTTTGAGCATAATTGGCAAACTAGCAGGTAGGAAGCTGCAGAGGATCATATCTTTGTACCTGCACTGAGCTACTACTGGTTGGCTGGGGCACCCATTTAGGGGTGATCACATGGACCTCCATGTGTTACGGCCTCCTGGCGAAGCTCCAAAGTGACAGATGAAAAGAGGTAACTTGTCAATGCACATGTATCGAAGGTCTACACTCTCCCCAAGCCAACAGAGGGAGTTAATAGCAATGGAAACTGCAGTGAACAGGGACAAAAGGAGGAAAAAACACAAAAGGAAAGAAAAAATGCTGCAATTTTTGTTTCAAAGAGAGGCAGCATTAAAAGCAATATTTAGGCATTGTCCTTGTAGAATATTTGTTCAGCTCCTGAGGATTGTAAAAGACAAAACGAAAACAGTGGAACATTTTGTGACAGACCATAGTATGACACACTTTACAGCTCATTTCCTTTTTGTCTTTTCCATTTAAAGCATCCCTCTCCTTTTTTTCAAAGTGAAGTCATTTCAGTTTGAGGTGCAGATAGCATGCACGGATTTGACATTTGCACCTTTTATGCTCTGGCGCTCTAATGTCTAATTCATGAATTACATACATGCGACTGCTCAAGGAGACAAAGACATTGAACACCTCCTGTACCTATACCAATGCACACACAAAACAGGCATACCCTCAAACACATGCATGCACACTGGTCAATTTGCACGCTCCATAACATCTCCTCGACGTACGGATCCATATGCTGCCACCAGCCAGCCTTATTGATGTAGGGTTGTCAGCCTCTAGGCAGCAAGGCTGGGACTAGCTGGTTCAGAGCGTCTGGATGGATGGATGGATGGATGGATGGATGGATGGATAGAATGAGAGACGGTGATGGTTGAGGGTGCCAGGATGATTGGACGTGGAGGGGGGAGGTGATTCTTTAGAACCGTTCTTGATTTTTAGCTCTTGATTTTCTGAAGCAGTAGTCCATGACACCAAAGGCAGTTTACCAGTCCCATGCAGGTTTAGTGATCTCAGCAGTGGGGACATGCTTTTTATAAAATGTCTTTCTGAAATAGGCCTACACTAAGGGAGTGCTTGCAAAGATTGTTTGTGTTTGAGTTTTATTTTATGTTGTTTCAACTTTGCCATGTGAGGATCTTTGGGCTTCATATTGTACAAAAGATTCTCTATAAATAAATTTAAATTGGAGTTGGAGTTGGAGTGCACATATTGGGGGCCATTAATTAAGTAAAGACCGAATTATGATGTTTGTTTACAGTAACTTCCAGGTAGCAAATCCCTGCATCATTTACATAAAATGAAATAACGCTGAGCGAACACTGCCTCACTTAGTTTTTAGCCACCTGAAAAAGGCCCATCTAAATAAATAAGTTTAAGTGTATGCTATATTTAGAATATTTGCACTGCTTCCTTGCCGTCAGACAGCCTTTTCCAATGGAGAACTGAAGCCGTTATCTCAAAGCCACCAGACTCAGTTGACAAAGTAATTTTATTAGAAGTACACAGGAGTTGCTGGTCTACCGTTGCCTTGAGTTGTGTGTAAGGCAAACTGCAGACAGTATTCCAAAAATAGTGCACACTTAAACTGATATTGACTTTTTTGGTGGGTCTTTTTAGGGGGTTAAAATATGTTTAGCAGTGGATCCAGTCCACAGCAGTACGTTGCTTTCTGTGCTGATAGATTTGGTGTATCAAAGATGCTGGCAAAATAGCACAGTACATAAGATAAGCACAGCAGAAAAACAAGATAGATTGGACCACCATGTTTAGCTGTGTATCTTTAAGTGTTACGGCAGAAAATGACAACAGAGATAAACAAGTTTGCCAGTTTCACTTGTCTTTGCAATGCAAAACCATTGCCAGTTGTCTGTCCGCAAATAAGTGTAAGCCTATCCTCTGTCTTGCTTCATCACGAGGTGTAGGTAGTCCTCTGTGTTTTATTGGGCCCTTCCTGTCAGATTTTTTTCATCTCATCGCCATTCCATTTCTCTAGTTATGAACGCTCCACAGCGGTTGCCAGGTATCCTATTTTCAACCTTTTCCCATGTGTAGACAGCTGCCTTTACGCTGAATTAAACCCAAATATGAAATCAAGGTTGCCAGATTGATGCTCATCCATCCTCCAAGGAATACTTACATCATCGTAAGTGTCTCTCTGACCCTCCGTGCTCTCATTACCGCTTGTTAGAACAATTAAATGTGACGTGTGTCAGATTTATAACTTAGCCCTGTGTGTGTTTGTGTGTGTGCGCGTACATGTGTTTGTTTTATCCTGAGCAGATGTGAGCATCTGCCATTGCAGTTAAGGCCATTAATACATGTCTAGAGGTGTTTGTATGTGGATGTGTCTGGTTTTCGGCAACAGCTGTTGTTATTTGCTGTGTACTCTGTTTGTACATGCATTTTTGCAAGTTGTCTGACATACCTGATTTTAAATATGCATGCGTATTTGGGAGAGATACATAGTCGGTGACTACGTTTACATGCATACAAATAATATTCCACTATTTTGTCCAAATGGGATAGTGTTCCGAATTTGATACGTGTCTGGATTAGACTTTATTCCACATGAATTTTCCGATTAAGACATGTGGGATATGCTGATATCGTTCGGGTTTTAGGAGCATTCCTCAGACATGAATATGTGCATTTGGAGTATTTGTCTCTACTTGGGTTTTTCCTGCAACTTGCGACGCACAGTCTCTTACCTTTGTATGGTCAGCTCTGTGCATTGTCATAGATGCGTTGTACACAAACCAATTTTTGATGCAGAAATGCAAAATGCTCAAGCTGCGCCAGCCATTTTACTTTTCCATGGTTTGCCCTGATAAACAGTATGCTTGGGCACGTTAATCGGAGTATTCCCGGCTGCGTGTGCACAGGAATGTCAATTGAATATTCAGTTCTTTATGAGCCATACAAACAGCTTAGTATGAATACTGTCTTTTTGGGAATAAGGGCAAAAAACAGAATATTTTGGGCATATAAATGTAGTCATCTCTTTCCATCTGGGAGATGGATTGTGCATAGCTCTAACAAAACTAAGGATGTGCCTAATAGTCCATGAATATAAAGAGGTGGCCGACCCCTTTCATTCAGTAGCCGACACCATCAGTCTCATGAGGAATGCTGTCCAACAGGTCTTGAAGTGGGTGCAGTTTGTTGTCAGGTAATTATTATTTAAACTGATCTTACAAGCAGTTTCAAAAATTATAGTGTAACAGATAAACACCTAACTCATAGTGCAGTTTTTGCTGAGGCACAAGTTTCCCATAGGCACTGATCCAAGTCTGTGGTTACCAGTGTGTTGCAACTTTCCTGTCCTTTTGTGTCTCTGTGGGAGCTTCCACTGTTCCTGCTTATGAATGTTAATTGTCTGATTTTGCAATATGATGCTATGAGACTGACACTGTACCACTGCACATGTAACCGCATCTCATTTGGCTTCCTTGGAATTCTTTGCCACTGTTAAGTCTTGTAGATGTGTTTTGTTTCCTCTAAAGTCCCCTTTCATGTGCCGTTTCTGTTATTTCACCCACCTCTAACCCTCTCCCGGAGCCTCTCACCCGTCTGCTGTATTTCATATGCTGACCACCAGAGTGCGCTGTGTGATGGGATTCCCCTTGCCTAGCCCAAGGCTTCCCTAACTCATGAGCAGAAGCACTTGGAAGTCTAGTTGGGTTCGATTCACTGAAGCAGAGCAGGCCCTCTTGGCTGTATGTTTTAAGTGGTGTCCATACTTCTTCCAGTAGCTCCTTCAGTAAAGTGTAGGTGGAGGGAGAATCTCTCCACAGCAGTAAGTGAGCACTGAGAAGGTCAGCACTGGTGAAGAAAAAACTCCTGACAGTGCTTAAGATTCGTGGCTGTCAGAAGCAACCTGCCTCCTCCTCGCCATGTCCTGCCTGATGTATGGAGCCAATAAGCGGAGACCTTCAGCTCTAATGAGCAGTGGTCTGCTGCTCTGCTGCTGTGTGTGAGCGCTGGCCGTTTGGCCCCAATAAACACCAAGCTTTATTGGACAACTCCACAGTTCCTCTCATCCGTCATCACAGCTTTCTCAGAGAGACGAGGGCTTGTGAGGAGGACCAGGTGGGGAGGGAGGAGAGTGTATGTGTGTGTGTGTGTGTGTGTGTGTGTGTGTGTGTGTGTGTGAGGTGGCCAGGGAATGGTTACGTGTATAATTAATGACCTCATCCTACTCTTCCTGCTGTCCAAGTGGGGGACAATGAGAGGGTGAACGACAAAGAGCAGAGAAGGCAAGGAGAATCAAGGAAAAGAAAATGACAAGACAGAGTAAGGGGAGGACAGCTAGGGACAAAGAGACTGAAGGAGGGAAGCATATGTTAAAGGCAGCACTTGATAAATAATGAGTTTTGTCATTGACCGAGTGGCCGTCCCATTAGCCCTGCTGTCTTCTGTAGGGGCTATTACATAGGATCTACCCCCTAATAAATCCTCCCCCTTTTTTCCCCCAGTCCTTCATTTTTCATGTGCCCAATCTTCAGCTCTTTCCTGCTTCCTTTCTCTGTCGTAGCTTCAGCTGCTCTCCTGCTCCGCTGTTCCCATGGCGATGATGCGAGCTGAATGTAAATAAGTAGTAAATACCAAGGGACAGGACCTTGGCGGGAGTGAAACCTGGGACTGATCAAGCCCTGCCTGTGACAACACATCTTTTTTTTCAGTCTGCTGTGGAGGTGAGGAGGTGTAGCAAGGACAAAGGCAAGAGAAGGGTGGGAGGTGACTGGTCTGTCTAGCAGGGGACTCCAGGGGAGGCTGTAGCCCGAGGGGGTCAGTCTGGTCCCCCTCTATCAGCCCGCTCCCTCTCTGATTACGTGTTCGATACCATTCGTTTTACATAAGACCTAAATCTTTGCCCATAAAACATGCAGGGTAGTTGCTGCCCACCAGTAAGCTACTTAAATTAATTAATGTAAAACCATACATACACAAGCTGCACTGCCGTGATTCTACATTTTACCTTCACCATGATGAGAAGGTTGGCCTGGAGTAATATCAGGAGGTGGAGATGATCTCCTCAAATTACGCCTGTCTTTCCCTGAACCCCAGGGGCTCTCCTCCCCCTCCTCCTCCTCCTCCTTCTCTGCACAGTAACAAAGAAAATCTGCCTGACTCATTTGACCAGCGTTCGGCATTGGTTTGTGTGGCAGCGGTGCACCTGTCAGAGGTGTGGGGCCCATCTGTACAGTAACAAGCAGCTTAGTACCATGCCTGCAGCAAGAGGTGGAGCTGGCACAGTCTGGCTTGGGTTACTGCGCTCCTCGGGGAAGGAGTGCATGTGTGTTATAGGTTACAGAATGAGTGGGTCATGTTAGCTCATTAGAAGAACAAGGAAATGCAAGTATGACTGTACGTGTGTGTGTGTGTGTGTGTGTGTGTGTGTGTGTGTGTGTGTAGAACGGTGTGCACAGGTGCATCCTCTGTACTTTGCATTTGTTTGTGCAGTGCGCATACTTTGTTAGTTTGTGGTGTGCATGCCTGAGGGATCATAATGATTCATTGTCTATAAAGTAGGAGAGTTGTGTAGTTACAAGGGGCTGAGAGGTTTACGAGGGTTATAAGCACAGCTGCATCCTGCGTGTAGACAAATGAGTCTTACTCAGAGATCTCAGGAATGAAAACTGTTTGGCCAGAGAGGGAGGAGTACAGAAAAACCTACATTAGTTTATGGGTTGGCAGTAGTAGTAGTAGAGCCGAAATGATTTGTCGACTAATTAATTATTCAATAACCTATAAAGTAATAAACAAGTTTACAGCAGTTTTGCCACTCACTTAAAAATGAATGTATACCCTGGTGTCAACTTCTCAGATATGCGGATGTGCTGTTTTTTCTTATTTTGTTTAATTGTTAATTAAGTATCTTGAGGTTTGGATTGTCATTGAACAACACAAGCAATATCATGACATCACTTTGATCCATGGGAAACTGTAATGGCTGAGCCACTGTGGCTGTGGATAGAGCAGATGTCCACCAATCGGAAGGTTGGTGGCTTGATCCCTGACCCTGGCAGTCAAAGTGTCGACGAGACCCCAAATTGTTCCCGGTGCCACTGGTGTGTACATGCGTGTATATGCTTGTCTGATGAGCAGCCAGTAGCCTCGGTCACCAGTGTATGAATGTTTGTATAAATGGGTGAATGGTACTTGTGTTGTAAAGTGCTTTGAGTGGTCACTAAGACTAGGCAAGTGCTTTGTAAATGCAGTCCATTTGATGAGCATTTTCAACTACATTCTGACATTTTATAGTCTAAATGATCAGTTGGAAAAGTAATCAACTGATTAATTGATAATGAAAACAGTCCTAGGTTATACATGACATACAATAGCAGCTCTGCAGCTCTCCAACGCCTACTTTTTGTAGATGATGTAACCCTAAATTTGTGCAAACATCGATTCGTATCTGTAGGACAGGCATCCAGTGCTGTACAGATTCTTAGTCTGAGACCCCTCCATCAACTGAGACAAAGATATTCTATAGCAAAAGATAACACATTACAAGCTGCGCCAATGGTAGGAAATTGTTGAAGTGTTGTAAATGTTGCGTGGATAGATGAAAACGGATTCAAAATAATAAAAGATAAAGTACAAATTTGATGTTTGCCACTTATTCTGCTGCTCCTTTTCGTCTCCTACCTTAATATCTAATATCAGCCCAGAACTGTTAAATAATATCAATTATAATATTAATAAGCAAAGAAACACTTTTGATTTATGGTGTCATGTATAAGTCTATTTTAATTTCTGTTCATCTGGTTGGAGAGCGACATTGGCAGCACTGTGGTGAAACCAGACCAGACAGTTCAGCATCACAGATTCCCCTTTTTCGCTAAAATTAGCTTTGGCTCTTGAACCCTTCAGGTTTCTTGAAACCTTGGAGCTATTCAGTGAACCAGTTTGCATATCCACCAGTTTTAGGGGAACCATTGTAATCAAGGGTGTGTAATCAATGGAGGGTGTTTCACAGTTCACAGTGCCATTGGTAGCAAAATTGCAGAGTACATTGTGTGTTATATTGATGATTTCTCCATTGTTTCCTTCTCCATCCTCTCTTGCCAACCTGTAGAATATGACACGCCTACTGATGTCATCACAATTCACAGTTCAGGTCAAGAAAAACCTGCTTTTTGGTTTCAGCTTAGAACCAATTTATTTTTGGTCAGAATGCTTTGAGCAGTTCAAAATCAGGTGCTGGAACTGGAACAGAACCAGAAAGAGAGAGAAGAGATTTTGTGTTGCCGGCTCTGATGGTACTGGGTTGCTGAGACAGAGACAAGTCTCCTGATTTGTCTTTCTGAAAAATGCCATCTTAGTGTCAGAATGTTTTTGAAGATATGTGGCTTGTGAAAAATGGGTCCAGTATTTACTTTGGTGTCTATGAGAGGAAAGAATTTTGTCATAATCTGTGAAGTTAGTTGGTTTATCAATGGTCTCTGATTGAGATTCTTCAAGTCGAGCTTCTTTTTTTTTTGTCAGTCAGTGTGCAGTGTACTTATGGGGACTTCTGCAGGTGTAACTGCAGAGTGAGCACTCCTCACTTTCATGCTGCTCTCTGGTACAGGCAGCTGCAGACCCAGACCAAGGGTGAGTCTGAGTGAGACAGAGGCAGCTGCTCACAGGAAGAGAGGTTTTAATTGTCAGGCTCCGAGATAACGTTATCTTCTGCCTTCTGCTAAGAGATGCTGAATGTAAAGCTTCTTTTGTTTGATATCGAGTGTCAGCGAAAGATGTTGTTGCACATTTTTGAACTGTTGTCAATGTAGTTTGCACACATTACCTTGGAGGACTAACATGATTTGTTTACTATATTAGGTGAACATTGCTGTCACCCTGAGTGTCCAACTCTCAAAATCTATGTGGAAAAAAAGGAAGGAAAAGTCAAATATTCATATTGAACAGCTAAATCTGATTCGACTGAGATAATTCTTAGTTGGGTACAACCCTACAAATTGTATGTCTACATTATTAAAGCACCAAGACACACACACAGACAGATACACACACACACACACACACACACACACACATTTAAATGTGTTAACCCATGTTTCCCCTTTTCCCAGTATCCCAGTATTCTCCCCTGGGAGTACAATCATGTATAACCCATTTCCCCTCATGATCTGGCCTGTAAAGATTAAATATGTAGCCGTATCATCAAACATTTAACGCTCACGCTGCTACAAATCAGATTCCTAATCGTGTGTGGACTTTGGGGATGGGGACTCACGTGTACGTCTTGATCCTAACTTGATGTGAGTGTGCTGTTTGCACGGTAGAGTAATTCAGAAAAGTAGTGCAGACTTGCTGGCAGACGGGCATGCCTGCTTACCAGAGTGCTAATTGTTAAATCAGTGTCAGGGAAACAATGTTTTCGTATCTACTTAACAGTGTTGGTGGGTACGTGTGCGTCTCCCTGTGTCTATTTCTGTGCACGGCGTAGGCTGGGAAGCCTCCTCAGCACTGGGTAAAGTGGGCTAAGTTTACTGGGGCAGAAAATGCTGGAGCGTGACTCAATCCAGCGCCTTCATACAACCAGCCTCTAAAATATGCCTCTGTCGCATTCTGTCTGCTTAGTGCCTCTCAGACACACACTCACGCTGTGGTGAGAGGCTTATATGTAGGACAGGGAAAACAGAAGCAAAGGCCAAGTTAGAAAAGGAGAAAGGTGTGTGTGTCATATGAATACCCTCTAATCCCCCCCTGCATATCAGGTATTCTATTCACTTTCTACTCACATATTTCAAAGAACGTTTGCCCCGGTTAGTCTGAGTATGAATGGGTCTGACTACAATCCAAGGTGACTTTCACTGCAGCAAGAATGACATAAGATAGTAGAGTGCACCTGCCTCTCCCCTCACAGGCCTTTCTAGAAATCACGCACACACACACACACACACACGCTTCCATGCACACACACACACACGCCTGCGCCTGGAGAGACACACAAATAGAAAGCCATTCACTGTAATATGGAATGACAGATTTAGGGTGCGAAGTGACACAGCAAAATTCAGATTACTAACAGTGCTGCAGAGAGTGACTTAGCAGAATCCCTTTCATCTGCACTTGCTGTCCTTCGTCACTCGAGGCTGACAAAAAAAAAGACATGAATGGAGACGGAAAAGAGGAAAAGACAGAACAACTGACAGCAAAAGGGATAAAAATACCCAAAGACAGAAACAGGCCTACATTAAATAAAGATATGTTTATAATAATAATGCTTACAGGCATAGAAAAATGCAACAGAAGGGTAACAATACCAAGCAGACGAGGTGCACTGTGTTGCAGACTTTAACACCTATTTGTCTAGTGTATAAGACTGGCAGTAAACCCTTTAGACAGTTAGCTACAAACAGGTGCTTAAGAGGCTTTATCAACATGTCTGGAATAGATACTATTTTCGAGTGTTTAAGTGTGTGCGCGCAAACCTCAAACCACTTGGAAGACTGCCCGCAGTTTGATTAGCACATATCCCTATTTTCCAAGCCAGGTGGACATCACGATCAATGAGGCTCACACAGACACACTCTGCGCTCTTTGCTCGAAATTAGAAGTAAAGACCAAAAGGAGCCTTTACTATCAATCAGAATCAGAGAGGCTCGTTAAGGCCAGTTTTGTGATGCACTGTCTGAGCTGCTCTGGTGTTCTCACTGCTTACTGGATTACTGAGGCAGTCAGCTTCCATGAGGAAACTGGTGGTGGAGACAGATGGAAACGCTCCTCCGATGTAAACTGCTTCGGCACGTTTCTTCTTAAGGTACTGTACGATGTAGATGAGGTTGATTTTTAGCTAACACTAGTCGACGTAGATGGTCATTATTTGTTGAATCTGCTACCATGTCTTTATACTTAAATGTATCATTATTGTTTGTTTATGTGCGCATGATAATGTTCATGAGGCAGTGTTCACAGGGGGTCCTTGTAAACTCTATCTTTATATTCAAATGAATCTGTGCAGAAACAGTAGCCTGGCTGTTCAAACTCCCTCTTTTGTGTAAATCAAACAGTAATATGTTTGTGGATGTGCATTTGTAAGCACGAGTGTTCCTTGTATGTGTGCGATGGAACATAATTTGTTGTTTGCTTCTGTGTATTATGCAAAAGAGGTGAGGTGATGTTCAGCTTTCTCTGTGATGATTGCTGTAAACATTACACTGACGATTTATTCCTCTACCTTCACTTGCCATCGCACACACTCACACACATTGGATTATACACAGAAATCTGGGTTTTAACCCTAACCGTACCAGTGAGTCACACTGGGACATGCTGTCCTGTGTCGCCTCTCAGTTGGGGGCTAAGCTTCTCACTAATGACAAATGCTGGGCCTAGATAGGCTACCTGCCGCTCTCAACACTCGTCACTACATTCAGACTCCACGTGCCACCTGCTTCACAAGTCTTAGCGGCCATATACTGTCCATCTTCACCATGCCAGAGGGTATTTATAATGCATGAGCGGCATGCAGATTAGAATTAGAGGGATATTTCTGAGTTATTAATGGTGTGGTGTTACATATTCACAGCAGGCAGCATTAGGAGCAACTTCAAGAAGACAGGGAGGCCTCCTGAGGGCAACAAAAGACTGATGGATCTGTGCACTCTATCTTTAACACCCAGTGAAGTGTATTATGGCCTCCGTGTAAGTGTGTGCATGCATGTGTGTGTGTGGCTGTGCAATTGAGTCGGTCACACCCTAGTGCTCCTGACCACAGAGTTGATGTGAGAACTGATGAGCAGCGGATCCAGCCGACCCCACACCCAGGAGAGGTCAGAGGGCAAAGGTCATTGGCACTCTGGGTCTGTGTGGTTTAGGAAGAGGGCAGGAGGAGGACAGGAGGGAGAGATAAGATTGTCCGGATTAACACAAGTGCTTTGTCTGTGAGTGCTGCGAGTTGTAGTGAAGCTGATTTGTGTACTTGTTTTTCAAATTGTCTCTATTAAGCCATGATTAATGTGTGTTTTGAATCAACTAAACTTAACAGCACTTCACAGAAACCTCTGCCACCGACCAGTGTTTTGGAGGTGTAACTGCAGAGTGACACAGACACACCACCGCAGTAGTAAAAATGCTCACAACGGCATAGGCGACGTGCGTAGGTGATGTGCGTAGGCGACATGCGTAGGGTCTACGCACAACCATAAATCCCCTCTTAGCTGTAGAAAGTAGGCTATCTTGGTTTTGAAATGATACCGTACGCCTTGCTTCTCTCTCTTGTTGCAGATCTATGTGCCCCTCAGATTGCACCACATCTTTTCACTGCTTCTTGGTCAAAAAAGTCTTAAATGCTTTTTGACAGATGCAAAAAAATGCAGAAAATCGAATTTTCAATTGCTTATCCAAAGCCAGGTCGCAGGGGCAGCAGGCTGAGCAAAATATTCCAGACATCCCTCTCCCAAGCAACGCTTTCCAGCTCCTCCTGGGGGACCACGAGGCATTCCCAGGCCGAGAGGATGAGATATGTAATCCCTCCAGCGTGTTCTTGGTCTGCCCCGGGGCCTCCAACCAGTTGGACGTGCCCAGAACATCTCAGACGGAGGGCGCATCCTAATCAGATGCCCGAAAGGTTATTGAGAGAAACTTTAATGACAGACCGACATTTTGAAGTCGGTTTGCAAACATTACTGACACAACACAAGGCTGAATTTATTTTTAAACAGACAGCAATGGATGAAAATTACAAACTTGGTGTACAATGACCTTTACTATGCAAAATGACATGATGGGTATAAGCCAAATGACTAATTCAGTAAGCAGAATACATACATTGTTCTCCTTGAACCAATGTATTTTGATACACCTCTAAAAAGCTTGACACCTACCCTGAAGGTCATACCTCTTTCTTTCTTTACCGATCCCTTCACTACTTTGTCTAAAATTTAACCTTTTTCCACCTGCTACTTGTCTTTTCTCTCTTCTTGCTTTATATCTCTCTCTCTCAGCACTAATGTGTATCAGAGACATCCCTCTCACATTTTCCCCACAAATACAACATGCTAACATTATTAGCACAAGCCTATAGCATTTTACATTGTATAAATTAGCCTAGCAACTAGCGATCTTTTCCTCTTCTCATATACAACCAGGGACAACGGCATCATTTAACATGGTAACGGCACACAGTTTGACTCCATAACAACTCACAATGTTCACTAATAAAACAACTGTCCTGTACTAAACACGTTTTCCAAAGAAATACAAAATGCTAACGTTATTAGCACAAGCCTATGGCATTTTACATTGTATTGATTACCCTAGCAGCCGGCGATCTTCCCCTCTTCTCATATGAAACCTGGATAAATCCCGAAGTATAAATCCCTTGAGGATAGATCACACACAAGACTTAAAATGCTATTTTAGTGGAGGCCTTACTGTCTTCACAATTTATTGTTTCTTATCTGTGAACTAAAAGTAAATACAAGCTCCATTTCCACTGAGGGAAATGGTGTCAGTGTACAGCGACAGACAGGAAGTCTGCGTCACTGAGATGTGTAGTTACAATTCTGGGGAGGTGCATGTTAGACTACAGCGTAGCTTACAGTGTAGGCTCCAAATCGACGTGGAGCCTATGCCGTAACCTACGCGTCGATTCAATGCAGAACTATAAATTATATGTAAGGCCCCTCATTTAGCTACGATGCCAGTGAAATCAGAAGGGAAATCTGAAACCAAGTGGTCAGCTGGAGTCACGTGATAGACACAGATGTGAATGGCAATGTGTCTCGGCTGTCCACCAGTGTTCAGATAACTGAAATGCATTTTAAAACCAAGTGTAAAGTAACAGGTTCTAATACACTCGACATAAACCAACCTTGCCTCTGAAATATTGTAAATTATGTCAAAGTAATTGGATCATCAGCCAGTTGCATGGCCAGGTTTCCTGCAGTAGCCCAGTATCGCCTCTAACTGGGTTACTCTGGTGCATGTAAATGTAGTTTGTGTCTCCCTCCTTATGGCTTATTATTGTATTCAACCATATCCTGTTTGTTAGTACAGCCCAGCTTAACTCACTCTCCCCTTTACCCCCCACTGTCTGACTCAGTCCCTCAGATTCTTTCTTTGTCAGTGTAGTTAACACAGAAAGAATGGGGGCCACATTCCATCAGCGCAGGCCAGCAAAACAAAAACAACTCCTCTCCACGGAGCGTCCCACCAACATCCTTCGTCCCCCTGCTTCCCTTCTTTTCTTCTACTTTCCTTCCTCCCTCACTGAATCATTTCCCCTCTGCTGTACTCCCTTATCTTCCCTCTTACCCCTCTCCTTCCCAATCAGCCCTCTACCCCACATGCCCTGTCCTCTGGAACCCCCACTCACCCCTCCCTGTCGCTGTTACATAAGCTTCCAGTCATAGATCCAAGCCATATCGCCGTTGTTTTCCCTGTTTGTGTCAATTGGAGCCTCAGCATCCATGGCCAGCCCTTAATGAGGCCCCCACAAAGGCCCATTGATGAGAGGCCCAGTGTGAGAGAGGATGACCCCAGCCAAGAGCACCCAGAACTGGGCATCAGCTGCCCCAGGCTCTCCCTCCACACAAAGACGTCCACTGTGGACAGAGACCTGAAAGGGCACAGAGAAAAACAGGGAGAGAGAAAGTGGAAAAAAAGAGGGAGGAGATGTCCTGTTCATACAACTTAGAGAATGTGAGATTGAAAGATATAAAAAAAATGTACCGGAATGTATGACTTCATCACATGGTAGTCGCTTGTCTGACTAGTAGCGTATGCTTCGTCTTCCTCTGTACATCCTAAGAACAGTGAGACCCACCCTCTGCCCTCCCTCTGCCAGGGAGATGTCAGAGTTGTTATCTCACCCATGGATCATAACTCAGATCTGAAGACCGGACCACAAGGCTCTAGTCAGTCACAAATCCTCATCAGCAGCCATAGGTTGCTCAAAGGAGCCATCAAAGCACTTTGAGAGGACCAACCCCCCGCTCTCTTTGGAAACATTTGGAACACTAACCGGAATCCAGACGGTTTACGGAGCCAAGTTTAGTGGAGATAGACGTGTTTGTTTATCAGATTTGGACTACAGCTGGTCGTTTGGGAAGCTGTCTTGGATGGAGAATGAGATCAGAATGTGGACAAATTAGGCTGGACTGTTAGAAGCTGCCATGGTACGATCATTTGGAGAATTGGGATGTTGCATGACTGACGTGATTTGACTGCCTCATTTAAGTCATCTGTCAGTATCCCATGATTGCAGTTTTTCACTTTGTCGAAAAATCTTTACTATTTTCGGTGGCGGTTTTTTTTTTGGATCAGCTAAAGGATGACTCTTGCAGCCCGACTCGAGGACTTAGAGGTGACCTTGGAGCACATGCTCATGGATGTCTTTGTAAGTTTTCCCACTGTTTCTTCTTAATTTTTAATCACAGTAGTTGTCTTACATCTCAAAAAGTGCATTTAACTCACTGCGTTTGTCTTTCAACACCATTCCTCTCTCTTCCCACTGGGTTTCATACGGGTGACCTCTCCGGTGCATAATTGCAGTTTGAGACCAGAGGCCAACATATGTTCACGTCTCTTTCCAGATGCTCTCTCATTAATTGGCACCAAAAAAAACGTGCTGATTAAACATCAGAATCCCTGCACAGGGAGATTTAGGGAATAAACTGGCTGACCAGGAATGTAACCTGGATTGCATGGCCTAAACATGACTCAACACAGGGTTAGCCCACTTATATAAGACTTTGGGAATGTTAACTCAGCATGCGAGGAGCTTTCATCCAACCATCTCTAAAGTATTAAATCTAGGTACTGGGCTTACTTGTGCTTTCTGTGGTCTGCAGCCTTCATATTTATCTGCATGTAGCCATAAATCTTTTGATTAGGAATAAATGAAATCTCCAAGCGAAGGAAGTGTGGATTGAGAATGAGGAAATGAGGAATGAAAGAGGAATGAGAACGAGAAGGAAAGTCTGATGGATGTGATCGTCAGGTTTCTATTACCCATGACGCTTGGTTAGAGGTAGATTACTTGGGCCCCTGTGGTTTTGCAAAGCACTCGGGCTGTGGGAATGAAAAACTGCTTTACACTGCATCCTTCGCACACATAGATACACAAATGTGCGCTCGCACACATTTAGATACAATAACATGCAGTCACACATGCAGTCTACCTCTGCAGACACACGCACATTGTAAATAGGAGACATCAGAATCCCTAGTTGCTTTGATCCGCCGCCTGCTGTAATGAGTTTGGTCGTTAAGCTGCTGTTTCCCTTTAACATTGTTTACAGGCACAGGCATCTGTCGGAGGAAACAGTAATCTGTCCTATTCCTTAGACATACTGTGCTTCCACTATCAGCTCTCACTCCACTGCTGCAGGGGCTGAGATGTCACTGACATATGCGGATATAGAATCCATCGACCTATTTTGGAGATTTGGTCATTTTAATATATCCAATAGATGATTTATGACTGAAGCAATAAAGATTAGTGTTTATGGCCAGAACAGGATTTGGATTATTCATGCACTGCATATGGGATGGAAAAACAGGAGTTGGGAAAACACTTCCGTCCTCTACATTTCCCCTCCGCATCCTAATTAGACTGCTTATTTATTTATTTATTTCTCTAATTGCTGGAAGAGGCTGGAAAACAGAGGGTTATCTGGCCACTTTGCATACTTAAATTAGAAATATTCAAATCGCCTGCACCCTTTCCAGGCTGCTTGCTTACTGAGCGTGCATATGGCAATGCACACGTACACCCAACACACACACACACACACACACACACACACACACACACACACACACACACACAAATGTTAAGACATGCAGACATGAGCTAAGACGAGGCCTGTTTCAGTGAACCATCAAATGAAGGCAGGGTGAATTAAATACTTTTATGGGAACGCTTACCAGCAGCAGACGTGTGTCATGGATCAGGCATCTTATATTACTGAAAACATTTTGTCAGAGTGTTTCAAAACAGGAGACCAGTAGTAATATATGATATATATATTGAACTTGAGTGTGTGAACATAAATTTAAACATTTCTGGATGTGTGAATTAACCCAGCAGTGAGCTGAGACAGGGGTCGTTAGAGGAATATTAAGGGTCATTAGAATAATGACAGTGCTTCTCCATCCTCCAGTAGAGAAGAACCTCCAGAGCCCTATCTATGATGCTCGTTGGCTGGAAGCAGCAGCTGAGTGCACAGCTATTTTCATTAGCACAGCGGCGCGTATGAATGATTCAGGAAAGCCAAGAGGAGACGAGGGAGCAAACTTCCTTTACAACCTCTTTTACTACAAGAAAAGGAGGTCACTATTTTGTTGCCTTGATTGCTCGCAGGAAGCGCGGAGTCGGAGCGAGAGTCATTTGTAGACTTGAGATTTTTCAGGTCAACACTTTTATCTGCTTTCAAGACCACTATCATAGATTTTAAAGCACTTCACTGCACACGACACAGTTACAAAGTCATACCTGCCGGCTTCAAATTCAGAGATGTAAGAAAATCCAGCAATGCTGTTAAAATCAGCCTATAATTTCAAGAAACACTGCACTACACTACTTTTCTGCATGACAACTACGCATATCAGGTCTGGTGTGAATATCACTGTTGCCGTGTTCCATTTTCACCAAGAAAAAAAAGAGTTTCTTTCTATGTAGTGCCCATGTCAACACAACAAAAACCTATTCAGACAGAGAATGTTACCTTCACAAAACAAACACCCCTTGCTTCAAAGTCCTGTTTCGCCGAGAAATACACTGTCCCTGCAGCTACAAAGATTCATGCACTGCAACCACTTGGTAACTTACCCACTGCACCATTTGGCTGCTCCAAACATCAGACCTCTGATCTGACAATCACTGGTCCATTAAGAAACACGAGTTGCTTCTAATTAGGGGATTAGGCTCTCACTACCATTGCTAAATAATGCCAACTAGGCAAGAAGGATTGTTTAAGGTCCAACAGACTAGCACTGGTGGTCCAGTATGTTATTCTGCATAATAATTAGCCATGTGCTTCTGTTTAAATAAGACTGTGACTTAGGGTGCTTTCAGACCTACAGTTGTCTTGCTTTGGTCCAAATCAGGGACTCATTTTGTTACAAAGTTGCACAATTGCCTAGAGTTGGTTTGTGTTCTCATGGCAGCATTTACAAGCGGACCAGATCAAATGCCTTGTGCGAAAGTTGCTCTTGACTGATCAGAATTTCCATGTGGGAAAAATCCAGGAAGTAAACAAAACATTGAAGAAGAGTACACTTGCGAGATAAATGTGACACTTTCTAATGGAGGGACAACTACACAGGTTTATTTTGGTCATCGTGTATAATATTGCTTGTATTGTTCATTTTAGGCAAACCATACAGTTTGAAAATGGGCGCGACTCTAACATGCTCATGCTTTTTTAACCCAATTACCAATATGTAATGCGACTGCAGCTTGTTCGGATCAAAGTCGGAACATGTTCTCACCACAAATGAATTACACCAGAGTTTGTTTGTGACCAGATCTCTTCAAGAAGGTCTCTGTCCGGTTGTTTTGGTGCACACTCGAGTGTGATTGCTGTGTTCACACCTGCCCAAATAAACCACACTTAAAGTGCCAACGAACTTGAGTTCGACTGAACCAAACCAAACAAGGCAGGTGTGAAAGCACCCTGTGCATTTCAGCGACATCATTATCTTCATTTCTGTCTGAAGCAGAAACCAAATTGATAAGACATTTCCCTTTTGAGAGCTAACAAGCTATGATCTGGAGGTTGGACATCAGATGGAACAAAGGATTTAATAGGTCAAATCCGCCGAAATCGATTTCCCCAGCAGTAATGTTATGGAGGGTGCGCAAGCATTCATGAGAACCTATAAAATCAGTTTTTATAAATTCTGTGTGATTTTGTTTTTGTGAAAATCCGTGCAAGAGACAAGAAGAGAATCAGATGATAATTTTAGATGAATAAAAAGAGTCTTCTGTGTTACTGTACAGCTTGATTTCTGTGACATTTGTGGTCTCATTCACATAGCGAAGGACATAGCATCCCTGTCACATACACAGTGACAAGACCCGCTGACATGAATAAGATAGTGACATTATCTGTATTTGGTGATTGGATTTTTTTCTCACTTCTGTAAAATGTCAGTTCATGGCGTCTAACAACTCTTGCCAAAGCTGCTGTGTATTGTGTCGCTGGTCTGTTGAGCCGTGTGATCTGCAAGGGGGGGGACAGAAAGAGAGAGAGAGATGGCAGCGCCTCTTTCAGAGGCTGCCTCACGGTCTTACACAAAGGCTGACAGTCACGTCAGGAAATGAAGCAGCGTGATTAAAAATGCATTCGATCCTTGTGTAGTTTAATTGAATCTCCTCCTTGTGCACCCTGCGAACGTCTTCACCCCACCCCCCAACTAGTCCTCTCCCCCAACATCCTCATCCCTTCTATGATGCAGGCCTGGAGGCAGAGCCAAACATCCACTCTCTCACTCTTCCTCCTCTCACATCCCTCGTTTTCTCCTCCATCCCCCTCGCCTCCACTGACAGAGGAAGATCTCAGCTGGATGGGATTGTTTCCATCACAGCTGTGCTTCTCTGCTCTTTTCAGCACTGTCTGCTCTCTTTCCAGCAGCAATAAAGCACTAGTTCATATCTTTGGGAGAGCTGGTTTGCCACAAAGGGCCTGCGGTCTGTGAGAGCATTCAGTCTGCCAGGAGCACAAACACTGTGACGCACTGATACCGAGAGCTTGTAATGTCTCCACATTGAGAGTAGTGTCACGGTTATTGTATGTTATATGTGTCTGTGTGCATGCACATAACCTATTCTCCAGCGTACTCTTCTCTTTTGACACTGTAGATGGGTTGTTTGAAGCTATTGACTGGGTGTATTATGTGTGACCATTCTGTTATGTAATGGGTGTGTCCTCTGGCCAGTGACAAAATATTTTAATTATAGCGAGCTGACCTCCTCCTTTCTCCTTCCCTCCCTCTCTTGCTCTGTCTGTCTCACTCTTGCTTTGCTTCTCTTTCTGCCAAACAGTTGTCATCCTGTCTAGATAAATCTGATCTTATAGTGGTATTGATCGGCATGAGGCTGGAGTCACAGTGTCAAGGCTGAACTTTGGAGAAATCTCAAAGCCTTTTTTCTGCAACCTTACCCTGCTTGTTCTTTTTTTAAATATTTTTTTCATGTGTGGCCTTTTTGCCACATTTTTGATACCAGACATGAAGAAGAAGAGGCAGGCAGAAGAAGAGGGGAGGAGAGGGATTGCGGTGGAGGTTAGATTCCCCTGGCCAGAATCTAATTGAGGATGTTGTGGTTATGTGGTATGCTGTGGTGTACCCAGCTGTCTGATTTTTTTAATGCTGTGCCTGGTTTAGTCTATATTTTATTGTCAACAAATCCAATACAAAGACCAAAACCAACATTGGTTAGTCTGGCTATTAATATTTACCGACTACTGTGTCGGTGGCATTCGCCCCTGAGCCCATTCATTCCTACTGAAAACATAAATCTTTAAAAACAAGTCACAAATATATAGTTTCATAGTTTCAACTGAATTATTTACTCAAACAGTGGGGTACTGTGCTTTTTGGAAAGCATTACCCTAACGGGAGTAGATGGAGTATTTATTAAGGACTATTTTTAGTCGTGGATTAATATAGTCTTGGTGTGCTATTGTGTATTTACAGCAACAGGACAGTGTATGTGGCACTGACTCAAAATACAGCGCCCATGCTTATTGTAATGGAGAAACCAGTCATCCAGTGCAATGATGTGACTCACTGGTTTTGGTCTATGGCACAGAAGAATACTGTAAACCATGTCAGGGTTTGGCTTCACAGACAATAGTTAAATGTTAGTTCGGTCATTTTATTGTTATTCTTGGACCCAATCCCATTTTTTATATTGAGTGCCACCTTGCCCCTCGGACCAGAGTTACAAGGGGTAGTGGTTGAGAATTTAACACACTTATGAATTAAATGATAATTCATCCATAGTTGTTGATGCTGGCATTTACGTAAACAGACATGACGAGTCTTGCCAGACATTGCGAATATTTTTTTAAAATTTATTTTACTTTTATTTTATATACTTTATTAATCCCCCTGAGGGAAAATTCAATTTTTTCACTCTGTTGTCATTAACACACAGGCCCGAAATACACACGCATGCACAAACAGGACCTATACATGCACAAAGTGGAGAGATGTCAGAGTGAGGGGGCTGCCAAGGACAGGTGCCCCGAGTGGTTGGGGAGGCTCAAGGGCACCTCGGCAGTGCCCAGGCGGTGAACTGGCACCTCTCCAGCCACCAGTCCATGCTCCGTATTTGGTCCAGACGGGAACTTGACCAGGCGACTCTTCGGTTCCCAACCCAAATCCCTATGGACTGAGCTACTATACTATACGGCCGAATACTGCCGAATACTGCCGTCTGCTGCTGTTGATTTCTCTTGTGTGGGCTATAGGCAGCATTTTGTGGTTGTCAGGATGCAACAAAATGTTCACTAAAGTTTCACACTATCAATTTACAAACAAGTGATAAAATAAAAAAGAAAACACTGCCTGATTGCCAGGCCATGAGCGGTGCTCTAAAAGCTAACGTTAGCAGCCCATGCCCCTACCCAGCCAGTCTGAACTGATATTAGAGCAGCAGTGACAAGTGCAGCAACTTTGCTTTGGGACTTTAGTTAAATTTCGGGCGTCCTATGCCA
Organism: Epinephelus lanceolatus; assembly: GCF_041903045.1. Lineage (NCBI taxonomy): Eukaryota > Metazoa > Chordata > Actinopteri > Perciformes > Serranidae > Epinephelus > Epinephelus lanceolatus. The sequence goes on from NC_135738.1 coordinate 25,537,827, forward strand.
TCAAGGTAGGGTGGGGGACATGGAAATATGTCAACAACAATGTAATGTTAGCTACTTATCTACAGAGACATTGGCAGAGGGATTTCATTTGTTATGCTCGTTATAAAGAAGGAAAATGCATTTAAACAACATTTAACTAAGATAATACAATGGGTGTCTTAATTTTTAAATCTTTATTAAGGATGAAAATACAGTTGTGGGTTTCTTTTGTTGATTGTGTAGCCTTCTTGCAGATGATTTCCCATAATCCTTGGTTTGAAGTGTGCCTCTGAAAAACCTGCATCTGGAAAAAAATATAGAGCAGAGTAACACATTCTGTGTTCATATACAAAGTTCTTGAAAAACTTAAGTTCCATCCATAATATGAATTAAATTTGAATAATTTAGGCAGATTTAGCAATCAGATGTGTCTCGTTTGCCTCATTAATCCTCACTCTGAGTGCAGAATCACCCAAATAAATAGAAAAAAAAGACCATTATCATAAACTTGATCCAATTTTAAGTGCATATCCATAAACTAATCAGCTATTATGATTCAGCCTTCAGTTCCTGTCATGTGTATGGCACAGAGACTGATGTTGTTGCCCAGCACATGCACAAGCTTTTCAGTAGGCTGGGTGAATAATTCAGGAGCCTCGTATGCTATTCACTGGGGCAAATTGCACATCTAGCACCCCATTCAAGTCTGCTGCTACCCTCATAATAGACTACTGATTGGCCCATTGGAATGATATATTCTAATTCCATTAAGGCATGAATGACTGTATAATGGCAGCGTATGTGTGTGAATGTAGACTGCACCCAGACAAAGACACAGTTATTTTGTTTCTCAAGGCGATGTCTACGCACCTTGTCAAGGTTATAAACAGAGTACATTCAAAGATGGAGGCGATTGTTCGGTCTGTCTACATTCCCTCAGTGCCACTGGCTGAAATTTTAATCATATTTAAAGACACACAAGCAGATATGTAGTATGTGTGCGCACACACATACAGAGTCACCTCACAGCGGGTTGAGCAGATGTTGTGCTGAGCGACACGGTTTGTCCAGGACAGCCTGTCCCCGTGTTCCACCAAATCTCTCCAATATATAAATACGCCCCAGTTTTCACAATGAGTCGCACAAATGTCCTCGTTTCCCAATAAAAAAATCCCTCAGCCTCCCCGTTACCTCTCTGAGCATGTAAAAGTGTTTCCCAGGCCTTCTTACACAGACACTGCTGAGGGGATGATAATTGAAGTGGATGCTCCCCTGTGGAGAAGTCATTATAATTGGTTCTGGCCTGATGAAGGGTGGGAGGCCCCGCTTTCTGCTCATCTCACTCTTATGAGATAGAGAAAGACAACACTAGCATACACTTGGAAGCGCAGACAGAAGCATGCAGTGAGAAATGAATTGAATTACACTATCAGGGTGGTATTGTTTAGCTATGTAACCTTTTATCTGCTTTTTTTCTTCCTGAGCAGTGGCACTGTAACTCTACGCTGGGTAATTTGTGGAGTCTTGGAACATAAACATTCAACCCCTCCCTCACTGCCTGGGATGGGGAGAGAGTCCAGCTACAGGGCATTTCCATAAACACACCCACCCACACACATGCACACACACACACACACACACACACACACACACACACACACACACACAGTGAGGAGCAGGACCATTGGGATGAGTCAGACAGCCGTGGGCAGAGACAGGCTGGGTTATCAGGGTAAATTAATGCGTAACAATGCCAGGAGTCTACAATTGAGAACCATTGCTTCTTATTATTACAACTACGAACAAAGACTACGCAGACACACACACAAATACAGAGTAGAAATAAAACCCAGACAGTCCAGACGCTTTGTTTGCACCTCCCTCATTAGCATCTCTCATAACCAGGTAGTGATCTTCTCTTTTTCCTCTCCCTTCTTTGTCTCTTTCTTGCTCTCGTAATTTGTTGTATTAATAGCTGTTAGTTCATTTTGAGGACAGCAGGTGTGAACCGATGCAGCACAGCGATGCATGTCAGAATCTCCCAGCTTTTTGCCTGGTTGTTGTGCCTTATTTCAAATTTAGCTTTGTATTCCACTATTTTTTTAATACCAAGTGCAAATCCCATTTGCCTTTATTTTTGCGTGCTTGTTGACTGAAATGGGTCATTGTGCATTGAGCCCGAGGCATCAAGAATAGTAACATGTTGGTGTTTTTTTGTTTCTTTTCCTCCTGTCAAGACAAGGGCTTATCACCACGCTGGATTTGAGGCAGTGGAATTTTAAAAAATCTCAAAAGTAAAGAAAAAGAGGAGAGCTGTGGAGAAGAACAAACGAACACCAACCATACTTAAACTGTTCAATTAGGTGAGTGCATTGTCATCTCCCTGTCAAGGTGTCATACGAGCTCCCTATGAAAGCAGCGAGGTTTTTAGTCTCTTGAATCAGCAGTGGCAGTTAATCTCTGTCATCGCGGCCTGAATTAACATCAAATGCACACATCACACAGAGGAACAAAGAGAACTGTCTTTTGGTTCCCCTTTCAATTCCTCCAGTATACAGTATGTCATCTGCAAGACCTGGATGTCTGCAGACTAAGTTTATAAATAGCCCTCTGATATTTCTCATGTAGGCCACAGTCACTCACACACTGATGTGGGCCAGGGTATTGAATAAATAATGCTTACTGGGGATTACCACTGCAGATGATTTTCTCCTGTATGCTCGCCGCGCGGCTTTAGCACAATGTGTTGGTTTTTGTGTGTGTATGTGTGTGTGTGTGTCTGTGTAAGGGTGGCATATACAGTGTCATGTCACTAAAGCCGTCGGGGGTCCTCACTTAAAGAAACGATATGGGGGATGGAAAAGGCTTGTTTGGTTGCTCATTTTGACTGGTGGCTTTAATCTGACTTTATGTGACCCAGCATCAGATCACCTTATAACTGTGATAACTAAGCTGAATCATACTGGTTATAATCCAGTGTTGCTGGTTTACAACAGCCGGCCCATACAAGATGCTGGCTGTTGTGTGCCTGAGCCTACTGTACATGTATGTATGCAACGCATCCTCACACAACTGTTTGTACGAATTAGCCCTCCGCGAATGATTTTATGTATTTTAAGTAAAGTTATGTACTTAACATAAAGTTATGTAGGCTAGGTTTAGGAATAGAAACAAAATTACTTCAAGTTTACTTGTTTTCACATTGTATGGAACACCGGTCTCCTGGGCAAAAGTCCTGTTTGTTTTGACCAGGCCCACAGGAAGTGTGCCAGGCTTGAAACTAGTTTCGTAGTGGCCAAACAGTGGAATTACAACACCTGAGTCCATCACAAGATGCCATTGTGCCCATAAAGACAAAGTTACATTGAAAAACAGATGCCTGTAAATCAGTGACACATTTTTTTAAGCACCACAACCCCCGCAAAATGACTCATTTCACTTTTGGGATTTAGTCCATTCGGTCTGATAACATTTGGAAAGTCTAGAAAAGCCACAAAATTAAATAATTTTATCCCAATTTAAGTTAGCTGAGCGCTATTCCAGAAGTCGGAGGTTTGGCTAGCAGAAGTCTCTAGTGCACTTCCTCTATATCGTAATTTTATATGTGGTAGCTGAATGTTTTTGACTTCATGCGCCACTGAGCAGCTTCAATAGGGATGAACAGGATCTCACCTTCAACGCTGTATCCAGGTCTCTTAGGACATCCATGGTTGTGACCCATCGACCACGCAAACTTGCCTCCTTAAGGGGAATACTTCTTCCTGTCAGCGCATTGGTCACATGATCGCAGCCTTCCCAAATAAGTGGGTTATATACAACAAGTTTTGGTGCATTACTTTTGGTAGGTATACAGTATGCACAAACAGTGCACGAGAAAAGCCTGACGTGTGCTTATGTGCATACCGAACATCTGTGTACACCAACATATGTGTGCATGCGTGCGTCGATCCACTTAAGTTAATCAGCTGACAGTTGAGTATTGATGTGCAGAGGCAAACAGAGCTCAGCAGTGAGTGATGATGAGAATATGACAGTAAGTCACTAGGTGCAGCTGTAGCTCATGAGTCCAATAGCTTTAATGGACATGTAAAGACCACCGTGGTGGAAGCAGAGGACTGACTCAGCTCTCTGTGGCTGCAGCCATCGTGATAAAAGATCTCTGCCGGGGCCTCGCAGCTAAAAGTCCACTACTGTCACAGCCTCACGGAGGGAAAAAATTCAGGCTGATTTTCACACTTTAATGCATGCAGACGATGAACCAAGTGATAGGATGATCAATATCTGCATGCATGAGCATTGTGTGTGCTTGACTGCAAGTGTGTGCGTGTGTGTGTGTTCCTCCTTTGTGTCCTAGTCCAGACAGTGCAGGGAGAGAAAGCTGGATGTGGGATTTCGAAGATAATCTCCCGACCAGATGGCAAAACATCCCATATTCCTTTTGAGGTTCCCCACGTGATCCCCTGCAAGAGCTGACTATATGTGTGTGTGTATATGTGGATGTGTGTGTGTGTGGATGGTGGGGGAATATATGCTCACAATTATTATTGGATCACGTGACATGAGCACGTATGCTAATAACAGTCGTAACGTCACATTAATCCAGTGACCTGGTTAAGCCCCCAACTGAAGGAAGTGAGTGTAGGAGGCAGGAGGGAGGGGGAGCTGCCTGCCGGAGCCAGAGAAGGGAGAGCAGAGACAAAGCGTGCTCCCTCTCCCCCTCACACACTCTCACACACTCATTCACCTCCTGAGCAGCAGAGTGGAGCGTAGCTAAGCGGAGCAGAATGGGAAATGTTTCAACACAGAGGGAAATAGAAGCAGAGAGAGGCACATAGGACCTGTGTGGGGCTGCTATACCCACACACACTCACATCACACACTTCTTTCCTCATATTCACCCACGCGCCAAGCTCGCGTGAACCCTGGCTGCCAGGCTGGACGGGACGGCGAGGACACCCACCTCACACACTCGCACCCATGCTCACACACCCACGGAGACACACACTGTGGAGCGTACTATGGTGGTCCAGGGAGCAGTGACGCCCGGGAGAACCCGCCGGCTGATGCTTAAGCTGCCGGTGGGGACTCTGAGGAGGAACAGTGGAGAGAGGGTAAGACACAACTCTCCCTCGATTCCTCCTTCACACTTTCTCCCTTCTTCTCCGACTTTGTCTCTCTTCTCCTCTCTGTGACCGTGTCTTGCCGTGCTGTTATGTGTGTTAGTGGGATTTAAAAGGGTTCTTGGCTAATCCAGGAGACGGTATTAGATTTGAATTGGCAAGTCAAGAGCAAAGCTTTTAATCTCCACGCTGGACAATACTTCTCTGTGTTTCTCTCGCTGTCAGTCTGAGTCCGTCAATCTCTCCAGAGCTCAGTCTGTCTCTGTCACTGCTAATGTATTCCACTGCAGTCCTCGGTTTTCAAGGTTACAGGGAAGTCGCACTGTGGGAGAGCTGTCTTTGAGTGCAGCTTGTTTGCCCGTCACTGTCAACACAATTGAACTGACTTGAGGCATGAGTTAGCTTCCTTTTATCAAGCAAAGCCACACGTAGCCTCTCCTTCAGCGTGATTTAAAGTGCTGGATCCCGTCCTGCTCGGGCTTTTCACACACACTGGGAATCAGCTTGTCTGCCAGACATCAGAAGCTCCAGTGTTTATGTGTTGTGTAAATCTGGTGGGTGTGGGCTGACGGCAGAAGATAATAGTTTCCAGCTAAGCCTAAGACGTGGAATGTGTGTTGCAGAGTTACCCTTTATGTCAGTTGTGAAGACAGGCTGTAACCTGCCAGGTGATTCACCTCTGTTGCTCTTTCACAAAGTTGTTTACATCACGAGAAAAGCAGTGTGCGTGGATAGAGAAAGTACATTAGCACTTGAGTTTGCAGCTGTGAGTGCATTTGTGATTCCCCGTCGCATTCATTCTGTGATACACGTCAGCACTCTTTCATGTTGCAAAGACACCGGTATTAAGTGAATCAGATTTAAGTAGAGCGTGTGTGCAGGCAGGTGATGAGCGAACCGGGCTTACTGCTCATCCAAAATGCTATCCCCAAAATCATGCAGTGCTTATGGGATCATGCCGAGTTGAATCTCATCTCCCTTTTAAAAATCCTCCCACTTGTGATGTGACTTAGTTTCATTAACGTGAATGAATGTGACTTCTAAGAATCGCTGGTCTCTTTGTAGTTCTCTCTTTGACTGAGCGTGCACACAGAGAATACAGTAATGCACACAAGCGCACTCGTGCTATCATAAATTACACAGCATGGCTTCTATATGTTGGATGCAAACAGCTTTCATTTTAATAAGCACGGATATACATATTCCCGGGGGCACTGTGGTGTAGTGGTTAGCACTGTCGCCTCACAGCATGAGGGTGCCTGGTTCAATCCCAGGAGGGGGCCCTTATGTGTGGAGTTTGCATGTTCTCCCTGTGTCAGCATTGGTTTTCTCCGGGTACTCTGGCTTCCACCCACAGTCCAAAGACATGCGGGTTAATTGGTGACTCTAAATTGTCTGTAGGTGTGAATGTGAGTGTGAATGGTTTCCTGTTTCTATGTGTCAGCCCTGTGATAGTCTGGTGACCTGTCCAGGGTGTACCCTGCCTCTCGCCCAATGTCAGCTGGGATAGGCTCCAGCCCCCCCGCGACCCTCAAGAGGATAAACGGTTACGAAATGGATGGATGGATACATATTCAAGCCCTACTTCGATACAGATCTAACCTGCTATAACCTTCATATCTTCTCACACAAACACAACCTGAAAACTTGAGGGGTCTCGGACAATATAAGTTGTTGTGATGCTTTCAGGTCTCATTATCCAGAGATTTCAGGTTGTGTCATTAATCCTGTCGTGGCTGGAAAAACTGATTAACTGTGATCTGACGGGCTGGCTGTGGCAATACTGCTTGATTGGAAGAAACTGAATATTCACTGTCCTTTTCATAAGTAATTGCTACTGGTTGATTGGCTGGTGGCTGCACACATACACACTCACACACACACACACACACACACACACACAGTCACTCAAATCACCTTAATTAATGGAGAAAAGCAGATTTTCTCACACAGGAACGGAGGGAGGTCTCTCTCTCTTCTGATTGCATTCCTTCTCTCTGCCTCCCATTCTTCTTGCAGCCAGCTGTGTGCAGACAGACTGAAGGGGGATTACTTGTTGTGATTTACATACACTCACTCACATTATTGTACTGTTGTGCTGGGAAAAAAAAGACTGAATAGATGGCTATGCATCAACTTGCTGTGTGAGGCAGTGAATGCATCAGATTTTCAAACTAGTCATCGAACGAACAACAAGGGGCAGAAACGTGTTCAATAAATTGACAAAGATTTTTTCCAAAGAGAATTTAAATCATCAGACTGTCTGACTGATTCCTCTCCTTGGCGTTGGCAGGTGAACAAAGCTCACTGATCGACCGGTTTTTACCCTGGAGGCTCTATAAAGGTTGACAGTCTGTTGGGTTATGACTTTACATTCCCATGTCCTCAAATACTTTCACTTCTCTACAGGGCTGCAGCTTTGTCCTGCTCTGACTTGTCATATTAAACAACTCATTGCACTATCATCCAATCTCCGCCTCACGCATAGAGGAGCAACAGTGTACAGAAAAAATGTCGACAAAACCTGTATATGGAAGCAGCGGAGTGAGCAGCAGAGTGGAATGTTGTAGTGGAAATGTTTATAGCTGCAAGCTTAGATCCAGCTAAAAGTGTTTTGCACACTTGGAAAAGCTTAGTTTTTATATCCTTCAGCATTTCCTAGTGAACACGCAGAGGTCTGTGGGTGCGACTGCCGCTGGCGAAACAGTTCTTTCCAAACCCGTTAGCATCAGTTAACTTGTTTGAAAAATATTTTCGAAATGGATCCTCCAGATTGCAGAGGGAAAAAGGCGGACCACCTTCTCATCTGTGCCCCGCCACTCATCTAATGCAGATGAATCACTTCACGTCTGTGTCAGTAGCTTCTGATGGATGTGGGTTCCTATCACAGTTAATTGAGTAATATCTACAGGGAGAACGTGGACCATCTTTGTTCACGGTCAACAGCGATGACACATCTGAACAAAACATGCCTCGTTAACTGCGGAACAGTGGGAGAGGAGGCAAACCTGAATACTCCCCTTTTCCTTGATGAATCACTTTCTTTTCTATACCTCATTCTCTTCCTCTGCTCCTTGTTACCGTGGCTCAGAATCCTACCTTCACACTGAGACTTGTCATGCTTCTTTCCCTCTCAGTCTCACTTTCTCTGGCTCTTGCATGTTTTTTTTTTCAAAATTTTGATAAAGTAAAAGTGGCAACATGTGAAAGAAGTGTATCAGCATGGACAAGATTAGATAGAGGGACTTATGGATCATCCTAGCGAGATACTAGGTGTTTACAGTATAATATGATGATAAATTGCACAGTTGGTGTTGATGGCTTAAAACAGCTTCTTTTAGGGGATGTTTACTGTTTAGATTACCTCAGTGAGCAGCCTGAATTAGGATTATCCTCCGCCTTTGTTATCCTGCTATCATGTTAAGCTGCTCAGCTCTTTTCTGTGAAATTAAGAACAAAAACAACAAACAAACAAAGGGAAGACAGGGTGCGAGAAAGAGCGAGACATGCGTGTGTGTTTATGTGTGTGTGTTTCGGAGGGGTGATATCCAAACAGACGAAAAACATTTCAGATTTGAGGAGGTTGAATCGCTCTCCAAGGAAACATGTTGTTGTCAGGGGCACCGCAGGGGAGCGAGGGTTTTAAGGTGGGAGGGGTGGATCACTGTCAGAGAAGTTCACACACGCACATGCTCAAAACACACATTCATGAGCGGAATAGGAATGCAAACACACAATGGCGCGACTGTAGTTTACACACTACAGGCCTGAAAGTTGGGAGCAGCCAGGCAAGTGGTGAGGCAGGAATACTAATCGATCTTCTTTACCTTTAAACATCTCGTCTGCACCAATCACAGAGAAGGTCAGCTCTGGACTGTGGCATTCTGCGGGTCAGGTTGATGCTCTGCTTGTTTCTCATCATGCTGATCTGATTGTCTCGACATTAGAGTCAGGATTCATTTAAAAGCAGCCACAAAGTTGATGTGGACACCAAAGAAACAGCATTTGAAATGAGTTCTTTCATCATCCCGCTGTTAGCACGTATCAGTTGTGAGCTTTGAGTTTTTGCCCCCGCAGCTCCGCTCTGCCTCGCTACAGTATTGATTCCCAGGGATCTCAGCCTGCCCCCAGGACTGTGGGTGAGAGAGCTGTGGTCAGCCAGTCCAATTAAGGAGACAAAGAAAAGGGGAAAGAGGGGAAGAAAGAAAGAAAGAGGTGGGAATAGCAGGAGCTAAAGGCTACTGAAGGCCCCTCTCGCACCACACCCTGTTTGGCATGAAAGGGGACCCCCCTTTTCTCCCCAAGGCAGCTCCAGAAGGAAGAATGTTTTTGAGCAAGGGAGGAAAGAGTGGAGCACATGGGAGAATCCCACCCTCCTCTCCACCCTGCCTCTTTCATCACTCTCTGCTATGATTTTTTTTTTCTGTCGGCCTTTTATTCCCCGTCCAAAATCAACCCGCAGACCTACAGACACATGGCGCAGCTGCGTATGAGCTCAAAGTAAATCTGAACAGAGCGTGATCAAACAATGAGGAGATGATCGCCTATTGACTGTGAGTGAAGGCTGAAGGCAGTGAGCTGCTGATAATGTGTTTTCTCTATGGAGACAGTTTACTAGCAGCGTAGCTATGGTGAGAGTGGACTCCTCTGTCGTCTGCCAAAACATCCCCGGTGGATAGATCTCTGTTACGTGTGTGTGAGTTCCCCTCCTGTGCCACACAGTGATTTCTTCATTATCTCTGCTTCCCTATTCTCAGGAACGAGTGCGTGGAATCCTTTAAAGAAAGAGGAGGATGGAGCAGAGAGAAAGAAAAAAGATGAGTGTGGGTTGATGGGAAGACAGTCATCTGTTAGATTCCATCTTCCCCCAAAACAGGATGTGGAGACCCCAAAATGTTCCTTAAATATCCCAGCACAATCTGTGCCCTTTGTTAGACAGAGATAACACGACTCAGTGAGAACGGAGGCACTGTCTGTGACTCACATGAAGGGGTTTATTCATAGTTTGTGTGTGTGTGTTGCGTGAGTTTGTGTGTGAATGCTGCTGTGACGGAATAAGAGAAATAGAAAGGGGAGTTGAGGAGAAAAGAAATAAATCTTCTCATAAAATTAGAAAAATGCTAACGATTTTTTTGAGGATGTTGTAGGAGTGTGTATGTGTGTGGTGGGCGTGTGTGGATGGGCGTGTGTGTGACAAAGATACAGAGCGGGAAAGGGCTAGAAAGAGAGTGAGAGAGGTGCAGTCTGTTTTCCCGTGGGTGTACTGCAGTAACATAGTAATCCTCATTAATATTTATCTGCCAGGCAAAGTGAAGAGAATGATTAGCTTGAGAGTGTGTGTTTGTGCGTGTGCACGTTGTCTTGAGTGAACAACCCTTTGTGCGTGTGTGTATAACATATTACAGCATATAGCACATGAACTAGGTCAACTTCTATACTTAAGAGACTAACGAGTCCTGATACTTCAAAGGTTTTGTGTCATTGTGGGGGTTTCTCATTGCACGCACGCACAGTAAACAGTATTTTTTAATTACACGAAGCGCACATAATGATAACTGAAGCTCATGCACATGCATTCTCACTCACAGACATAAAGAAGCTCCCTGCTTTCACCTCTCTCTCTCAAACCACGTTACGTTTTCTTATTGATTTTCCCACTCGCACCTCTAATACAATCACATTAAACTAGACTGATCGGAATTGAATTTCAGACTGGCTCTATATATGTATGTCACTTATAATCTCCGTCACAGTGATGGCGGTGTGGGTGTGTGTGTTGCAAATGAGCCTGTAAGAATATTGAGCCTGTAAAAGCCACACGCCAGGTTTATTGTCAGAGGAAGTGCATGAGTAGCACCTGCACAAATTCTTTGTCATCTGCACTTTCTCTTCTCTTGTCCACAACTGTTTCCTGTGATTTTTTTGTGCCATGGTTGCTCAGCTGAGAATGTTCTTGTGAATTTATAGTGTCTGTGACCCATTTCCCTCCACTGCTCTCTCCCCCTCTCTCTCTGACTCGCCTGCACTTTAGTGTAACACGCCTGAGTGGAGATCAGAGAGCAGGAGGAAGATTGAGAGATACAGAGAGATATGAGGGAGAGATGAAAGAGGGAGAGAGAAATGGATAGAGACGGGAGAAAGTAAGAGGGTGGAAGAGAAAACTGAGAGCAGGAGATGGACTTGAAAAAGTTTACTCCTTGTCCTGTTTCCTGTCAGTGTCAGGACCTCACATCTGACTGCGTACAGGTTTGAAGTTCATTTATCATCAATATGTTGATACACTGTTTGGCTGTCAGCTCCTGTCCATCACAAGGCACAGAGTATCGTCTTCTCTGCATCATATTACTATGGTAACGGCTGGCCAGCTGACACTCTCATGCTGTGTTTACATCACAGGGCCTGTGTGACCTTTCCAGGATTCACTGGGACATTACACTCACATAGAATCATGGGAACAGTGCGCTGTCATACCTAACCTCCCACCTCCTTCCCCACCACAACAAATATTTACACCCCTCATAAATTACAGTGGCTAAGAGGTGAATGTCTCTAGCCCTCATGTGTAGCTCCAGCCAAACCGTGATTCATTTTGGAAAATTCACACTACAGGAATGCTACACATTCCTCATGGGTTTCTCAAGACACCACTGAGAGAGAAATGTGAGGCTCTGAGATAGAGGGGGGGGTAACTAGTGCCGTGAAATGAGGGATCTCGGAGCATGTGGTTGGTGAAATTAAGTAAATTTAACAAGATACAGTGTTAATGCATTATTGGGGATTAGGATTTTTGTGCAGTGAATCTTCTGCGATCCATTCAATTAGACATCTGTGGTAAATATAGAAGCAAAGAGAAATAGAAAGTTAAAAATACAATTCTATAGTCCATGGCCCTTTATACACAGAGGTCATGTTGTAGGGCTGCTATGAAGACCCATCTGTATGTCGCCTTTGCAGTTTTACACAGAAGCAAACAACAGTGGCATTATGTTGCTCCAGTGTGAGTTTTTTTAGATAGCATGCTGGCACCATGGAAGCAAAAGTGGCGTGACGGGTGTGACATATAACATAACAGCGTCGGCCTCTAGTGTGACATATATGCGTCAACAGCACTTTAAGAACACTAACAATGGCATTAACATGGTGGTAACAATCATTTATCATACCTGTTAAATTGCGGTTGCTCTCGTCCTCTGCTCGGGGGGTAAGGAGCTCCTGGACCTCGTTGTTTTTCAAATCGGCTGACATTTTCAGCTGCAGTTCTTCTTCTTTAAGTTAGCTGCTAACTGCTAGTAGCTACTTTTAAAATCTCCTGTTGTAGGTCAGATGCATAATAAGTTGTCAAAACATCACCCCATCCTGCCAGCTGTCTCAGATGTCATTTCAGTGCTGTTACGACCTCTGATGGCAGCCTAAAGCAGAGGCAAATCTGCCCCTCCCCCATTCCGTGATTGTACCTTGTATACAGAAGGGCGAGGTGGCATAACAGCATGAAATTCCCGCCTTTAAAAGGCAGTGTAAAATTGTCTTTTTTTGTGTGTGTCATCATGACACAATGTGGTCCTGGTGACACCTATTGCAGTGGGAACTACCACATAAGCCAGTCTGAATACATTGGTAGGTCTGTCTGTCTGTCTGTCTGTGGTCAGAATTCTGTCAACATGTAATGTCACAACTGTGTGAGATGTAGTCACACACCTTTACAAAAATGCAGCTGAGATCAAAATGAAGGCCAAGTTCAAAGATAGGTGTGGTCTGAGGTCTGGTCATTAGCCCCTTCACTTAATGCCCCTGGCTGACCTTCTCTTTAAAGGTGCAGTATTGTTGAGTCTCATTCCCAGGCTGTCAGCTGACGCTTTGGGTTGGTGGTTGGTCATGAATGAGACCAAACAATCACCCATCCTTCTTAGGAACTGCATACTTTGTATGGTGGCTGGAGTGAAGCTACCGCATGACAATCTCTAGTTCATTATTATTTTGTACAGTATAGTTAATTAATGCCATGGCAGTAACTCACTCATGTTCATGTTGACACTCAGTATCAAACAAATGCTATGTGCATCATACATCAGTTTGTATGCACACACACACACACACACACACACACAAACAACAACTCAGCAGTCCAGGAGTGACCCCTTGCATCGATAAACCCCTCCATGAATCAGAGTGGGCTACAGAAGTCCATTTAATCCACCTACAGTCTGATTGCGTTTGGTAGGATGGCAGAGAATTACTGTACAGCACAGAGCTATTGAATTTTCTATTGATCAAGGCTTTCTGAGGAAAGCAGAAAAAGTGAATTAGTTCGGCTACATAAAACCATCAGATATTAAAGCTTTTCTCTTTTTAAATGTTTAGCCTGACCTATAAAAAAGTCTTTAGCGACCCAGACAATAAAGAAATGGCTGCTGGACATAGAAAAAGTCTGTGCTTGAGTTTGCTTTCAGAGTTATTCGAACATTCGTATCACTTTTATTACAGAGAACATTGATCATTTAAGCTGTATTGTTTTAGCAGAGCTGTTAAGCCAAGAGTTTATCCCAGACTGGCAAAGATATACACACAGACTGTAGGCTTGGCACAGGTTGTGTGTGGGGCTTGTATTGCCTCCATGTGGCCATTGTTGCAAATGTGTGTGTGTAAGCAAATGTAAGATAAGCTTCATTGTGGATTTCTATCTCAAATAAACAAGTTTGATGCAGTCAATCATATTTACATGCTTTGCACATTCTGCGAGGATAATGTGTGGAGTTGGTAGAGAGGAGCAGATGGGCTGTATATTCTTGTATTTTTTTTTGTGTGGAAGAATTAGAGAGGTCGGGTCAGGATACTTCAGCCTGGGAAAACTGGCTCAGAGGAAAAATATCTCCTTTTATAAAAACATTCTGGCTGCAGTCCCAGGGCTGTTATAAAGCCGCATACTCCAGACTTTGGAGACTTGATATCATCCTTTTATGTATGTGCCTGTTTAAGTGTCTTCTTCAAGCATACAGATAGTGTCCAGTCTGACCAGGTGTGTGAGGTGTGCAGCACGCCGCTTTCTCTCCGAACAAAAGTGAGACAGCGAGAGAGAGTGCTGTCATCTGTTCTCCTCTCCATGTGAGCTGCAGTATGAGAGTGCATATCGCTTTAAAAACAACTAGCAGTCTGAGAGACTAAGAGACCGGCTGCATTTCCTTAGTGGGAATGTTTGTGTTTGTGGCGCACAGACCAACGGACGGAGGGTGCAGTGCTTTGGTGAGAGGAAAAGAGAGAGGAAGAGAGGAGGAGGAGGAAGAGAGAAGGAGCCAGCAGGGACCAGTAGCTGTGTGGGACTGAGACAGAAGGACCAGTGGAGTTTGACCTTGAGGAGACATCAGAGCGCTGAATCCCAGAGAGACTGAGAGGACAGACAGGGACAGAGGGGACAGCCACAGAGTTATCCTGTCGCTCTGTGTGGCTTACCTCTGGAGATGACCCAATTACCACCCACTGGAGCAAAGTGGCATCAGGAGGACAATAAAGGCTAATTCCTTCTAATTGCATGGGCCTCTGTGGATTTTACCTGTAATGGCTCACCTGTGCAAATAAAGGTTTGTTGGTGTGATACCTGTGGATACCTCACTGATATCAACTCATACCACTGCACCATACATACCTCTGGAGTGGTGTCTCTTGTCACTGAAAGCTCATAGTAAAGAAGTAATGGAGGCAGTCTTGTTGGGTCTAGACGAGGCAGTCTGCACTCGGCAGGGTCTGCTGTGGACTCTCACCTCAACAGCCCTCCGACGCCTTCGCGTGCATGCAAGGAACCTTCCTCCACCCCTGCATCTATTACACATACACAGGTGTGTTTCAAGGCCGCTCTACCAGGTAGGCTGCAGCTGCACCTCACATACACTCATGAACACATGTATGTGAATAGCAATTAAACAGGAACTCATGCACTGGGAATTTATTGCAAATGAAATGGAGAAATGTGGCAATATTTGCAACCACCGATTGTATTCACGCTGTGCCACCTGTGGAGATGGATATCCGATATGGGATAGTATTATAAATGAATGAGTCTACGCCTGTGTCAAGGCTCGGGACAGACGGAGAGAGGTATGGAGTGACATAAGATGTACTGTAGGCCAGGTATGTCCTCCAGGCGATAGACTGGGGCCAGATAAAGGAGCAGTATTCAAGATGACTTATTTGTTTCATCAAGCATGGAGGACAGAACTGGGTTAGATGTTGTGGCAGTGTTCCTGCTGGTGAAATGGGACACATATGCTGACATAGTTTTATAACACACAGCTCAGGTTCATGTGGAGTGCTGTCCTGCCAAGTTCAGAGAACGCTGCTTTGTCTTACATTGTCGCCCCTGCTCTGCTGTTCTTTTGTAGTTGTTGGTGTGCTTAGGATGCGGAGCCTCAACAGGAAGTTGCGTTGCTAGGGTTGCTGTAAAGGAGTCAGTAGCTAAGCTATTAAGCTGGTAAGCGTTTCTATGGATATGAGAAAGAGGGATGCTTGCACACAAAACACACACAGACACTGTTTTATCGGCCGTCTGGCCGGTCACCATCCTCCATCACCTTCAACATTTAATCTGGTGACGCACTAAATGTGTCTGTTTGCTTCAAGAGAACAGTTTCACTGTTGAATTCATTATTTTAATTGTTTCATTAAAAGCAAGAGTGTCTTTTGGGCCTTGTGTTTGTCTAGCTGTGATTCAGCAAAATGGGTGATCAGTATTCCCTTCACCATGTCTGAATCGGTACTCAGGGCTTTCATGGAGCCATTAGTATTCCCCAGGCGTCTCACCTGCCCTGTATGCAGCTGGCACTACCAAGACAAACCCAACAGGCTCACAGAGAGAAGCTCACCAGGCCTGTTGCTACATAACAAAAAGCACACACTGCACTACATCGCATATAAAATGTACAGAATTACATGCAACACACACACACACACACACACACACACCATGTGCCTTTCCTGTCTTTGCTTTAATTCCTTTATCCTCAAGAGGGGAATAAGCTGGATTGTTATTCTAACTTTTGTCTTCAGATGTGTTTTTATGTGGCTCCTAAGCTTGAGCATCCTGAGGGAGGGCAACACAATCAGAGGAAACTGAAATAACATACCAGACCTCCCGAAGACAAACCCGTCCTCAGCAACCACTCCTGGTTTAGAAACGCACAAATGTCTGCAAGAGGCCGAGCTAAAACCCCTTTCAAACAGAGCTCTTTTAACACTTTCCCAAACATCCTCTGGACGAGTGCTTTGATGAGCTACAAACAATACTTCCCCGTGGCCTGATGAAGTGGTACAGCCCAAGGTGGAGTGGTTTATAGTGGAGGGAGTTGCAAAAGCAGGGAAGGAGGGGTCAGTGTGTCAGGCTGCAGGATGGGGATATCCCAGGCTCACTGCACTGCCTCTCTGCCCGGCTTCCTCTATTGCTGTTAATGAGATAGCCAGCCTCACAACTGGCAGACACACAATGGAGAGACAGGGAGAGAGAGAGAGAGAGAGAGAGAGAGAGAGAGGGACTTAACTGTGTCTTTATATGTTATCAACCTGTTTTTACTTTCTCCACTCATTTTCCACCTTCTTCTTTCATCCTGAAATGAAAATACATTTCCACTCCAGTGCTCTGCCCTGAACCTGTTCCCCCATGTCTCTTTTTCCTCTCTGACACTTTATTTTTGCGTTCCCCCCTTTTACTTAAATGACTTCTTCATTTCTTATTTAACTCTCTCCACTCTCTTTTCAACTCTCACTAGAGAACACATCCATCACCAGCGGTCCTACATTCTCAATCAGGACACCAGCCCAGATATTTTAGTGTGTGACACACGTGGCGAGGTGATCGTTTTACGCTCTGCATGTTACGTGGAGCGGCACCCCATGTGATTGAGCTGTGGTGTTACAGTAACCAGCAGACTGCAACATATTTGAAGTGCTGTTTGCTCACACAGACATGCGCTTATTTCCCTCATGAGGGAACGCAGCAGCATGTTCACACTTTCATACATCAGGCTGAGTAATATTGACTCAACAGCCTCCAGTCACACATTTCCCTCTGGTGGTATGACCCTTTAAATAGGGTTAGTACTGTCAGGCGTGTGAGGGCAGTGCTCTGTTGTGCTGTGTTAGACAGTGTCTCTGGGTAATTGTTTCATCGTGTCATTTCTAAAGTTGCTTTCCATTCATATTGATTTTATCTTTGTATCTTTTTCGCCTCTCTCTTCCCCCCCCCCCCCCCCCCCCCTTTCCTTTCTTACCACCTGACCCCATCCCAAAGGCAGGATATCCTGCATGGGGAAGAAGCAGCAGGATAGCAAACACAGGTGGCGGGGCTGCTCCTGAGTTGCAAGATTTCCTTGTTTTACCTGTAATCATCCCAGTCCCGCAACTCAAGACTTACTCCAAGCCGTCATTTTGTTCTTAAGAATGCGAAGTGACATATTGTTAAGCAAAACTCATCCTCAGTGTGTTCGACATCCTTGTATCCTACATAGAATGAGTTTATTTCCTGTTACAGTGCTTGCTAATAAAGTAGCTGACAGGAAGCCAGTTCTCCTCAGTGTCAAATAAACTTACATCCAAGCTGTTTCCTAGCAACGCAATCCCACTGAAAAGTTTTATACATATTTAAAATCTCACATTATGTCACATCTATCATGCATATTCATTAGACCTCGCTGCACTGTTAGCTCGCAGGCTCCACTGCATCATATTTAATGTTGAAACCCGGGCCAGTTTACTCCCACTGAGCTCATCTGGTCCTATTTCCTGTGAGAGCAGCTCTGTCACTGATCATATTCCTTTCCCACTGACGAGTCCCAGTCCATTGTGATACAAAGCAGAGACACAGCAGCTAAAAGTCTAAAATAACCAAGATACACAATCCTCCCTCTGTCTAGGAGCTGGATCATTTGTGTCTGTTCAGTTTTCTTTGTGGTCTGATAAGCTGCGGGCACTCGGTCAAACCATGGTGTTTTCAAGCAAGTGCATTTGTTGGAATAGCGGTCCGCTGTGATTGCCAGCAGCTCCCCTGAATCAGGACATGATTGTACTCAGTTCAGGTTGTTAAGTCTCTCTGACTCTCATGTTCAATATATCATCCATTTGTTCTCAAATTCCACTGAAGCAGATGTCAGTAACTACACTCATGACAGGCAGGCAAATATCCAGGATGGGAAATCTGCATGTCCTCGCTAATTCCCAGCCTTATTCCCTTTTTTTCTCCCTGTTTTCCAGCCAAGTAATTATTGGATGGAGGTTGAAGTTGAACTTGTGACTTCCTACTGAAGAATTTTGATCACTATCCCTGTCTGGCAGCCATGTTTGTTCTCATTGCCAAAGTCAGGATCTGTATGTGAGAAAATCTCTTTCCCAGAACCGACACAGGGATGTTTGGTGAGGGGAGGGGTCGAGGGGCAGAATGGACATTGTCTCAAATTTTTCCAGTGCTTTGTTTATTCTTTTTCTGTAATTTTCTAATTTGTTTTCAACTAGCCCCGGGCATGTTTGTGTTTGATATCCCTGCATAGACGCACACACTCAAACACACAAACACCCCTCTGTAGATTCTGTTGGTGGTTGAAGCCGTTTACAGTGTCTCCCTGGGGATAAGGTCTTATTTGCATAGTTCGTCTGGAAAACATTTCCACTGCTCCATTCCCAGGTTTATCAAATACCCAGTGTGTGAGTGTAAATGTGTGTGTGAAAGAGAAAAACGGAAGAAGGAGGAGCCGGGTTTGTTGATGTCTGAATTTAAGGAGAAGGTTCCTGTGGAGATTCATCATCACTTCAACCATTAGAAACAATTTTGTCACCACTCCATGAATCATAAATCACGATCAAAGTTTTATCTGTTATTCGTGTTTTGCTGATATAAATTGACAAGTCTCTCGCAGGCTTGTTACATGTTAAAGATTTAAAGCATGACACCCCTCCTTCCTCGCGTGCTGTGTCATTTTGTCACTGTGCACCATAAGCTTCTTAGCCATGCCGGAATCTAATTTCTCTGGTCATGTGCGAATACGGCAGACGACTTGATAGGATGGCCACTCGCTTGATTAATTACAGGCGTTTGCATGCTCACAAGCTCCCTTCCTCACATGCATCCCACAAACTCATCCCAAAGGACCACTCTGATTCTCTGATGTAAGGCATAACTCTGAATAAATCCTGAATGTTATTTCTACTTTGGCATTCCCAGGAAAGCTACAGGGGAAATAATATATTATGCTGCATGACAAAAATATTCACAATATAATTCTCACTGACAGTGTTTTTGATTTCATATAAAAGGATTGCCAGATATGAGCACTTTCCCAGATATCACTTGCCATGTTGGAGACTGCTCAGATGTTAAACACGATAAAACACACGGATTGCAACGTCTCGCTGGTGGTTTATTGGGCCAAGGTTGAGCGGCCTACTTGATACATCTGGCTGATATCCCTCTAAATCCTCTAAGTGTGGCTGAGTCGTGGCCAGAGTCACAACTGAGTGGCCAGAGCGGACACGATGTGAGGTTTTGGAGGTGGTCCTCCTTGTATTGAGTATAGTGATAGGTTTAACTGTGGCATTAGTGATGGGGATATAAGGGCTTATAATGTTTTAGGTTCAGAGGTTAGGGCCTCAGTATAGAATGGTAATCCCGGAGGATTACTACGGGGAATCTGGTGAATATCTGAGGAAATCCCTCTCAGGGACTCCCAGATCCTCTGTTTGTATGGATATTATATCCTCCAGCAGTGTGTCCACATGTGTTTACCGAAGAGAGGTTTAAAGTTTTGTAAGTGTGTTAACTTTCAGAGATAAGTGAGGAAATACGATCATGTCCTTGAATCAAAACTTCACAGTTTACAACCAGAGCCTCCTTTCAGAAGTCTTAATCTGGCTGCAGTATGTTTCCCTATAAAGACACTTTGTAGATACAGGACAGTTAATACTATCAGTTCGGTAAGGCTGAATGGAAATGAAAAATATGCACCTTAAAATGACTCAAAGTTTCCTGGTGGAAAGTTGAATGTTTTGTGATCCATCTACCACCCCAGCCTCCCTCCTTGAGGGATCGCGAATGAGAATCTTGGATTGGCTTTCACTTTTACTTTTGCTGGCAACACTGTTTATAAACAATAACTCACAATTCTTGCATGGTATACCTCTAGTAAGTCCCATCAGTCATCGTTTTGAGATAAATGTGAAAGCTAGAGGACTCCACGTTGGCTCTCATGAATTTTTATTAGGCTTATATGTCCTTTGATACTGCAAATGCCTTCAAATTCTCTCTGTCTTTCAAGTATGTATACCTGTAGGCTAAGTTATGCATGCATAAATTGGACACACATATGATGTGAGCACGCTCGCAAAGGCCCTGCAACTGCATGTTGCCTGGATTCTCTGGATTTCTCTTTTGTGTGTGTGTGTGTGTGTGTGTGTGTGTGTGTGTGTGTGTGCAGGACCATACCATACAAAACAAGCTTTTGACAAATAATTCAACCACTAAAGCTAAAAACTGAGCCCATGTGTAACTGTAGCACATGATTGATCAGGTGTTTTATTTATTGAGCAAAAGCTTTCCACCTCCTACCTTCAGATTCTGGCTCTCCCCAAGGCGAAATGGCCAAATGGAAGACATTCAATACCTTTACAATGACGGGATTCCCTTTGGACAAGAGGAATTGCACACGCACACACACACAGACCACACATCCTTGCCAAAGGGCTCTCCCTGCAGATGAGCTGGGTCATTTTTCATTACCCTGGCTCAGAGGAATCAAGTGTGTAGTAATGGAGCACAGTCACATTGAGCCAAAGCAATGGAGGGATAAATCCCGACTGCAGAGCACAGTGGAGGCAGAGCAGACAGGCTGCGGGGCAGAGCCTGTGCACGGGCATATAGCTCTTTTTCACTCCTCTATCTGTCATTAGAATACCTCAGACTAGATCCTGGGGGAAGATGAGAGAAAGGTCTAAGGCTGCAGCGTGTTCCCAGCGTCTCCTCGTATCTCTCCATCGCCTGTTTCCTTTATTATGTGGCTCAATTTGTCTGCCTGCCTCATCTCAGTTTATTCCCACTTTCTGCCGTACCTGTCTACGTTACCCTTTTCAGACTCTTCCCCTGTGAGTCCCTCGCTCCGCTGTCTTCACTGTTGGAGTGTATGTTTTTGTCTTCGACATACCTGTCTCTATACTGTTCTTTCACATAAACCCTCTTACATCACCTGAGCCATTATAGCCCGAGGAGGAGCAGGGGAAGGTATGATGGGAGGGTAGGGTTGGGGTTAGAGGGGGCTGCCTTTGTAAAATCGCGAGTATACGTTGACTTTATACAGCAAAAGATTTAGCTGTCTCCGCCATCCAGGGAACATGATACTGTCGTCAGCTGAATTGAATCTTTTTTGTGAGGGAACATTCATTGCATGCCTTTTTACTTTACGTTTTTACCCCTGGGTCATACCTCTGCCAGTTACAGTGTCTTAACACTGTCTTACAGTGCCTCCTCCTCTAAGTGCCCTACATTTCTGCCACAATGTGCATGGCGGAGACGGCTAGATCTCCCAGAAAGTTGTCATGACAACTTTTGTTTGCAACTTAGGTTTGAGAGCACCAGGGAGTAAGGCTGGTCAAACATTTATGTGCGTGTGTGTGTGTGTGTGTGTGTGTGTGCGTGCGTGCGTGTGTGCGTGACAGCGCAGGTTGTGTCCATGCCTCTCAGCTTAAGAAGTAAGTGCTTTTAAAACCTAAGAGTTATTATGTGGATAGAAGCTCACCGAGCTCATGTAAAGCTGGTGCCTTGAATGATGTCGTTCTGTGGCTGTCTCCCTAATTAGCCTGGAGGGTCTTTGGAGCCCCTGAAGGACACACACATGCACAGACAAGCACGCGCGCGCACACACACACACAGACACACACACACACAAGGGCAACATTAGCAAAGAACAGAGAGGATTTGGGCGCTTTTAACCCAAAACCCCCTGTCTCCTCTCCCCTGCTGTTCTGGTCTCAGGGTACATGTTTAATAGGCTAGCAGAATACATTAGGACTATGACACACGCACGCACGCACACACAAACACACACACACACACACACACACACACACACACATAGGAGTTAGCAGACAGGACTGTTTAATATTCAGCATGCTAAATGATTAGAGTGTTTGGTATTCTATCCAGTCACAGGACAGGGGATAGAGGCCACTGGAGTTCAACTGCTCTGCAGCACACAGTGCCCTTGAGTTTAGGCCATGAGCAGTATGTGTGTGTGTGTGTGTGTGTGTGATTATTTGTGTGTGGAAAAACCAAACCAGAGACAGAAGAAGCAGCAGAGAGATAAAGAGAGGTCAAGGATGAAGATTCATCAATCAGCAAGGTTCAGTTGGTTTATAAGAACTAAAAGAGAGCACACACACACGCACACACACACACACAGTACTCTAGCCTACACATTTATATGTAGGCTAGTATTAACAGTGCAGAACGGAATACCTTGCTCTACGTCACTTTGCCTTTCTGCATGCATTGCCAGGAGTATCAGTGAACACAGGGTCACTCAGGTCTACGGTGATTTCTCACTGTGTAAATTATAGATGAAGAGAGGAGGTGTAGGGGTATAAGATCCTTCCCTTGTGAATGACACACACACACACACACACACACACATGCACACACACTGACAGCCTCGATCCTTGCAGATCAACCCCCATGATCACAAAGATGTGTTTCATTGAGATAAAATTTCCAAAGGCATGACATCACTCGTACCTGTTTGTCCTGCACCCCTCTGCTCTGCTTGTTAGGCTGTCGGCACTCTGGCTCCCCCTCTCGCTCCTTTCGCTTTGTCCTCTGTCCTTCCTCGGAGGCTACTTTAGTTACCGAATCACCTCCTATCAGTTTCATCCACAGCACAGAGTAGACGTATGACCATGTTTTCAGAGCCACACACACACAGACACACACAACCGCTGTGCTTATAATAGCTTTATCAACCACTCCGGACTGGAATTTTAGGAATGTCCAACCCATGTCAGTAAATGGCAAAGCTGACCAGAAAAAGCAGCGCCTAAAAGGGAGGGAATCATAAACCATAGAAAGGCAGCTTGTCCCTCCTTTGGGAAACAGGCACAGTGGAATAATCCCTTTTGGCTATTTTGAATACAGCTCATCCCTACAAAAAAAAAGCAAAAAAATGTAAAGAAGACATGATTGAGCATCAAGTGCAAACACATTAAAATTGTTGGCAGCATGCAAAAAGTGGCCAGTGGTTACTTGCTCTCAGACCGACACACTGGGGCGCAGTATCATCACGCTGTACCCATGAAAGGCTTTTACTTGCTTAGATGTCATCAAGGGAGACATTTGCTGTGGTTCTGTTTCAGAGCTTTCTGTATTAAATATAACTGCTAGCTATATATGAGTGCACACGTGTACATCTCTTTGACCCAGTTTTTTTTTTTTTTTTTTTTTTTTAGCCGCCTAGTTTTAGTATCAGTGAAACAGAAACAAACTGTACATCATGGATTGCGGAGGGAAGAGAAAGGAAAGAAATGAGTAAAGAAGGATGTGAGCATGAAACCTGTCGCTGAGCAGGAGGGTCCATTACAGAACAAAGACTCTATTACTCACTGGTACAGTAATAACACTTATGCTGGGTATTCCAATTTTAGGATCAGACAATGTGACCTTTCAGTGGAAACTGTGACATAAATGAAAACAAGAATTTCAGACCATCAGGAATTTATCAAAAACAAGGTGAGGTCGTTAGTGTTATGACTACAGGACATCCATCCATTTTCGGAACCGCATATCCTCTTGAGGGTCGCAGGGGGGCTGGATCCTATCCCAGCTGACATTGGGCGAGAGGCAGGGTACACCCTGGACAGGTCGCCAGACTATTGCAGGGCTGACACCTAGAGACAGACAACCATTCACACCTATGGACAATTTAGAGTCACCAATTAACTTATCCCCAACCTGCATGTCTTTGGACTGTGGGAGGAAGCCGGAGTACCTACTGACACGGGGAGAACACGCAGACTCCGCAGAGAAGGGCTCCCTCCTGGGATTGAACCAGGAACCCTCTTGCTGTGAGGCCACCACACCACCGTGCCGCCCACTGCAAGACATATTCAAATTTAATGTACCAACACATGGTACTTGATCAGGAATCAGTTAAGAAGTTGATAAAAAAAATAGGACCAATGAGTAGAATCAATAGGCATTGGTATCAATACAGTCTTATCAGTTCCCACCCACATCTATAGCAAACTATATAAGTGTAGTGCACATGTAGGAAGCAACTTTTGTTCATCTTCTGGGACTTCTGAGCGTGAGCCATGCCTGATTTCCTTGCAGTTCATCGGGGATCGAGGCTCCTCTGGATGCATATGACAGCAAATTTGAACTGAGGCGTAGATGAATTTGTGTGAATTCAGCACTGCTGAAGTTTGGATCACACAGAATCTACTATAAAGCACCATTTCTGGTGTCTTTATTGTGCCTACTGAAACACCTCACAGCGACGTTGCCAGTAAAAGCACCTATGTAGTATTTGAAATTCATAAGCATCCCCGTCTGTCATTTTTAGAGAAAGTTGTGATTTTATGTAAAAAGGGAAAAAATGTGGGGAAACGGAGAAAGGTTTTTTTTTTTGGTAAAGTCGTGGAATGGTGCTTTGTAGTAAAATGGGAAGAAAGCAGAGTTGGTTACAAAAATATCTCCAGTTTGTTTGAAGTGCCAGTGTGTTTCTGATTTTAAAAAACGCCCTAACTGGAACCACATTTCAGTCCCAAAGTCACTCACGGGCAGGGAGGGTGGAGCTCACACACACACACACACACACTTGAGCAAACAAAACAGATCTCTCCCGGTCAGTCGTTGCTCTAGACATTCCTGGCTGCCTTTCCATGACCCTCCCTGCTCCGTCTCACTCTGCCGCTACACAGAGCAGTGGCTGGAGAAGATGGATTTGGCCCTGCTATTATTTTTCCATCAGGTTTTCAATAAGCCATTCAGCTGAAACTGTAGAGTATTGAGAGCCACAGTGTGTTTTGCTGAATCTTGTGTTGTAATCTAATCTGCACCACATGCAGATAGTGTTATATTAAAACTGACGACGAGTCATAAAGCCTATTCAGCTACAATGATCTCAGCGTCATAAATCACCGTAGGACCGCTTGTGTCAGACCATGCTCGCTTTCAAAGTGACGTGTTTAAGAGTGTGTGTTTGTTTAGTCTCCATAAATAGGAGGGAGATGCAGACAAAGACAGATAGAGCAAGACAGAGAGCATGAAGTGTGTGTGTGTGTGTGTGTGTGTGTGTGTGTGTGTCAGTCTTAACTGCCTACCACAGCGTCCCACAGTCAGGGTTAAAGAGATTCTCCATCTTGCTTCAATTAACCGCTCGGCGCTGTTTATATCACATTCCACCAATATAGGTTACCTTTTCCAGCACAGACCATCAACCCTGTTCCCCTGCTCGACCCTAAAACCTGACTCTAATACCCTGCGCCTGTTAAACCCACCTCACCCATCCAGATCTATCCCCTTTGGAGCCCTTCTCCATTGAAATACACCAGATCAGCACCTCATTAAGACCACACCTCAGCCCGGAATAGAAGCCCACTGGCTCCTTAACAAGGCTCTGTCAGGGCCCAGATATGTCACACCTACAAGTGTTTCTCACCTTGGAAACACAGTCTGCAGGTCACTGAAAGGTGAGTATGTATAGAGAAGTTAAGGGGCATCGGACAAAGAGGCTCACTAAATCACAGCTGTTTGTTATTGTTCCTTCCTGCCTTGCTTCCTTTTTGCCTTCCTTTTCCACTCTGGCTTTTTCTGGTCATCTGTCTTCCTCTCATTCAGCTACTCACGTCCATTCCAAACAGGAACAATCATTCATAAACTCGTGTAGTTAAGTGTTCAGGATCTTCCTACTGCACTAGTCCTCCTCTGTCCTTGTCAGTTTTTCCCCCCTCTGCCTGCATTGTCCCCCTCTGTCTCCCTCCTTTCCACTGGTCAAACAACGGGGCCCTTGTGATAGCAAACTGAGGAAGCTACCAATAAAGGGAGATATGTATTTGACCGGAGAAAGTGAAGGAGGGACGGGTGTATGTATTAAAGCCAAAGCAAGAGTCATCTGGAGATGTTTAAGTTGGACAGGCCAGTTTCCGGTGTCTGGAACAGGCCAAAAATATCCAGAAACAGAAAAATCCAGCAGGGAGGGGAAAGGATACACCTCCTCGTTTCTCATGTGACCTTCTACATTCAGCAAACTAAGCTGAATTTTGGGGCCTGCAGCATAAGCTATGGTAGCAACAAAACTGCTCAAGCCAAGCACATTAAATTTAATTGCATCTTCGTATTGCTTAATGTCTGGGGAAGAGAGTATTTCTGATGAATCCTGCAAATTTAGGATTATAAATTGCTGGTCGTATTTCAAATATGGTGCAACTGCATTTGGCTCAAACTGCAAGCTATTTATGACACAGACTATCTGAAAAGTTAAGATTGTCTTTAGCAGAAGTGTGGGCTTTAATCACAGAACTTGGACTCGAGTCAGACTGGAGTCACAAATTTGATGACTTTAAACTTAACTTGATTAAAGCCAAAAAGACTTGCAACTCAACTTGGACTTTAACACCACTGACTCATTACTTGTTTTGGACTTGAGCCTTTTGACTTGAAAATACTTGATACCCCACCCCCACCCTCAAGCACAATAAAGTATATTATTAATAAAGTGTGCCAGAAATCAATTCATGTTCCCTTCATTTCCTGAATCAGCTGAAATTATTGCCATTCATTCCCAGCAAGATGACACTTAAATCCCCAGATCCACTTTGTTTAAACCAATCCAAAAGCATCCAGTCAAGTTGTAGGAGAGAACCAAGAAGAACTAACATTATATTACTGAGCACAAGTTTGCACTCAAGTCTCTAGTCAAGACTGAGACTTATTCGTGACTTGCAACACAATGACTTGGTCCCACCTCTGGCCTTGAGACAAGACAAGACAAGGTCAAGTATCCCTGATAATTTCAGCCCCACAGAAGTTACACTACGTATGTGTGCATACTGTACATGTGCTACATGTGGCCTCACACTGTTTTCATAACATGGGGATTACTCATGTTGTAATACAATAATAGAGAACAGACTAGCCTACGCTTGCCGAGTACCTCCACGACTGTATTGACAGTAGGTATAGGCTCAGCCCTGCCTTCACAGCACACGTTAGTATCTATTTATGGTACCAAAAACTGGACTGATTTTGTTGTGTTAACAACTTGGTGGTTTCAACGGCTGCTGCTCCGGCTGTGTAAGGTGAACACAAGTGCCCAATTTAGGTCATACAAAAAAAAAAAGGGAGAGCGAGAGTCAGTTCAACGGCTGCAGTGGACTGAAGGCCAAAAATCATTCAAGCAAGCCAAACCTGAGAGCAAGGAGATGTGTGTTTAAAAGAGCAGACAGGAAGTGACACGCTGGAGAGAGAGGGAGAGAGAGATGTTGAGGTCTAACTGAACTGAATACTTTTTAGCAGAAACCATTTCAGGCCTATGGAAATCTATCAAAACACACACGGCCTGGCACTGTAATTATAATATATATTGGAGGGAAGACCCATTTCATTATTTTCCATTGCATTAAAAAGTGGAAAACTAGAATGTAATATGAATATGTCATGTAGGCTATATCACTATTGACTCTTATAGTTTTTGTCAAGTGTTTTTATGGTGACAAAAAAGTCATTTAAAAGTCAATATATGCACTTGTCCTGTGTGGTCCTCAATCAGAAGCCACGTTTACACTGCCTGTTCAAGGTGGGAGTATCGTGCCGTTATGCTGCCTTGCCGATTTGTATGCAAGGTGCGATTGCGGAAAGCGGGACAGAGTTGTCTCGCCTCTGAGCCAGGAACAGGGAGGTAGTTTCAGCACTGAAACAAGGTCTGTGTAAAATGTAAAGCCGGAAAGATGTGTAACAGATGTGACTTTTTGATTACGTATTATGTCGGCAACCCACCAAAGAAGATTTATAAAGCAGCTGTTAGCAGTTAGCGTCTAACTCAAAGAGAAAGAACAGTGGCTGTAAATGTCTACAAATTGGGGGCGAGATCAGCCGCCATATATAAGAGATGGTAAATGATTGTGATTGACATGCTATGCTATTGTTATTGTTTATAAAGAGCTGCCAATGTGTGTGTTATCTGTGACACTAGAGGCCGATGTTGTGGTACATGTCACACCCATGTAAAAATGCAAAGGAGGTATGAAGAAGGGACTTTGTATCAGCTGTATAGCGCAATCTCGGTTTAAAAAGGGCTATATTCTGGCTCCCAAAAATGGCACTCGGTCACCAGAACTTGCAGAACCCTTGATTAAAGATATTTAAGTGTGGAGTCAGAAGGTGTTGATTGAAAATGGTCCCCCCATGTTGAACAGAAGACTACAGCCATGCTTGGCATATAAATGTACAGCCAAAGTGATGTCAGGCGAGGATAGGGTCTTTCAAGGGAACAAAGCCTGCATTTCTTAAAGCACAGCTGATTTAATAAAGCAGGCAGACAGTGATCACTGCTCATTGTTATGTATCAGCAGTGCATCACTTGTTTTAAAGGCAGCAGACTGTTTGTGTGCTCTGCAGACACAGATGTCTGTTTGGGTTTGTAAGCACACACACACACACACATGCACGCACACGGAGGGAGAGAGAGAGAGAGAGAGAGAGAGAGAGAGAGAGAGAGGTCTGCAGTTTCTCATGGCTACGAGCTGCTGCAGAAAATTTCCCCTCATCTCCTCCTCTCCCCGCCCCCACATCTTGCCTCCATTATTCCCGTGTTTTCGAAGCAACTCCGATGACAGCGAGAAACATAGCTGGCAAGTGAAGGCAGGCAGGCTGGATTACAGTCCACCGTTTTTAGCCATTTCTTCCGGTCGTCCCCCTTTGCTTGCTGACCGTTGGTACGGTCTCCTGCTATCCGCACGTTCACTCACCGTTTGTGCACGGTGCCGGTAGCGAGAGGGGGGTTTGGTCGACCGGGGACTAGCCCCGTGAGAAGCTCTCTGCTTTCGGGAGGAAGGGAAAGGAGCCAGCCTTGGAAAACGCTTTCTGTCGCTGCTAATCACCACCGAGTTATCTCTACCTTTAAATGGCGAGGATACACCGTCTGTGTGGTGTTTAGAGGATACTGGGAAGATACAGTGTAGCTGCGTCGCTTGTAACTAACGTTAACTAAATGGTCACTAACATGGATGCTGATGTGCCTCCTCCCCTAGGCCGGCCGGGAAAAGGGGTGTTTTTTGACGGTTTTCTGGCAGGCACACGACTCGTTTCTTTCTGGGATTAATAATTTGGGTTTTTTATTTTTTTATTCTCCCCCTCTTGGAGCCGGTTTTTGTGTGGGAGCCTCGCAGGGAGCGTTTGTTTGCAAGGTAACTAACTAATGATACCGTTGCTGCCGTCGCCAGCACTGACCAAAGCATCACTGTCAACTGTCTTGTTTGTGTGTGCCTCTGTAATTTTGGTGTCAGCACCAGGGGAATAATGAAACGCTGTGAACATGGCTGCTTTATGCATTGTTCATTCTCATCTCCTGGCTGTTTGATTTCACCGTTTCTTGCCAATGAGTCAGGCCTGGGGATGCAAGTTAGCCAGTTAAAACGTGACTGGTAATGGGTCAGAAATGTTGGTGGATTGCGTACAGCATGAATCACACACCAGGATAAGGGTTGTTTCTAGTGCCACATGTGTTTCTACCCCATGTCTGTGCAGCTACACTGAAATGCAATGTTTACAGCATGCAACAGAGCTCAAGATGCTGTAAATATATCCAGTGATTTCTTTTCATGTTGAAAAGTCTTTGCAAATATTGTGAAATTTCTGTCTAACCAGTGCAGCAATATTCCACATTCTCTATTTTGTTCAACGCCGTGTAATGACATGAAGCTATTCATAGCAACTTTATTACATTTGGTTTCATGGTGGATAGAAACTCAGCAGCGTAAGTCCAATACCACAAAGTGAATTTTATGCCTAAAACCAATAAGCGTCTGTCTCTGCCAGATTGGGCTGCCTAATTTTAGCCTCCAGGCAGTGATTTGTTACCTTGACATTAAGGTTTGTACTACTCCCAGGTGCCTCAAGCAGAGTGCCAGTGTGAGCCTGTGTACTTGTGTGTGTATATATACACTGTCTGCATTGCAGTTTAAAGTATTCTGCGGACAAGATACTAAAGTAAGATGATGGCTGTAGTCTTGCCCTCTCTTCTATCACATATGCATACTTAATGATAGAGAAAGAAAATTTGTTTAGCCTGCAAAATGTTATCAGAAACAAGACATTTGCATATTGTCCAATTACTTTACAGTTGGCTAGAGGTGCAACCACCACTTATTTTCATCATAACAGATGGTGAAATGGTGAAAAATGCCCATGATGACATCCTCAAATGTCTCCTTTTGTCCACAACCCAAAGATATTCAGTTCACTGTCACAGAGGAGCAAAGAAACTAGAAAATATTCACAGTTAAGAAGCTGGAAGCTGGCATTTAATTTTATATTTGACAATTAATCGATTAATTGTCGCAGCTCTACTTGCTATATTATCTATGTTTTGTTAGAATTAATTCATGTTAGCACTACTGACCTTCTACTCAGTTGTCATGGCAGTAATTAAAATCAGTGTATACAGTATAAACACGGAGAGTTTTGGAAAGGTAATGTAACTCCAAGACAGGAGGGTGGGAGAAAAAAAAAACCAAAAGCCAGTGTTGAAAAATGTGTGTGTCTGTCACTGTGTGCACAGGTGCACCCAATCTAAACCCTCAAACCACAGGAGATCAATGGTGAGTGGGAGGGTAAACCGACCCCTTCAAAGTAGCAAGAAGCCACAGACACACGCACACACACATACACACACACAAACATCCAGTGATCATTCAGCAGAGTTCACACAGGGATGAGTGTAGAGACACAACTCTGTCACTCGCCTCCCTCTCTTTCTTCGGTGTCTTCAGCTCTCTGCTAAACTCCCACCTCCAACTCGCCACCCGAGTGCAAGCTGGCATGAGTGGTGAGAAAGTATGTAGTACTCATGTTGTGGACACACCCTTACCAAATTGCAAGAGCCTCAGGTGGCCAATATGATCCTCGTAGTGAAGAGTTACAAACCGGTTACGCTTGTGCTCATGTTTATAGCATCTGTGTTTTGGAGGGAGTTCTCATCGAATGTTTGACAATGAGGATGTCCCCCCTCCTCTTTTGTCCCCACTCCCTCTCAAACATTTCTTACCCCTCCATACACCCACTCACACACCTCCCCCTGGTCTCCCTCCCCATCTCCCAGATGTGAGGGAAGTGTGGGAGGAGCCAGGGGGTGTTTGTGTTCCTCAGGGTCCCCGCTTCCTGCAAACTTGTAGAGAAGCACATGTGCTGAAAACACCAGCACACACACAAAAACAGACACAAACATGTTGAATACTCTGGCACACTGTGTACATCTCTTCTTAAAATGATGTCTGCTGTGAATTTTTAAACTTCCCAGATCCGCTTGAATTTTATCATGCACTGCAGTAGCAAACTTTCAGACAGGTCTGGAGAATCGGCTCGGCTTTGTCGGTTGTATGAAATGTTTGGTTTAACTTGTGTGTATGTGGCGCGTATTTTCCACAGTTGACTGTTTCATCATTGCACCTGCTTCGGTGTTTATGCCTGAACCTGGCAGACGGATATTATCAGTTTTTCGCAGCTCTATTCAGCAAACCTTGTGTCAACAGCACAGACAAACACTTGAGTGAACATTGTCAGCAGGCAACTTGACTCATTGTGGTCACTGTAGTCCACTGATGGATAATGGATTTCCTGCTTAAGGAGGAATGCAAGAAATGTCAGTTAGGAAAAGAGCAGTGCAGCACGCTGTCTCTGTTGGCCCATTGTGTAGTTAGCTAAGCTAACCTTGTTAAGACTACACTGAGATAAGACATGCACACTCCAAGCTTGTTATACAACACATATCTTCTGTACTAGTTGCTGTTGGATGCATCATATTGTTTTGTTTGTTATAGAGATACACCGATTGATCAGCTGGCAGTTGGAATTGGCCAATTTTCAGCTTGATCGGCCATGGCGGGTGACCGGCTGCTCAGTCACAGATACAGCCGATTCTGTCCAGCTCAGATTTACATGCATGTGCTCCATCACGTGCACAGCGGCATAGACAGTTACCAAGTATTGTTCTCATTCCCAGATCGTCAGATGTCGATGCTTTGTCACGGCGACTTTTCAGATCCTCTTAGCACCTTTATTTCGAAATAGCAACTAGCAACAAATTGAGCAACTTATTCAGATCTTTGGCCCAAACTAGAATCGGCAGGTCAGACTTTTAAAAAATCCCAAATCAGAATCCTCCAAGAAAATTGTAATCTAGTTTGTTTTTTGAAATATAAGTACATTGTATTTGGCCTCAGTGGAGACCCATTTGAAAGCCTGTTTTTGATATGTAACAGTATAACGTGTAATACCTGTCAGCAATATATAAACAAGCGTCCCTTTTTGTCTCTTTTTCTCAGATGACAGAGGGGAGGCGATGTCAGGTCCATCTCCTGGACGACAGGAAGCTGGAGCTCCTTGTACAGGTGAGTCTCTCATGTTCCCACCCTTTCGCTCTTTCTTCTCTTTCTTCCCTCTCTCTTTGCGGACTCCCATTTCCTTAGAGCGAGGGAGAAGTGATGTCTGATGTCCCACGGGACTCAGTTACTGCTGACCAGGGGGAATTCGGTCAGCAGTAGGTGACTTTGCTCTTTCTTTGATGCTCACCTGATATCTCCCCACACACACAAGAACACACGCAAGCGTGCGTGCAGCAGATCCTACCCTGATTTACTGTCTCTGTAGAAGCTTTGTATCCCAATACAGAGTTCAGTCCTAATAATATTCTAAATAGAAACTCTTTCTTCCCATAAATTCATGCTTCACTGCACGTTCTTCATCACCCATCCCTACTGCCTTCCCAGAATGCCTCAGAAATGCCCAGAATCATCTAATTATTGACAATTGACAATGCTCCCTCTTATCCTCCAGACTCTCTGTGTAATTGACAATGCTTCATCCTATCCTCCAAACGTCTTGGAAAAACAAAGCAGTATGCACCCCCCCCCCCCCCCCCCCCCCCCCCTTCCAGCCTCAATCCTCCCAGCAGGCCTTTCTGCTGCAGTAATGGCCAAAGGCAGCAGCGCCCAAAGCACACTGGTCTTTCCTTTGTTTGCAGTTCTAAGCCCCTACCCCTTTTAGACATCTGTTTGCCACTATAAATCTGCTCTTGTCTGTTCTATACCTTACACTTGTGGAAGCATTTTAATATTATACATTAAGACACATTTTATTGGTAGGGGATTTAGTTGATAATAAGTTGTGTGGCCCTCTGCACAGTAACCTGTCCCTTCACTTCCTCTTCTCCTTCATTGATTGTTGATGACATTCACTTTCATCATCAGTAAGACCCCTCTCATGGTTTGGCTTCAAAGTCTGAACCATTTTCATTCGAGGCTCCTTCCACTCTTCCTAACCTCCCTTAGCCCCCTTTGGGTTTGACCATTACCCAGTTCCACTGGAAAGAAGCGAAAGACTAAAGAAGGTAATTGCCCTGGAACAAAAGATGAAGAGAGCAGAAAACAGAAAGATTGAGGCAGAAGCTCAGGACAGGAGGTTTAGACTGAAAGAGAAAAGTGAGATGAGAGCTCAGGAATGGAGAGACGGGAGATGACACTAAAGGGATGGGAATAGAGAGGAGAAAATGGAGGAGAGAGCCGAGGATAGGTCTGCTGACTTTCTGATTTGATTACTCTGCCAGAACTGATCCTCTCTTTCAAATTGGTACTTCTTTCTGCTCCTCTTCCACTCTCTCTCTCTCTCCATCTCTCTTGACTTTCCACTCTTCACTCTCCATATCTTTTTTCCTCAGCTCCTTGCTTGCCTTCACCTGCCCCGGCTCTGTCTCCTACTACAGGGTTCTTAATGATCCTTAAAAAGTCTTAAAAGGCATTGGATTAATCTAAAAATAAGGCTTTAATTGGTATTAAGTTGACTTAAATCAATCTTCCAAAAGTCTCAAAAATGCCAAGACACTGGATGTAGGATTTTAGGAATCTTTTTTTTTCTGACATTGCATTGTAAAATCACAAAATTATTTGTAGCATTTATTGATTTATTTCTTTATTATTTTTTAAAATAGTTTACAGAATGCCTCTTGCACTAACATCACACAGATCAGGATAGTGGAACCAGCATGTATTTTGTTTCAAGCTAGGATGCTCAGAGCTGAGGATCCACTGTCTAGCTAGCTGTGACTGTACCCTGGATGGCATGGGGAAGGGCACATTCCACGAAAACTTGCTATATAACCAAAGCTATTTTCTCACATGAACTCAGAACAAGGCATTGTCCATGTCAAATGTGTTGTCACCTACTGGAAGTACTCAGTTTGGTTTAGGTGAGGGGTGTCGCCTGGGTAGAGAGTGCAGGAGGCCGGACATGATATGGATTCCACTGCATGCTTGTAGCCTTTTAGAAATGTGTTCATAAACAACAAAGTCTCTTGCTATTTCTGAAATTCTGTTGATTTTTGCATCGGCCCTTACAGACAGAAGTTACTGAATCTTGTCATCTCTCCAGCATATTCCTGTAAATTACCCTTCCTCTTTACCCGTGAATGTTTGTTTCCTTGAGGTCTTCTGCAAGTCCCACGATAGAAACACCATGAACGCGCCCACTTGCTCGCTGTGAAATCTTCTGACAATTACCTGCTTGTGGGCCGAATCGGACAGGAGCGTAAACAGACATTGTACTGAGGAGCTGGCAGGGTAAAGTCCATTTAATGTCTGATCTAACTGATTCAGACATTTTCATTCTCACATACAGCTCCTCCAGGTGAAGTTTAGATAATCTCATGTTTGCAGTTCATGTGTGAAAGGGGCTCAAGATTTGGTGGCATTGCTGAAACCACTATCAGTAAATGCATATGAGGCCCGCTGAACTCTATGCAAAAGGTTTTTTAAACTAAGCACAGTGGGAATCAAGGCAGTGGAGACCCCCCACATGCAGAGTAAGAAACACAAACTCACCAAGAAAACCCGCCAGTAAAGAGTCATGTTTTATGTTACTATAAACATTTGGGTCATTTTTTTGCTAATCCTGAGTAACTGATGTAGGTTCATGTTTTATTCCCTCTTAATTATGGTAAAATTGATTCTAAAATGTATTCCGAGTGGCATTAAAAACCTTAAATCTAACTTGCCCTAAGCTGTAGGAAGTGGAACCCTGTACTAAATCTCCAATACAGCTGCAACAGCTTCATATCTCATCCATCCATCCTATCTTCTGATCATTCTTCATCTTCTTGGCCATCAAAAAAAGGAAATAACAAGGGAAATAAAACTAAATGAGAGTTGAAAAGTTGAATTAAAAACATTACAGTAATCCTTGTTTTATGTAAGGAGTCTTGCAGATAATTTAGGAGGTGGTGAGTGAGAAAATCTGTTCTGTTTACCACAAAATATACACAATGTACAAATGGTATTTTTACAGTTTGGCATTTCGGAAGAGGGGATGTTATTAACCAACCATTGTCACATAAATCAGGATACTGCTGCCATTTTTTGTCCTTGTCTCATTCGCTGTCCTCGCTTCCCTGCATCAGGCAGATGTACAGAAGGCCAGTGAGTTCTTAGTAGGACCACAGAGAATTAGGATGTTATTCTTAGTCTTCCGGTGAACAAAGAAGCAGCCAGGATGTCGGCTCGTTGGCAAAAAAAGGATTCCTTGAAGGAATGATCATAATTCATACACAGTACAAACAGTTGTGTCTCAAATATTAAGACATTACACACTCCATCGAGCTATTTAATCTCTTCACTGATCATTTAACAGCAGTGTGGTCAGGTCACTCCTGTTGCAGCTTTCATTTAACTTCCTGTAGCACGCCAAGCACACAACCCAGATAGCCTCTGAAAGGTTGGATTTTATTTCTGTCACTGACTTGTAACATTGACCAGCTGTTTAATCCCAAAAGTGTCGTTCACCCTTTTCCTCTTCCTCATCCCCTTCCTCCTAACTTTGATAGTGTGTCCTCTGTGGTTTGTTTATGGAGCAACGCCTCATTGGCAGGGAACTATGTGCCAGAAGGCCAACACACCTATTGACCATGCTGTAAAGATTGAAGCTAACCACCAAATGCACCACTGGGTGAAAATATATGTCAGTCATATGTCTATCACTCCCTAAGGCTAGAATGGTGTAGGTTAAAGAGTGAATGTGGTATGAACCTGCGTAACGCTCCTTGTTGCCGGTGTTTATATGAAGAGCTCTATGTTAATAATTGGACACTTCGGGGTTTTAATGTAACATGGTTCAGCATACGTATGCATACAGAGTTTAAGTTAAAATAGTAAACCACGTAGAGCATGTGGCCAAAACCCCTTTTCCTTACCCCCCCTTGGACTTCCTGATAAATCAGTTAGCGTCCCATAAATCTGAGCAATCCTGAAGGCGCCAAGGGCCTGACTAGCTGTTTGCAGAGATTGGGTCGTGACTTTCTGCCAGCCAGGCAAGTGAGCTACTGCTGTGTGTTTGTCACTTGTCTGGGGGGTTTGCTTTAGCATGTCTCCTCCTCATTTGCAGTTGCACCTCCCTGTAATTCTTACGCTGTTAATTACCTGTGCTGCTGAGGAGGCACCAGCTAAATGTCTATTAGCAGTAATGCTGTCTAAGCTAGCAGAGAGCTTTGCTGTCTGATAGATGGCTCCGTAGTGTGTGTGTGTGTGTGTGTGTGTGTGTTTGCATTGTCTGTGTATGTGTGTGTCTCAGTTATTGTGTGTGTGTGTGTGTGTGTAAAGTGTGCCATATCACTTTCTATATTACCTGTCAGTCACCTTCTGTATCACTGTTGGTATCTTCCACAACATTATTACACATCCGTAAGGTATCTGCCGTTTCACAGATAAGCTGTAGGATGTGTGGATGTGTGTGGAAGCGAGTCATCACTTGAAGAGAGAGAACCAAACTCAATTATACTATCCAGTGCAGCCTGTGCAATTCTTACAGTCTGCTTGGTGTTCATTACAATGCCGAGGCAAGACGCTCAGCTTAACCTTACCGGGGTTGTTCTGTTCTTTTTGATCTTCAGTCGTGCACTTTTGATATGATGTTCAACAGTGTATCTGGGGCTCATTTCATCCTCGTATCATAACATCTTTCCAACAGTCTACCACATGTGTCCATGTGTGTTTGTCCCCTGCTCATTGTTTGTTATGCTGTGGTGGCAGAGATGTCATTTAATTGATATTGTTGCTAAGGCAGTTGACTGCTGCGTGGTAATGAGAGACCATGACTGTGTGTGTCTCAGTCAGAACCAAAACATGTATTATTGATAATACTGTAAAGATAGCCTGCTTCAAGACCTAAAATTTCCACATCTAAAATGTTTCCAAGCACTTCAAAGAGACCGAGTGTCGCTCTCGTGAATCATGGCTCTCCTACTTGGAGAAACAATAGAACCTATCAGAGCCTTTGTGGATCGGACTACCAGTTCCTGTCTCACAGCTCAGGACTTAAAGGTATACTATGCAGGAATTGATGGTTACTGGTTTTCAACAGTATTGCCAGCAAAAATGAAAGTAAAAGCCAACCCTAGATTCACGCTTGTTTTGGCACAAGTTTTGCCCGCTTGGGTTTCATCTCACTGTATTTGTGTTTGTCTGTGCTGCTTCCACGATTTTTGTAACTTTCTCTTGGATGCTAATGCTTGCAGTCTGGCATAGGGCTGCATGATACTGGAAGAAAACTGAATGTGCCTTACTTTTTTTTCTGTGATATATATTGGATATGAAAAAATACAGGAATTTTTACTAGATGACTCTGAAGACTTTTCTTAGGGGTAGGATGGGAAGTTAGGTAGTTTAATGCACTGGCTGACTCATCATGACACCATCGTGTTCATGTAATACTCAATCCAGGCTACAGTCAATGCTCTCGCATGCCATATCAATAATAGTGGGGTGTGCTTTGGCTGTTTATCAGCCAGACTTTTCTTGTTGCTTGACGTTAGTGTTAACGTTACCTTTCCAGCCTCTCAGCTCTGAACTGTAGTTGGGAGACTTCTGGTTTCTTTAGGCTAACTCAGTTAGCTTTAGCCTGGCTCGTAGCTGGTAACTTGCTTTTGCAGTCCGGCAACTCTGCGATGAAGAATGGTAAGAAGACGTCATAATAACACTAAGGATAGACCGATATGGATTTTTTAGGGCCAATGCCGATACCGATTTTTTTCCATCACCCTTAGCCGATGACCGATTATGGACTGCCGATTTTCTTGAGCCGATATTTGGGGCTGATGCTGCTTTTGCTCCCTCAATTTACATAAAAAAAAATGACACAATGATAACAAATATTACAGGTCTCAAGTTTAAAATAAGAAACATTTATTGAACAGTAAAAAATACTAAAACAAGATGGAAAGTTGAGGTAGAACAGGTAGAATATTATTATTATTATTATTATTATACATTCAAATAAAAAAAAGAGTTCAGTGCTCTTAAATCTTCCAGTAATGTCTTTATAAAAATAAACAAATATTTAAGCTGAAGCATAAATAAAACAACAACTACTGTACACAGTAGGATTCAACAGCTTTGTTCAAATTAACCACATACTTTCAAATGAAAAAAAGTGCCAGGGAAAAATAAATCTGCGAAGCCATGCGCGTATCGGCCGATGCTGATACAAGTAAAAAACTCAAATATCGGCCCGATATATCGGCCGGCCGATGTATCGGTCTATCCTTAAATAACACTGCATTGAAGAGATGTTCTATTTCCCATGTGCAACACATGCAAAACAAGGTGCTTTTTACAGACGTTATACTGGAACCTGAGCTTATCTAGATAGTTTCTGCTGCTGACTAATGTAGCTTTGGAAAAGCACGCGCTTTACTGTGTCTGTGGTACATGCCAGCCTTGTTACTGCACTTTCCTACACACACTCACATGCAGGAGAATCTGACTTCCCATAACAAATACCGCCAGACACCTTTAACCTGTCTTAAAGGGGAAAACTTGGCTGGTGACATAAGTCATAGAAAATGAGAACTCATTTTGTGTCAAGCAGCAAAAAGTTGTAGCCTAAAGTGTTTGAGTTAATTTGCCTTACTTGACATTGCACGTCCTGCAATGCAAATATTGTGCATGCACACAGTGCAGCATAGATACTGAAACAATACATTGTGCAGCCCTAGTCTGGCACCTGGTCGCTACCTCACTTGCACAGTGTGCCCGGGAACATCCCTAACACAGCAAAATAGAAGAAAATAGTACAGGCAGAGGGCAGAGTCTCTGGAGATAAATTCATTGCCACACACTTCTATCAGGTTATAAGCAAAGATTGACAGGGATTAATTTTGTATGAGTCTATAAACTGTTTTTTAGGAAAATCCTGCATAGTATATTTTTGAAGTCAGCACTTAGGTTGCTGCTCTTGACTTACGAAACTGCATGTGTCCTTAATATGAATAAAAATGTAGCACATTCATGATGTTATTCTTTGCTAATAGAGGTGACTTTATTATTCTTACAGTAGATATGCATTTGAAAGTTTGCTTTTGATGATAACCTCAATATTCCTAAACACAGCAGTAAGAGAGTCTTCTAGATACTTTAAAAAAGCAGTGGGATTTTGTAGTAGGGTTAGATCAAAGGGACATGGGGACAGAAGCAGCTCGTACAGTAGCCATGTCTTTTTTATTTAACACTTTTAGCGGGTACATAAATCTGATCCATGGGAATATAAGGCAGAATCAGCCTATATGTTACAGAAGCTTCTCTCTGTGGCTGCTATTCTCTCCAGAGCCTTTTTGTGTTGCAGGATCACTGTAGGCGTCGTGCTTATATGAGATCTAGGTCATTGGAGTTGTGTGTGTGTGCATGTGTGTGTGTGTGTGTGTGTGTGTGTGTGTGTGTGTGTGTGTGTGTGTGTGTGTGTATGTATGCTTGCTGTGTGCATGACATCACCTCCTTCTCTTTAAATAGCTCTCAGCAGCTTCTGTCACTGAAGTTGTAGTTGTGCAGTGAGTAGATAGTAGAGGTCCTCGGGGGGGGGGGGATTGTTAAGAATGTGCATACTATGGCACATGTAGCTGTATGGTGTGTGTGTGAGTGTGTGGATATAGGGTTGCACACTGTATGTTTTCATCTTGTCCTCCTCAATCCTAAATGTACACAGCACAGCACATGTGTAGATCTTGTGTGTTGTCTTGTGTGTTGTGAGTGGGCTGCATGCATGTACGAGCTCTTGTGTGCATATGTGCATGCAGATTTGTGTGTGTGTATGTGTGTGCGTGTGTGTAATGAAAATGTAGGCAGTGAGGCACACCCATGGTTAACCTCAGGGTGGGGTGTGCTGTTCCTCAGGATGTCACAAACCAGCAGCATATGGCAGCAGTCCCCGGCCTCTGCTTGGCTCTAAGATGCTCTACATGCTCTGAGCGTCGTGATGAATGGAGGTTGTCATCATATATAGCTTGGACAGTACTCCACAGTATTAACTAGTTAGAAAGCTCTTATGCTAGCTGCAGCCCTCTTCCCTGCAATACAGTGGTTGAGCCCAGAGCCATGACTCTGCAGTAGATGTTTGGGTCAGACGGGCGGAAAGGAGGGAGGGAGGGAGGGGAAGGGCAGGGTACCTGCACTGTCAGCAACATCCACACACTCCATCCATCTTTCTCGCACTCTCTCTCTCATTTATCTCCTCCTCTCTTGCTCTTTTCCCCAGTGTTTGTCAGAATGCTTAGTCATTGCAGTAAATCAATAGCTGATAGAATACAATAACATAAAGTTCCACACATGTACTTGTTCCAATTAAACTACAGTGCAATAAACCATTATACCAGGGATACTCAGCTTGCTTTGCCTGGGGGCCACTTTTGCAAAACGAGAGGAGGCCATGGGCCACTTAATAAAGCAACATTAATAATGTTTATTAGTATATATAATATATGAATTGCCTGTTTTCAACCTTGTAGTGTTTGCTGTCCTCACTCATCTTTGCCAAGAGGCAAATCAAGTTGCATCAGCCTCACATGGCCTAGAGATGCACCAGTCCAGCTTTTTCAGTTTTGACACCGATCCCGATGCTGTGGCTTTGAGTATCAGCTGATGCCCGATACCGACCCATACCACGGTTGACCTAAAAAGCTATATACCTTTACATGTAGAACAGAAAAGACTGGAGGCATCAGGCATTGATGACTGCACAGTTCTTTCCTAAGATAAAATGAAACAAGATTAAACAGATTAATGCAATGATGAACTATTTATTCTTAACAAAAATAAACAATTGTGCAATAGCAGTTGAAATAATGTGAAATACCTCCACACAGCAGATTCTCTCCTTCGCTATATGACGTATGACGTAGCTCGCGTCGCAATAGATATAAAGGGAAAGGATCGCCTCATCCATCAATTTTGATGATATTGGGGCCGATATGAGTGTTTCTAGGATTTGAGGACATTGGGGGCTCAGTCTGGACCTCTGTCAGGTGTCTGCGGGATCCTTCCCTGGCGCTTTTCTCAATACTCATGCTCCATGTTGATGATTTCTATGCACTCTGACACGTACTTTACATCCAAAGTACAAAAAAATTCTCAGTGTTATTCAATATTTTCATTGAGAATTAGAAAATGGTTGGTGTGCTACCCAGCACCCTATGGCAGGCCAAATTTGGTGTCACGGTGCTACACTCACACACAGTGAAAGTTATAACTGATGAATAAAACCATAAGAAGTATAATACTAATATTTCTTTCTCCCTGCAGCCCAAGCTGATGGCTAAGGACTTGCTGGACCTCGTGGCCTCTCACTTCAACCTCAAGGAGAAGGAGTACTTTGGAATTGCATATACAGACGAAACGTAAGTCACACTCAAATAGTAATGCCGTTGAAAACTGCCACAGCACATGGTGTATCATTAGCCCAGAGCTATCATGTTTGTTGGATTGGGCTTGTCAATGCTGCTCCATAACACTGTAACTACATTCAGACTGTCAGTTACACTTCTGTTTTGATACCCACTTTCTGTCAACAGACTTGTCAAAGCAACACATGGGACATGTTATACTAGGAGTAGACAATAGGCAAAGTCAGTTAAAAAGTTCAGGTGCAACCGTTAGGCTGGTAAACAAAGCAAAAGGGCACTGGAGGGGAGCGTACAGTATGTGATCATGTTCGTGTTTCTTTAGTCTTAGAAAACAAGTGAACTTCTTGCATCTAATGTTGAGGACCCCATGGTGAGCGCAGCTGTGGATGTAGATGACAGAGGTGGAAAGACTGAATTTGAGAATTTTCTGTCAAGTTGTGAGCATCATGTGTAGTAGCAATTTTGGTTTCCAGTTACTTCAAAAAAGCCAAACCGCATTTAAATGATTTCTGCTTCGGGTTTATTATTTGAAATATTTTTGCTTTCAACATGTTTCCACGTGTCTTTTCCAAGTCCTAAAGCTATTGTGAAATACTTAAGAGTTAACATTAACAAGATGCTGCACTTTGAACAAAAGCACCACAATGAAAACTCCAGTTTCCAATGCATTGTTTGAGTTTTACATATGGTTTAAGAAATCTTACAGTAAAATGTGGCTGTTGGTTTTGGCCTGTT
This sequence comes from Epinephelus lanceolatus, assembly GCF_041903045.1. Taxonomy (NCBI): domain Eukaryota; kingdom Metazoa; phylum Chordata; class Actinopteri; order Perciformes; family Serranidae; genus Epinephelus; species Epinephelus lanceolatus. The sequence continues at coordinate 25,580,602 of NC_135738.1, forward strand.
TTTGTACTGATGAATTTCCATTGTGCTTTTACATACGTCAGTGTACTTGGCCTTTGTTTATTTAGGTATGAAATGTCTCTTAGACTTAAAAAAAATAGATATCCAGTTTATAGTTTTCACTTCTCTTTTACTCACAAGTGTAAGGGGGTGGCTACCTTCATTCAAGTCAAGATAACATGGTCATGAATATCACACTGAACCATAAACTGAATCCCTACATATAGAGGGTTTTGATGTTATGATTGTCTTGCTCTGGGATAGCAAAAGTTCACAAGTCGATGTCTGTCAGAAGGATTGCTATGACAGCTTTGCTTGAGATGCAAAAATGACATTCAAATTAGTTTTATTGTGTTTGGTGACCTACAAAGAAGGCAGCAACACAGCATAGTCCAGAACAAGTCATGCAAACATACAGATGATTTACATACAGGCAAACATCACCATGGCCTCTGTTTTCATTTTTTCTTTTGTTTTATCCCATGCACCAACTGAAGCCGAAACAACCCTGGCCTCTGCTCTATGGCATTTACATGGCTGTGACACATACTGTAGCCAGCGTCAGTCCAGTAAGGCAATATCAGCTTTGCTTTAGTCTTCGTCCCCCGGGACTAATTCTATGATGTGTAGATTTGTTGCGTGTGCCTGGGGAGAGCAGACGGCTGAGCTCTGACCGCTCAGTGGTCAAAGAGGCCGTTTGGGAGGGAAGGAGTGAGAGAGATTGAGAGATAGAGACAGAAGGAGGGGGGAGATTGAGAGAGATGTTGCTCAGTTGCTCAGGAGACCATGCAGGGTTACCAGGGTGACAAGCTGTCTCTGCAGTTTTTCTCGCTGTTGGAGGGGGACAGAGAAAAGAGAGAAGAGAGGGGGGAGAGGAGAGTGGCAAAACAGAAGGGAAGACATGGTAACAGAGAAAGAAAAATGGGGAGGCTTAAAGGTAGACTATGCAGGATTTTTCTTCCCTAAAAAACAATGCAGAGACTCGTGCAAAAGGGCATTCCTGGGCACAGTGTTTTTCAGTGTCATGAGATGAAGTTTCTGTGTATCTGTGTAGGATGTTCAGACATGTCTGAGTAACAGCATTGATCAGTTTTTTTGTTGTTTTTGTCTCATCAGGGGCCATTTTAGCTGGCTGCAGTTGGATCGCAGGGTATTAGAACACGAGTTCCCCAAGAAGTCTGGTCCCATTGTCCTCTACTTTTGTGTCAGGTGAGTCTTTCTTTCTTTATTAAATTAATCACCTCACTTACACTAACCACGGTCTCTGATTGCAGGAGTAAATGTGTGTGAAAGCGACAAACAAAGATGGAGAGCGTGTGCTTGTACGTGTGTTTGTGTACGCACATGCCTTCATGTGATAATAGGAACAGATTAACAAGGTTAGTTATGACAGGCCCCTATGAAATTGCTTTGACCCTGGTGTTTAACTCCCGCCACAGGGCCTCTCAGCCAATCACGCGCCTCTTAGACCTCATCAGTATGCGCTGCATGCAATCACGTCAGATAGCTTGGCTGTGACTGCAAAGTGCCATATTCTAAACAAGATGGAAGAAGCTTTCTCTTAGTGGGAGAACCCTCTCCTCCATCTTTTCTCTACATCAGTAATATATATTTTTATGCAGAAGCACTTTGATAAGAAAGTTCACTTATCAATCTAATGCCAAACTGGTGCTTGACTCATCCTGTGATGAGGCATGTGCCCTTGCAGTGCGCTCCTCTTGCTGTTGCTGAATTCGAGTCATCTCCTCAGTTAAAGCCAACTCTTCTTTGATCTGTTATGACTGGGTTATGAAATAACCCTACCATCCCACAGTTCTCACTCAGCCTTTTGCACTGCCCCCACTCACATATGGAACACTCCTGACTCACACACAGGCATCGGATCATGTGTGTTGATATGACAGAAATACAAAATGCGCTCGTTTGTGTGTATGTGGGTGTTTAATCAATAATAGCCAATTGGAAAAGATTGACAAAGAGAAACACGCACCTGACCCGATCTTTCCAAACCTCAAATGAAAACACACTCAGTCCTTCCAACCCACTCACCGCCCCAAACACACACTCACACACATGCACTCTCAGTTAATACCCCCATAAGGGAGAGCAAGGGCTTTGTTTTGGTCCACTGGTGCACTCTGTCCCCAACATATCGCTATGATGTCATATTCACCCCAGGGACTGAGTCTTGACTAGCAACGTTCATAGTAACGTGACGCACATTTACTCTGCCAGACAATGTCACTGAGTAGTCATTTCCAGGTCGACATTTACAACTCAGCACATGTCCCGGCACAATGAGGGGACTGTGTAGCAAAATCGTATTCTTAGCACATAGACTTATTGTTCACCCTGTTTAGTGAACAATGGTGTCATTGTGCAGCGTGAATGATATAATCAGAAGATGTGCAGATAAGTATATGTGGCTGCTGTTACTGCTGTTTTAACCATCTCCGCTATTTCAGTTAGGTTGCACTGACATTCACCATCTTTCTTTATATGGTCAGCTGTAGAACCATGTGAAACAACCATGTATGTGTGTCTGTGACGGTCAGAGTGGGGGTCACAGTGTGCGTATTTACAGAGACTAATAGGCGTTTGACGGTGTGTCGGTGGTGCTGTGACATTTTGAACTTTGACACCATTTTGAAGCCTCACCCCCCCCCTCCCTTTTTTTCTCGCCACTCAGTCCAATCTCTAACCTCAATCTCGCCAAATGTCACACTGACTACACACCCCTCACACACACATCCCACCCTTTTTCTTAGACCTGCGTACTCTTGATTCAGGACTATAATAGAACAACTATCAGCCCAAATGTCAGGCCTGAATCCATTATCAGTTGGAGCATATTGTTTTCATTAGCACAGTGTAAGGTTGAGTGTGTGTGTGTGTGTGGGTGTGTGTCCGTCTCCGCACAGGTGCGTACACGTCATGTATTTGCATGCTCATGTGGTATTTGTGCAATGTGTGTGTTAACAATAAATGCTAGGCAGATGCCCACCTCCTGCTGATTCAGTGGGTGCCTTTTTGCATGCTTGCTGCTGTGCTGGTAGAGTGTGTGTGTGTGTGTGTGTGTGTGTGTGTGTGTCATCAACACTGTGGCTTTAATTAAATGTTCACACTGAATATTGACAAGGCTCCTCTCATTCTCTCTTGCAGCTCAATGGGTAACGCGATTTAAGCCCTCCAATATTGATCCTCCTACAATCCCTCTCACTCAATACCTATACACTCATATGCACACAAATTGACACGCTCATTCACGTGTGTTCATAGGAACATGTGCTTAGGTCACATTAGGGATAACAATAGGCTATACAGGCTACTGAAGGTGTTTTAACATGTTATATTTTAATGTATGTTTCCACCAGAGAAGAGCTAGTAATGAGTAGCTTCCTAGCTGTGTACCATCGTAGCTCCCCTCTGGCTCTTCATGCATTCATGAGCTAAATTTAGACTGCATTATTATGTGTGTCCTCCTCAACGCTCTGCCAGAAGTGGGTTACTGTGCTTCTCTCTCCAGTATGTGCCACTGTGTGTGTGTCTGTGTGTAAGTACTGTATGTGCATGTGGAATCACTACACACTGCTGATGATGCAGAGAGGCAGACAATGTGTGAAGTGCATCATGTGCACATTCAATGCGTGTGTGTGTGTGTGTGTGTGTGTGTGTGTGTGTGTGTGTGTGTGTTCAGATTGTGGAATGTGCTCACACTAACAAACTAATCATGGATCATTGCCAGCCACCATGGTGAGAGAGGGAATTGGTTTAAAGTGAAAGGATGTTGGTGTACACAGGGTCAGCCTTTGGTATGGTGTGCCCCCCTCTGGTCACTGTGGTCATTGCAACACTGCCATAGTCTGCATGTTTAATTCGTCCTATATAATTTATTTATTCATGAAAGCAAATAGATCATAAACCTCGATGAGTTTATTCATAGGACTGAAAGTCAATTTATGCCATTGTTCCCTTTGCTGTTGCAAATGCATTAAAGCCTTTATGTCTGTGTTTTCAGGTTCTACATAGAGAGTATATCCTACCTGAAGGATAATGCCACTATTGAGCTGTTTTTCCTTAATGCCAAGTCCATCATCTACAAGGTAAACTCATTATTATGTTGCCATAATGTATATTCCCAATACTTCTGAGTTGTGATAATGTAGGGGTGGATCTATCCTGAAATGCCTTTCAAATATAGGTAGGTTTTTCTGGACTTAAAAAGCTTGTTTGCTAGAAGAAGGTGGAGGTGGGTATACATTACTTCAACTTAGAATTATGTAGAGCAAAGGATTTGATGTCGTGCCACTTCATTACCCCATTTTTGGTTCTAAACGAGAAGGCCAGCTTGGACTTCGGTGCTCGACGCTGCTTTGGTGAAGCAGAAAATGCGTACCATTTGCATCAGCTGTTACCCATCATGTTATGTGCTGCGCCACATTCCAGCAACTGGCGAATAATTTGACACAATTTCTGCCATCTGTCAGTGTTGACGCACATTTTTTTCAGCTGTTAAAATAAACACCGACAGCAAGCTGCCCAAAAGGAAAGGCAAAGTGGCAAATATATGTTAGTACAGCCAGTGATTAACTTCCCTTTGGAGAGGGCGGTTTGTATGTTTGCTAGGAGTGAGGGGAGACTGTCTTTGTCAGTTATCTGGTTCACTTTCTTTTATCATTTGTGTAAGTGCTACCTTTGTGCACAGATATACAATAATGTATCCTAGTTAATGTACAGCAAGTGTCAAGCAGTTATTTGTCCAGAAGAGGGCGTACCTGGCCTGAAGGAAAATGATGGGGCAGAGATGTCCCAGTCAAAACCCTGTAGAGAACTGTGATGATGTCACAAGACCCAGTGAACAGAGAGCCAACATGTCTCACCTGTAGTGTTTAAAGTTTCAATTGGGTCAAAAGTGTGTTGAGTTTAGTGCATCATACACAGTTATGCTGTATGCAAGGGGTATAAATGGGTGCCTTCCTTAGCTAATGTTGTCGTAGGGTAAATTTTACCTTTTACATTAAGTTAACATTTGTGGCTTTAGGTTGTCTAGTTTAAGCCCAGTTGTTCCATATTTAAAGATCTGTTTTTTATTTCTTCCGAACTGGATGCGATGCGAACAAGTGAACATCAGATTAATTTAGTTTTTCCCAGTGAAGTTGTTCTGACTTGCTCCGTGCATCAGTGAACAGGCTAAGCGATGTGTCACTTGCTTGAAAAACCGCTCACCCTGGCTCTATTTTTGTGAAGCTTTGCACACCTTTTTCAGAGCAACAGTTGGGTATTCTTTAGGATTGATCAGGGCTCGATAGGCTCCCTGAATGTTGTCGTCACTTGTAGTTTATCTGAACAATTTTTTGTGCTCCTTCCGCCAGATTTCGTTCGCTCACTGTAGTGTCCATTAGGAAAACATTGAGAATTGACAATGACTACAGCCCCTTTACCACTGGACAAAAAAACCCCACTAACTTCCACTTACATTTCGATTTTGTCTTTAGTGGGAAGTGTTAGTTAATCAGCATTCATTCTCGGGACAAATGATTCTGCGGCAGTCTTGGGTATTTAATGGGTGCCATTGTCAGTCAGCAGTGATTGAAATGTGACCGCCTGGTGGACACACTAATTTTCGCCAGTGTCCAGTGCGACCGTCGTTAACATTTCTTTGTCATTTCAGCCACAAACGCCATCGGTCTCTGTCTAAGCAGTGCTCAAACAACCTTCCAAAATAGTCAGCACCAAGTTTGATAGAGAGATTAATCAAGTAACTGATTCAAAACGAAGTAAGCACTGTAACATTTTCACTGGTATGTCACACTTGTGACGTTGAACGTGACACACCAGGGGAAAAAAGAACAGAAAGGCATACTTGTTTACTGTCAAGGGTGTATCGCCTATGTTTTTGTGGGTTTTCCTGTGTATAAAAAAACCTGCCTGTATGTACTAAATTTGCTTGAAAAAGGGCATCCAAGTAGTCGGGGATAGACTGTCCCACAAACGGAAGGTTTTTGATTCAGTCCCATTTGTAGTTCTGAGAAAATGTCCTTGGCGAAGATACCTGATCCCTCTGCTCATTTATCACATGTCACTCTGATAAGAACGTCAGCTCAACACCAGTGATCTCTCTACCAGCTCCAGGGGTAGATGATCCTGACGACCCCATGGAGGGAGAGAGCAAGAACAGAAATGTCACATAGTAGTTTTAGAAGATACATAGCACATACGCAGACATTAAAATACAGCTGTTTAGGATGTATGATCATCTTCTGTAGTGAGAAACACTCTCTGCCGTGCTGTGGGAACGCATAAAGCGCAATAACACACACTATGTGACGATTTGTAGCCACGCTGGGTGGTACACTCATGGTGGGTTTGTACGGTCTAGTGTTTCATCCTGGCTGTCTGATCTCCCAACCAATTAAGTGGTGGATTGTAAAGGGAACATTCCTGACATACTTGACCCACTACTCACTGCCCACTAACCCCCTCCTTCTCCTCTTCAATGCAGACATAGCATTCCATCTGTATGTACACACTCATGGTCGGTGATTACATGCACAAAGAACATCGCTAATTATCATGCAGCGAAAGACTCTCCGTTCCTTTAGCTCTTCCCCAGGAATGTCCACATGTCCCCAAATACCTAAAAACAAAAACACAATTAAAACACTTTTGGAAAACATACTGAGCAGTCAGTAACCAGAGCATCCATGCCTACCCTCAGCCCCTAAACCCCCCTCTCCCATTCCCCCTTAGTTTGCCTCTAATCTCTGCGCTCCATCCACATGAAGAGGTCATGAAATTAGAGAAGGGAGAGAGGAAAAATGGAGGGGGGAGTGGAAGGGAGATGAAAGGAGCTAGCAGCTCCTCTTGGATAAATGGATGATGATCAGAGAGGCACGTCCACTTTTACTGCAAACATCGGCACAGTGTGTGTTTTATTTATTTACTTGCTGCCAGCAACTAAGAGAATGTGTCATTCACGGCCCCTATCCTCTCTTCTCTTTTCTCTTTTCCTCGCAGGAGCTTATTGAAGTGGACAGCGATGTTGTCTTCGAATTGGCTTCCTATATTCTACAAGTAAGATAAAGTGTGTTTGCGTGTGTGTGGATGTCTGGGTGGATATCTGTATGCAGCCAAACACACCAGTTATTCTGGGGGCTGCTGCTCTGAGAGGAAACATTTCTGAAACAGTGATGTTTTCTTTCAAAATGTCTCCAGCAGCCTTTGATTCTAATTGACGCTGATTAAACTCACATTATCTATTTCAGTCATAATTGAGGATGATTAAATTCACATTATCTAATGCAGTCATCAATCTGTCAGTGAACTGCAATGGCGCTCGGAGGTTTCAAATCCGAAAAACCTCAACTGTCTTTGTTGGTAGCAACATTCTTGGCTACCAGCGAGATTCTTGGTGCAGCCAGTCAGTGCTAATATAACACAGAGCAGCAGGGAAACTCTTTTACTTCACAAATTCTCCTCAATGCCAGCCCTTTCTCTCTCCTGTCCCTTTCTCAGAGTAGGTCAGTCCTAATGATGCTGCAAGGTTGTGTTACACACAGACTGGGCTGAGTGGTTTGGGTGTGTGCGCGCGTGTGTATTTGTGTGTGTGCTTTCTATGCAGGTGCAGATGCACGGTATCAGGTATCTGCTCTGTGGGCCTTCGGAGGTTTCACTCCAGATGGAGGTTTAATGTTTCTCTCTGATTCCAGCACAGCAGACCTGATTGCTCATTCACCAATGCAAACAGAACATAAACACACATTTTATGGTCACTGCTTGGCACTCACATATCCATATATGTAAATACTTTCTTCTCTCACTACTTTTCTTTTTTCCTTTCTGTTCCACAGGAGGCTAAAGGTGATTTCACCAGGTAAGCACATTAGTAACTTGGAATTCTGTCTCGTTGTCTGAATTTTATTCCCCAGTGACAAGGGTAGTTGGGCTGATACATGTTGATTAAGGAGGGAGAGGAACTTTCTTTCTGAGCTTGATTTAAACCTGTCCCCCCTTCTATCCTGCCATACCTATTCCTCTTTGGTTCGCTTTTTTCAGCCTGTGGTGCCACTCATGAGAAAACCACGTATTTGTGTTTGTACGTGTTTTGATCGTCAATGTATCTATAATAGGGCTGCAACCAAAATTTTATGTTTTGTCAATAAATTGTCAGAAAAACGTGAAAAATGCCCTGTGTAATATTCCAGAGGCCAAGGTGACATCTTCAAATTGTGTGTTTTATTTGACCAACAGTGCTGAATTCAAAGCTGTTCAGTTTATTATCATATATGACAAAGAAACGCATCAAATTGTCACATTTAAGAAACAAGAAACCAGTAAATGTTTGGCTTTTTTGCTTTAAAAAATCACTAAAACCATTTTTCAGTTATCAAAATAGTTGCCAATTAGTTTTCTGTTGAGCGACTGATTGATTAATCGACTAATCGTTGCAGCTTTAGTGTGTAATGAAAGACAGAAAGCCTTTGGTGGGAGTGACTTTCTTTGGGGACATGAAAGATATCCTAATAAACTACCAGAAAATGTGAACCTCAGTTCAAAAATCAAACTAAGTATCAGTCTGTAAACTCACATGAATTAAACTCTATAGCTGTGGAGCTTTCGAGTCGTGCACATGTTGCATGTGGCTCTTTAGATGTACATCTGTATGGTGTTGGCCTAAATGTATGTCACCCCTCATCCCTTTGTTGTAGCACAGATAACAGACTTCAGCAGTCGTCACCTCTGACCTCATTTCCGCCAGTGAAAGAAGTAAATAAACACAATATCCTGCAGAGGGCTGGAATGAGACACACTGTGGAGACATTCTTTTCACCCTCCTCCCCCCTTTCCTTACCCTCTTCCTCCTACGCACACATACCTCCCTTCTCCAAAAGCTTTGTAGACCTCTGCATATCTCTTCAAAACTATACACCATACCCCTCCTCCATATTAAGTTGCAATATATCTGCCACTGCTGCTCCCCTAAAAATACCCATTATGACAGCTAATATATTGAGTTCTTAGATCATGTTGCTGTAATAAGTGTGAAATCATTTTCCTTTGTCAAATACAAATCCATTTGTTCCAAGACTTTCCTTGAATCAAGAGTAATTTTCTTGATATTAGAGGAATAAGCCGTCTGAGTCTTATCCTGTTCACCTTCTTTTAATAATTTTACAGGTATTAGGAATTTCAGTATTCATTTCAAGGTACTTAAAAAACATTTTAATTCTGAATATATGATTTAGTGGCTTGTGAAGACGAACATGCCACAGTGCACACGTTGTATTTGTTAAATTGCCTGTCCGTTCATGAAGTGCAATGCCGTGGTTATGCACACAGCCACGTATACCTAATGAGTAGTTGAATGGATATCAACCAATCCAGACACACAGCTGTGTTCACACATTGAACAACAGGCGAGCAGGGTGGATGGGATCTCTTCCAGGGCTTTAGCTCATAGGTTGTCATGTTCCCAGGGCTTTCCCCAATCCTCCGAGGCCTTGGCGGAGGCTGGAGAGAGGCGAGGGGATTAGAGTGGGATATTAAGACCTCCTGCAACTGGAGGTCTGAAAACTGAATCTGGGGCCAAGTCTGTGCGTGGTACCCTGTCTCATTTACGCTGTCTCGGTCTTTATCTTTTCCTCCATCCCATTTTTATCTCCTTTTATCTTCCTTTATTCATATTTCATGTCTGTGAGTCTGTCGCTCTTCTCTCTCCTGTCTCCAGCTGTCAGTGTCTCTGCAGCTGTTCGGACATAGACAGCGCCCAGTCTCTGAAATAGAGAACATTTAGGCAATCAGCATTCATTCCTGTCTCTTGACTAAACTTAGTTCCTCTCCCACCCGTTATCCAAAGTTAACATTTAATTTCTGAGACAGTCTTGGGGAGAATTCAGTTTTGCACCAACATGTTTCTTTTCCTACAGTTCAGTGGTGTCGTCTAGTCAGTTTTTGACTGACGCTGTCAGGCCTACAGCAGAGAATGATTGTTCTCGCAGAAGTAGTGTTGACCATGTCTCGTGGTTTCCTCCCTTACAGTAATGATGCAACCAGGTCTGACTTAAAAAAGCTGCCTGCTCTGCCCACCCAGGCCCTAAAGGAGCACCCATCTTTGGCCTACTGGTGAGAGACTAGTCAGTTATCCAGAAAAACCACCACAACATTGCACAAGCTGTCCTTGTCTTGTTTTCCCCTCCTCTTAATGTTTTTCTTTTCTTGTACTGTCTCACAGTGAAGACCGGGTCGTAGAGCATTACAAGAAGCTCAACGGGCAGTCCAGAGGGCAAGCTATTGTAAAGTAAGTGTGTGTGTGTCTCTGGTTGTGTTTGTTCACTGTGTTGAAGGCTGCGTTCTCTGTAACTCTAACATGTCTGTCTCTCTGCTCTCCACAGTTATATGAGCATTGTAGAGTCTCTGCCCACATATGGAGTACATTACTATGCTGTAAAGGTACAGTTTTACTACTCTGCCTTTTCTTTTTTCACACACACACCACACACATTTTTGTTGACTCTGGACCTGCAAGCAGGGAGTTTGGGATTTGGAGATATGATGGAGCTTAAAGCTATTTGTATTCAGTCTTTCTCTGTCTGTCTTTTTCTTTCCTTTCTCTCTCACTATCAAGCCCATACACACGCAAGACATTTCCTGAGGTATTTTTCTGTTGTGTATTTTAGGACAAGCAGGGGATCCCATGGTGGTTGGGTCTGAGCTATAAAGGCATCTTTCAGTACGATCACCAGGACAAAGTCAAACCCAGGAAGGTGAGATGATGCTCTGATCTCCCTGCACCACAAATTAAACAGTCCTCTGCACAGCCTTCAGTTACTCTTTTAATTTGCTTTAAAAAAAATCAATTTGTGAATCTGAATACAGTATTCTGTGTGTGTAGCATTTACGACTTCCAAGATGTATCTTTATTCTAGCACATATTCTTTCACCGTGTTTTTTAAGAGGAGTGGGTAGCTCATGTGATTGAAATGTTTTCACGGCCACCACTGTCTATTTTTTCCATTCAGTAAGTCAGGACATTGTGTTTGGGATGAGCACTAACAATGCTGTACAAATACAACTGTCTGGAGACGTTCAGTCTTGGAATGTTTTGCATCCTGTCCTGCTTTTATTTCTGTGAATGGCGTCCTCCTCCCAGTCGATGCAACCAGTGGCTCGTCTATGAAAAGCCTCTCTCGCCTCACCTCTGACCTCCAGCCATGTTTAGGGCCTTGATCTCTGGCATTTAGCCTCGTCTTATAGGGTGTTAATGGGGTTAACAGCATCTCTGCATGCTAACCGACCACCAGGATACTCTCACACACGTACTCTGATACTACACCCATAAACACACACACACACACATTAGTGAACTCTGAACTCACCATCCTGATGAATACTTCCTGTCTGCCACAGCTTTCCTGTTTGCCACGAACATTGTGCTGCGTGTGTGTGTGTGCGTCTTGATTGGGGCATTCCAGGGTAAAAGTCTGTCGCACCACTAAGCACCATCCCTGCCAAACAAATTCCCAAATGTTGTGGCTGCTTAGGTGTTAAAGCACCATGGCGATGGAAAAAATGCAATCCACTTAACCGCACATTGAACTCACAGACACAAACACCACAGTTACTTTAAAGCCACAAGAAAAAAGGAGGAGAGGGGTTTCAGATATTTCAGAGAGCTGGAGGAAAGAACGAGTTAATAGCATTCCTACACAAGAGACTTTTCAAGCATTCAGCTGCCATAGCAACAACTGGTATGAGTCATTGGTCTGTTAAGCTTCAGCACTGACCCCCTCAGTGTCTTCCCCTCTCTCTCTTTCTTTCTCCCTCACCCTCTCACACACACATTTAAGAGCAGAGAAAGCAAGACTGGGTCACCTCACTGAGTGCGATTGTAGTCTAAGGAGCTTGACCCAAAAGAGATTTGTGGACTGCATGTCTTGTTAATGCAACATCACAAGACTGACTAAATCCAAATGAACACAGTAAGGGTTTTTTCCACTCATAAGGCAGACAAAAGAGGGTGGGTGGCGCTCCTTTTCAAAGGTGGTCAGTGTTTCACAGGAAGGAGACACTCACAGAGGGCACTAGGAAGCTGGTTATGGCAGTAATGGGAGTCATCGCTATTCCAACAAACTAGAGGAAGAGCAGTTGTTTCGGTGATTAGTCAATCAGCTGGCCGGTCCATTACCAGTAACCACTGACTCACAGTGTAATCACTAGTTTGTCACTCCGCAGGTTTTTAGTTCTGTGACTCAGTGAGGCGGAGGCAGAACACTGATTATGAGACATTATGGGCTAATTACTGGCTTTTGTCACAATTAAAACAGTCGATGTTTTTAACACCAACCTTTTTTATTCATTAATAAGCAACTAAGTGACTGCAGAATACAGTAGGTGTGTGTGTGTGTGTTTGTGTATTGGAGGCAGTTGTGTTTAATTAGTTAGTCCCTTTACCAGGGGAGATCCCTGTTGTTTCTAAATGCAGACCATCTACCGCAGCCTCCACGTTTATTTGGGGATGTTAACATACTTTTCCCCCTCTGCTTACCGCAGGCCACATGCAGACGCACATACAGTACACACAGACAGAGTTTTACAACCGAACCACACACCGTACTAATGCCTCGTTAGTGTGTTCTGACTCATTTAGATGGAGATTATAGGGTCTGCGTGTTGACTGACTACCTGACCGACTGATTTAAGGCTAACACAGGAAAAGCTCCTGTCAACAATGTGATGGAGCTGCAAGGAGGTTCAATCAAACACAGCAAGCTGTGGTTTAAATCAACGTAATCACACATGCATTTCACTGCATATTGATAAGTCTCTCTGCAGCGGCACACACCCACTGACGTTAGTTAGCGTCTGTCTGCGTTTCATTTAGAGCAAACAGCCACAGACAGCCTGTTCGGATTAGTTTTTCCATAAATGTCATCCCTTCAAAACACCACAACCAAAGCAAAAACAACAGGAAGTGCCTCCAGAGTGTATCTGCATCTCCATGACAACTGGTGGATGTAGCGTTGCACACCAGAGCCCCACCCTAAGGGGGAAACAATAGTCTTCGAGAGTCTCGTGTCCAGTTCTGGAGAAGAATAATATGCTTATGCTATTTAAACTTTCTATTCTTCCTGTAATCCCCCAGGGAGCCTTCTGCCCCAAAGAAAGGCCTTTACACTCTATCAGATCTGACCTTTTCACGTGTACTGGATGTGTGCTCGGTTGCACCGACATTATCACAAGACAGACATGGGTCTGTGTTCCAGAGCACCCAACTGTTTATGAATAATGACCAGTCACTTCGTCTGCGTGTTTGTGCCATTGTGTGCGAGTGTTTTACAGTTAAAAGGAAGAGGATTTATAGCACATGCACACATACATGCACCAGCCTCGCCCTAATAACAGAAGCTCCTAATAGCTTTGACTGAGTTCCTTAGAAAGAAACTGTCAGCATGTTTTTTTTGGTTTTTTTTTATCAGATGTCCACGCTTTTCACAGTCGCCGTAAAGACTACAAAGGTTTCATTAACACAATGGGCTTATGTAACTGGGGCACTTTTTGAAACAGCACCGAATCACAACAAAAAAAATGTCTAATTTTAAACTTGTGGGTGATTTTGTTGCACTTTGTTGCAGATAATGTGCGTGAGATATATTTGAACACTATTCGCACACTTACACATGTACAACTTATCCTGAAACATCAAAGTCTGCCTCCAAAATTGCAGCAGCTCCGTCCCGCTGATGGAGAGGACAGCTTTAGTGGTCTCGTGCCTGAACACAGTTACAAGCACCCATCTTATCTTCACAGCTCTGGCCCATATGTAGCCAACACACACACACACACACACACACACTCGCACACTCGCGCAGCCACTCACCCACTATCTGCCCGACCCGCTATATTTAGCACCATGCTACATTAGCACTTCACACTCCATTGAAAATGCACGGTACAGCAACAGTTTTGATAAGAGTGCCGGCTTTCTTTTTCATGCTGGCACACACACACACACACACACACACACACACATACACACGCATACACACACATACAGTGCATAAATACATACATTAGGCTGTGTTTACATACATACTTCATACATACATATTTCTCCCCCTCCTCCCCTTTCCTCCCTCTCATCCCTCTGTCCATTGTTTTCTCAGGCTGTTAAAATTCCTGGGCTGTGACCTGTTCCTCCCTTAGCTCCCTTTCTCCTCTTTTCCTTCTGCATCCTGTCATAGCTGGGTCTTCTACTTTGTGTCTTTTCTCCGTTTCGCAGTAAAGACAGAGTTTTTCTGTCTTTACTGATGGCTGGTCAGCGTACATCCGAGGTTTTCATGTGTGTGAGTGTTTGTATGTCAGCTCCAGCTGATAGATGCAGGCCCACTTGTGATCTGAAATAGCCCACACTCTGCTCCTCTCTAACAAGAAGCAGACTCAGACTCTGTGAATGTGTGTATGTGCGTGCACACAGAGGTCTGACCAAACAAAGCGAGGGCACTTCAGTTGCTGGGGCTACAGAAAGCTTCTTTTCCCCTTCATCACTCCTCCCCTGACCCCTCGTTACCCACACACGCACACACACAAACACACACCTCCAAAACCACAGAGCCCAGAGCAGGAAGCACAGTCCCTGAGGGAGGGAGGAGGGGTCAGGAGGAGGGGAGGCATAAACGCCCCCTCCCTCCTAGCAAAGCTACAGGAGAGGAGGAAACTTAACTTTACACACTTTCTCTCCACCAGCACACACACACATATGCACATGCCTACAGATGGTGAACACCCACCAACTCATAACGTTCTGTTCCCCTGCGTCTGGGAGGATTTAGGATACACACATGCTGTGGAGTACGTCTTGGGGGAAACTTTCTCGCCCAGCTGGCTTTGTCTTCATTTAAAGAGGAGCTGATGGTTCATAAAGGGGGCGGAAAAGAGAAAAAAAAAAAAGAAAATCCGAGCAGAGGAAAGAAAGCCTCCTCCCTCTCACGCTGTCTTTCTCCAGAGTGAGGTCATCCAGCGAAGGGATCTGCTGTGGACAAGACCGCCTGGTCTGGACCTGATCAGAGAGCCACAGACTAGGTCCTCTTCCCTGCCTCCACCTCCTGCTCTGTTCCTAACTCCTCCTCTTTGTCAGCTCCTTCCATTTCTTTCTCCTGTTCCTCAGTATCCATTGCATTTTCTCTCAAAACAAATTGGAACATACACAGAAGAGAACAGAGGATTTGGCTGAAGGCTGTGTGGATTTAATGTGAAGCATGTTTTTCTGTGAGCGGCCCTGAAGAGTGTGTGTTTCTCCTGAATCTCAGGTGTTCCAATGGCGTCAGTTGGAGAACCTCTACTTCAGAGAGAAGAAGTTTTCAGTGGAAGTTCATGACCCGAGGAGGTAAATTTATATCACAAATTTAAGCTGAGTGTTGAATTGCACGATACCAGTTCTACTTAAGTGATTGAATGATATTGCTGTTGAATTTTCTCCAGCTAATATTTGGAAGTGATAGATTTTTCCCTCAGTTATGGACACCCTCCAGTAGCCTTTACTGTAAATTACCACTGTGCCATATGTGGATGTGTTAAGATTCAAACTACAGTGTAGGGCAGGAGAGATTGGAATCTAATTCAGTAATGGTTGCAGCATTTGTCTTGGCAATAGAGCGAGATATTGGGGATGTCCCGGTGGAGCCTGACATAGATTGATAGGCTGATTATTAACACACTTGTGCAGCCACATGCATGCACTAACACGTGTGCTCTTTCCCACACACACACATACACACACAGGGTAAACCCTTGATAGTTGACCACAGAAGGATAGATGGCTTAGCGATAGCTGTTTTGCGGAGGAAGTGACCTCTCTTGTGTTTATTTAACATGGCTATATATGTGGAGTGTTATTCTACAGACAGAGGGAGGGAGGGAACGGGAGAAAAAAGTGACAGACAGGGTGAAACAGAGAGCAGTGGTGTTTTCTTTAAAGGAAGCTGTCATTAGGGTGAGCTGGTCTGTTGCTCAGCTACAGATGTGTGTTTAAATAAGGATGAGTAAACAATGGGGGAACATCGTGTGTGGCTTTGCAAAAAATATCTCTATCAGGTTTGCTCTCTTAAGCCTCTAATAATTTTTCTCCCTCCTAACAGCTACAGTAGTTATTGTAGTAGTCCTGGTAGCAGTTACGGTGGTGGAGTTGTCGGGTGGGGGTGTTTTCACTGTTGTAATATGTAGCCATCTTTTGTATTCAGTGTATATAAGGAGGCCTTGTGTCCGCTCCTACTGTAGGGCGTCGGTGACGAGAAGGACGTTTGGTCACAGTGGCATCGCTGTGCATACGTGGTACGCCTGTCCTGCCCTCATCAAGTCCATCTGGGCCATGGCCATCAGCCAACACCAGTTCTACCTGGACCGCAAGCAGAGCAAGGTCAGTCAGGTCCACCACATCCATACTCACACCACAGACCACAGACACGATTAGACATGTACAAGAGATACAGCAAACTCAGCAAGCATGGTCAGTAAGAGCGCTGCAATTAAACAGCTTAATGAAGCGCTTTGACAGACCCCCTCCATTCTTGTCTTTCCAGTCTAAGATCCATGCAGCGAGGAGTTTGAGTGAGATCGCTATAGACCTGACGGAAACAGGAACTCTGAAGACCTCCAAACTGGCCAACATGGGAAGCAAGGGCAAAATTATAAGTGGCAGCAGCGGCAGTCTGCTATCATCAGGTCAGTATAACGTCAGTGTGTGTGTGTGTGTGAGAGAGGAGGAGAAAGACACTGACAAACAGGCAGAGAGAAAGATTGATATGTGTTATTCTTTGTGTTTGCGTGTGTGGTGTTGAGGGGGAGTCTCACTGACAACTGGAGAGACAGAAACAGCTGCTTCTGGGAAGAGGCCATTGATTCTGTGCTGAATGTTCTCACACACATACTGTACACACACCCCACCCAGTGTCTTTCTGTATGTATAGAACACCACTCCCACCCTCCATGTCGCACAAATTCATCCTCCAGAGGCCCCTGGCCTCCTCTAAATTTAGTGGGTGAGGGAATGAAAAGGGCAGAGGGTCAGTGTAAAACTTTGCCATGGCCTTTAAAACAATGCTTATCCGTGTTGAACAAGTACGACAAGAACGAGTGTGACGGGAAGATTTGTACATGAACCAAATTTAGAGTAGAAGGGAAAATGCCCTTTTAAACCAGGCAGCCACATAAATAGGGATGGGAAACAGTACTCGATCCATTTAAGGTATCAACTGAAATAACCCAGTACCAAGTAGTATTGAAACGTCCATCCAAACAGTACCAACATTTCATCCTTTTTCACTGGGGTTCTGATCCCAAACCATTCCAACTCCCTGCCAGATAAGCAAACTTTCTGTTGCTGCTGCTTCCAGAGCCACTATTCTCCTTGTGCATCTGTCCCGATTAGCATAGGCTAAAACAGCAGCGGCAGCTAACATCCTCACATGTGCAGTTAAACGGTCCCAACAAACTCAGGCCGACACCGAAACGTCTGGACTCTGATGTTAAACCTGCTAATAGCTGTTGTGTAACATTAGCTGTGTGATTCTAACAGTGAGCCCTGTCACTGTGTGTGCATGTGTGAGGCTGGTTGAACCGTCAGTACGGAGCTCACACTCCCGCAGCAGCAGCTACAACCCACACAGTCTGTGGTGAGGTGAAGTCGAGCACAATGTATTTACAGAGCTGGCAGTTCAGGATCTCAACATGCCACCAAAACTTTTGAATAGTTACGGCTTTACTACACGCCACTCCATTCACATTATGAATTATAATAAAGTGCTCTTGTGGTATCGGTGTGTAGATACATGTCTCTCCCCCCTTTCTCTTCAGCTATCCGTTTCTAGTCTCCCAATCTCCCTTTTCTGTCCTCTTCGTCCCTCTCTAGTTCCACCCCCACCTTGTGTCACACAGGGTGTCTCTGTCTTATCTGTGTCCTGTCACTTGTCTCATTTGTGTTGCGCAGTTTTTTGATTTCATGATCCACTGACTGACTGGAGGCCATCTCTGACCAGCAACATAAACATGTCACAGGAACTGTGATGCCACATACATGTATCTCCCCACATGACCACAGCCAGCACGTCTCTAGACTAGATCACAGTTTGTCGGATCAATTTCAAACCTTTGTGGCTGCAAATAAGGCGCTTTGGCTGTACAACATCACTTAACACGCCAAACTGAATGTGTTCGAGCTATAAGAACAGTTGGATGGTCAATGCTGGCGCTTGTGCACCTTCAAAACAATAGGTGTAGAAAACCTTAACTTAAATATAGTGTATCGTGTAACAATAGTTTCTTTCTACCACAGCGGTCTCAGCAGTGTTTGGTTTTGTATTGTTGCTCTGTTTGACCGCACGGTCACTGAAAGAGCAACAGACAGAAATAAAATATGTGTGTGTGTTGTCAACATGGCATGTTGCAAACAACAGTGGCACCATCTCAGGGCCTTGGAGATTGTGCGTCACAGATTTTGTCCTAAACTGCTCCTTCCTTGACTCACTCACACTCGCACAAACACACCACTTCGACTCAGTTTCCTTATCGAAACGTTCCATTCACTTCCCTGTAAACATCCTGCAAGGATAGCAGGTGCACGCACAATTTATATAAGTCCCCACAAGTCCAAACACACGCACATACGCCCCTGCCTCCTGCCCTCACATTATGTGCTGTCGTGTCGTGTAGGCTCTCAGGAATCGGACAGCTCCCAGACAGCTAAGAAGGACATGCTGGCAGCACTGAGGGCCAGGCAAGACGCTTTGGAGGAAACGCTAAGACAGAGGCTAGAGGAACTCAAGAGCATCTGCATCAGAGAGGCGGTATGAGAAAAACAGATCTGGCTAATATTTGGTAACCAGAATCCTTTTTAGCGCTTCATCTCTAACTTGTCCCCTTGTTGTCCTTTGTAGGAGCTGACAGGAAAGCTTCCGAAGGAATATCCTCTGGATCCGGGAGAGGAGCCGCCAACAGTACGACGGAAGATTGGTACTGCCTTCAAACTGGACGAGCAGAAAATCCTTCCCAAGGGAGAGGTAAAGCCGTAACTTCCTGTTCTCCACAGTAGCACTTTATCACACACTCCAATCTACCCCGCTCCCCACACAGGCCAAATAAAAACAGGAGGTCATCTATTGGGGTCAGTGTTCAAAACAGACACAAAATACTGCTCGTTCCTGAGCCAGGCCCTCTGCTGCAGCACTAATTAGTTAAGAGTGTTTATCTCCTTTTAGCCCAGCTGTAATGTTAATGATCCATTTATGAACAGTGTGGCATTAAAGATCAAAACTGGTGTTTAAAGGCTTTTGAAGTTACACAGTTAAAGATCAAGGGCTACTTGAGATTAACTTCATTTAAAACCAGAGATGTAATGCTCACATGATGTGTGATGATTGACATAATGATAAGTTAACTCATTCCTACTTGGTTAAGTGAGCAAAGGGAACAGAGAACACTGAAAGCCAGGGTATGAGACATCTTGGACCTTGTAAACGTAGCTTTACTGCATCTTTGTCTTTTTGTGCCACGGGTAGATTTTCCAGAGTAGCCTTACTTCTAAAAATAGCCCTGGCAGCATTCTCGCCACAGGAAGTGGTGATAGTAGGATTGTGTGCACGTCTGTATGTGTGCAGGCATGTGTGTGTGTGGGTGTGTGTTACCGAGGTTGTTTGCTTTGAAAAGAATCCAGGGACACAATATCACAAAACTGCCTCGCAAGCAGAACAATGTTGCTTAATTTACACTGAACACCTTAAACTCACACACACACACACACACACACACACATACACAGAGAGAGAAACAGAAGCCACTCTGGCGGGAGTGTGAAGGGATTGTTAGAGCGAGGGATTCCTCCGAACTGAGGTAGTCCTGTAAGATGTTGACGCAAGCGAATACATCATCGCTCTGTCTCTCTGGGGGCAAGTGAAATCATGTGTGTTCTCATATATATGATTGCATGCATGAGTTTATTTACTTGTCTATAATATGTTTACAAGTTTCTACTATAGTGTTCAACAGTAAACTACTCATCAGGGATGGTGAGGATAAAAACCCATGAGTTCCGCCTGAGTTGCATTTATGGACCCCCAAAAACATCCAAACTTAGAGAGGGGACGCTGACTGACACACACACACAAAAACAATGGAAAGTTTGCTGGCTCAGGTTAAACCATTTGTAGAACATGAACAAGTACATACAGAGAATGAATGCCATAGACATTTCAAACATTTTGCGGTAACACTTTACTTGAAGGTATCTACATAAGGTTGACATGACACTGTCATAACTATGACATTGCACATTCATGAACCTGTCATGAACATTATGTACATTTCATTAACACTTATGACTGCTGTCATTAAGTGTCATTTGGTTTTTGTAATGACAAGTTGACACTGTTTAAGTTGTCTTGATTATGACAACTTGACATTAATCGAAGTGACATTACCAGAAGTTGTCTTTGTCATGACAACTTGACATTACCCAGGGTGACATTACCAGAAGATGTCTTTGTCATGACAACTTGACATTAATCAAAGTGACATTACCAGAAGATGTCTTTGTCATGACAACTTGATATTAACAAGAAATTCACCTCTTTTTGTGTTTATGACAAGTTGACATAATGATTGATACAAAGACATCTTCTGGTAATGTCATCCTGGTTAATGTCAAGTTGTCATAAGGACATCCCAAACAAATTTAATGTCAACTTGTCATGACAAAGACAACTTCTGGTAATGTCACTTTGATTAATGTCAAGTTGTCATAATCAAGACAACCCAAACAATGTCAACTTGTCATTACAAAAACTGAATGACATTTAATGACAGCCGTCATAAACATTTATGACATGTACATGTTTATGACAGGGTCATGACACTGCCATGTCATAGTTATGACATGTCATGTCACCCTTATGTAGATACCTTCAAGTAAAGTGTTACCCATTTTGCTAACATACACTGTTTACCCAAAATAGATTCTTCTTCGTCACTCTAAAACAGTAGTTATCAGTGGTCACACAGTCCAACTTGCTATGTAAACTCAGTTTGAGGGTGGCTAAGATGTTATCCAGGTGTAAAGTTTATTAATAAATTATGCAGTATCAGATCAGTCCATAGACTTGCATACTCATCGATACCCGAACCAGCATTTTAGGCAGTATCAGAGGCATTTCCGGTACTGTTGTCAGTGTTTGAACAACTCTATATTGCGGCAGTATGTACTGTAGATACACATTTTGCAGTGCAGTAAACATACAGTACAGGCCAAAAGTTTGGACACACCTTCTCATTCAATGCGTTTTCTTTATTTTCATGACCATTTACATTGTAGATTCTCACTGAAGGCATCAAAACTATGAATGAACACATGTGGAGTTATGTACTTAACAAAAAAAGGTGAAATAACTGAAAACATGTTTTATATTCTAGTTTCTTCAAAATAGCCACCCTTTGCTCTGATTACTGCTTTGCACACTCTTGGCATTCTCTCCATGAGCTTCAAGAGGTAGTCACCTGAAATGGTTTCCACTTCACAGGTGTGCCTTATCAGGGTTAATTAGTGGAATTTCTTGCTTTATCAATGGGGTTGGGACCATCAGTTGTGTTGTGCAGAAGTCAGGTTAATACACAGCTGACAGCACTATTGGACAACTGTTAAAATTCATATTATGGCAAGAACCAATCAGCTAACTAAAGAAAAACGAGTGGCCATCATTACTTTAAGAAATGAAGGTCAGTCAGTCCGGAAAATTGCAAAAACTTTAAATGTGTCCCCAAGTGGAGTCGCAAAAACCATCAAGCGCTACAACGAAACTGGCACACATGAGGACCGACCCAGGAAAGGAAGACCAAGAGTCACCTCTGCTTCTGAGGATAAGTTCATCCGAGTCACCAGCCTCAGAAATCGCAAGTTAACAGCAGCTCAGATCAGAGACCAGACGAATGCCACACAGAGTTCTAGCAGCAGACCCATCTCTAGAACAACTGTTAAGAGGAGACTGCGCGAATCAGGCCTTCATGGTCAAATAGCTGCTAGGAAACCACTGCTAAGGAGAGGCAACAAGCAGAAGAGATTTGTTTGGGCCAAGAAACACAAGGAATGGACATTAGACCAGTGGAAATCTGTGCTTTGGTCTGATGAGTCCAAATTTGAGATCTTTGGTTCCAACCGCCGTGTCTTTGTGAGACGCAGAAAAGGTGAACGGATGGATTCCACATGCCTGGTTCCCACTGTGAAGCATGGAGGAGGAGGTGTGATGGTGTGGGGGTGTTTTGCTGGTGACACTGTTGGGGATTTATTCAAAATTGAAGGCACACTGAACCAGCATGGCTACCACAGCATCCTGCAGCGACATGCCATCCCATCTGGTTTGCGTTTAGTTGGACGATCATTTATTTTTCAACAGGACAATGACCCCAAACACACCTCCAGGCTGTGTAAGGGCTATTTGACCAAGAAGGAGAGTGATGGAGTGCTGCGGCAGATGACCTGGCCTCCACAGTCACCGGACCTGAACCCAATCGAGATGGTTTGGGGTGAGCTGGACCGCAGAGTGAAGGCAAAGGGGCCAACAAGTGCTAAACACCTCTGGGAACTCCTTCAAGACTGTTGGAAAACCATTTCAGGTGACTACCTCTTGAAGCTCATCGAGAGAATGCCAAGAGTGTGCAAAGCAGTAATCAGAGCAAAGGGTGGCTATTTTGAAGAAACTAGAATATAAAACATGTTTTCAGTTATTTCACCTTTTTTTGTTAAGTACATAACTCCACATGTGTTCATTCATAGTTTTGATGCCTTCAGTGAGAATCTACAATGTAAATAGTCATGAAAATAAAGAAAATGCATTGAATGAGAAGGTGTGTCTAAACTTTTGGCCTGTACTGTACATGCAGCATGACAGAGTGTGTTTTACTTGTTTCACCTACTAGCCTGTGCTACACAAGTCTCAGGAGGAGTATAGAGGAGAAGAAGATGGATTGATGGAGAGGTGTTATTATTGGGGGACAGAGTGTCTCAATAGAGAATAACCACTGGTGAGAAACTGTGGGGCTGCAGCACAGATAAATGATTTCCGCAGTGTGTTTTCCCTGGCGTGGCTTTGTGCGTGTGTGTCTAACCAAATACGTTGCATGGGAGAGTTAGAGTCTGAATACGTGTCTGCAAACTAAGCTTTGTTGGTTTTGGACTGTGCGGAGATTTCTGTTGCTAAAACTGTGAGCAAATTTAGTGTTTTGTGCTTGCGTTGCTCGGAGTTTGCACTCATGTTTGTGTGTGTGTGTGTGTGTGTGTGTGTGTGTGTGTGTGCGCTTCTCCCAGGAAGAGGAACTGGAGCGTTTGGAGCGGGAGTTTGCCATTCAGTCCCAGATTACAGAGGCAGCCAGGCGTCTTGCCAGCGATCCTCACGTGAGCAGCAAGAAGCTGAAGAAACAGAGGAAGACTTCCTATCTGAACGCACTGAAGAAGCTACAGGAAATTGAGAACTCTATCAATGAGTACCGGGTCCGCTCTGGCAAGAAGCCTACGCAGAGGGCGTCGCTTATCATAGAGGGTACCAATATTCTCCTATTCACTACAGGAAAATCAAGTTGCTTTAATATCTCTTAATTTCTATTAGCTGTAGTTGCCACTACACACAGTAATATCGTTCTCAAGTACCATTAAGAGCTGTAATAGAAGTGCACACATTGGATCATGAAGCAGACAAGATTGAAACATGGATGCTTTTTTGATACAATCTCTAACCTCTCATCTTTGTTTCTGTGTCCTGTAGAGGCCAATATTGGTTCTGAAGACAGTTCATTATCTGACGCACTGGTCTTAGATGATGGTGAGTCTCCGGCCTTCACGTTACTCTGCAAGATAATAATTGTGCTTTTTTTCCTGATTTCATGAAATGTTAAAATATCTTGATCGCTCCAACTCAATCCAGTGATTACTCTGTTTCAGATGATCCTCAAGTCACAGGTACACCCACCTTCTCCCCAGTAGCATCGCCTCACAAGGGCCTCCCTCCTCGGCCGCCATCTCACAGTCGGCCCCCTCCACCGCAGTCCCTGGATGGCCTGCGACACCTGCACTACTCGCGCTCTGACTACGATAAATCACCCATCAAACCCAAGATGTGGAGTGAATCGTCACTGGATGAGCCCTATGAAAAAGTCAAGAAACGCTCCTCTCATTCCAGGTATGAGGGAGTTCATCCTAACTAGCCTTTTATAAAAAAGCCACTGTGTATTAATGAATGTGTGTGAGACTATGCAGAAGTATTGTAGTCAAGGATTAAACAAGTGAGTTTAAGTAAGATGGGATTCCAGACAATGTAAAAGTCCTCCTTGACTTTGTGAAGCACCTATTGTTTAGTCATCTCAAAATTCACTAATCCAGACAAAATTAGCAAGTGTATGAAACTACACTTTCAGACTTTGATAGCCCTGAAATTAAAACATCAAATATGAGTTGACTGCATATTCAGCAGAGCACATTATACATAGTTTGCCAGTTTGAAAGGGGAGTATAACATTAATTTGTCTTTGTCAAGTCACAGGCGTTTCCCAAGCTCTGGCAGTGCAGAAGCAGGGGGTAGTAACTCACTGCAAAGCAGCCCCATCAGGAGCCTCCCCCACTGGAATTCTCAGTCCAGCATGCCGTCGACCCCGGACCTGAAGACCAGGACCCCACACTACATACATTCCACTAGGTCAGTCTTTATATCTTCAATTGTTAAGTGGTTATTTAAGACCTGTATCTCTCTATAACAGATTTTATCCATCTGTGAAAAGGCTTAGTTATGACAAGTCTTAAAAACTCTACTATTTGTACTCGCTTCCTCTCATGTAGGTTTGCTTGTAAAAGAAAAAAAATCACCTCGTTCTATATTATTAAATTCATAGCTTGATTAATTCTGTAGATCTGTTCCAGCTCAGCCCCAGTATTGAACATTTTTTTGGGATTTTTCATCTCACAGGTCAGTGGACATCAGTCCGACACGTCTGCACAGTCTCGCTCAGCACTTTAGGAACCGCAGCTCAAGCCTTGAGTCCCAGGGCAAACTGTTGGCACCCGACCCCGATGCACACCCGCACACTCTGGGCACACTTGGCAGCCCTGACTTCTTCCTGGCCCCAGGACGCAGTTCCAATGGCTCCGATCCACTGGACGACTGTTCATCCTGCACCAGCCAAAGCAGCTCGGAGCATTACTACCCCTCTGGTGGACCTCCTGGCAGCAATCCCAACTACTCCACTCTGGGAGAGGACTCACCCTCCAAAGCCAGGCAGAGGCAGAGGCAAAGGCATAGGTGAGGATCGGGGAAAGGTTTTCCTTACACAACTGTTTTGGTAGTGTGTTTTTAGTGAGACTGATGTATATGTTGTCCTTTGTTCTGTCTCCAGGTCTGCAGGTCACCTGGGTTCCTCTAACTCGGGCTCCATGCCAAACCTGGCAGCTAAGAACGGCTCCGGTGGAGGCTCAGGTGGAGGTGGGATGGGAGGGGGACACCACGGAGTCTACCTCCACAGCCAGAGCCAGCCCTCCTCTCAGTACCGCATCAAGGAGTACCCGCTATATGTGGAGGGCAGCCCCAACCCCGTGGTGGTGCGCAGCCTGGAGAGCGACCAAGAGGGCCACTACAGCGTCAAAGCCCAGTTCAAGACCTCCAGCTCCTACACGGCCGGGGGACTGTATAAGGAGGCCTGGGGGGGAGAGGAGGGAGGAGAAGGGAGCGGCCGACTCACACCGTCGCGCTCTCAGATCGTACGGACTCCGTCATTGGGGCGAGAGGGTGGTGGAAGTGGAGGGGGGAGGGCGGCGGTGTCTGAAGAGCTGCGGTGCTGGTACCAGAGGTCCTCAGGGAGCCTGAAGGAGAGGAGTCACTCACATTCGGGGTCTACTTCCTCCGAGACAGGGTCACAGCAAGGCACTCTGGGACATGGTCGAGGGAGTAGAGTAGGGACACTCGCCAAGGGCTCACCAGGTGGGTTTTCCTCATTTATTCACATTAAACCCTTTCTCACATGGGTTAAAACTATCATAATGTGTCTTAGATAAAGGCTGTACACTGTTTCAGTTTATTGAGTTAAACAAATAGTTTGTTTGGTCATAGATTTGAACAATAAGTGTCCATCTTAGAAAAGACAACAACCTGTGTGAGGCTTGAACTCACAGCTTTCAGATTATGAGAGTAACACACGGTCCTACTGCATCTGGTCGCATTTTGTATGCAAGCCAACATGCTTGTCTGACCCACAATCCTCTACACAGAGGAAGATATGTCAAACTGACTGAGCCGCAGACAGATGACAGCTTGCACTACAGACTGCGACTGATATTGTGAGCAAGAGGCTCTAAGTTCAAGGCACAGTGTTATGACAGAGAAGTATATCCCAATTCTGTGCATACTCAATGCAACAATATGCACTTTGTAAGGGCAGCTGCAGTATGTACTGAAAGTAAAAAAACAAGAAAGTATGTGAATCCAAACGCAACTTATGACTTAATTCTGAAGGTCAATGGTAATACTGGGCTTCTCCAGTTAAAATTGTAACAGTGAGGTTAAGTAGTGTAAATAGGAAACATGTATCTGCCCCATGTGAGGCTCACAAATGACAAACTTTGACTTAATTGGTGAGTAAATATTAATATAACTCACAACCCTCACATTATGAGACAGATGTTCCTCGATGCTTATGAGTAGTTGTGAGCTTTGAGTGATGACAGAGAACATGAGCTGAGTAACTTAATGACTCAACATGTATTTTTAATCTTAAATCAGTACAAAGTGTATTTAAACTTGTAATGACTGGGAGATGTTCTGGACATGGTCTGATCCCTCAAAGAATTTGGTCACATAAAACTCACATTAAAACCCTCTCATCTCAGGCTGAGGATTCTCACATTGTAGGTGGATCCATGTTTTTCACTTTTGATGGGGAACTTTAGAAATTAAAAACTGTGCAGTTTGACCCTGTAAATCAGGCTTACTCAGTTGGCAAACTGCGGGCAACATCCAGCTGGGGAACAACCTCCAAGGGGTGCAGCATACAGACATCTAATATATTACAAATATATAAACTACATATATAGTGTATGGAAGTAGCTAACAAGGGAGCTAGCTTTTCAAAACATCTGGCTTTTGACAGTCACAAGTAGGGAAGTGCTATACTAAAGATATGTCTCTGTCAACCCTGAAACGAATAAAACTAGTCACCAAAAATATCTTTTTCATATTCAAAGTGAAACAAATGATAAATATATTAATATAGAAAAATAAATATTGCTATTTTTGTCACTGCATTCATTTGAATTGGTTTTAAATGTGTAATTACCAGAAGCTAAAAAAGGTTTTAAATAGGCTGCTGAGAAAGTCTGGCCCATCATTTCCTGCTTTTAAATCTGGCCCAATTGAATTTGTTATTGAATAGCCCTGCTATGAATTAATGTAATGTATGTATGTAATGTATAATGTATTATCTACATAGGTAGCCTGGTTGCTCTGCCAGTGTGTGCGATTGTGGACATTTGGGTTCAACCTAAGACTGCGTTTGACAAGTCTATAGTTACACAGTGCTTCTAAGTTTTAAAGTACACATTCATGTGTGGACAAATATGGAAATATGAAAACACATTGCCCCGTGTGAGGCTCGAACTCACGACCTTCAGATTATGAGACTGACGCGCTGCCTACTGCGCCAACGAGGCTTGTGTGTGCGTGTTACATGTTATGTTTCTCTAACATGACCCCAGGCCAAATGCTGTGAGTGGCTCTGAGGCCACACCCCCTCACCTCCCATTTGTGAAGCATAGTTCACATTCCTTTGCCCCTCACCTCGCTGTAGCCTCTATTATGTGTGTTTGCTTTGTGTCTGTGTGTCCACGTGTCTCTGTGTATGTTTGTTTCTTGTGTGTATGTCTCTCTCTCTGTGTCATGCTGCATGTGTTGTATTTCATTCAGCAGGACTAACTGTCAGTTTTCCCCATAGCTGCGTCCCCTCACAGCCAGAGGAGTATGACGCCCTCCAGTGAACACACAGCCACACCCACACCGCCCTGTAGCCCACAGCACATCCTCAACTGGCAGAGCGGGTAAGAAACACATCATCAGACACACACACTGCTGCAGACCAAGGTGTTTGAAGCCAGATATGACTTTTGTTAATTTCAGGACAAACTGCATCCTGGCTACTCAGCTCCTTTCTCTCCAAACTTCACTCTAACATCTTCACAAGCTTTGACTGTTGTACCTGTCAGCTGATGTTGTTTTACACGTTGAACTAATCCTAAAGGATGATTATGTGATCCGGGGTTAACATCTATTTTTAAACCTTTCTTATATTCCAATGATGTCACTCCTCTTTGTGTTTTTTTTCACTCACCGCATCTTTGTTCCTTGTCTCTTCACTCTTTCCCCTGTCATCTTTCACACCTCCGATTACCTTGTCGTCATGGAAATTACTCTTTTTACCTAATATTTGTCATTTCTTCCTCGTCTCTCTCTGTCTGCACTAACCCTCCTTTCCTTGTGTGTGTGTCCTCTCTCCTGGTTTAGAGGCACAGCAGACAGCTCTCCTACTGAGGACGTCTGTCAGTCTCCCCCTCAGCCCAGCTCTGATGCATAGAGGTACTGTCTGTGGTCTCGGCCTCCCAGTGGTCTAAACCTACAGTGTACTGTTTGGAATACACAGCAAGAGCATAACAGAGAGAAAACAAGCATGAGTAAAAGAAATGAAATGTGACAGTCAGACTTTTATTTATAGAAATCTGTCTGTACATGTTTCTAAAAGCATAAAGCACCCATGCGACTTCACTTGTCACTTTCATTATCAACTCTTGGGGGCTGACAATGGGGAAAGTGGACAATTTCTTGCTCTCTGATGGTGGCGGTATTTGTTTTGTGTACTTCTTCTTTGGCTGTATCTGTATCTGATCTCTGCATGTGCTCTGCTTTGTGGTCTGAAACCAACACTGTGGCTAATTCCTTACAGGATTTACTAATAGAAATAATCAACCATGTATGTGTATGTGTTGTAACAGACAACATTCTTTAACAAACAATCCCAAGCAAATAAACACTTGAAACCATGTAGATGATAGTATCTATTAAAGGTCCAGTGTGTAGGATTTACAGTGATATATTGGCAGAACTGGAATATATTATTATATGTATGTTTTCTCTAGTGTATGATCACCTGAAAATTAGGATCATTGTATTTTCGTTACCTTAGGGTGCTTTCACACCTGCCCTGTTTGGTTCCGTTCGGTCATTTGGGAAGGTGTGAACACAGCAATCACACTCGGGTGCATACCAAAACAACCGAATCGAGACCTTCTTGAAGAGGTGGTCTCGGTCTGGTTACAAACAAACTCTGGTGCTGTTCTTTTGTGATAAGAATGTGTTCAGTCCTTGATCTGAACCAACTGCAGTCACATTGCTCATTGTTTGGGTTAAACATGAGCATGTTACAGTCCTGGAGAATAATTAATGTGCACCTCCCCCTGTACTGCCTTAATATGCATATTCGGCACATTCAATGCATCAAAACATTGTTTTCTAGTTGGAGCTGCGCCTCGTTTTCAAAATGTACGGTTTGACTAAAATGAACAATGCAAGCAATATAGCACACGATGAACAGCGCTAAAATCAAGTGTTGCATTTATCTTGCAAGTGTAGTCTACTTCAATGTTTTGTGAACTTCCTGGATTTTTCACGCATGGAAATCCTGACCAATCAGGAGCAGCTTTCTCACACAAGGCATTTGATCTGGTCCGCTTGTAAATACTTCCGTGAGAACTAGAACAAACGCTTGGCAATTATGCAACTTTGTAACAAAATTAGTCCCTGATTCAGACCAAAGCAAGACAAATCTAGGTCTGAAAGCATCCTTAGAATGAGACATTTATGTCTACATAGGGAGCAGGTCCTCACACAGAGTCCATCATGTTGCACCGCCATGTCTCTGCAGTAGTCCAGTACCAACAATCCAAACAATGGATCTAGATAGAGGCATTTGCGTTTTTGTGTCAACCACCATAATTCACAGCCCCCCCTCAACGAGCATTGTCATAAAACAGATTTCAGTCAGGAACACTTGTCGAAAAAAACTTTATTTCCATTTGTAGTATTATATTTGGCGGTATGGCTCTGTTCTGGGGCCCCTCTGCCTGTTCTCGGGCCAGAAAGCTTCTTCCATGCGCACCACATGGAAAGCCATAAGGCAGAGAGAGCACACCTGTCTACCCTTCCACATGTACATGAGGGAAGCCTGAGACAGAGAGGCAGACCTCCCTGCCCTTCCATGCGCCTACATGGAAAGCCTAAGGCAGGGAGAGCAGCAGCAAAGACCCCCCCATCTTTCATCAGTTGGCTGCTCCATCAGTTCATTGGGCTGTTTGAGATCAGCTGATGTAGCTTGACATCGTGTCCTGCCTGAACTAACGCTATGATCAGTTTTTTAAACATAACGCTGCTTCAGGGTTTTTACCAGTTTAAATCACTGTGTCTGTTTGTTTTGGAGAGAAAGAGACCTCTGCAGATAATTCGACTCCTCGTAAAAACCTCCTGAACATCTAGATCTCAAGTTATCAGAGAAAAAAGGTAAACACACATCAGCAGGTGCTGGGCAAGCAGCCCATCTACGACAAGCCAAGCACTGTTGGAGAAACACTGATTTATTATGTGAAACTGCTTTAATCAGTGTTTTTGCCGGTTTTAATTACTTGGTCCATTTGTTTTGGAGAGAAGGAGACCTCTGTGGATAATTTGACGCATGGTTAAAACCCTCTGAACACTTGAACACTGAAGGATTCCAAAGCGTGAGTTCACGTTCGGCACATTGGAGACGTTTCAGCTGGTTGCAAACTGCAGTCCTCACCACTAGATGCCTCTAAATCCTATGAATCCAACACACTGCTCCTTAAAAATGTTAAATGATATACTTGCAGTTTGAGATAAAAGGCTTCTCTCTGATATCAGTCTCATCCTGGTCTATGTCTTCCTCTGCAGGTCTTTCAGTGACAGCTGTTTCCTCAGCAGCCCCCTGTGTTCAGAGCTGGCAGATGTGCAGTGGTACGGACACGATAAGGCCAAACCTGGAACCCTGGTCTGAGACCTTCCTTAAAGGCCCAGAAAAGTTCCATTGCCCTCTCCTACTGCCTCTCCACTGTACCCCACTACTACCCATCGACAACCAACAACCTCATCCTTAAGGCCCTACGAAAACCCTGCCCTGATCGGACTGGCGGACTGGACATGAGCCTCCCTCCTCCCTAGATTCTGCCCTCCATCCATCTCACCACCTCTCTTATTATGCCCCTCTATCACAGCTCAGCTGGACAGGGACACACTCGCTGGGCTCTGATAAGGGCAGATTTCACAGGACAGACTGAGAAGCACCACCTCAGCGGTTGAACTGTTGCCCTGCAGCACCACAGAGCCCGTTCTTTACTCACCCTCAGCACACAAGCAGTGGGGCAAGGAGGAAAAAAAGGAGCGATAGGAAGAGAGCACAGAAAAATATCAAACATACAACTCAAACTCAACAGAAGCAACATCGGCCATGACAGGATCGGTTTCATATCTCATCTTTGGTCCCCTGACCTAACTGACTTCAGTGCACTGCCACCCAATCAGAGGATACCTGCTGGATTTGAGCCACCAGTTTAAAACTCATTATCAGGCCCAAATGAACTGTGTTGGATTCCATTACTCCCATTAATGTTGTTTGTCTTTTTTGTTTATTTGTCCCAGCATATTTATAAGAAGAGAAGATGACACAGACTTTAAAAAAAAATCTGGAATAACAAACATTTAGATGATAAATTCAACTCCTGCTCAGTTTAACCCACAACCAAAGACAACTTAGTGGATTGACTGGTCACACCAGGGTCCCTGGGCTGGTGCCCGTGCAGAAAAGTGACTGTCAGATAACTGTATGAGAGTGAATTCACAGTGACAATATCAGGATGGTTCACGGGACTCTACAATGAGGACTATAGCAATAACAGAACATTGGACAAGCATACGAACTGGTTTGAATCTACAGAGTGAATTGAAGCGGGCATTTTGCCGTGTTTTCTGCCTTGTGATGCTTGGAGTAAAAGATCATTAGTGCATCATAGGGAGAATTTGGAGTTGTGGTTATTGGGTTTGGCATTAATCTATGCTTATTTCAGTGACTTCATGTTTATTTAATGTCTTTGGTCTTTTTAGGAAGTCTCTGTCCACATGTTTGGCCACATTGTGATCAGTGCTTAGCCAGAGTGTGGGGGTGGGGTCGGGTGAGGGTCATTCGGGGGTGTTAACATGGCCACATCAAGTCAAGGCATTTGACTTTGGCGGTAATTTTGATACAGAAACAAGACGATTGGTTTCCATCTTTTCACATTTTTCATTCTCACCCCTGAAAGTTTTCTGACTGTTGACATCTGTTGGCGTTACTTGTGTTTGATATTGAGACTAATCAGTGGTAAATCTCATCTTTTTTTATCACAAGTGTCTCTCCTTCAATGTTGGTCTTTGGCTGTGTACCGGTTCTTGCCATGCTGAGTATCTGCAAGTCCCCCTTTTGTAGCACTGTGCTTTCTCATCTTTCTGTCCATCTCTTCAGCATCACAGGAGCTCCCCGACTGAACACACACAGTGTGAACTCTGAGTACAAGTTCATCAGTGCCAAACATGTTGGTGCTTTACATTTGTACTGTAATTCAGCCACTCCTTTAAGATAGAAACAGTAACTCCCCACAGATTATAGCCATTCTGTAACTTTTCTCTTTATTCAAATGTACTTTGAAAAGCACAACATTAACAGTGTCTATGAGGACTGGACCTACAATTAGTGTGTTCCCATTTTCAACTCTCAATATTTTAATAATGAGTTGTATCAAAGTGCGTATTGGGAAAGTAGAGAAGTTAGAACCACTGATAATGTGTCGCGCGACAGTGCTCTTTTTATTAAGTACACGGACATCGAATTTCAGGTCGACATTAATCAATACCCCGCTGTCAGGGCCAGAAGAGAAGCCATAGCCAGAAGTGACACAAACAGTTATTTTCTCAAACATGCCAATCAATCCGATATTCAGAACAGGGTTAGAAAAGCACATCTGGTTTTGTAAGAAGGAAGTAGAACTCTGCATGTTTTAGCTGTATCGAAATCATCTTCCCCTAACCAGAGTTTATGTTTAAACTTCATTGTTGCACAAATCTGAATTAATCAAATGTTGATTTTACTAAGATTATGACGCCTCGGTGATAGAGAGACATTTACAGACTTGGAGCACCATTACGTCTGGATAATTGGTGTAACGTGGAGGAGGAATGGTGCGCATCTCACCCTGTCCCTCATAGTGTTGTGTCTCCTTTATGCACTGACACCAGTTGTTGTAATTTGCCACTTACTACTATTTAAATAAGAAGGCTTTAGCCCACTCCCTGCATGGTTGGTTCTCCAAGAGTTACCCACCTTCATGCCTGGTCACGTTTGATCAGTCTTTACCCAGGCTTGGAACCAGCACTCCCTGGTTACCATCTCATAGGTCTCTAGTATATTCAAGTCACCTATTAGAGTGCAAGTTTGACCCCGCTTTGCTCACTCGAAGTCTTCGCCCACTGTTTGCGTGCTAAAGACACAATCCCGTGCATGCCCTGCAGATCCACTGACAAAAAAGACCCCCAAAGACATTCAGCATCTGACTTCTATATGCTAACATTAGCACGTTTTGCTCCATAGTGTTTCCTCGCCCCCTTCAGAAAGTCCTATCTTCTTAACCTTGTGGTAATCTCTGACCTCTGAGCCCGATGTGAAGAAGTGTGACGTCCCCCCTCCCTCTGTAGCTCCAAACACACCATATTTTCTGTGCTCCATAGAAACGTATGAGGTTTTTGTAATACTCCGAGAGAAACAAACTAACTCTTTTATCAGTCTTTTTCCTGTATGTACGGAGGGGCACTGTAAGGTTTTGTGGGGTTTTTAACATTCACATTCATTGTTTTAACAATGTTCCATTTTATATGAACCAGTATTGTTTTGGGGTTTTTTTTTTAGTTCTGACATTGTAACAACCCTTTCAGGTGCTACAAAATGACCAGTTACTGCTTTGTCACGTAGGATCTAGACATCTTCATTGTTATCAATAGATTCAATTACCAGATGTGCAAAATGAAGCTTATTTTAACAGACAGTTTAATAGTAGAACACTTTCCCTACCAGACAATAGAGCATGTAACTTGATTTTATCAGTTCTGTTCAACTGTAACAATACATTAAAGGTGTTGTAGAAAAAAAATGTGGAATTGATAAAAAACAAAAAAGATAACTGAATTCCACAGTTAATTTATTCTTTTTTCTATTAAAAATTTGTATAGTAACTTTACATTTTTCAAAACTGTGTTGTTGGAAATTGATGAATTTTCAAGATGAGAAGCAGTGGTGGCTCTTGAGAGTAAGAAAATAAATTATTGATGAATGTTCTCAAGATTATGCCTTTGTCTGATTTTATTTTTGTTTTATGTTTTTTTTGTTGTTGTTGTTTTGTTTTTTAATACCTGCACGCCAGGGACAGTTTGGCCTCGAGGCATTACGTTTTTGAGTTGCCCATCCATCCCATTCTCGTGAATACAATATCTCAACAAGGCCTTTCTTCAAATTTGGCACAAATGTCTACTTGGACTCAACGATGAACTGATTAGAATTTGGTTGTCAAAGGTCACTGTGACCTCACAAAATACGAATTTCACACAAATGTCTAACAGAAGATAATGATGAGGTAATGATTTTATATCCAAAAGGTCAAAGGTCAACTTCATTGTGACATCATATACCCTTTTTCCATTGTCACTCTTGGCCACGCAGAGTAAAGCCATGCTGTGCCGATGTATGTTTCCATTTTCAGTTTAGATGCCAAGCTGTGCCAGAGATGGACCATCTTTGGAGTAGGTCCAAAAGCCAGGTGCCCGCCCTCAAGCAGGTAGCAGTGATGTCTCGCCAACCTCAGCCAACCACCGTCAACCTCTCTGCTCCATCCTAAACAAGTGTTGTAGCTTCTAACTGCATCTCTGTGGTCTGGAGTATAGTTTCTTTCCTGCATCCTGTTTTTACTTTAGATATCTGCTTTCTTTTACTCTTACATGTTCGCTATCCGCCGTATTAGAAGTTGTGTGAAGTTGCTGCTTGAAAACTACTTCACAATAAAAGTCTATCCATAACAAAGTCATGGGGGACTTTTATTGTGAAGAATCTATAGGAAATGAAATGTGCTATTACTGAAATAGTTAGCAGCTTTTCTTCAATTAAGACAAGTCTAATAATTCAACAGGGAGGAAGAGTAAAAGCAGAAACAGCCACAGTGAGATGCTGATGAAGAGCTGCAGACAACAGGCTCTTACTGCACTTCTGCAAACAGCTCACTTCCAACAGGTAAACTTCTTTTACCTACCCTGCTGTGGAAAAACATATGCAACAAAAGTAATGGGACTTTAGAGTGGATCAGCCTGCTGCTTTTAAACATCATCACTTACGACAAGCCATCATGGGTTAAAGTAATGGAGTGGTTGTAATGGAGATGCCAAGCCCATGACTGTCGAAAAAGGGCAATAATGTTCTGCATAAAACGCTTCTGGCCATTATTCAACGTCATAACTCAGGAACAGAAGGGGAAGCATTGGGTCAGATACTGAATTGGTGACACTAATCTTGGGTGCCCACCTTGAAACTGTGCTGATTGTACAGGTCTTCTGTTGCCAGGTTGAAGATGTGTGTGAAACATCTATGTTTAAAAACCTGTAGCTTCTTTTCAGCAACATTCATGTCTGAAGCATTGTCAACTGTCATGGCTACATGAGTCTGGAACCACTGCAACCTCACAGGTTCACGGAGGCATGCAACCACGAGGGAGTAATTCTAGTTTTCTCCTCTCTTCCTTTTTTAAATGAAAAATGTGAAGTTATTCAGCCAGTCACTCCCAGGTGTCTCAGATCAAATCCCTCCAGGCCATCTTGCTGAAAGGGTCAGAGTATCAGTCAGACTTATCAAAGGGGATCCCCTCATGTAGTCACCACTTCCTTTCCTCCGGACACACTCACTCTCTTGTCATCACATCCAGACCTCAGTCATTTCCCTCTCACACTCTGTGCTCCAGGAGCAGGAGAAGGAGGATTTCCTGTGGAGTCAAATGAAGATACACTCCAAAGATAAAAGACATTACTCATCACCCAACCGCAGACCACGAGATTAAACAGCTGCACTAATGCATCCAGGCAGGCTCGTGAAACAAAGCCTGCCTCGACATTTTGTCACTTTTGATTTGCAGGCTACTCTGTCATGTGGTTGGCTGCTACCTCTGATCACACTGAACAATCTTGTGTAAATGCAGCATGGAACCATTCTAGTGTACTGGCAGGAGATGCAGACATCTGAACAAATGGATTGTTTGTACAACTGAACATGTACACTTGTATCATGGAACACCAGCTACACCGAATACACACATGCAAACAGTAGTTTTCATACTGTACCACATAGAAAGTGGTTTCTATCAGAGGAATCAGTTGTCAGTGTCTGTGAGGACACTCAACCTCGCCATGCTGGTTTCTTCTATTCTCCTTCTGTGTCCATTTGCTAATGAATCCCATGTTTCCCTTTGTACTCGGTGTGTTCCCATAGCAGCTCTCCCAACCAGGCAACAGCTGGAAGCTGTTAGCCAGACATGCCGTGAGAAACTAGCTCCTCTGTGATTTTTTTTTCACTCTCACAAGTCTGTTTGTGTGCATGAGTGTGTGTGTGTGTGCTCACTATAGGAGTGGTGTATGACCTTGCTTTATATCCTTAATGAAATCCTCCATCATTTGAATACTCAAACACACCACACCCATCACTGTGCCTGAACTCTGTGTACTCGTGGACATGTACCTCTGTGAGGACCAGTTTGAGTAAACCATAACAGGGAGGACATTTTTGCAACAGTATGATATTTTTGTTTTAACCCTTTGAAACCTGGAGCGAGATTACTTTTCTTGTGCTGCTTTCAGTCAAAGTATTTAAACCTTTGAACCTCGAACAAATTGGTGTGATTTCTTTCCAAGACATGGGAAAAAAGGCAGCAAAGGAGCAACTTTGTAAGAAATGTTGAACAAATTGCAAAAAAAAAAGAAATAGATTTAGAGTTTGGGTTTTTTTAACTGTGGAAAAAGAAGAAAACGGGAAGAAGATATATTTATGATAATTATTACTTATTCAAAATTATGTTACAGAATTATTATTTTCCAGGTCATTTCCTTGATTTTTTTTAAACTTTCTTTTTTCTGTCTTTTTTATTTTATTTTTTAATTTTTTTATTTATTCAATTATTTTCACAAATTTTCTTGTTTTTAATTTTATTTTTTTTTCTAATTTCTTGCAAATTTTTTGGGTCATTTGGGGGTTTTTTTGTTGTTCATTGCCTTCTCCCCACGAATATTCACTTTGCACTAAATATGCTCACTTTAATCCATTGCTCACTTTTTATCCTCTGCTCATTATTATTATTTTTTATTGCTTTTTCTTGTATTTTTTTGTACTTTGTTTTGCATGCCTAGTTTTTTAAGTTTTTAAATAGTGAAATCTTTAATCTGACTCTTTCTCCTTGACTGCTGTAACACTGGAATTTCTCAATTGTGGGATCAATAAAGGTGTATCTTATCTTATCTTATCTTATCTTATCTTATCTTTCAAAAGAAATTGAAAGAATAGGGTTAAGGTTAGAAGGTTTAGGGTGAAGTTGGGGTCAAGGTGAGTGTCTGAATGTGGAAATTAAGACCAATCGAAGAATTAAAGACATCGATTCAAGCTTAGTAAAACAGAACATTTATTTACACTTAGTGATCATCAATCAAACAGTGAATTCCTGTGAGAAAGAATGTGTGGTCAAAACATTGGTAGTTAAATCATTACAGCTTAGTGTGCGGTCTTCTTCTCTTCAGTATATCATCACCCTGACCTGCACCTTGTCTTTGGTGTGCAGCAGATAACTATCACTAATTCGGATTTCTTATATCTGGCAATTTATGTGAAACAATTTCATCATCTATTCTAACACTGAACAGAGGGAAGTTCATTTGTGGATCAAACTGCACAACATGACAAAACAGTGGCAGTGCTGCCCTCTAGTGTTCACCACAAAACTATGTAAATCATGAGACTGCTCAGCTGTGATAACATGCATACACTTTGTATAATTTAGTATTTAAAGTCTGTATGCTTTATATACACCATCTGTTGTTTAACATGCTGTTTATTTTAGTAGGTTTTAACTTTGCTGTTTCACTTTGTTCAGGAAAGTCACATAAAAGTTTTTTTGGAATCCCAAAGGAGAAGTGATACTGACACATCGGTCAGGTGGCATTATAGAATTTCACAACATTTCAAACAATTTCCTCTATCAGGATTGTACAGTCTGTTCATACCAACCATACAGATGCTGATCAACAACAGTAACTGAGTTTACAAAAACGCTGTGCAAGCAGGAGTGTGTTCACAGGCTGAACTGTTCTTGTTCCAGTAGAGGCCCGTTGGTTTCATCTGGATCCTGCACAGACAAGAGCAAAAAAACACTCAGACCCCATCCAACAATCTGTGATAATCTGGATTTAGTATTGTGGTTTTTAATTTAGTATCTCTGATTTATTTCACTGGAAATGTACTTGGTGAACTTCCTCAGAAACATTTCATCATCTGTCATCATCTCAGCAAATCAGCTGCCAGAGTTTAACTGTTTTCCTGAGAAAAGTACCCTATTCCACTGAGTTGGAAATTTCCAAAGCAACCAAGTTAACAGGGAGCAAATCTTTCTGTCATGCCCAGGTTATTATGTACATCCTGTCCTACAATATATACCTGTGAGAGGCGGTTGTAGCTCTGAGTATGGGGAGGACTGTAGCGACGCAGGCCTCTCCACGACAGGAAAAGTACGTAGACTGACGCCAGTAAACACTGTACAGTAAATGCAATGGAGCTCCCCTTTGCAACGTATGATCCAATTCGCTGGTTAGAAGAATGGGGAGAAAGTAGGGAGGATAGTTCACTTACAGCAGAGAGAGCGTTTGTGGATACACATTCAGTAACTTAAATAAAATTGAATGTTATGTTTGTTTGGTTAGAAATTTGTTGTTGTTGTTGAATTACCTGTTGATTTGTGTTGAGTGCAACATGCTGTGTAGACCTGAGGCTGTTAGCCAGGAGAGCAGAGATGCCAAACAGCAGACTAAATAGGTTCAGACCCATCAGAGTGATAATCTGTTCATGATTAATGCAAAATTAAACAAGGCAGCTGTTGTCGTTGGCAGAAACAAAGTTATATTGAAATTACTACACAAAGTATTTACCTTTAATTTATTAGCTTTTCTCTGAACCTCCATTGCCAGACAGCCAGCAGCCACATACTGTAACAACACAAACGGTTAAGACCCAGTGTTTGACTCTCACTTCCTGTCTCTGTCTGTCTAATGTGTATATCAGTCGGAGCAGATGTGGACTCACAAATAGGCTTGACCACACTGGTGTTGTCATAGAGATGGAGCAGTTGTAGCTCACGCATGCATGGGTGATTGTGGCGAGGATGCAAGCTAAGGCACTGAGGATCTGCACCACCTGAGGGGAAACACATTGGATAAAGCAGGCAGAGAGTTTAATAGTTTAATGGCTTAAAAGTTGTGTTAACCAATGATTTAGACAAGCACAAGAGAGTAGCGTCTCACCCCAGTGACCAAAAGTCTGGTGTTAACCACAGTTCCAAACCAACGATGAATCCTGCCATTGATTAGATCCCTGTGATCGGTAACCTGGGTCAGTGGACGGGCTGGGGGTGTCTCCTTAAAAAACACATGGTACAGCCCCTCCTGGAACATGTTCTGCATGGTCTGGAAGACACAAAATAAGTTGTAGGAAAACAATATGGATATTGAAACGGACACACACACACACACACACACACACACCTTTGATGATTCAGACTTTACACTTTAGTCTGTGTGACTGCTTACCTTCCCTAAATGTTGTCGAGCTTTCACTCATTTATCCACAGGCCCTCATATCATCAGAAAATGTCATCTAGCTGAAATAAGAAACATTAAACAGACTGTTTTCACTGCTGCTGTTATTCCTCAGTGTAGCGCAGCAGATCCAGGGGGGTCAAAGTTCACTTGAGTTGTATGATAATGAATGGTTGAAGTCCACCCTTGAGGAGGTGATTCAGGGAGATCATTGGCCATGACTAAAGAGCTTATCAGATCTGTAGGCAAAGGTCTCTGTGACATCAGAGGACTGGTTTAATTTGAGAGACAGTTTAAGATTATACTTTGTGTTCTGACCATATTATCCACTCATAAATACACATCCTAACCCTCACATCCTTGTAGTACAAGAATCATAATAGTTTATATAATATGCAAACTTCCCCAAGATGCCAAATAAATATGACGCAAAACTTAAACACACTCTCTTTTAACGATTAAAAGGCAGAAGGAAACAAAAATTATATTTATAATAAGAAAATATGACAGATAAGAGCAACAGATCACAGGATAATGTTAAAAACACACAATAAGATGTTATGAGGGTAAACATAATACGGATAAGATATCATATAAAAGTATGTGAAAACAAAACAAAACAGGATTATTAAGAAAATACACACACACATAAAAGTTATTTTTCTGCCATGAAGAACATCCTCCAGAGTCCTGAGGCCCTCAAATCCATCTACATTTAAAACTACAGTACACAGGATCAGTGTTTCATCTACTGTTGTAAGAAAAAAAACAACACAGGAATGATCAAATAAAATAAATAGGATATGTCGGTAACATTTTGACAATATTTCACAACATCATATATCAAAAAGCATTGCACAGACAACAA
The DNA here is from genome assembly GCF_041903045.1 of Epinephelus lanceolatus. Classification (NCBI taxonomy): domain Eukaryota; kingdom Metazoa; phylum Chordata; class Actinopteri; order Perciformes; family Serranidae; genus Epinephelus; species Epinephelus lanceolatus. The sequence continues at coordinate 25,621,507 of NC_135738.1, forward strand.
AATGAAACACAGAAAAAACATTTGTTACGCAGTGTGGTCAGGTGTGTCATATTAATGATAATTAAAAGGGTAAAGAAAAGGGATAGGTCTTGAGATGGGTTTTAAATATGTCAGTAGACGGGGAAGATCTTACTTTAAGTGGGAGATTATTTCACAGTTTAAGACCAACAACAGAAAATTCTCGATCGCCTTTAGTTTTTAACTGGGTACATGGAATGGACAGCAGCGATTGGTCACCATATCTGATGGGTCAGGAGGTGGAATGGGGGATGAGCAGTTCAGAGATGTAAGCAGGTGTGTGTCCATGCAAGTAGGAGCATGAAAAATGAATGGGAGAGGACCTATGATCGAACCCTGAGGAACTCCCTGGATAATATGCTGATAAAGAAAAGAGTATGCTCAGAATGCAAGCTATAGTGATTGATGATGGGGTAGCATGATGCCACAGTGGTTAGCACTGTCACCTCACAGCAAGAGGGTTGCGGGTTCAAACCCATGTCAGCGTGGGCTTTCTGCGGGTTCTCCAGCTTCCTCCCACAGTCGAAAAGTATACAGGTTGGGTTAATTGGTGACTCTAAATTGCCCATAGGTTTGAATGTGAGCATGAATGGTTGTCTGTCTCTGTGTGTCAGACCTGCAATAGTCTGGTGACCTATGCAGGATGTACCCTGCACCTCACCCAATGTCCATAAGGATAGGCTCCAGCCAGCCACCCCTGACAACCCTGACTTGAGTAAGCAGTGACAGATAATGAATGAATAAATGATTCATAGGGGTTTTTTTTAGAGAGATGAGTCAAATCAGCCTGCCAGTGGCCTTCACACCAACCCATGACTTTTTATGAAAAATAACAAAATAATGGTGTCATTGCATTATTCTGTCAAGTTTTAGTCTGATGGAGTCTGATGTAAGTGCCCTGTAACTATGAGCTCCACCACAGGCCTGCCAATGCAGTAAGCCTGCTATACACACACAAGTCCCAACTCCATCACTTCAAATATTGTCCACTTTTTTTTTTTTTTTTTTTTTTTTTTTTTACAAGTCATGACTTAGCATTCCAGTACAGTTAGTGACTGAAGCTGTTGCTCATTATCATCAGAGTAAACAATGTTTACTTTTGTTTGTGTAATCAGATTTTGGCATAAAGTAAATGTAACACTAATATGACATCATGGAGACAATCTTGTGTGGAACATTTGATATTCAGTAAGCCTGGTACATGAATACTTTTAAATATCATTTAGTTTGTTAATGTAATTGTTTACCTACAGATTTCATCCAGTGCGATGAAAAAGCCAGGAAGGCCAAGAATGACTAATGAACAGAGTATGAGCATCTTAGTCCACAGTACAAGTCTGAAAAGAGTCCAAGAAGGCAGCAGAAAGAGGTCACACAGCACTTGGAGGACCTTCGGCAGATGGACACAAATTTGGAAGGTCTATTAATACACAGGTCACAGGAGCATGTCAGACCCATTCTGTTTTTCCTGGCAGTGTTTCTGTGTCATCGTCCTCGTCTATCCCGCCTGTGTACAGGTCAGCCAACCTTCTGAAACGTGGTCCCCAGAGGGCCAGGCTCGGAAAGTCCTGCTTCTCATCTGAGTCTGAGGAGTTGAGTGAACTGAGTGAACCCGCATCTGAGCCAACACCCTCATAGTCAAACACCAAAAGACAGTCATAAGGTGGAGCTGTAGGGTCACTGTCTGCAGCGTGCAAGTTCTACAGGGGGAGACCAAGGAAACATATCACATACTGAGTTATTAGCACACACAAACATACACTCACCGGCCACTTTATTAGGTACACCTTGCTAGTACCTGGTTAAATCCTCTTTCGCCTTCAGAACTGTCTTAAAGGGCCAGTGTGTAATATTTGGCATGGTTTATTGTCAATCTGAATCTGAATCTGAATATTCTACCCATTAATATGTTTATATAAGTGTATGATCGCTATAAAATAAAATTCGTTTGGTTTTCGTAGCCTTATAATTATGCTTATATATATATATATATATATATATATATATCGCCATCTTGCACCGCCATGTATGTACGGCAGACCGAGTGGACAATCCAGCCAGCCAGAGAACGCGTTTCGCGTGTATAAATGAACCAACGAAGACAGCAGAAGGAAGGAAGAAGGAGGAGGAAACAGCAGAGAGTCTTAGTAGTTCATCTATAGAGAGTAGTGAAAAGTTTTTTTAGTTATAAAGTTTGCGAATGGACCACACTTACCACGCAACAGGAGAGAATGAACCCGAACCATCATCTGCGAGGAAAAGAAGACGCAACTTCACTCCTTGTGATGCACTCTCTGCGGCACTTTTCCTCCTGATGATATATCTCCCCAGCAATGGCAGCAATAGCACCGAATCCCATTCTGTGCATTCAGCCTCTCTTCTCACCCGCTCAGCATCAAACACATGGAGTTCCTCATCTGTGTGCTCCGGCTCAAACAGGTATGGCTCTGGGTCTGTGTCCGCTACAAGAAACTCTTCAAAATCGCGTTCAAAGTCGTCCATTGCAGCTACTATAGTCCGGAGATATTGCTAGGCTAAATAAACAGCTGAGCTCTGTTTACCGGCTACGCTGTCAGTCAGTGTGCGGGCTGGAGATTGGTGGAGCAGAGAGGGGAGGGGGGTCCCCACTTAGTATGGTAAACGAGTATGCATGTAAAGTTATGAAGTGTGTCTGTTACACCAGAAGAGTCAGAGTTTGGGACGGAGTGGAGTGTTACCGGAGTTTCTGGAGTACTCAAATAAACAGACCTTTTTCCCGAACGCTCCTCTGGTCTCCTGCTCGTGAGGGATTCATTACAATATCGTAACATGGTTTAGATTTCTAAATAAACATTCACCTCGTCGCTAGATAGACCTACTCCTGAAAAACTCGTGCGCAAGGCTTTTTGTCCCTACGAGGCCACCGTCATTTACCCGACGGGAGGGGTGAGCAAGTGAGCCCTGCAATCTAGAATTTGACCACTGATGTCACTGTTTCCAACCCATTTTACACACTGGCCCTTGTTGAATCTATGCTTGGTGGCATAGATTCAACAAGGTGCTGGAAACATTCCTCAGAGATTTTGGTTCATATTGACATGATAGCATCACGCAGTTGCTGCAGATTGCCGGCTGCACATCCATGATGACAATCTCCCGTTCCACTACATCTCAAAGGTGCTCTATTGGATTGATCTCTGGTGACTCACCCATTCTGATGCTTGGTTTGAACTTCAGCAGGTCGTCTTGACCATGTCTACATGTCTAAATGTCTAAATGCATTGAGTCGCTGCCATGTGATTGGCTGATTAGCTATTTGTGTTAACGCGCAGTTAACCTGTACCTGAAAGTGGCCAGTGACAGTACAATAATGCACTGATATATTATATAGCTTGTTTCACTTGTATGTACCAAACATATTCTTGTATAAAATTCAACATATCTCACATCCTCAATGAATGTCCCAATCTCTTCGTTGGCTTGGAGTTGTAGGCGGTAGTGTGGCCGACTCTGGACAGTCAGTCAGTGCAGAAGACTTCAGGACGATTATCAAGCCCTCTGTGGAGCTGGCTCAGGTCATACTCCTAAAAAACAAAAAAAGGGGAACAGACCTTCAATCATTTGCTAATAACTTCCCACTGAAACAGCCCTAACATAAATACTTTAGAGCAGCCTTAGGAACATTTGTTTCTGACTAGCATGACTCAGGGCTTCAGTTTCACAGAAGGCAGCAGGGGGTTGTGTAATGTGATCTATACCACAGCATGTTTGCAGCGTGTGTCATGATTCCACCTGACTTATCCTCTGCTTCGTCTGTTTTATCTGCATCATGTTGCATCGTTAATATGGTATCTCCTGTCATTCCACAACTGATTGTTCCTCTTCCACCAAACAACTGCCCTCAGTAAATTTCCTAGCACTGTTAATCATTAGATCACTCAACTTCCTGCACACTTCCAGTCAACATTCCCTTTACCAGATTGTCTGTGTTGCTTTGGTGCTGTAATCATGCAGCGATTCTTCTGTCTAGTCTGCCTGCCTTTGTTTTCCTGACAATCAGGGAAACTAACAAGACACCTTAATGGGCAGATGCATTTAAACCTCCTGCTCCTACCTGGTCCTCTTCACCTCCTCCCTCCTCATTATAGTAGACAATGTGGTCTCTGGGTACTTCTTCGAGAAGAGGGACATCCTTCACCGAGCTCCTCCTTATTCTCAGAAACAGCAGCAGCAGCAAGAGCAGTACTGCAATCAACAGAAAAATCTGAGCAACTGAAGGTGAAACAAATGAACCAAAACAAAGTTAGGACATAGGGTGAATACAAAAGACTTGCTACATACACAAAAGACAAAAAAATTGCTGCCAGAAATGAAGTTGTGAGAGAAGAAACGTCCAGATCACTGGGCTCAGAATGTGGGATGAAACAGGTAGAGACAGCCCCTTGACACTGGCACACCTCGATGTTCAGTGTGCTGTCTTGGTAGAGCATGCCAACATCGTAGATACGCATCAGCACATGATAGTCCCCGGGCGACAATTCTCGTTTGGGGGCCAGGGCGGCCACGTTGCCTGCAAGGGGACAAAAGACGCAGAATTACATTTGAGCAGGGCTTGCTTTGAGTTTTGAGTAAATATGTAAGAGTTTTACTTCCTCTTGCATGTCACTGTAGATTAGTAGATTAGTAGCTGTGATTTCAATGACCACTTCTACATTATGTTTGTGTGTATGTCGTCAATGATGTCTCTTACTTGTGGCGTTAGTGCTAACAGTCCAGTTAATCCTGTGCTCTCCTTGAAGCTCCACCGTAAACGGTCCAGCATGACCAGGTCCATCTAGGTCCACTATATCCAGCAGGGCAGGTAAAGGGTCACGACTGTATAGACTGGCTTTCCTCTGCTTGATCACGGGTAGATGATCATTAACGTCTAACAAACTCACGACCAGAGTACCTGTCCCTGTAGCCGGGACAGTGTCTAGCAGAATGAGAAGAGAAGGACATGGCAGGATTATGGTTTGGCAGATGGGATAGAAGGTAGTAACAGTGTTGTGAGGTAAGACCAAAAGTAAACATTTACCATTGTCGTAAGCCAAAACTAGGACTGTATATTTGCTGCCTTTGACGTAATTTGATTCCCTGTCCATGTTGCTTTGAACTTTGATTGATCCGGAGTCTTTATCAACTCTCAGCCACCTGGCAGTGTCATTGTGTAGTTTATATCTGAAAAAAACAAGAGACACAACCTGATCAGAACTAAAACAGAAAATTAAAAAGCAAGGTCCCAGAGATTTTAGAGCACTTGATGCTTCTGTCTGCTGACAAGCTTTATGAGGAGGAGATGCTGATTTCCTTTTTCAGCAGGACTTGGCACCTGCCCACAGTGCCAAAACTACTCGTAACTGGTTTGCTAACCATGGTGTTGCTGTGCTTGACTGGCCAACCAACTAGCCTGACCTGAACCCCATACAGAATCTATGGGATATTGGCCGCTATCAAAGCAACCTGGACTTCCATAACACCTCAGCAGTGCCATGGGCTGATGGCCTCCATGTCACACAGCATTGATGCAGTAATTTGTGCAATAGGAGTCTCGACCAAGTATTGAGTGCATAAATGACCGTACTTTTCAGAAGGTTGACATTTCTGTATCATAAATTCTTTTTTTGATTGGTCTTGTGCAATATACTAATATTCTGAGATAGTGGATTTTTGATTTTCATGAGCTGTGAGGAGTAATCATCAAAATTAAAACAACAAAAGGCACAAGCACAAAAGTACATAGAGTGCGAAAGTGCAAATGCTTCAGTCCATGTTGGACTTGCTTGCTGCATTCTAATTTTTCCTGACTACCACACCAGTGAAGATGAAGACAAATAAAGGACAGTATTTTAAAGCAAAGCTCAGCCCTTGTGAACCCCACTTATTCCTACCTGACGCTCTGTTTCCTGGTTGTGTCTGGGTCCTTCGCTCTGAGGTCGGCCACAGAACTCCCTGTTTCCGCATCTTCTGAGATGCGTACATGGACTTCTGCTGGAATGAAAACAGGAGGCTCGTTCTCGTCCACGACTGTGACAGTGACTGTGGCCGTCGAGGTTGACACCTGTCCCGAAAATGGCACCTCATTCGTCGCCACCACCAACAGAGTTAAGACAGGAGTGCTCTCAAAATCCAGCACCTTGGAAGAGATGGAGAGCAAGGACAGAACAATGAAGTACTGCTGAGTAAAACAACATGACCTACTGAATGAAAAACAGACAGGTGTGTCCCAACCTTTGCTTTTTACGAGGATTCCCTCCATTTTATTGGCGCCTGTGATGATGCTGAACTCTCCCCCCTCGTTGCCTTTGATTATTGAGTATTTGCTGTTGGCATTTGGAGATCCTAACTCATCCTTGTCAGTGACCTCTAGTCTTATTACCTCCACTCCAACTTCATTCTCAGGGACTGATGCGGATAGCTGGGAAGAAACATGAAACTCTACTACATGCATTTACAGATTAAACTTATCTCAACATTATTATGAAGGGACATTTTTAACTCACAGATGTGGCGGTGAACTGCGGAGCATTATCGTTGGCATTGGTAACAGTAATGATAACAGTGCAGGTGGCTGTTAACCCCTCTCCCTCCATATCAGCAGTTTGAATGATCAGCTTGTACTCTGGCTGGGTCTGACACAGGATTGAGGGTGAGGGTGAGTAACAATGGAAATGAGGAATTAGAAAGTCTTGCAAATAGACGAGTAGTTATTTTATTACCTCTCTGTCCAGTCCGCCTGCCGCCACACTGATCAGTCCACTCACTGGGTTTATGTCGAACATGCCCTCATTGGGCACCTGATCCTTTATCTTATACCTTAATATAGCATTGTTTGTCCTCTGCTGTTACCTTCATGATGGAGTCACCTGTTAAAGATAATACAATATTAGGACATGAAATTCACATTTTAGCAAGTAAAGTATGCTGAAGCATTCTCTCACCAGCGTCAGTGCTTTCGCTCACTTTGCCATAGAAAGGGTTCTGAGTGAATTTTGGAGCATTGTCATTCTGGTCAATGACATTGATAACGAGCTCCATGGGCTCCTCAGCCTTGATGTCCTCAACCAGTGCATGGGCCCATAGCTGTAACACACATCATGTATATTATATAGTAACTGTGCTTAAAGATAAACACGTAGTTAGGGGATTAGCTGTAAAAATTGAGATTATGCTTTGTTTAACTCACAGTGTATTTGGCTGTCTTCTCCCTGTCCAGTGGCTGGGTAACATATAGCACCCCAGATCGCCTATCAATAGTAAAAACACCCTCAGGAGGCTGATCAGCCCCGGGTCCAGTGATCTTGTAGGTTATCGCCACCCTTTCCTGGTTGCTTGACTTGATCTACAAAAACACAGATTATCTCAGGGCAGCTGTAATCACAGCAAAGACATTTAGTGAAACTGCATTCAAAACTATTCGCTCAGTACTTCTCTTGTTACCTTCACCACGGATTTGGGATATGGACCCCGCTCATTCTCTGGAACGTTAATTGCTGGAATAACCCACTCCCTCTTCATCCGTTTCAAACCTCCTGAAACGTGTGGAAACTCAATGGTGGGGAGTGGCTCGAGGCTCATGTCAGAGTTGGTCTGTTTGAATCAGAGCTCACAATGTCAAGTCAGATATATCATTGCAGACTAATCAATAAAGTTTAAGATTATAAAATAACCTCTAAATTTACCTCTAGATTTTTGCCTCTTGGGATTTCATCATTTGAGGAGCAGCATGGCTGACTTCCTGCTGCGGCCAGGAGGGCCAAACACTGAGGAACAAACATTATTCAGACATTGTCTTATGGGGGTATAATACTGTGTTGGTGTAGTAGGGTGTAAATGTTAAATTATTGTCATTTTCAGGTTTATACTTGTATTTTTTGTGTCTACAAGTTTACATGCTTTAATGTCTGGCTGAATATGCCTGTATTCACCTTCTGTCTGAAACCATTTAAGTGCCTGTCTTTTAAAGACTCCATTCCAAAAAAGCCCAGTCTGCTGTGATTGGTCAGTATTTCTATGTCGCCTACATCTGCACTTTTGGTTTCGCTACATTGTCATTGAGGGGGAATGGCAGTAACAGCACTCCCTGTCTTTACAGGACGTTTAACTGGAATTGCATTGCTAAGCAACAGCTTGGGTCCATGTTTACTTCCTGTCAGCTGATGTCAGTCACACACGCTCTAGCAGCAACCCCCGAGGCGGAAAAATCAAGCAAATGCAGAAGTGTCTAAAACTTATGATCATCAAATGACCACTTAAGGCTTGCTCCAAAACAGAGAAAATCCCCTAAGACACCCATGTTAAGACGCCAAACCGCATAGCAGAAATAAACAGGTTTAGAGCCTGGTGCAAACTCTTTAAATTCACCCATTCACCGGTTTACATTTCATTAAGGCCCAAATTTACACATATTTAAAAGCTGGCTGCTTGACTGACATGTTGTCTCTGAAGCATCGCCACAGTGTATGAGCAGATCAACCCCTCACTCCTCCACAGCTCCACTGTCTTGTCAAAATATGGTCACTTCTGGCTTCCAAAAACCAAGATGGCGACGGCCAAAATGCCAAAATCTTGGCCTCAAAACAGCAGTCCACAAACCAGTGGCTCCATCCATTATTTAGCATTCCAACAGGAACCCATTTAAAATGTTAATATTTTAAGTTTGACGAGGTCCATAGACCTGTGACATCATAACTTTACCGAAGTTCTAGCAATTTGTTTTAAGGCACAGTTTCTGAAAACACAGTGTGTGCATTTCTCTGTGGACTTTTGATACTGTCACAGTATTTATATGGAACCTATACCTGCATTATATTTACAAAAAAAAGAAGACATGAAAATCTGACTTTTTACAATATGGGACCTTTAAATAATTATGAATTTTGTTTACAGGCCTACTGCACTTTAAAAACACAGAAATACTCAATATAAACAAATATATTTACTTAAGATTTTAAATATATATTAATGTTAACTAATTCATAATACTTATGTATATGTATAGTGACAAAAATAAACACTCTAAATATAAAAATGACACAGTATAGGTTGGCAAAGCAATAAATATACAAGCTGTAGTGAGCCAGACACCCCAGTAATTAGTGACTGAAGAATATAATGACTCCAACTAACTCTCACCTGGACCTGGCACAGCAAAAAGAGCATCCTAAAAATCCTGCTATTCTTTGTCTTCTCTTTTACTGTTAAAACTCCACAGGTTTTTCCTCCGTTGTCACTGGACTGGATCTGCTGCTTTGTTCAAATGGCAGCCTGCCAAGTTTGTGGCTTTCACTAAAGACCGTCAGAGTTCCTCATTCAGTTAAATCTTCTTCCAGACTCAGCGTCACTATTTGTCCTATTAGTGGCCTGTGGCTACACTAATCATTGCTCCTTGCTCCTAATGATGCTGAGTAGTTTGATTTTATCAGTGAAACGTTGGTGAAAAAAAACAAAGAAGCTAGAGGTGACCTCGGGCAGTGTCACACAGGCAGGTGTGTTTATGGACTCCACTGTCACCTTCAGTTCAGTGTAATAATGCTGCTTCCTGTGAGTACTAATGTTTACATAACACTTGAAGATCAGATTGACTCCTGTGACACTCAGCACTTGCAGTTTACTTTGAAAACTCTGTTTCCCACACAGCTTTAAGTGTCAAACTCAAAATGTTCTGTATGGTGGGCTCTGTATGTAATTTTATTTCATTCACTTTTCAATCCAAATGTCTCCGTGATTAAAAACACACAAGCCAAACCAAATTATTTCTCAATTGTTTATTATGAAGTATTTGCACCTTTGCTCTCATTGAGTGGAGTGTCGACATAAATACATCTTACAGCCACACTGGAGACAGTACATTTACACAATGTTAAAACGATACTTCAGAGCTTACACTTGGGTCATGTAAACAGTCACGTCACAGATAGATTGTCCAAAGCACAGTTTGCAAGGGAAGTAGAAACACAATTCCAGACAAGGAACAAAGTGAGTGTCTTCATTATACTGTAGCATTTTAACTGCCAACATTCAACATGCAACTCAGGTGATATCTATAAAATGTCCCTCATGAATACATTAAATGATCAAAAGCTTTCCTTCACAAAGTCTGAATTTTGACCTGATAAATACTATGAATGTGTAACGCGTGTTAAGTTTATGAAACAGTGGTTCCTTCCATGTACTTTCCCATAATAAAATACTGAAAACTGCCCTTTCATTTATAAATATTTATAAATCAATGTGTGTAACAGGTTGTGATGATCATCCCAAAACATCCAGAAAATGACAGCCTTGGGGAAAGTTGGCAATGAGATGAACAGAGCTGAATATTGTGTTTCTTTTTAAATCTCGTCCAGCCGTAGTAACAAAAAAACCCCTCTGTTAGCTTTGTTGATGTCTGGCCAGATCAGAGTTCAGATACACTACAGTAGCTGTGATATCGTCCCTGTACATCCTAGCCAGGTCCTCTGGCAAAGCCAGCAGAGAGGACAGTCTCTCTTGGCACAGTTCTCCATACTCCCCAGTGCCAAGAGCATGTCTGATGAGGTGTGTGGCAGAGTTGGTGTCCAAAGCGGGGGAGGCACGGGCCCGGCGCTTCAGCAAGAGTTCATGGATTTGGCCCAATTTCATCTGCCTCTCTGATGGAGAGACAGGAGCCTGGAAAAAATAAGAACAGGATAAGGTTTCAGGATAAAACTCTAAGGATTAGGTTGAAAACTGCTGTTGCTGTCAATCAGGAGAATAACAATACATGTCATTTACGCCTTGTTTCCACCAAGCAGTCCGGTTTGGTTGAGTTGAGTTAAATTCGATACACATTAGAACGTTTATTTTTGCTTTTCCATCATCAAAAGTTGTGGATGGTACCAGGAACTGCTACATACCGTCCTGTTTTTTCGTTACCCCTCTGTTGAGCTACCTAGCACACTAATCTAAACTAAGGCCCTGTTTAGACGACAACGGTTTCTCTAAAAACGGAAAAGTCTGTCATTTGCGTTTTAAAAAACTTCTGCCTTTATATGACGACGTTATTGAAACGATCCCCGTTCACACAGAGCCGCAAAATCTACTGGAAACACTGTAGTATTCACACCAGGCCAATGGGTGGCAATGTAAATTTGCAAAGCAACACCACGGCATGACGCCATGCGCCTGCTCTGAAATGCCTTCTTCTACAACATGGTGATTACAAACCAAAACAAAGAAGACACAATGGCGAAAGCATGCACAGATAACTTTGTCTGGATGGACGACAAGGTGGAGTTGGTACAGTAACAGATCTACACTTCACTTCAAATCAACAGGGTGAGCAGCACAAACAGAGCTTGGCATTGTTGTTGTGATGGTCGACTTTCTCGCGCATGCCTAGTGACTGGAACCGTAATGCACATGTGCGAAAAGTCTCCGTTTTTAGAGGAAATGCATATTGCAAGTTTACATGACAATGGAGCACTGCCATTTCCAAAAAATTGCTCTCTGGAACCCGTTTTCAAAACATTGCGTTTTCAGGCACCCAAAACGCCTCTGTTGTGTAAACGATCGGCCAAAACTCAACTAAAGTTTACCGTTTTCAGTTGAAATCGTTAAACAGGACCTAAAAGGTGAAGCTAGAGACACTGCAGTCAGCTGACTCGTAAAGAGAATCATCACTCACACTCATAAAGGACTCAATACACTAATTTTACATAGGTCACTGATTTGACAGAGACTCTTAGGTCCAAACGTTCTTTTTTGTTCTGAAAATGTAAGCCTGCAACCCCCGTCTGTGGACAATCAGGAAGGTGCAGATGTTCCTCTGTATCACCAGAGAAAAGGAAATACAATGAGACCTGGATGGAGCAGTGAAAACGACTATTGCAATCTGGTAACATGCCTGTACTGGTTATGTGCAGGTTTTAAGTTTACTATACTCAAAAGTGTTGATGGAAAGGCGGCTTTTCATTCAACACACACCTGTAGGTGAATCCCACTCAGGTGCTCTCCAATGAGTCGTACAGCTTCCTCGTTCCCTAGTTCATCCCACAGTCCGTCAGTTCCGAGGATCAGGAAGCGGTCCTGAGGTCTAAGCTTGTGATAGGTTATCTCAGGTGACACATCCAGATAGGGCGGAGTTAGGTAGTTAGGTGGAGTGTACTGGTACAGGTTGAGAGAGTCCAGGTCCACTCCGGATTCCAGGCTGCTTAAAATGCTCTGCTGCAACTCAAGGCTCCACTTGAATCGTACGTCACCGAATGCACGCAGGGGCATCAGAACCTGACAGCACGATAAAAAAGGTTTAGGACTAGTGACTTATTAAAATTCAGCAGTAAATTCATTGTTAAGTGCTTGTTAGGTGTTATGTCAATGAAGAACTCCCACCCCAAGCAGCCTGTCATCTGTGACCACTGTGTCTCTCTCCGAGGGCGGGTGCTGGGCCTTGATCCTCTCCATCTCAGCTTGGTTCTGTGAGTTGTGGTCCTGGGAAAGGGGCAAAGCGCTCCATGAACCGTCCTCCTCCAGCACCCCTACTACTGCTCGGCAGTCACCAGCGTTAGCCACGTGGATCCCTTCTGTGCCAACATAAGCCACACAGGCAGTGCAACCAGAAAACGCAACCTGGACAGATGATGATGCGTGGGTATCATCACTGTGTGACCTTAAATACACTGAAGCAGCATAAAACAGTAAAAAAATAAAAGTTTTATCTTATTACCTGGATAGCTGTGCTTTTCATCAGGTCATTGGAAAGAGGGACTTGAGCCTCCAAGGAGATGTCAGCATCAAGTCGTTTAAAAGCACGGTCCATCGCATCCACAGGACTAGAAAAGGAGGAGAGGGAAATAATTTGCCATTACACTGATTACACTTACAGACCTGTTTGTGATTTACTATGCATATTTTCATGTGCACCTAGCTCCTGCAATGTACAATATAGGTGCAGGGGATTACCCCATATCTTTGTACCTACATCATGCCTTCACCGTGTTCTCCACTGTCCAGTAATTCTTGCCAGAAGACTCTGAGGTGGTCGATGTACAGGGAAGCAGATTCACGGTAATTAAAGTCTGAATGGTGTTTGTGCCACTGCAGGATTGGAGGAACAGGTCTGCCATGCTCCATGCATTTCTCAAGCTCCTCCAGGCTCTGCTTTGACATCATTGCTACAGCAATGTAGTACAGCAGACGCTCACTGACGGCCTGGGCACATGCCCAGCCCCCATGGCCGTCAAACACTCCGAAGAGCATACCCCTAGACTGGAAAGGATAAGAATAATTACATTAATTCTTACAAGAAGAGGGAGAGAAGCAGGGAGATGGATTGGATTACAGACAGAGGGGAGAAAATGCATACCTGTAAGCAGGTGGCTGCACTGCGACGGTCCTCATTAGGTGTGTTAGCAGCCAGCTGGTTGCTCTCAAACTTTTTGACAGCACTGAGTCCCCTGCCATCAAATTCTGGCACACTCACAGTCTGAGACACACATGCACATACACACAGATGTACGGGGTTACTCAAAAACTTCAAAGATATTCTACATGTAATACTTACCTATCTAATTAGACTGAAAAACTAGTCCATTTACCCTACTATGACCTCAGAGACATGCTTGGCCACTGTGTTTTTATATCCATCAAGTCTTTTCAGATAGGTCTACTTTCAGGGACTTCCATTACCTGCTCATTGGATCGTAGAATACTGTTGATTTGGACCTGGCTAAGCTGGAAGTCTAGGTCCTGATGAGTTGAGAGGTGGCGCTGCCCACTTTGAGACCAATTTCCTGACTCCTCACCAGTAAAGCAGAACTGGTCTGGTCTGGAGGTAGCCCAGGATGAGAAATGACATTGGTGGGCTGGTCGAGGCTGAGAAGACGAAAATGCTACAACGTTGGAATACTGTATGAAGAAAAAAAGATTGATACCAGCATTAGAATGGGATATACAGTAAATAAAACTGAAAATAATAATCAAATACTTGAGCAAGAAGTCAATCAGGGTTCAAACCTGGAGTACGGCAGCAGAGGAAAGTGTTAATGTGTAGCTTGAAGCTCTTTGAAGGATGCTGGCGCACACACGTCCAGACATCTCTATTGATGCAACGCTGTTGGTATGGTGTTGTATTACTTATTCACCCAAATGTCTGTGTCAAAGGAAAAATGAAATTAATTATGTATGGTGATCAGAGTGTTGCAGATACAATTAAGTTAAATTAAAGACTTTTAAAACCCTTGTTATACCATCTTATATGAAATTTAAGACCAAACCTGCAATAGAAATACATAGTATACAAATATCTTTGTGTGTGTGTGTGTGTGTGTGTGTGTGTGTGACACATGTGTAAGTGCTCTTTCCAAGTAAACACACTAATGTCAGTTCAAAATGAACAGTAAGGACAACAATTGGGTAAGTTTAGGTTTAATGTATTTCATATAAAAAGAAAACGTAATACATATTTGACATATCAAGACATTTTAAGAACCTGTAGACACCCTGGATACCAACACGACTGTTATGAATACAACCAAGCAGCTAAGTCAATGTAAAAAGATAGCAAGCGAGTGAGATGTTCTGTTAGCCTGCTTAAAACTAAAACTAAAACCATACTCAAGTTGTTATGACCGTATGCCGATCTAGAGCAGCAGACTTCTCGCTATCACATTTCAGTGGCGTTAATTTGTGCAAGCTGACTAGATAACATTTAAGTTATCAACATATAAAACGCTAAGTTAGCTTGCTAGGTTAGCTGGCTAGCTTCGCTAACGTTTAACGTATGAGGCGACTATAGTCATCTCAAAACCTTTAGTTGAGCTAAACGGACACAGGTTTATTTGGTTCATATATTCAACATCACGCTGAATAAACACTTAATGGATTTAATACTTACAAACTTTGTGAAATTACGAATGAAGCGATGTCCCTCGACAAACTCTATACATGACAGCCATAGGTAAGGACGTGTGACGTTGACATCTGACGCACTGTTGTAGTTCTTGCTGGACGCATTTGGGGGGGAAAGGAAAGTGTGTGAAAAACATTGTAGGAAAAGAAGTTCAATAGACGATCTTTGTTTTAGACACCGCGCTTGACCTAACAGGTCGTATCGTCAGTTAATGTAATTTTAGAATAAAATTGTAAGTTTTAAGGCGATATTTCGGTTTCAAGTTAGTTTTATTACTTTTCAATGTACGTTTTGTTCCGTTAGCGTCATACTTGGGAATATTGCTGAATTGCAGGTGCTCATTTTGTGTCTATTTGGTAATTAACTAACTACAACAGACTGGAAAGTAAAGTTAGCAATTGCTACATGGTATATGTTTGCTGGATTTCAGCTAAATCATGGTGTATACTCAGACACACACCTAATATTACAAGTCCATCACTTTGTACCTACACCCATCAGTCTATGGGCCACACCCCGTTTGTTACCATGGAAACGTGATGTGCCACCGGTTGAGAGACAAACGCAGTTTAGCTAACATGACTAACTTTAACATCTTGTTTTCTCACCTTAGCCTACCCTAACCTTTGTTCAGCGAGGACTGGAGATGTTATAACTTAACGTTAATACTCCTGAAGCAAATGTCTGGACATTACTTTGAAGAAAAACCGAACTCTGACGAAGCAGCTGGCTTTGCCGAAGCTAACCGTAGTTTGAATTTTTGTTAGCTAAGCCGGCTAGCTAGCGAGTACTAACATAGCATTTCCCATTGTTACCGTAAAATAACGTAATACTATTCTTGTAATTTTGAGTTGGCCATACTGTCTCTTTGTGGCATGTAACCACTGTAAAAGGCTTCTAAACTACTGAGTCATTGCAAAAGTAAAATGGATAAGACAGGGGTCTGCAGCAACAGCCGAAATAGTGAGTGACACTGATGCCAACTACAGATGTGAATATTTTGTTCAACGTTATGTGTTTGTAGATGCGTCTGGGTAATGTAATACACATTTAAAAATGTCTATTAATAACGTGGCCTTGTTGATTTCATTATTCTGCTTTCAGATGTAAGGACAGATCTCAGTTTGCTGCTTGAGTGTCTGAAGTTTCAGATGAAATGTCCTGATCTACAGAAACAAGCTCTTCTCACCATTCACTCAATTTGTGAAAGTAGAGGTAAATGTGAATCATCAATGACAAAAACACACTATGTCCTCGCCTTTAACCATCTCCTGCACACACCATCTCCTACAGCCCCATCACACTGGTCACGTCTCGCTGACTAACAACTTACATTCTAATAATTGAAGTCAGTGATGCATTTACATATTCAGCATAACACACTGATACATTTGATGATAGATTTCCACTGTCTGTTTCACTTTAAATTTCCATTATTTCAGAGGATAATGTGGACCTGCTGCGGGAAATGGGAGGAGTGGCATTTGTGTACAACCTCTCCAAATCCAGTATTGTTCGCTCAGATGTTAAGGAGACTGCACTCTTTACGCTTGGCACGTTAGCCGAGGCCAATGGTAAGCATGTGTGTGTGTGTGTGTGTGTGTGTGTGTGTGTGATAGCTGCTGAATCCCAATTCAGGGGCCTATCTTGTGAAGGATGCAGTCCAAAAGAAGTCATGTCCTTTGCAGCAGTTTAAGTCTAGAATGAATATGCACGTTGTCCCCAAATGAGACAGTCCAGACTTACAGGGACCAAAACTATGGATGCATTAAGTTGGTTATTTTCAACTTGTAAGTTTGAAAATTTTCAGGTTTACAGGCAGGAAATTGCCCCCAAACAGGTTATTAAGTGGTAAATATCAATGAGAAAGATGGGCACAAACAAATAATAGATAAATGGCAAACACTGTACTTTGTTTATGTTATTATTTTTCATTTTTCTGTAGATTATGGAATACTGAACGCAGCTAATGACACACATAGGATAACTTTGTCACCTTGTCATGACATATATAGCATATGTGTAATTTATTTAGGTATACAGCAAACCTATGTACAGTCGTCATATGTAAATAACGTCACTGTATTGGTGTAATGTGTTATTTTCAAGTGTAAGTTGTTTTAGAGTAAATGGCAGTTTTACATATTGATAATATACTATTTATCTTTCCTTCCTTTAGTGTATTGCAAGAATTCTCTGTGCAGAAAGGAGACATTTGCAGACCTTGCTGATATGATGATAAAAGAAGACATCCCAGTGACACAGAAGAGAGTGTCTGTCTATTTACTGTCTGTGTTGGTAGCGAACAACAGTAAGATCAAGGCTCCTCTACTGACATCATGAGTTAAAGCTGCACGATCAGTTGTCTCATTGATGTGATGTTTTTTCTGCCACTTCACATGACATGTTATTTGTTTAGTTATGAAAGCCATTTTATATATGTGGAACAAAATGTTCAGTAGTAGCTCTCACGTGTCTATTTGCTATTGCAGAATCAGGACAGACTTTAAGCCAAACCACTGGCTGTCTGGATATTCTACTGGACCTCTTTAGGTAATTTGCAGTTCTAAACAGCAGTCATCTGTCATGCCAAGTTTACATAG
Source organism: Epinephelus lanceolatus (assembly GCF_041903045.1). Classification (NCBI taxonomy): domain Eukaryota; kingdom Metazoa; phylum Chordata; class Actinopteri; order Perciformes; family Serranidae; genus Epinephelus; species Epinephelus lanceolatus. The sequence continues at coordinate 25,639,015 of NC_135738.1, forward strand.
GCTTGACAAAAATTGTATGAAATAACCTCACTCATATAACCACACAGGTATAAGTTTAATAGTACTGTATACATTTTTGCAGGACCACTTCCCCTCTCTGCACAGAGGCTTCTTTGAGAGCAGCTAATGCTACTCAAACCTACCAACTTTGGGCATCTGTGTCTAGTGCTCTCTGTGGATGTGTCAACAACCCTCAGAATGGTAATGTCATCTGTGTATTTGTGCTCTGTACTCAACAGTTAATATGTAAAACATTGATGCTCTTGACATTCAGGAAATTACTTTCAAGTCAAGTCTCTATCTGGATTAAGAGCGAAAACTGTTTTTCTTAGTTGCGTCTCTTGTCTTCCAGAGGATGGTCAGCGTATTTGTGTATCAGCCTTTCCCATAATTAAAGTCTGGCTTCAGCAGATTGATATGCCACGAACTGAGATTTTTCAGCCCATATGTTCCTTCATAGCAATGACAGTGGCCAACAACTGTAAGTGAAAGGGGCAGAATAGCTTGTGCTAAACTTTTTGAATTTTTTATTATTATGTAAAACATTCAAACATCTGGATGCTAAAATCCAAATAATTAAATGCTCATCACTTTTTTTTGTTATTGCAGCCTGTGTTCAGGAGAGTTTTTCCGCCTCAGGGGGTCTGGATACTCTCACTCTTTCACTGGTTCGTCTGGCTTCTGCAGCAGGCACAAGCTTTTTGTCTTGCCAGCTTTCTGTCACTATATCCAAGACCTTGTCCGCTTGCATCACAGAGAACTGTGCGTATCACTCTCACACACACATATACGTACATGTTAACAGTTCACTCAGACAAATAAAATGTGTCCTTTTCCATTAACAATCTATTCTTTCTAGCTTCTCTGGCTTCGGGTCTGGCTCAGTATGGTGTGGTTTCTCACCTCTTCTCCCTGCTGGTGAGCCCACACCTAGACCCAGAGGACAGGCTCTCAGTTTTACTCACCCTGGGCCACTGCACCGAGACCTCTGGTAAGACTGCACAGTCGTGCTGGTGGTGTTGGATTGTGTTTCCACTTTATATTTTGAACATTTCAGAGAATTTCAGCCACTATTCCTCAACAGTTTTCCTTCCCTTGAGAGTACAGCTTGGATATTTATGCTATTCGTGTCTTTTTTTTACAACTGTGTGTTTCTTCCTGTCTGTAGAGGAGCACCAGTCCCAGTTGGTGCAGTGTGGAGGCCTTTCCCTCATCATAACCCTCCTCACAGAGGATACAAGTGAGGAGGTTCGGAAGGCTGCTACATTCATATTGCAGACCTGCAAAAAGGCCAGTAAGTCATCACTGTAGGCTCAAAGTCACTCTGTGATATTGTTATTTAACACTGATACACAAGGAATGCAAGTGCTTCATTTGTGCCATGGCAAAAAATCACTTCTTTCTGTGTTGACATGTATAATGGCAAGCGTGAATTTTACTTTTGAAACATTATATAACCTAAATGTTTTCTTTCTTTTGCATATTAAATAGAAACAGATATTGGAAAGCATCAAATGGCTCAGTGTCGGAGTTGGAAATTAGCACCAGCCACCAGCCAAATGCTGGTAAAATATGCAAATACATGCTAGATTTGCTTCACTCACCAGCCAAAAAAACAGTGGTAATCTTTTCAGTGGCTGGTAGGTTTTGGAATCCATGAGCCACAGTGGCAGGTGGACAAAAAAGTTAATTTCTCAGTGTAGCAGTGTGGTCTTGAGGCAGTAAAGAACATGGTTAATTTCTTTTCTAAGCCTGTCTGTGTGGAATATGGGTGTTACAGCAGTGTTATTAAATCAAAATTAAATTAAATCAAATGAATAAAATAGAATAAGTGATTAAACAACATGTGGGTTGAATGCAGAATATGTAGTTCTCATAATTACTTATTTGTCTTTGTCCATGAAGCCATGTCCCTTGGTGTGCCTGGTCTAATGGCGAGACAGGGGGAGGCTGACAGTATGGAGCCCCTTATAAACATGGAAGGCTTCAGGAGCTCAGCCAGAGAGTTGCTGCGAAGGATTGACCTGCTAGAGAGGAAACAGGCAAAGGTCAGACATGGATTTATACACACAGCCACAGTATAATCAGCATGTAGTGTGGTGACTCATGATGTGCACTTTTGTAAATTTTTAGGAGGCTGAGGATGAGCAGGAAGACACAGATCTATTAACTCTGACCGAAGGACTGGGCATGCCATCTCTCCCTGCAGCCTCACCTTTGCCTCTGCAGCAGGAGAGCATGAAAACCATTCCCACAGAATACAGACAGAACAACACAGTTAAGCATGTAGAAACAAGGGATGGCAACAACAATAAACTTCAAACAGTCAGAAATGTGATCAAGAAGAGGAGTGACAATAAACTCAAAACCAGTGGTGGGAGTGTGTGTTGTTCAGTGTGCAAAGGTACTGGATTCCTAATGCCTCCCAATCTGCGACCACTAGAGGGAGCCAGAGAGCCTCACACAGAAGACAAGTCAGTAGAGTCTCAGTGTTGATTACCTCTTAATGAGAAAAACCTCTAATGAAATAATAGCTCTCACAATGACGTTTTCATCTGTTTTTGTTCAGTCAGTTGTTTATGCCTCTAGCACCAGTGAGACACAGTGTACCAACAGAAATGAAATGTACTGATGAAGAAGGTAAGAGTCATAGCTTCATGACTGTAACATACTTTAGCTTAGCTTTTTTTGTTTTTCAGTAAATGTGCATTTTCTAACATGCTTTTTAAAAAATGTATGTTTTTGTGTTAAGATTTGCAGGACAGTGAGATGATTAAGGAGGAGCACTCAGTCTGTACTATCCGGTGCACAGGTAGGAGAACATGATGCTGCCACTCAGTGAGATGCTTCCCATCTTGTATTATCAAATGGTTACTGAGAGTTCAAGTGAGCTTAATGTATGGGTCAGCCTTTGTAATGCTGTCTGTCTAAAAATCTTTTTCTTACCTTAATGTGAAGAATAAAGGTGAGGTGAGCAGTACATTTTTAAAGTTTTAACAAAGTAGATACAGACATATTCAGTTCTGTGTCGGTGTAATATTTTATTATGTGTATGTATTATTTCAAGTACATTTTGTGTTTCTTTGTCCTCTACATGTCCAGGCCTAGATTGGACACTTGGGACTGTGTAATAAAGCCATACAAATAATCACTATTATTATATTTTTGTTTCTAAATGTTGCAGGATCGATCAGTTTGGTTATTTTAAAGCCAATTTTCACAAGTGAATTCCTCGCATCCCTGTTCTTTCTGTCCTATAGGTTGTGTGTTGCCTTTTGAGGAAGTGACCAGTCGCAATTTTGAGTCTCTCCAAGGCTCCTGCCAACACAACTGTGACATGCACAGGGTTCTCCAGGAGGCCACAGAGCGGTTTAGGACTCGTCGCTGCAACCTTCTGTTCGGGAGAGAGTACCAAGACGACGCTGTGGAGCACACAGATCCAGACTCTGAGGGAGTTTTAGCTGCAGAGCCACAGAGAAGCAGGGAAAACTGGAGAGGTAAGAGGTGTCCACATTTGAATTAGCAAATTTATCAACGATTTATTAAAAAAGTGTGGTTCCAGTCTTGCAGTGTCTCACTCACTCACTCAGTGTGAAGCACTTGTTGAAGCTCAGTGCTGTTTCATATATGTTTATCCCACAGTATTTCCTGTGGGTGCAGTGATAAAATAATTATAAAATAACTGCTCTGTGTGTGAGTAGTGTGAAAGGGGTTCAAGTTGCATTTTATTGTGCAACCCTGTGTTGTAAAATAACAAATAAATGAACCTTGTAACCTCATAATTAGATGGGAGTGCATGTTCCACTGAGCTTTGTCTTGGCAGTTTTTTGACATTTTATGAGTGCTCAAGTTCTACATTTTGTGACCTGACCCACTATGATATGTCTAAAGTGCTGCTGTGACATGGGCTGAGTATTACTGCGCTTGGCAAGAAAATATAAGAATATTAAAAACTGGGTGGGGTTACCCTTCAGACTTTGCCCCTAATTTACACTGCACACTGAGTTATGGGTATTTTGCTTAAAAATATACTACACAGGATTTTCCCAAAAACCAATGTATAGACTCATAATGAAGTAAACCTTTCAGTCATCACTTATGCCCCACTAGAAGTGTGTGGCAGTGTATTCTTCTGCAGAGACTCTGCCCTCTGCCTGTATTTTCTTATTTTCATCTTCTTTTCTGGACTTGGGACGTTTATGGGCATGTAGCACCCCCAGTGCTTAGGTGATGTCGAGACTTTATAAAAAGGTAGCAACCATTTGCCAGACCAAAAGCAGCAGGCATCCAATAGACACAGTGCCAAAAAACGTGAATATTATGAGGCGAAATGCCAAATGGGGGTGAATCTGGGGTTGGCTTTTACTTTCATTTTTGCTGGCAAGTGTGTTTACAAATAGTAACCAACAATCCTGCGTAGTATACCTCTAACTCATTCTTTAATCGCTTGACAGCATTTAAAGTTTGCATCTGTAAACTGTGGAGACTAGTAACATCTCCTCTGAACCTCAAGATTCATGTAAAAACTTTTACAGTGAATACATGAGATCATGTCTGGAGTTGATTAAATATGAGAGAACCTTTCAGACAGTAAATATGCCTCATGCATGTCGCTGTTGTTCCAAACTGTTTTTATGGCACAGTTCATTTTTATTTTCCCCGTCAATTATTTAATAACTGCTTTAATATCCTCAGCATGAAATACACACAATTGTCTTCAACTACTACTATAAATGTCTGATTTCTATTTCACTATAAAAGAGGTCAGCCTAACTCCCATACGTAAAGGAGCAGGGAGAGGCTGCCTGCCAGAACACCACTGGAAGAAGCACAATGGTAAGAGTTATGCAGGAAGTGGATTATCTAACCACTGAACTAACACACATGTACAATATGTATGTTATGTATGTATTTTGGGTGTCTTCTTCCACCACAGGCATCACTTTGACCCCAATGCGCAGAGGAGCTAAAAATGAGACACTGACCGGTATGAACGTGACATCACACAGCAACATATCATTTGTTGTTGTCTTTTACAGTATATTTGTCATATTTAAAAGCATTGATCTAACCACTCCTCCTCTCAGGTTCAGGCTTGATTCCGCTGAAAAGGTCTCGTCTTCCTGAAGGTATCTATGTGATATCAGATATACGTATTTACAGTAGATTACTTTAAGTGTGTGTGAATGTTATGATTGAGCGCCTGTGGTGGGAGCTATCCTCTGCAGTGTGTTCTTGGCAGCACACGAACCAAAGAGCAGAAGGAATGTTGAACTGCAGCCAGTGTTCTCACAGTGCAGGCCAGAGCTGGTTCAGAGCAGCACAGCTGTATTAAGCTGTTTCACACTCTGTATAGCACTGTATGTGTGTGTGCGTGTGTGTTTGAGAGAGGGAGACAGAGAGAGAGAGTTTGAAAAGGGTGTGTTCTGATGCTTTTGTATTAAGCCAGTGACATGGCGTTGAAAGGAGAGGCATTTTAGTCTGTTCCACAATATGATGCTTGTTCTGTACTTGCGTTACATCCAATGTATTGTATATCAGAAGTATATATTCATATGTTCTGTGGCTGTATTTGCCAGCAGTTGAGTTTTTCCTCCTCCAGCTTTCCAGTTTTGCAAATTCTCATGCTTTTACTCAGACATTCTGTAGCCGAGAAGTTGCTGTAGTGTTGCAACATGGGCGCAGAGGAACTGTTGTGGAGTGCAGTCTTTCCCTGCTGTCATGCTGAGATTTACTGCATCTTTATACCTCTCAGCCAAATGCATTTTCCAATGCTAACTCAGTGTGAGTGCACACTTACAACTGGTTTTTCCTCCACTGCGCAGTCCACCTTTTCATACTCTGTCTGTTCTATTGAGCTGTTTTTATACGCCCATCTCTTTCCAATTATATTTTTATTTCCCTTAATGTTGTCTTTCCTTCTACGTCAGTCATTCTTCTCCTGGACTATTGTTAGTATGGCAGCTGTATACATAACATAACTGATAATGTAACACTGCTCTAAGGAGGAGTAGGGCAAGAAGAGAGAAGTTGTCTGTTCTTATATTAAGTCTTGGGCCAGCTGATGTGTTGTTAAGTAACAGAATGAGTTACTCAAAAGACAGCAACAACCTGGAAACCTCTGAGTCTTTCTCACACACAAACTGTTTTATGTTTCAAATACAGAAAGAAGAGGAGGGAATAATAGTGGAAATCGCGTTCTTGACGACGAGCCAAGGGCTGGCGCGGATCATTGTTCCACTGTAAGAGTTTAAAAGAATATATTGATATTTATTATATGGTCTGTCAGGTTTTCCAACTGTTTTTTGATGCTATGATTGCGTGCTGTGGTGCGTTTAAGTGGAAAAATATTTGAGGAATAAAAGGAGGAATGTACAGTGAAAAACAGGGATGGGATTTGAGAGTCATTTCCCATTCCCAGTTTCAGCTTGCCCAATTCCTGTGAATCATTATGCTCAGATGCTCCCATATATCATCGCCTGCACACCGCAAACAGTGATACTGAGATGCAAAATTGATTTAAAGTGAGACCAAATCCACCGTACAAATCAGAAAAGATGTTTGAATGTATGCCTGTATGTGATGAAACAAGAAAATCAATTGTAGGCAATGTGTGTCATTTCAGTGAAATTAAATCAACTAATTCAAAATCAACTCTAATTCAAACTCTAATTTCAAATCAACTTTAATTGAGATACACTGTGAGCAACTGGCTGTAAAGCATAGTATGAATTTCATCATCATCATCATAACAAGTTGATAGTCAGCAGCAGAGTCTTGAAACACAGATGTCCGTGCCTCCTTGAACACACCATCAGGAGGACTTGTAAAACAATCCTTGTGACTGCAGCGCCATGCAATTATAATGTAACTCTGCCACAAATAGAAATGACACAACATCAAACAAGTCTCAACACGTTCATTAGGGTACTGAAATGAGTTGAAATCAATTAAGGGCTTGAAATCAATTTAAAACTGTACGATATGCTGTGCAGAATGTCTGGGAGTAATTTATGCAATGTGTTGATAATGAGCTGAAGTGAGCAAAACCACCAGAATGCTCTTATTAACATCAGTCACATAGGCGTGTTTAACAGATGGTTTTAAACAGGGAAAAATAACTGAAAACTAGCATCTATTTTATATTTTATTATTCTGATAAGTAGAGCTTTAATAACTAGCCCATGTGTCGGTGGAGAAGGCAAATGCAATATGCTGAATGATGTCAAATGTGCATCCATGCACGTTATTTGTCCTGTGATCCACAGTCTTCTGTCCAGCTGTGTAATCTCTTCTGCCTCTCTGTTATTCTTCATAGAAAAGGAAGAGGAATGACTTCAGCCGTGAGGAGGTAAATTACCTTCTGAGCGGAGTGAACACTTACGGCCTCTCCTGGAACTCTATCTTGTGGTCGTACCCCTTCCAGCCTGGACGCACCAATGTTGACCTAGCAAAGAAATACAGGAGGCTAATGGTAACAGTAGAACATTTCCGTAAAGGTCCAGTGTGTAGGATTTAGTGTCATCTAGCTGAGAGGTTGCAGAACTAAAACTTATCCAGTTTGCCAAGCGTGAAGGAAAACTACGGTGGTCAGCAAATGGCCCAATCTAGAGCCAGTGTTTGATTTGCCTGTTCTAGGTTTTTGTAGAACAACATGGTGGAGTGTGTGGAAGAGGATATAGATATAAACGGCTCATTCTAAGGTAACAAAAACACAACAATTATCAGTTTCAGGTGACTATAAACTAATGAAAACATTGTCATAGAATATTAAACATAGAATATTATATACTATGTCTGGCAATAGATGCCCCTAAATCCTACACACTGGACCTTTACGTAAGACATTTGATATTTTCCATCATAAATGTCACATTGCATTTAGACTGACTGCCCGATTGTTTCTTTGCCTGCAGAAAGTTAAAGCCCAGGATTCTGGCTGTGAATAATCCTGGTCCTGAGATCCTGTAAATAACAGCCTCGACTCTCTTCACACTGTATTGATTGAAAAAAAAAAAAAGGAATATTTACTTCATATACTCATATTGTACTCTCAGTATTTATAACGATTGTTAGTTCTTGGTTAATAGTTTACACTGTTTTAAAAATAGTTTTTTTCAGTTTTAAGTGCTTTGATAGATATTGTTAATTGTTTCTTTTCGTTATATTTTTAAAAATTAAATTAGTTTGAGATTGTTACATTTCTCAGTCAGTGTCGTCTCTGTCAAAGTTGCTCTCGTATCTGAAACAGACTTTCAGAAACTTTTTTAAATTAGAAATATAGCTGCAGATGCTATTTACTTTATGTTCACAGTACAAAGTCTTAAATAGAAACCAGTGGGACTGTTTGTGAGGATCAGTTGTGCCAGATTTTAAGTGACCTTTGAAGTGTGCCCATTTCAAAATCGTGTTTTGTTGTTGTACCACCTATTGATGAATCCTCACCACGCTGTTGCCACATGTAGGTCTGCTAGGTTTGATTGCAACAGTACAGTGTGTGGATGAGTTGTGGCAGTAAAAAGGCCCAGCCCTCAACACCTCGGTAAACATTTTGTAATAGTTCTGTGTCATACCTGTTGTTTAGGGCAGGTCGGATTTGCTGTGTACTAGTTTGGATTGTACTTTAAAGCGGAACACCACCCAAATTAAATATTCCAGTATGTTATGTCCATGGCCTGAGAGAGTTTGATCAATATTTGTGAACTTCAGCTTCTCTCTCTCAAAGCCAGAAAGCAGAGAAGTAAGTCTCAAACTCGGGATCTCAAAGGGCATCAAGTCTGGAGTTGCTCCATAGACCCACCCACAATGTTTGTTTTCTTTTTTACACTAAAATGAGCTTTATTCTGCTGTGGTGTTCTCAGTTGTGAAACAGAAAATGACTCCATATACTCAGAAAATTCCTCTAGCAGCTCTCAAAGTCATCAACATCTTTCCCAATTTATTGTCAGTGGAGCAGCTCCAGATTTTATTCTTGATTACGTCACAAGTTTGAGTGTTAGCACTCTAGTTTTTTTTGTTTGACAGGGAGTTGTTCATGTGTGCTAATATGTTTGAACTGTCTTAGACCATGGAAGTAACATGTATGGAATTTTTAAATGGGCGCAGTGCCCCTTTAATTTATCAAAGAAGCAAATAAAGTTTTTTAAATAGTCAAAATGTCCAGCAGAAATGGAAATGGTACATCTAATTGGATGTGATGTTACGTTCGAGCTGTTACTGTAAATTCAGCTCTATAGTGCACCATTACTTTGGTTATACACACATTGCTTATTTCTAACAAGAAGATACTTTAGGAAAACAAAAAAATAATGCAAATAAGTTTCTGCTCTAACCTTTAAAAAACAAACACAGTGTGTGCGTTCCTTCGCTGACATACAGTGTAATATTTTCCTTGTTTTTGTGCTCTGGCCTTTGGAGACCATAGCAGGGCAGGAAATCAACATCAAGAGGGGGAGACTCAAGTCCAGCACTTTTGTTTATTGAGCTGAAAGCCTCTGGTATGACAGGAATCACAAATAGTGCAAATCGGGCTGTTTATCTATTCTCAGTGAGCATCAAGACGCAGCTCCGTGTGCTAACTGTATCCTCCACTAAAGGCCAGCTTGACTGAGATCACTGTCTAAAGAGTGCCTCTCCCTCTCCATGGGGACTCATCAGTGTGTTGCCAAAATCATGGGACTTACCCTGCTGCCATGCCTCGAGGCGTAGATTAACGCTAGGTGTGGCTAGACTAGACAAATGTTTGTTAGGAGTGGGACTTATGATTATGAAACTTTAGAATGCATTAAGTGATGCATGATGATTATAGATTAATTAGTGTATGTTCAAATTCAAATGGAGCAGCTCCACGTTGCACATCTTGCAGTCCTTCCCTCCGTCCTTGGGTAATAATGCTGTCACATTGGCAAGGTCAACAGTTATTTTTCTAAGTTTCACATGTAGGCAGGATGAAGTGGCCTCTCATACCAATCCACTGACTACTCGGTCAAGATGTTGGATAGCAACGCAGTGAGGGCAGAGGGAGTGTGGTGGGAGAGGCATGTGAGGAGCAGATTTCTCATGGACTGGAACACAGTCACACTCGAGACTTTTGACCCAAGCCCCCCGAAAACCTCCTTCCTCTGGAAAGAATGTGGCTTCGTCTCCCTCCCTCCCTTCCCTCTCGTCCTCTCTCCCACGAGACTGTGAGGAGGCACTGTCTCTCGTGTGCGATCTGTGTTGTGTTGGCTGGAATCTGATTTCCATATGTACACTGTGTCCCATACATGTGTTGGTGTGTTATAGAACATGCTCTGTGTCGGAGAAGGCTCCAATTGTTCCAATATGTGCGTTTAACAAAACCATACTCGCACTGTTGAGGCCGGCCAAATCGTATTGTGCGTTCAGAGTGATGGGACGAGCTTACAGCTTCTGCAGCTTTTCAGGCCTCACACGGGTGTAGGTTTCATTTCAACATTTGGAGGGACGCATGGAACTGGGGGAGTTAGGGGGTCTGATACCAGAAAATTTAGCGCCTGAATTTCCTGCGTTCTGGTGAGGCCTTTGCACCAATTTGTGCCTTTTCTGCATCAATTTATGGTGTAAATATCTTAATTTTTGTCAAAATAAAAGTCCTCTGCTGCTTTCATGTTTCACTGGAGGGGACAGGCACGTTCTAAATACTGAGGGGGCTGTGTTCCCTCCGTCCTCTTCAATATTTACACCTATGGTTACATAACACCATCTCGCCTTTATCTTGATCTTCAACATATTCCCTCTAATTAAAGTAAATCAGGGACCATGACTATAACACATGGAGAATAATATTTTTATTTTCACAAGCAAGCCACTACTTGGGTTAACAAATCCCATAACTGTATTGAAAATACAATAAAGATAAGGAATATTACAAAGTCCATGACAATGTTAAGGCATAAATGTTTATTGGACACTTGTTTGTTGCTGTATAGCGGTATGCATGTACTGTCTCCGTCTTTGGTTGCATTGCCTCTGTCCCCTGCCGACTTACACATCCACCAAAAAGCTTTTGCTTTTCCCCTTTTGTACTCGATCAACACCATACTTCAACCTTTTTTCTGTAGGGAGTTGTTACATAGCAATGGCTTTGTTTTCTTCAAGTCTCTCAAAGAAATGCATTTAAATTCTCACTTGGTGAATTTGCATAGAGGAAGATCTCCGTTGTCCAGCAATACACTTAAGTACACTCATAACCCCATGTGCTGTTAAACCCCCACCAACACACCCTTTTTTTTCTTCTTTTGGCACATTTGATTTGGAAAGAGAAAAAGAGTTGTTTTGCCTTTATTTGGCCACTTAAGTGAGAAAGAGAAAACATTGCACCTGTGATTCTTTCAGAATGCATGTAAGGGGTTAAGAGGGTTTCACAGAACAATATCCGTTCACTTCTTTAATGCATCCTCTTCCACGGTTTCACATCAGCTCAGTGGATGCGCTCACGCCATCGGGGATCTTGTCATCGGTGGGAATGAGGTCAGCGACAAGGTCATTTCCTTTCAGCTCTAAGTTCTTCAGCAGTCCACGGACATCTTCCTCGTTGACGTCGGTCACAAGCTGCTCCAAGTTGCCGCCAGCCTCCACCTCTATCAGGTTCTCCACAGATTCGGGTGTTTCCTCGCTCCTTTCCAGCTCAAATGCAGGAATCACGGAAACCTCAGCACTCTCGAGGCATGCCTCGGCCATTGGGATGTCTAAGGGCTCGTCGGCAATGACTGGGGCAGCAATGTCAGCAGCTGGGGGAGTTACATCAGGGACACCAAGGTCGACCAGAGGCTCAGGGAGGGACTCTTGGTTAAGCAGGTCTATCTGCTGCTCCAGAGCTTCAGCTAGGGCTGGCACTGATTCTGAGATGGGTTCAGGGACTGTCTCGACTTCTGCCTCTGGTTCGGGAACTGGCTCGGGTTCGGACACAGGCTCTGGTTCGGGAACAGGTTCTGGAGCAAGCTGAGCTTCAGCAACAGGTTCAGGTTTGCTGACTGAGACCACAGGCTCAGGCTGGACTGGAGCTGGGGTTTCCTTTGCCACAGCCTCTGGCTCAGCATCAGTTAGTGGGTCTGAGGCAGCAGGAGCCTCTGGAGGTTTGCACTCCGCAACACATTCTTCATTGGGTAAACACGCCTTCACTGTCACTGCCTCCCCCAACACCACCTCAGGATTTTCTGTCTTGACAGCCTCCTGAGTCTGTGGTGGTCCAGAGTCTCCGGCTGGCTGTGTGGCAGCTGGCTCTGCTGCAGCTTTCTGTTCAGGGACAGCAGTTTCAGCAGGAGTGGCTGGGGCTTCTCGCGCTTTGCTGAAGCGAGCTCCCATGATGAACCTGTAGAGAGAGTTCAAAATGAGATTAAAATTACTTTTAAAAGATTAAACATCGAATTCTGGTCCTGAAGTGGCTACAAAAAGTAAATACACGCTTCTCTTTTGCTCAATATTACATAAGATCCCTATTCCAGGCATTGTCATATCAGATGGAGTTTTTCTTCCAAATTCATGAATGCACAACGGATCAAGGTCACAAAAACAAACACAAGTAAAGACAGACACTTGCTTATACTTGTCAGGGTTTACTTAACTGGTTGAGCAAAAAATATCCCAGTGTGTGTGTGTATGTGTTATGGTACATTGTGTTCTCTCGTGCCCTTCCCGTTATGCATGTACAGCATGTGCTGTGTAGTGTCGGGATTCACGCGTGTGTTTATCATCAATGTTTCCAGAGTGCCCAAAGGAAATTTAAAAAGCATTTGTCTGATTGATTATGTGTTTGTGGCCTGCTTTGCACTGCATGCCACCTCTCACGTCCCAACTCCATTACAAACAAAAGATGGGACACGTTTAGACATGCACTGAAAACGTTTGCCAGTTAATATTACTGTACAGACGCCATGTCAGGGAAACGGTGGTTTGTGATTTTGTTGTTTGCGTTTTTAAAATGACTCTATTAAACAACCACACCTTGATCCAGTTGTGCTTCTCATCTGAACCATGAATTTCAACATACACTTCAAACTCTTTTCATATCTAACACATGACATGACAAATATGCCGATTATGATTTATATCCACACAAACATCCGTGTGCAAATTGCCATTAATTGTTGCTCAAAGAAAAACGAACAAAGAAACCCTTGCAGACGACCCCGCCTCCCTCTCGTGTTCAACAAACTTAAAATAAATCTAAAACTGTACAGGAATAAAAAAAAAACAGCTGCGGGTATAAGGTGAAATCAGAAATAGGAACCAACCTTTTGAACCTGTTTGCGTTGCAGTGAAAGCAGATAAAGTTGCGGTTGATCTCGCACTTCCAACTTGGAGAAGTCCGCACGTCAAACTGTCGAAGACAGCGTGCACCAGCGGAGTTGACTCCTGCAAGCGGCGCTGCGCACCGTGCGCGGTCACGCTCTATGCGCGTGTCGCGCACCAACGCCGGGCCCCCACACTTCCTCCTGTACCAGACTTCAACCAACGTAAGTAAACAAGGCAGAATTAATCCACTAATTTAACTTTACTGGATCACATCAGCAGTCAGCCATGAATCAGGATTTATTCTTGACAAAGCAGCTTCACCTGTCACCATGTTTCTGACTTATCACCATTCTGTTAGGTTTCAGAATGATCATTATTTACAGCTCTTTGAAGTCACACTTTCATTTTAATGGGATTTCACTGAGTTAATTCCATTGATTTCACGGAATTGACCGAAGTCAATTCCATTTAAATGTAATGTAATCATGAAGAGGAAACTGCCAAATGAATCCTGATCAGCTGACTTGGTTAAATATTAAATCCGTGACACATTTGTTGCTGTAGGACAAGTTTGTAATGCTGACAAGCTGGCAGCTGTCCCATTTGGTGGTTGCGTCATTAAGATCACTCACATGATAATGCAGTTAATCCATGCAGGCTTATTTAATTTATGTTTTTCTGTAGGATGAAGTCAGGTATTGTGGGGCATGAGGTAAAATGGGACATTTACAATTTTACATATATGGCTCTATAAACATTGTCACTATAAGAGTGCTCTACAAGTGAAACCATTGTTTTGATTGGTCTGAGATAACTAGGAAGCTCAGAGCAAAACATCACTGGACCCAGAGCTTGCAAGCCAAGTGGCATGTTGATTTTCCCTTTGTGGTAATAAGAGTACTGCAGCTAAAACAATAATAGCAACAAAATGGTTAGGATGTTGCATTTTATTAACTGTTTGACTTATAATCATATTATTTTAATACTACACTTTATTTTCTATGGTTGAGGGTTTTGAGCGTGCACTTAATGGGACATTTTTCCTGCTGCTGAAGAGCTGCCTGCTGCTATAACTACTGTATCAATACAATTAAAAGTGAGTACTCCACTTATTTATGGAGCCGTGCAAGCCACTGCATTTCAACAACACGGTTCACAATAAAAAGCATCATGTTAATAAATGAAGGGATTCAGTCGACAAAAACGTTGTCAGAGGGCTTTTATTTTGAAATGGAAACAGTTTGGGTTGAGTTAATAATAAAAATGTATGTATTATTTTATGTCTGTGACAGATTTTGACATTGCAACTGCAGCTAAAGGTGGTATTATGTAAGTGTGAGCATCAAAAGACCAATGTGACTGTCTGTTTGCTGAAAACCGCGGCACACAAAACAGGCGAGGCTTCTAAAATCTAGATGTTCTGCAGCGAAGCAGCAGCTCCAACCTGCTATGCATACACGCTGTTCACGCAGGCAGCATGGCCCGTGTGTTATGTTACTGTGTGCCATCTTGTCATATTATAGACATTTTTAGTATTTTTGTCACTTAAAAATATTAAAGATGATGCAGTGAGCACGTAAGCACACACACATATGCGCCTGTCCATTGTAGGCGATATGGCGCTAAGAACACAGGCAGCAAAAGAACAGGAAGAGCATGGCGGAAAAGGTGGAAAATCTTTTTTAATGAATAGTTAGGTTACATTAATGATTTCATGAATTAATGACTGAACTGATAAATGGATTTAACAATTTAAAAAAACAAACATGACTGTCCCATTTTACCTGAGCATGTCGAAGTGAGGTAGGCGTTCTTGATGTGTTTGAGGGTCCAACGTTTCTAAGTTATTTTACTTGGCAACACGTTTTCTTTACAGCAATACAACATACATATATAACAAGTTCTAAAATAACACTTGAGGTAGTTTTTAGATTTTTAGGTGGGATTTCTTTTTGGTATTCCCAGCTTACATGTCTTCACCCTTTTTTAACAGGCACCACTCTTACAAATGTTTTTTGATTGATTAAATGTTTGTGTTGATTTCTGTCAACCTGAATATTAAATCTACAGGTCAGGGGACATAAGGCCTTAAACATCTTCAGATATGGCTGCTCTCTCTGTGAGGAAAGCCACAGCGTTCTCTCTTTGGATTTCGCTGATTCTCCTGCTCATCCTCACTCAGATGTTGACCTCTCTGATGCTCTTTGCTGGTGTGTTCATCTTCTCCGACGACGCCCTCATCAGCCCCTTTCACTGGTGGTACCAGAGTGATGTCAGTGGAGCTGAATCTGAGGGTAACATGGATACCCCCTCAATAGTGCTTATCCTGATTTTATATGTTCCTCTGGTGCTTGTGGCCTTTGCCCTGCTGGCGATGCTGTTAGCGGCCTACGCCAAGGACAAAGCAGCACTCCGGTTCAGCATGGCCAGCCAGGCTGCATCAAGCCTACTCATCTTGACCGGCATTGTAGGCTTTCTGATTTTCTATTGGTCGTATGTGAGCTCGGAACGCATGACCATCGGGTTCTATATCTGTGTGGGTGTGCAGGTTGAGCTGGCTGTTATAACTGTGCTGAGCTGGCTGTTAGGGAGGAGGCTAACGTCTGACTGGGAGTAGATGGATCCAGATGAGAAGTCAACCTCACTCTGTTAGCAGGAGGGAAACTTGAATCGTGAAGCTGAAGTGCCTGATGAAGGTATAATGAAAGCAGTGTTTGTTTTTTGACAATTTTGTTACATGTTCGTTGTTATATTTCCACTAAATGATGGCATAATCTTTGTTTTGGGTCCAAAATCCAAGAGTGTTATGACAAATTTTATAATGAACCTGTTGCCCTTCTTTCTGTAAATAGACTGGAGCACACTGTAATAGCTGCTGTGTGCTGTAACAGTGTTTCTGAATTCTGGGCAGACCGGTTTGTGAAGGTGATTATCAACTGTTTAAATAAATATATCACTAAAAAGAAATATGACCTATATGCACAGCTGGTGGATAGGTGCTCAGGAGAGTAGCACTTTGTAAAAAGGGCTTCTGTTCTTTTTTGTATTTCCAATAAGACAATTTTAAAAGGTAGTGAAGTAGAAGAGCAAGTGCTGACAGCTGTTAGAGTCCACACAAAGGTTTATGACAGGGCTGCTACTTCATCATTTATTGAAGTGGACAAACAACAACATCTAATTAGCATAAACTACAATTTAAATACAAGAATATACTCTGTGATCTTCCAGTTCAACATCAATGTGACCCTTTAATCTATGCAGTCATCGAGAAAACTTGGAGCTGCCTCACTGATAAAAATATCTGTTTGTCTGAACTCATACAAAAAGGCCCTGGGTGCAGCTGCAGCTGCAGCACAGAGCTCTGTACATTAGCACAACCTCAGTGTCAAGTATTCAGTGCTTTGCTCATGAAAACATAAGCAGGCACAGTGTTTGAAGCATGTCTCTCTGACCACAGAAACTCTGCAGTGATGTACTATAACATTACCACAGCTACAGTCAGCTTTACATTCATTATCAAAGGATCCGCTCTGTTAATTATCTCAACATCAAAAGAGTTCTGGCTCCAGTCTTCACTTAAACAAGGCTGAACTAAACTAAATATTACAATATCTGTGTGAGGGGAATTTCCATTAATCCATGTTAGCTCATTAGACTGTTAACTCAAACTAAAACATTCAGCAGCTCCATTAACACTGAATTGACCTCAGACCTCGTGAAGCCACACTGGAAGATGCTTGATAGAGCTGTCTCAACAAAATGGGGTTTGGAATCCTTTGATTGAAAACTGACATTTACATCTCATTTTAATGCATAACTTTGTTGAGTAATCTGGGTCAGTCTGTGGAGCTGTGGCAGATTTACATCCCAGTGACATCAATAAAAGGGTCACTTCTCCAGGGGCTGTGTGCGTACTGATTGGACTGCTTGGTGAAGTTGTTACGTGCGTGGCATTCCCCTTTAAGGCAGTATTTTACATGTACTGCAAACATTTCAATAGTTTTCCACAAAGTTCATCATCAGGTGAAAAAAATTTCTCGCACAAGCCGTAAGGAATCGTCCTCCGCTGCCTCTGTCGCCTCTGTCGGCATCTGTGAGCGCTCCTTTTTTTCCTCAGCCTCCAGTCCAACATTCACAAGACCACGGCCATCCTGTACTGGCCCTGACCTCTGACCCTGAGGCCCCTCAGTCTGTGGGCTCGTAGTGTACGGCAATGTTTCCACCTCTGCTATATCCAAGTCTGTTTCTGAAACATATGTCATGTCCAGGTCATCACCGAAATCTGATGACTCCTCCACTACAGTCACCGGCTTTGGTATCGCCTTTGAAGCGGCAGGGTTCTCCTTCATCTTCACAGCGGTGCCTGCTGCCTTGTCCTCAACCTGTGTGTGTAGAGAGGAGGGGGGGGGTCAATCACAGAGTTTGGACAAAATGTAACAGGGAATATCTTGCATGTAATATCTGCGACAAAAATGGTATTAGATATGATTTTTTTTTTTCTTATCCTGTTGGGGGTCGCGGGGGGGCTGGAGCCTATCCCAGCTGACATAGGGCGAGAGGTAGGGTACACCCTGGACAGCGTCAGACTATCACAGGGCTGACACATAGCGACAGACAACCATTCACTCTCACATTCACACCTACGTCCAATTTAGAGTCACCAATTAACCTGCATGTCTTGGACTGTGGGAGGAAGCCGGAGTACGTGCAGAAAACACACACTGACACGGGGAGAACATGCAAACTCTGCACGGAGGTGATTCCCCAACCTGTGTTTGAACCAGAAACCCTCTTGCTGTGAGGCGACAATGCTAACCACTGTGCCGCCAGTGGATAAAATATGTTTTGCATATACTTGTAAAAGTTAAAATCTGTATCAGGATCCAAATGTATCTGACTTTCACACATATGATGTATTTAATATACATGTTTTCAGTGTTGGAGAGTAGTGAATTACTTGTAATTTTAACCAGTAGCTTAATTACATTTTCTAGTAGCTTTATATCGACATGTTTAATCAAGTAGTCAAATTCTTTTTTGCAATTTTTTGTGTAGTTAATTACTCAAACTACAAACAATGTGGAGCCATAAAAGTTAAGAAATTATTATTATTATTTTTTTTTTTACCATTGCTTCTCTACTGTAAATGAACCCTCTTTTACCACAATTAATCATAAGCATTGGTTGTTGAAAATGTATTAACAAATGTTCAGAGAAGTTGTTGCATGCTATTTTATAAGTTACCTGACTGAGTAAATCTGCTTTGTGTAACACTCCCACCTGGACTCAAGTTTCTGGAGAGCAGGTGTCTGTTTAAAAAAAACAAGGCTGATATTTCTTGCACTTTCCACTGTATTGCAGGGTATTTTGTTTTTTGTTTTATGTAGGCTATGACCTGTAAACCAGTGGGCACTTTATGCAATAAACTCAACTGTGTGGTATTACGTGCTGGCATGTGACTTTTTATAGTTTCATATTATATCCGGTGACATGTTGTATGTGCATGCAACCTCCTCCATTTTACATAGCCTTGATTCAGTGTACCATGCATCTCTATGTTTTATTACAAATGCACAGTCCCTCACTCATCACTGCATTCTTTATGACCACTTTCTTTATTGACCACTCGCACACAGCAGCACTGGTATGTTTTTATCTGTAAAACAATATTGGGCAAACTTCCAGCCCAGCTGTGTGTCAGCTCTGGTGGTTAACAGCGTCTTCCTCCAAGTGGTTGTTCTTAAATGAACCCTGGGTTTCAACAGATCCGGGGAAAACCATGTTTTTCTACTATGCACCACGTGCATGGAACAATCTTCATAAAGATCTACAATTATAAACACTTCCATCATCGATGACTTTAAGAGCATCATAAAGAAGATGGTGATAGAGACGTGAGCTTTTTTTCTTGAGAGGCCACTGTGTTTGAATAGTTGTTGTTTTATTGTGGATGTTTGTATTTTATCTTGTATTTGTTGCATTTTAATGTGTTTTGATTGGCCAGGTTTCTCTTGTAAGAGAATGAATGTCAATGGGACTTCCTGGTTAAATAAAGTTTAAATATATATATATGTGTATGAAAAAAACCATATGTGCATTGCCCTTTTTTTTTTTTACAAAGCTGAGTAGCTGAACTACTTTTTCTAAGTAGCTTTAGTTACCAAACTAGATTTCTCCCTGGTGTATTTTTGCTGTAGTTCAACTTCTTCCACTGTAAAGTAGCTTTGCCTCCAAAGAAGCCTCCCCGGCACTGCATGTTTGGTTGTTTTGCATAATGTCAACATCCTGAACAATACTGACATATCCTATCTATATATTTTATACAGTATAGATCAAGCACTTGGTCTTTTATAGCACAACCTCCTGGTTCCAAACATGTAGAGAAACAGCTCCACCTTGTGGTCAGTCAGGAGACTCACACCCTCGCAGGCTCCGGTGGTAAGATACGACACAGCTGCCTCCACCAGCTCCTTCTCGTTCATGCAGTAGAAAACAGCCCTGTGAACACACCAGTGCGTTTGTGTGAGTCGAACAGAGCTTAGGAGCTTTAATTGACGCATAGAACCGAGGGTTTGTCTTGTTTTGTTAAAGCAAAGTAACATTACCGTGCAGCTTTCTGTTTACTGAGGCTCTTCAGCGGCTCCTTCTTCACTTTCTGCTCCTTCTTCGCCATCCATGACGGCAGAGCCCGGTGTCTGTCCGACATGTTGGTGTTATATTATACAAGTTTATATCATTTCGTTACATCTAGACAAAGGTTACGGAGGTATTTTGGGGTAGGGTGAGTGAACACGAAACAGAAACAAGGAGGTTGCTGGGTGTTGAAGTCACGTGACCACTGGATGGCTGAGTCTTTGGTGCCACTTAGCGGACAAACAGAGTAATGCACCACATGAAATCCTGACCCTTCAGGATATGATTAACAAAAACATTATTTTCAATGAAACAATTTAGATTTTTACGTTTAATTACTGCACAGTGTTGCACTCGTGTCAGCCAGTCCATTAGGAGGCATTTCTTTTGGTTTTTAATTAGACATTGTTAACATACAAATATAACATCTGTGGCTGGCATATTTGTACAATGCCAAAATTTATAGGAGTGGTTAAAAGCACATCACTGAGTCACACTGTACTGTCTGACATGCTCCACAAACAGTCACTGTGGTTTATTGTGACGCATTTCGCAAGTATTTAAACCTTTGAACGCTGAGCAAATTGGCACAGTTACTTTCAAAAAACATGGGTAATAAAAGTAATTGAGTAACTGAATAAGAAATGTTCCACAAACTGCAAAAAATGTATGGCCTTAGACAAAAATTAAAATAAATAAATAAATTGATAAAGCTAGGGAAAAACTATATTTATAATTATCATTATTATATATTTAAAATTATTATAATATAATTATTTTATTTTTTAAGCTTTTTCCAGGTCTTTTCCTTGTTTGTTTGTTTTTTTTGTTTTTAAACTTTCTTTTCTTGTTTTTATTTATATATTTATTTACTAATTTTGCTGTTTTTAATTTTCTCATTTAATGATTTCTTGCTAGTTTTTTGGGGGTAATTTCTTCTGTCATTGCTCATTGCCTTCTCCCCATGTTTTTGAAAGAAACCATGCCAGTTTGCTCAGGTTTCAAAGGGTTAAAGGTCAGGGGTGTCCAAACTTTTTTTAATGGTGGCCAGAGTAGATAATGAGAAAATACCTGGGTGGCATCTGCTTCTTGCATCATATGTATTCTTTTTAAAAGAAATCACATAAAAAATGAAACAAACTCAACTGTGTCATCTTCCACTGAAAAAGTTGTCCTATTCAACTGTCCACCACTCCGGAGGGAAGCAGCCTTCACTGTCGACTTTGCGCGTCTTTCTACATTTGTTAGCTTGGTTACAGTCTGTTAATGAAAACTCACTAGTTCTGCCTGTGTAGTTCCTACTTGGTGCATATCTACAACCTGTAAGATGATCCAGCAACCATGAGGTGAAGGAAAAGTGCAAAGTGATCTTGCTTGATTTGATTTGATTTATTTCAAACATTAAAAAATAGAAAAAAATGGGATGTATAGTAGAAAAAAATCCCTACGAAACAGAGACAAACAATAAATCATGAACAGACTAACAATGAGAAACGTAAATGAACATTCCATGTCCAAAAAAGAGAAGCAACATGCTTGTCTAGCCCTACCCCCAATCCCAAACTATATTAATCCATCACTAATCAAACCATTACATAAATACACTCTCCTCACATTTACACCACTGCCCTTCTTAAACCTGATAACCAATATTACCCTGTGTATAAAACAAATACAAAAATACGAATTGATAATTGTGCTTTACATTCCCTCTAATCATTTCTGTACCTCGTGAAGATACTGCCTTTGTAAACTCTGATATCTTTGCTTAGTTTGATTTCTTTCTCGGTTTGATTAACCAATATTGTGTAGCGAGTCATGTATACTAGCCTATATTTTGAAAGACAAGCTGCAGGCTGTTTAAAATCTGTCATGACCCCTGGGTCAGACTGTGGCCATGCCTCTTATAGGATGTCATATGTACACACACATGCACAAACAGGACCTATACATGCATGCATGGACCAACCGGTGATTTGGTGCCTTGCTCAGGGCCACCTCGGCTGGGCCCAGGGGGTGAACAGTCTCCTCTACAGCTACCAGTTCATACTCCTCTGCTTCCCAACCCAAACTACTATGGACTGAGCTACTGCCGCCCCCATGTGTTCTGTATGTAACTGAGTCTGCAAACTAACTACAGCAAATAAATGTAGTGGTGTGAAAATAATTTCTTCTCAAATGCAGTAGGACTAGTAGAATTTGTATTAAATGTGGATACCTATGAACAAGTATCCCCAAAACTGTCATGATTAGGGACAGTACTTGAGTAAATATACCGTAGTTAGTAACCATTACTGGCACTTTAGCTGCACCCACCTGTCTTTAATCAAAACATGCACACTTGATTTCATGACATTAGTGATGATCTTTTTGAAGTCTGGTAAATGTTGAGACTTGGTCGGCTCATTGAAATGTTGTTAAAGACATTTCATTAAAGTGAGTTTGGATTGAATGTGTCTTCATGTGTGAATCAAAGAAGGTACAGAATCAAAGGTTAGTCTGTGATTTTACTGGGATAATGAACAAATGCCCAAATTGCTGTAATATTCACATCACTGCTAATGACTGGTGTCCTTATGAATGTATTCTAGTGGGTACTGAAAAGGCCATTAGTCTATCCTTTAAAGTGCTGGCATCGTGCTGAAAAACCTGAATGTGTGAGGTGCAGTTTAATTCACAAAGTTCAATTATGATTTCCATCTCTCTCTCTGTGTCTCTGTATCTTCATTCACTTCCATCTACGACAAATGTACCAGCACACTTACATAAACACACGCACACACTGTGCAGTTTATGGTTGTTGGAATTAATCAGGGCTGCAGTTGTGTGCTATGTAATTAAAACTACGGCGAAGTCTGATCTTTCAAATTCACGTCTCCCACCCAGGCTTTTCTCCTCTGTCTCAGCCCGTCCACATTTACTGTTACTGGTGGTTATTTGCAGTATTCTGCAGTGAGAACACTTTTGGTATTGCCAGCTTCTCCTTCACATATTTTTATTTGCATATTGAGTCTCATGCCAGTAATATAAAACATCCTTAAAATCAGTTTCAGCAATAATTATAATAGTTGTTTGTTGTAATTCTTATACATTCTGGGTGTTTGTGGTCACACTGAAGCACATGGCTTCCAGCCCTGTGAGCCTTATTCTTACTGGCCGACAGCAGATAATCCACGCTAGTCTAGTCGCATCATTGCATGCCACATTTTTTTCTCACTTCTCCCTCTTTTCTCCCCTCTCCGTCCCTCCATCACCCTCTTCTCTTTCAATCTCTGATGTTCCAAACAACCTTGTATCAGACTCTCACTTTCCGTCACTTTGTTTCAAAGCTGCCGTCTCCCACTCAGGCCTTTTAATTATGTCTCTAAAGCTCCTTCCTAAGTGCTTAGGCCTTGATTGCAAAGACCAGCTTTGTATGTTTGACTAAATTAAAAAGTGGGAAGAAAGGGAGGGGAGAAAAACCTCGAGGCAGATAGCATGTTAACAGCCAGATGCACGCACAATGTCATTCTCTCTAAAGCTCTCAAGTTCAGCACACTTTAGGAATGACAAGTAATCAGAGGGCTGAACTGGTATCAAATGAAAAATCCTCAAAATCTCTCACCATGTTATTATTATTATTTCTAACAGATGTCAACAGGCACTTTTTGAAAATATCTGTATTGACCCACATTTTGTCTTTTTTTTAAAGAAAATTAGAGATACCAACAAGCTCAAACTGACAATTATTAGACCAGAATTAACTGCTATCCAGTGAAACACACACTCTGTGAGGGTCCCAGACAGTTGTCTTGCAAAGCATTATTGGTAATGACAACAGTAACTTGTTTGTCACTAGAAACCAAAATGAAAAAGTTAAAACAATTAAATTAGTAAGTAAAAATATTTAAACATTAAAAGCATCTTTGATGAACCTAAAGTGGCATCGAACTCATCCTCCTCCAGGCTTGCTGCCACATCCACAGATCAGGCCGTGCTAAGAAGATTTCTGTTTGCTGATGGAGTAAAGCTTCTCACTGCTGAATTTTTTCAGTCGAACATGGCCAAAGTGTCTGCTGAACTTACTGACATGGGAGCATCGGCAGCACTGTGGTTTAGTTTGTCACTGGGTCAGTGCTGATTTTAAGATTTTTATAAACTGAATGTTGTAATAAGCCTTTTTTTCAGTTAAAAAAATCATATTTAGAATTGCAGAACACAATGATCCATAATTACATTATGAATACATTTAATATGGAATGTACTGCAGATTTTTGTTTGGTGAGAAGCAAACCATTAACAACTTGATCAGGAAAGTTAAGTGACTAACTTTCACTTAATCTAATCTATATCTCCTTTTGTTTTCCACAGCCTCCTCTTCACCTTCTTCCTACTCTGAGGGACCTAATTGTTGAGAACCAGACTAATCTTCTAGTTGTCTTCTTGGGCTTAACCCTGCTTTGAGTAAAGGTCAGTACCATTGGCCATCTGTCCCAAAAACGCTTGCTGTGATTGGCCATATGGCATAAGGAAGCAAGATTTAGGAAAAGCAGAATCTTTAAATTGAATGAAGATATTCCACTGGTCACGAAGGGCACTGATGTTATGTGTCAGGAGAGACGTAATATCTCATTATGTTAATATATATTAGTGCATTATATTATATTATAATAAGTGCAACATTAATGTTTTTTTTTTTTTTCACTTGCCCAGATGGACAAGTGGGGCAGAAATATTTGAGCCCGATGTGAATTTTTTCTTGCCCCTATACAAATTGTTTTATTTATTAGCAGCCCTGGAGGGATTAGTGAACGGCCTACAGGGCACAGGCCCAGGGGCCCAGAGTGTCAGGGGCCCCTTGGACCTTCATCTGCAAAATGTCACTCATATTAACATGTATCAAAATGACCCAAAAGAGACACAAAAAGACCACAAAGCCTCAAAAAAAGAAGCAAAGTCACACAAAGTCTGTGTGTCTTGCTCTTATGTGAGAGAGGTGGTGGGGTCCTTTTGCATATCTGTGCCCAGGGGCCTTCCATCCATCCATACATTTTCAACTGCTTATCTGAAGCCAGGTTGTGGGGCAGGCTGAGCAAAGTATTCCAGATGCCCCTCTCACCAGCAAAGCTTTCCAGCTTCTCCTGAGGGATCCCGAAGGCGTTGCCAGGCCAGACGACATATATAATCCCTTCAATGTGTTCTGGCGCCTCCCACCAGTTGGACGTGATTGGAACACCTCTAACACCTCAGCTGGCCCCTTTTGATGCGAAGAAGCAGCATCTCTACCCTGAGCTCCCTCTGGATGTCTGAGCTCCTCTCTCTATCTTTAAGGCTGGGCCCAGCCACCCCACAGAGGAAACTCATTTCAGCTGCTTGTATCCGCAATCTCATTCTTTCGGTCACTACCCAGAGCCCATGACCATAGGTGATGGTTGGGATGTAGATGGACCAGTAAATCGAAAGCTTTGCCTTCTGGCTCAGCTCCCTCTTCACCACGACAGTCTGGCACAGTGCCTGCATCACTGCAGACGCCACACCAAACCGCTGATCCATCTCACCCTCCATTCTACCCTCGCTTGTGAGCAAGACCCCAAGATACTTGAGCTCCTTTGCGTGGGGCAGTAACTCACTCCCATCCCCACCAAGAATTGCCAGTTTGTGTGTCCCTGTGATCTTGAGAGTTGTGTTGTCTGGGGCAAGTAGCCCCTGGTGGGGTCTCCCAAGGCAAAGTGTTCCCAGGGGGAGGGGCCAGACTAAGAGCAGTTGAAGAAGACCTTGATAAAACGGCACATTCGGGAAAAGCGTACCTCGCCCGCCCAGGTTGGGAGCCAGTCTGACCTTGGGCCTCAGCCTGAATGAATGACATGGAGCCGCCAACCTTAGGGCCCACCACCCTCAGGGACTGGCATAAGGGCTGGGTGCATTGTGTGCCAGGCAGCAGGCAGGGGTGGAGACCCGGGCGTGTTGACCCCTGGTGTCGCAGGCTGGCCCAGGGGCCTGTTGTCTCATGATCTGCCCATATATGTACGTTCACAGAGGCAGACTTTGGTGTAAATTCAAGTAAAACTTTCCTTTCTGTGTTGTGTAGCAGTGCACCAAGGACACAGAAAAACCTCCAAATGTCTGAGTTTAGACACACTCAGTCAGATGCCTGAGGAAAAGAGGAAGTCATTATTACCTTTAACGATCTTTTACCTCCCATTTGGCTGTGTTTACGGCAAAACACATGGGAGCCCATTATTCCCAGTATGTTCAAAGACAGTGTGGAGCCGAGTCTTTCAGCACTCAAAACTCAGTGTGTTTATGTGCATTGCTGATGTGCATAGATGTGGATCTGATTAGACATAATACACATAATGTTTTATCACCTGAAAACAAAAATGTGACCATTAAAGAGGGGAGTCTTTTTTGTGAGGTGTATTTTGGGCTGTTTCTCTTGTTAAAATAACCACAGGAAACACACAGTATGCCTTTGTAACGATCATATATCATATTTCATTTGATAATCAGGAAGTCTTGCATATTTTAATCTGCTAAACCAACAGGTAAACAAAGATTTACCAGCGAGCACCGCACCCAAAAATCACCTCATCAACATCCCACAGACCCTCCTCACTTCACAGGGCTTTTTGCCAAAAACTTTCCTCAGTGTCACGCTTATTTCATGTCTTTGAAAATTTAGGTAATGCTTTGGGGAACAAATTCTCAGGTGGGACTATATTCTGAATAACAAAGGGGTGTTGTTTCCCTCAGAATATTCATTTGCACCAGTATGCACACAGTTTAGTTTTGATCTCCAAAGGAACAAAGACAAGAGGAAGCAAAGGGAGTAAATAATTTTGCATTACTAAAAGACTTAGTGGCATTAGTGGCAACCAAAAGTTTTCTGTCAAACTGTATTTGTGTGGTTGTTTTCTTGTGATTGCTTCTGTCTCTGATGAATTGGTCTTAGAAGATATCAGGCAGACATCACACACAACAAACCATATGTGAATTTGTAATAATACAGAGGAGATAAAGCGCACCATGGGAGCAGGGGCTGAGCATAAACAGATTAGAGGAGGGGATATAAATTACCCAAAGATGCAGGATTGGCGTTAAAGTGAAAGAGGGAGCTAGTAATCTCAAATCTTTAATAATGAATCAAACTTGTTTTGCATCGGGTTGTTTTGATGGCTTATTGTTATCCTGACATTTGTCTAGTGAGGTCACTTTTTTCTCCTTTCTTTCTCCGTCTAATCTGAGGTCATATTGGCCTGGAGATAAGAATGGAGTTTAGCATCAGCTCCTCCTGCTCCATGATATCGCATATGTCTAAATCTGTCCAGGAAAAGGATATTTGTGTCAACTCACAGCGACTGGGGCTCCTGGGACTGTCTGGCTTTCGACCGTAAGCTGACTATTATGCAAGGAAGCATCTATGAGGATGATTAAATTCAAGTCAGAATGCTGTGTAGATAATGTTTTTGATGAACTGTCTTAAAAAAGAAAGGAAAAAACAAGTAAATTATGCTGTAGGTGCACCGAAGTGAAGGCTGTTATTGCTCCACTAGATATCCTGTTTTTGCCTCCTCAGCTAAGCATAGGATTTAACACAGCAGGAGGATGATTAGTTGTGACATAATCTACAGTTGTAACATCAAATGCCCAGGGCACTGCAAAGGCAATAAAATCTGTCGTGCTGAAATTTGTGTGTGAGGACAAACAAAACAGCACAAATCATTGCGATGATAAATGAGAAGTCACTGGGACACAATAATCTGTTCCACCCTATTAACGCCAGGACTTGTAGGCTACTGTGTTTCCTCATCAACAGTAATAGGCCAAATCCACGGGGATTTCCTGCCAATCACAGGCTCGTGGTATCTTAATGACTTTTCCTCAGAAGCTGATAAAAGTGCTTTTCTTTTAAATTCGTCAATCTGTTGTGTTTTGTCGGCACCGAGCAGATCAAGCAACACTGGTGTGGAGTCAAAGCAAGTCCGGATAGCGTATTACTATGGAAGCAATGTGCTCGTAAATGGTAAAAGAGCCCCTGGGACCTCTTCACCCTGTTGCTGTTGAGCTGCTGTGTAATCCCTGACCGTAAAGATGACCTTGAAAGCTCATTATTTTTTTTCTCCAGACATTTTCAGTTATTTTTAATACAAGACACGTACACGCAGAAATGTATGTGTTCTTAAACAATAAGAAATAAAAGTAAGAAAAGAGGGAGTGAAAGTTGATTTTACCCGGCAGTGTCACCTGGCTCACTCAACCGTAGGCTCTGCCAAATTAAAGATGTTAATTTCGTCCTTAAGCACACACTAATAAGAGCAATCACTTGCCTGGTTAAGACTCCAATCAAAATGCTAATTACAGTCCCGAACAGTTTAGGATTCATTATCCTCCTTTGGTTCCACTTTTCTGTCGCTGCACTCCTTTTGGTGGTTGCCAAAAAGGTTGTGACATTACAGGAAGATCTCTGATTATCTTCACATTACGGGGCTTTTCCTACACGTCTAATCTACAGCTGCTGGAGAAATGTTTTTGAGGATTAACTGAGATTTGGGGGATTGGCGTTGAGACGATGTTTCACTGTGCAGTTCTTTGTTATGAGGTTTAATTTGGTGCAATCATGTCAGTCACCATGCATTTTTACTACTGCTGCAAGTGCTAGAAGACACCCTAGAATCATAGATACATGTATGCATACAAACTTTTCATGAGTCCAAAAGATTAACTTCTTGATGCCTTTTGAACACAACATTTTCAAGCATTTTTTTTATATACAGAAATGATGTTAAGAGTGCCAAAACAATCTCACTACGTGGTCCATTTTTAGTTGTTCCTGAGCTTTTGATCAAGATGAGATGAAATGAGATGAAATGTTCTGCCGGAAGAAGTCGTGACAGTTTCCTACAAAGCCTCAGTCACATGTCAGTAGGTAGAACACGAACAAAGAACACAGACAACTTGTTTTCATTCAGTGTATGTTGTACATTCGCATTCACATCACAGAGTATTTCTCTTTTTCATCAGCTTGTTGAATAGTTCATACAGAGAGAGCCCACACACATGCCGCACACTGAAGACTTGTTTTACAGAGCGCTTTATTCGGGGAAAATTACAGGGTAGCGGTGATGTGCAAAGTGGAAGCAAATGAAAGACCTCAAGGACACCTCAGTATTACAGAAGCTTACCCAAACATTACAGCTGCTCACAGGCGATTCAAAGAAAACACAGTATTTTCATTAGCTTTAGGTTTAAGCTTTCCCCTCAGTGGCAGCAGCAGTGCAGGTAGACCGATTCTGTCTTTTGTTCCACTTTGATCCCCGTCTCTGTCAACCCCCCCCCCAAAAAAAACCTCTGCTTTCTAGGTCCCTGATTTCCTCAGAAGAAGCAGGCAAGACACCAGCGCGGTTGCCATGGCAACAGATGCAGATTTTTTTCAGCACCTTTGATGTGCAGTAAACAAAGGTGTATCAGTTTGCGTGCGTGTTTACGAGTGAGTGGATGAGTGACGGAGGGAGTGAGAGTGACAAACAGTGCGTCTGGTCACCTGCAACAGCTGGTATTCATAGAGGCTCATCGACGTCTCGCTGCCAGTTCAAATGTCACACAGCTCAGGATGATGTC
Source organism: Epinephelus lanceolatus (assembly GCF_041903045.1). NCBI lineage: Eukaryota > Metazoa > Chordata > Actinopteri > Perciformes > Serranidae > Epinephelus > Epinephelus lanceolatus. Next base: position 25,668,499 of record NC_135738.1, read on the forward strand.
GCAGCAGTCCTTCCAAACCAAACACCCCAGATAATAAATGATTCATGCATCTCCGAGACAACACTTTCCCTTTATAATCAATCACAGGGGAATAGTGTCGTCTTTAGGCACAGGCCCAGATGATGCAACTTTATGATTGTGCATATATTGTGTGGGTGAGCGTGTGCATCTCCTGCCGAGTTAATCCACCCTGAGGTTGTTACTGCTGGAGAAAAATTGGTCCCATCTTACAGAATAATGATTGCCTTGGAGACTTTGAAAATACGGCCCCTGGGCTTTGTGATAGGATGTCATACTTTGTGCTTTGTTAGTTGTTTGTGAAGTTTGGTGGCTGCTGTTCTCCTGTTTGACTTGTATTTGTTTTGCAAGTTTTATATGAGAAACAGAAATTCAAAGGAGCTGGAAAGAAAATGAGATCATTATCATCGGAAAATATACAATACAAATCGTAAGTTAGACTTACGATTTGTATTGTATATTTTCCGAAGAAAATGAGATCATTATCATCGGAAAATATACAATACAAATCGTAAGTTAGACTTTTTCTGTGTTGCTTGTGTGGGTAGCTGGAAAGCAGAGGTGGAATGTAACTTTGTCCATTCACTGAATTATTCTGCTGACATTTTTAGGTTGTTGTACTCATTGAGTACAGTACTTTATACTGTCACTTCACTATAACACTTGTTACTCAAATACATTCACCCAATGTTATGTATCCTAGTTAAAGGTGTGTGTAGGATTTAGTGGCATCTAGTGTTGAGGTAGCAGATTGCGGTGGCCGATGTGTAAACATGAATGGCCTTATCCAAAATGGCGGACTCTGTGACGGAGGACTGATTCTAAGGTAACAAAAACACAAAGATTCTTATTTTCAAGTGTTAATAGATTGATAAAAACACATGAATATTACTTACCAAGTCGCCAATAGATTCCCCTGAATCCTACACACTGGACCTTTAAAATGATAAATATTGTTAATGGTTAATAATTGGTTTGGTTATAACCATTATTTGGATGGCTATTATAAAGTTGCAACTGATGATTATAATGCCTGGTTACAGGTGGAGTATGTGATTCTGGGAAAGATATTACAGTTGATCGTTGAGTCTCATTCTGAGGTCATCAAATACCAATGCTTTGGGTTAATTTGGTCCGATCAAGGGGCAATCTCCGGGGCTGAAACATGAAGCCATCATGGACATGCCAAAAACTGCATTCTGCTACTTGAGGCTGGCTCCAGAAGCCAGTCAATCCCCATAGAACCCCATGTTATAATATCAAACTTTACAGCAGAAATAAACATGTTTACAGCCTGGTACAAACAACAGCTTTGGTCTCAATAGCTAATTTTCCCCTTAATGACAACTGGCAGGGGGTGAATTCTTTTTTATAACTCACCTATTTACATTTTATTAAAGCTTAAAATTACACATAGTTAAGGGCAGGGTGCTATGAGTAACAGGCCGTCTGCTGACAGTTTCCTTGTCAGTCAGATCCACCCCTCACTCCTCTACAGCTCCAGCCTCTTGCCCAATTATAATCACTTCTGGCTCCAAGAAACACAAGATGGTGATGGCCAAAATGTCAGACCTCGAAGCTTCAAAACTGGAGTACACAAACAAATGGATGACATCATGGTAGCTGTGTCCAATATGTTTGCAGTCTGTGGGTATGACTACTCAAACTTTCATTGTCTAGAATTAAATAATGCACCTTTTAATGGTTAATAAATATTATGTAGTGCATCTACAGCCAATATTAAGGTGTCCATTTTAAAGTTTCAATAGGTATTTATAACACGTCGCAGTTGCTTAATAAATGCATTTTGACTAATGTATCATTAATTTATTTTCAAATAAAGTTTCGATTTCTTAGTTTCTAGTTGTGTTAACTTTTTAATCCCACTATGTCTATGTGTAGTGCAGCGTTGCATGTTGTAACACTCACTTTTGTTCATAAATGCGTTCAATATGATGTTTAGACATATTCTAGCATCAGTGCATAAGTAATCACTCCTTAAATGATCAACAATAAAAGATTTACTGTGGCCAAATTAATGTTACTTGATGCTTTATAAACCACTATTAATAATGAACTAATTATTATAAGCATTAGTTGCAACCTTATAATAGAAATTCAAATAATGTAAACCCATTTTTAATCATTAAAATTATTATTTCATTGTTAACAGTAAACTAAATAACGCTTTATTAACTATTCATTAGCATTTGGTAATGGTGGCTATTCTAAAGTGTTACCCTAAAAGGTTTTGGATGCCATCTAAGTGTGAGTGTGAAAGACAAGGATGGGAGGCTATCAGAATACATCACTCATTTGCACCCAGGCATCTGTCACAGTGAGAGTGTCTCTGGCAGCCAGGTGCACTCTGACACCGTCCGTATCTGTAAGCAAAGTCGCTGATTTGAAGCATTTATAATCAGCTAAAGAGACACAAATCTGCCTGTGAGTGGACTCTGTGACAGGTCCTGTTGTTAAAAGGCAGCACATCATCAAAGAAAAATCTCCATCCCACCAACTCTTGGCTTCCGTTGCCATCTTTCTGCAGCTCCAGCCAGCTTTTTTAGGCTTTAGGCGCCGTGTGTCCTTCGAGAAAAATGAGAAAAGACAGCAGGGAATGTGCCCTGCTCTCTGCTCTGCATAGAAATGCACAGGAATGCAATGTGTGACTGATTTATGCCCGCTGAGCTTTTTGGCACAGGTGTCCTGGTGTGTGTGTGTGTGTGTGTGTGTGTGTGTGTGTGTGTGTGTGTCAGCCTTCTGGACACTTGCCCTGAATCAGCTAATTAAATTTTTAAATATGGGAATTCCTAATGTAATTTATCTTAATGCCAAACAGGCTATGAAAGAATTATCATATCGCTTATTATTACTCGTTTTATGATGACGCACATGCGCAATCAGCTCTTCCCCCTACTCGCGCCAACTGAGCACAATCTTAAAACCGCGAGCAGCCGCAGACAGATCATCCGTGTGTGTGAGAAGACAAGTCTCAGACTAATACAGACTTGAGCTCTGCAGGAACAACTGCGTCCTTGCGCTGGAGAAAATTGACCTCATCTGACTTTTTTTGTTATTCTATAAGGGGGACACTGATGATGACTCAGAAGTTCACCGGCTCCCTTTTGCCCCCGAAGCTTCTCTCATCTTGACCAATGGGACTGGGATGAAAAGGTGAAAGTTGGATTTTGTAAATCAGCGGTTCTAACATGCGCCAGTCCGTGCCATTGACGCAGGGATGTGAGGGATACACAGTTGGTCAAGTTTGAAATCAAACCCCAGAAAACGGACTTGAGCTGAGAGGATGCGTGCAGGTGAGTGGGATAATCCACATTTGCATGATTTAGGGCGTTTGGTGATTTCCCCCTGTGTGTGTGTGAGGGAGGGTAAGAGATGCGAGAGAGTTTCTAATCTTTGATAATCTTTTTTCGAGATGTCGTTTTTTTGGCACAATCTTGGCGCATTTTTGTGTACGATGTTCAAAGACTTCTGGTATTTTCACATGCAATTGGCATGTTGCGCACAAATTACGCACGGAATTATTACTATCACAATGAGGCTATATGGACAAAAAAGTAAATGCACGGACTGTTACATCCTGGAAACATTTTTAAAACAAGAGAACACCAAACTAATGTGTTTAAATGCTCTCTAGTGTGAGGATTCACGGTGCTGAAGTGACAGCTCTCCACTTGTTGGGGAAAAACAGTCATAAGGTGAAAAATCTCTTTTCCCCCCTTGCACCAGCACTGTGATGGCTCCGTGCCTGGATAGGAGGATTTGGGTTGCTATAGCTGCCTCAGTTCCTCCTCCAGACATACAGAGAGGGAGAATATGGTCTCAGTGGAAGTGGTTCAGTGGACTAGATTCAGTCAATGAGCAAAATCCCTTCAATTATTCAATGAAGTGTCATGTCAGTCAGCTGGAGACATTATGGAGATTGACAGTTTAGTTAAATATTCCATCATAACTGAAAGAATTTCTCACAGTACCCTACTGTAGATTCATTTTAGTGACTCTTGTTCTTATCATGCTCCTATTGTTACTCTATTAGGCACTGGTTTTTGCTTTTGCTCCCAGAAAACACTTCTATCTTGTGTATTTCTAGATTCTGCCAGATATTGAATATTCTATTGTTCTAAAACTGGGCCCAGTGAGTGACCCTGACCCAAGGAACCCACTGGTTGTCTGGTTGTGAATCGTTAACATTGTGATTATTGTAAATTGAAGCACTCTCTTGCACAAGAATTTCCTGCAGGATAAATAAAGTTCTATTGAAATGAACTGAATTCATATTTGAGGTTTTCTTGAGTTTTTTTTCTGGTGTCAAATTCTTTATATTTGTTAATTTTTTTGACCATTTTGGATTCATTTTAACATAAAGCATTTAGAGGTGAAGGACGTAAGCAGTTTACAAACCAGGCAGAAGGCAACCAATAAATCATCAGCAACAACTGATGCAGCTTTGGGTGCCAGACGCCAGAACACAGATATTAATAAGGTGTACGAGTTTCATACTGGTCCCTTCCTATAGGTCACAAACTCTCACAGCCACATACAACAAACATCTGTCTCCGCAGCCTTGCTGTTTTGTATCATGCACTATGTGAGTGGATGTCCACAGCAACATGTCAACACGCCACTTGGCTGCAAACTCACAGCATAATTTTAGTGGCCTGGAGCCTTCAAGCGAGATGCTCTATTTAGGTCATATTTTATGTAATAGACACAAATGTGGCACAAGATATGGCTTCATGACACAGAAAGTTTTTTATTTACTATTACAGATCTTTGCACAGCATCATGGCAGACAGTAGATTGTCAACAGTTCCTACTCTCTTCCACATATAAACCTCAGGGAGGGAAAAAGGAGGAAATGGAGGATGTAAAAATAGGAGAAAGAGTTAAGCAAGCAGATGGTGGAAGCAGAGCGTCCTTATTCTCTCCCTGTCAAGCTTTTGAACTGCACTTGCCTGACCTGTTATATACATTCAGGGATTCGGCTGAGTGCACAGAGACAACAAGCACAGACACATAAATCCGGATAAGCTCTCTCCGTTTCCTCTATTCCTTGATTGTACTCTTCCTCACACACTGTCGGCTTCTTTTACAGTGTGGATTATTCTCCTGTTCATTGAGGAGGGATTTGCTCTGGCGCAAAAGACTAAAGGTAAGATTGATACAGTCACTGCGCTCCTTTGATAAAGGGACTACATTACATCAAGACACATTGTAATTTGATAAAATATCAGTTAGCTATGCAATTGCCTCCTGGGTGTCGACTGCCCTCATACTGTCTTATTATCTGCACAAATCATTTTCCCATCATTAAATGTGAGAATGTCCCTTGGCTGGCATCTATATATACAGATGGAGGTGCAGGATCAAAAGGGGTCAGACCCTCTCAGCGGCCGAAGAAATCTAATCAGTGTGGAAACTGGGCACGAAACACAGATGGCGGCACCTTCAGCTCCCCAAACTACCCGAAAACATACCCTCCCAACAAGGAGTGCCTGTACGTACTGGAAGGTAACCAACAACATGCACCTGAGCCTTATCATTTCACTGCTGGGAAAAAAAAGTTGAGCTCCTGTTCAAATTTTTGTGAATGTTGCAGATTTTGATATTAAATTGGCGGAATTTCCTGATGGAAATTAATCAGAGGAACAAATGGAATTACACCCACTTTGCTCATCATGAATTAGACATGCACGGTGTCTGGATTATTATTATTTAAAGGTTTTAAACAATGATCTTTTTTGAAGTGTGTTTGAATGCTGACAATATCTCACACTGTGAAGGTTTTTCCTCTACAATCACTAAAGTACAAACAAGTTTGCAGGCAAAAACTTTTTCACAGAGCATTATCTTGCACACCAAGGATGCATCAAACTTTGTTGTCAGTTTGTGCATCAGTTTCCCTATAATTGCTTCTGGAGCCCACAGAACAGTCTAGCTTACAGTGATTCTCGGGTAAAAAATTTGAAAGGAGAAAATACATTTTCCACCAGCATTATATCCTTGAATCACCTCTGTGGCAGTCAATGTGACCCGCCGCTCTGCTTCCCTCAGCCTTACCCCGCCAGAGGATAGAGCTGCTGTTTGATCAGACCTTCTACATTGAAGCGTCATTTGAGTGTCGCTTCGACCACATCGAGGTGCGGGATGGTCCCTTCAGCTTCTCGCCGCTGATCAATCGCTTTTGTGGCTCAGCCAGTCCTGGACTCGTCCTCTCCAGTGGACGCTTCATGTGGATTCGTTTCTTCAGTGATGAAGAGCTGGAGGGGATTGGCTTCCAGGTCCAGTACAGCTTTACTGCAGGTGATTAAAACACCATGGGATGGTTTATTGATCCCTGTATGGCCATGTTCTCACTGCACCTTCTTGGTAATCATTCAGTGTTCATCCGGTCTTCTCAAATAACGCTTTGATCAAATGTCTCTGCTGCTACTAGCCAGTCTAATACTTCCACTGATGATGTCTCTGACTGTGTGATATCTCACTATCTGTCACTGTGATTTCCGTCCAAAGATCCTGAATTCCATCTGCATGTGGGAGGACTCTTAAACCCCATCCCAGGTAGTGCAACCACACAGCTCAGCCAACTCCAATAACTTTAGTTGTACATCATTAGATTAATATGTAATGGGAAGTCATGGCAGTTTCCCTTTACCATCACTTATAATCCCCTTTTGTCTCTTCTGTTTTCCTTTGATCTGCCTCTCGTCACTGTCCGTGGGTCAGATTGTCAGTTTGAGCTGACTGGAGCTGATGGTCTGATCCGTTCCAGTCAGGTGGAGGAAGAATATAAAGTGAGGCCCGACCAGGCGGTGGACTGCATCTGGACTATACGAGCCCCAACAAATAACAGGGTACGGCATGTGAGATGATAAAGTTTTCCATTTTTGCATTTTGTTAACACGCAACAGCAGAATAAGCTTCATGTCCACATTAGTGATAACTGGATGCCCATGTAAGGAAAAAGTGATTGGCAAAGTAAAAGCATCGTGGTAAGTGTTGAGGCGAGATTTAAAGAAATACGTTAAAGTTGAGGAGACGGGATGCGATTCATTGGACACAAAATGAGTCTGCATAGCTCTTCATCTTCCCCCACATCTGTTGTGTCTTGTGTTTGTTCCTTATCCTTTACATAATCATAAACACAACACGTGGATTTCAACTCAGTGTCACAAAAACCCCAGATAAATGCACTTTTTAATGATCAAACATTCCCTGACAGTGCATCCACAGCTTGACATATGGGCAAAAAAGCACTGTTAATCCAACAGTCTCCATAAGCACATACACAGTAAAGCTGTATCGAAATGATTTAGATTTGATCCTTTAATGCATCGATGCCTTCAAGCATGTCTTCTTACAGCAAAACAAAATACACTAAACTGCATGAGAAATGTACAGTATACTTATCCTCGTTGTTTATTTCAGATTTACCTGCGATTCTTGGAATACCAGATGGAAAACTCAAATGAATGTAAGAAGAACTTTGTGGCTGTTTATGATGGCAGTAATGCTATTGAGGACCTGAAGGTAATATATGTTATAATTTGTGTAACATACAGTACGTCACTCCAGACTGCAACATTTAAGCCCCATCATATGATGCGTTCTAAATTTCTCTCTCCTTCTGCTACATAACAGACTTTATCTTTCTTTCACGCTCCTTTTAATTATAACATTTGAATCTTAAATACGTAGCAACTGTTCTACAGACCTTGACCTCAATGAGACTACACATCCAAAAACTAGAGAAATGGTGTATGGTTTCTTGCAGGCCAAGTTTTGTAGTACAGTAGCTAATGACATCATGCTGGACACCGGTGTGGGAGTGGTGCGGATGTGGGCTGATGAGACGAGCCGTCTCAGCCGCTTCCGGATGCTGTTCACTTCGTTCGCAGACCGTGAGTTTCTCCTTCAGATTATTGTTAACCTGTGTCATTTGACGTTTTTACCATTGTCCCTTTAGTTTAGTTTCTGCAGCTGACAGGAGAAGCACAGTATGTGGTTTGGATGTATGATTGTAGCAGCACCCTCCTGTGGTTTATAATCAATACTACAGCTTTTTTAAAGAGTAAAGCTTTCTTGGCAGCAGCCGTATAAAATGCATTCAGTTGTGTATTAAGATATTACAAAAGTGCTGGGTGTATGTGCAGCCTTTTGAAATTGAGAAAAAGCATATCCGTAATTCAATAGGTACTCTATAAATGTGATCTCTCTTACGAAACTTTGGCCAAGAAAGTATTTCCTTGGTTGCTTTGTCATCCTGTCGCATCACATTCTGACGCACCAGTGTTTGTGTTTCAGCGCCCTGTTTAGGAAGTGCGTTCTTCTGCCACAGTAACATGTGCATCAACACTTCTCTGGTATGCAACGGCATACAGAATTGTGTCTTTCCCTGGGATGAAAGCAACTGCAAAGGTACTCCAGTTGTGCCAGAGCACTTTCTAATTCTCAGAAAATCCACCGTGCTGTGCTGTGTTACAATGAGTTGTGTCCTCTTGCGTAATATGATGCATGTTTTGCCAGTCTCCGTTGTTTCACATTGAGCCTCCTTGAGGATCTGTTGCTACATTACACAAAATAGACACTCACACAGCGCCCTCTCTCACCTTTTTCTCAAATGTTTCCAGTAAATCTTCCATGTATAATTTCATTGCATATTGGTAAATGTTGGACACTACAGAATATTCATTCAAAATGTCTTCTTGGCAAGAAAAATAACAATCTCATCATCTTAAACACCTTTCTAGCTGAAAGACCTTCAAGGCCCTTTGGCTGTTTAGTGGCTCTTGAGCACCTCAGTTGATGAGGATGGCTGTTCATCAGTGAAACTGGCTTTTAGTGGAGGTTCTGAATTGTTCCTGGCAACCGAAGATACAGACTGTCCCGATGGGGATAGCAACAAGTAATTGAGTGATGTTCTCTCTGTGCCTCCAAATGTCCCTCATATTTTATCTCTATTTGTCATTCTCTTCACATCCATCATCCAGAGAAAAAGAGCAAAGGTCTTTTTCACCAGATCACAAAGACGCATGGGACAATAATCTGTGTGTCTACGGGTATAGTGCTGCTGCTCCTCATTGTTTCCATCCTGGTGCAAATCAAACAGCCTCGAAAGAAGGTAATATATTCACAAGGATAATTTTGTATCATGCCACAATTTACTGGTGTAGACATGACTGATTTTTCAAGTGTGTTAAATCATAATTTGAAGGTGCTGGTACGTAAGAATAACCTGTTCCAGCGGGGTGACTTCCAGGAGGTGTTTGACCCTCCGCATTATGAGCTCTTTACTCTCAGAGACAAGGTGAGTTTAATTACATTACATTACTGATTTTTTTTAACTGTGCATGGTGATTTTCTTTTATGTAACAACATTATTATTTTTAGGAGATGTCTGGGGACCTTGGGGATTTATCAGAGGAACTCCAGTCCCTGCAGGCGCTCAGGAGATCCTCATCAGGTTCTCGCTGCATTCACGAACATCACTGTGGCTCTCAGGCTTCTGTCAACTCCATCAAAGCCACTCCAGGTGCACATGGCATGGGTAAGGGATCCATGGAGCTTCCCCCTTTCAGAGGGGGCTTCCAAAGCACCTTACCTCCCTTCAGGGATTTGAACAGCAGCATGCGGAAGAAAAGCTGGCCTAGTATGAAACCGGGACGAATGCAGGGCCATCATGGCTTAGGGGACAGAGCAATGGGGCGGCAGGATAGAGTGATGGAAGAGGACGAAGAGGAGGAGGAAGATGGAAGGTATGATGTGTATGTGCGCAGAGCAGGAAGCCGGAGAGGGAAATATGAAATGGCCCAGCAAAGATCCTTGTCCATGGACTTCTGAAACAAAAGTTTGGTAATGTAAATACTGCAGTGACGACTTTTCAATCAGTGCCACAACCTGAGGACATTTACAGAAGTGAGGAGACACTTAATGCCACAGAGTGGATGTGTGTCACTCACCATATGTAATACTATTAATGAAATAAAGACGTGATCCTTGACTTCTCTTTTCTCATTGAGGTCAGGAGGCACAGGGTCTGTTGCAGAGCAGCTCTCTAGGATTTTTTTTTTTTTTTTAATTTAAGATACTTGAGCTCTGATGACCCTGCTCAGACACTGAAACAACTGACAGAAGCTACTATTGTATTTGTGATCAGTGTAAGAGTGAAGACAGATGATGATGCTGTGTATTGTTGTTGTTATCGATGTATTTTGTTAAATACATTTTACTGTAAAGCAAATAGATTTTGTCAAAACATGTTTTCAATCAGTGTGTAGGTTCTGACAGAATGTTTTAAGAGGCAGCGTGATTAAAAATCACTTCTCAGTTTTTGTTTAATCTGTTATTACCTGTATTAAAGAATAAATATCTACATTTCTGCACCATTGGGGTAAGAAAAGTCTCATCTTGCCTTTTATATAGAGTAGACATGGGCAGTATCTATTCATACCTTCATACATTCCTGTCCGCAGAAGTTGGAGCACGGTCTCACTCTGAAGTCGTCGAAATCTGGCACTTGGTTGGTGACTTGTTGCGTCAGAAACCAACGAAAAAAGGCATCCTTTAATGTCGGCATGATACACAGCTGGTTGCCATTATAGTTTAACAGTGCCCAGCAGCATCAGGGGGATATGCGGTGGGACAAGGATTAAAGTTAAGGTGGCAAAAATCTGAGTGAGGTGGGCAGGAGGTATGGTGGATGGGTCCAAATAACCCTAACCCTGACCCAACAAACACCAACTTTCCTCCAAGAGAGCTAAAGCCAGACCCTGTTCTTTTATCCTAAACCTAACCATGTGTTTTTGCTGCCTAAACCTAACCATGTGTGTTTGTTGTTGAAGGAAAACAAACGCCAATTTGCGGTGTTGTACTGACATAGTGCATTTATTTTGAAAGAGACTGTATGTAAAGTTTCTGTGAAAATGCAAGTGTATCTTGAAAGAAGAGAACTCGCCACGGTGTCCCAGAACATCAAAAACCAACGTACCCAGGCTACCTTGCACGTCGTACGTGGACTAGAAAGTCCATGGCCAAAATGTCAATATGTGACGAGGTCGGAGTGAGAATGTGTTGGAATTTGAGCTACTGGTGATAGAAGTTATTGTAGCATGTATTTCATTGTCTAGCCTACAATGCTGTGTTTCTAATATGCAATTAGCCTACTCCGACAATCGTGCAGGGTTTAATTAATCATGGCCAATAGAATAATTAATAGATAGGTTTAGTTTAGGACTAGATGGTACAATCCCTTGATGCACATACTTGAGACTATGACTGGGAGTAATAGTGCTATCTGGGGGTCCGAGTGGGGGCCAAAGAGTTAAGGTTAAATGGATAGAAAAGTAGGAAAGAGCACAGGTAGATAGAAAAGTAAGAAGGAGCATAGGGAAGGCAGAGCCAAGAAGAGACGTTTGTGTGGACTGAACTCTCCCCCGCCGGACCGGGCCGTACACTGTACCTCCTAGAGAAGAAACTAACAGGAGAAAAACTTACCTAACTTTAATCAAGGTGGAGATTAACAGGTCAATTGTTGTTGCACGTACTTGCAACTGTGAGTGAAAGTTGGAGCCATGCTGGGGGAGGGGAGAGAGGTTTAGGGAGAGTAAATGAAGTTAATAAGTGCCCCTTTTCCTGGAGAACCTGATGACACTTGTTGCTGAGGTGGATGCCAATACATCAATGGCTGTGTCAAATAAAATCATGTGCTTGTGTAGTTGGAGGAAGTCATCTCAAGATAAAGATACATTTGGCAGTACTCCTAAACAGGGGCAGAGGCATTTTTCTTTTCCACTAACCCTGTGACATTATCCCCAACACTCACACTCACTATCATTCTTCACTCAGCTGCCTGTTCCATCAGCAGAGGCTGACCTCTGGTGGCGTGTGCTGTGCACTACAATATATCACCTCGATACAGCATCTTTCTATCAGTTTATTAGAAAGAGGAGCATCTGTATCTTTGATGGTATTGAAAATAATAACTTAGGGATTTCTAAATACCCCAGTACATACGACCCAAGCCTGATATAGAGTCTGTTTTAACACCAGATATAAAATAACATAAGCAGTCACTGGTGTTCCTTTCCAGGAGTGACGTGTAATTTGATGAGGAATATTTTACAAAGGCGTGTCAGTGTCACACAGATACGCGGCTAGAATTTTCCTTCTAAAATGAACTGCCAAAGAATGATGTTTATAATCTGGTTATATAGCCACCAAAACCACCAAATTGTTGGCCACTGGCAGCCTATCCTTTTATTTCAGTTTCATTTTTAGTTGTCATATTGAAAACAACTGATGGGTGTTAACCTTTCCACTGGAGAGAAAACAGTGTGAGTGCACATAATGACTTTGTAAAAGGGTTAAAATAATTAAGTTAGTTTCCTGGTAAGTGTTTTTTCTCATTATAATATAGCACCACCACAAATAAATTAACACATATACAATGTAGACATTTGACAGATGGCCGTAACAGACTGCTTTATCATTTGTACCTTAATGATGTTGATATCAGAAGACACAAGTGCTTTTTGTTCTTTCTTTCCCCAAATGTAAGTTCCCTTTTCTAATACAGGCAGAGTTTTGTGTTCAATAACCTTGGAGCTGGAGGACAGAACACATTTAGATATCCTGAAAGTCATTTCTAAGCCATCGCCTCACAGCTTAGTCACTGAATCTGTGCAGGTCATTCATCATATTCAGAAAATTCGCTGGGCAGATATTTAATGGAGCAACTATGTGTTCAGGCAGACAAACATGAACATGCAGTTTTGTCACTACAGCAGGGATGCTGTTTATGCCAGTGAGCCTTGTCGCTGTATGGGGGACAGAGCACCAGAGTGGCAGGCTAGAGTGATGGCAGAGGATGTGGAGGAGATGATATGATGTGTATATGCTTAGAGCAGGAAGCTGAAGAGGGAACTATGAAATGGCCAAGCAAGGATCAATGTTCATCTTGAAAGTAAAAGACGAGATACTCTGCCGTGACAACTTTTCAATCAGTGCCACCATCTGAGGACAGAGCTCTGCACATTAAAGAAAAGAGGAAACATCTATCACCACAGAGCGGATATGTCTCACGCACCATCTTATAATAATACTGATTATAAAAAAGTGATCCTTGACTTCTCTTCTTTTTTTACTTGCCTCCTTCTCACTGAAGTTGGGTAACCTAGGCTCTGTTGCAAAGCAGTTCTCTCACACTTTTTTTCCCTTTTAGAAATGTAAGATAATTGAGCACCGCCAACTCTGCTCAGGCACTGAAACAGCTGATAAGGAGCTGCTATCGTGTTTGTGATCAGTGTAAAAGTAAAGACATATGATAATGCTGTGTATTGTTCTTGATATTGATGTATTTTATTAAATACATGTTTCTGGAAAGGAAATAGATTTGGTTTAAAATATGTTTTCAGTGTTTAGGTTCTAGAAGAGCGTTATAAGAGGAAGTGGGTTTGAAAATCACCTCTCAGTTTTTGTTAAATCTGTTATTACCTGTAGTGAAGTACAAATATCTACAATTCTGCACCATGGGTTTAAGAAACGTCTCATTTGCCTTTTATATGAGTGTTTTGATTGGGAATCTTCGTCTGTTACATAGGTGTGCTGGTTGGAATTTCCCTCATAAAGAGAACTGCAAAATATATGACTTCATACTTTAATTTATAACCACCAAACCACCAAATTGTTTGCCATCGGCAGCCTCTCCTTATATGTCCTTTTTGTTTCTAGCTGTTGGCATTGAATATTGCTGATGGGTGCTAACTTGTCTACTATGAAAGAAAAGAGTGAGTGGTTGTAACGACGTTGTAAATGGGTTGAACTTACTCATCATAATAAAGGACCACAAAAAAAATCAATACGTGCACGAACGTGCTTGACACATGGCTATAAAAAACTGCTTTTACCATGTTGTATCCCAGTGTGTTGTGCCTATGTTCTTATTGTGATCAGAAAATACGGGTGTTTTTCTGGTGTTTGTTGTTGTTATTTCCCCCAAGTAATGTATGTATCACTTTTATTTTTCTCACACAGGCACAGCTTTGTGTTCAGTGTGCCAGACTACCTTGGAGCTGGAGAGCAGAACACATTTAGAAAATCATTTCTGAGCCACCGCCTTGCAGTTTAGTCAGCAAATCTCTGAGGTTCATTCATCATATTCAGAGAATTCACTGGGCAGATAATTAATGGAGCAACTATGTGTACACACAGACAAACATGAACATGCAGTCTTGTCACTACAGCATGGATGCAGTTTATGAGCTCTGCTATGTTCAAGTATGGGGTTTTCTTTCTACACATGACCAAAAGAATAGAAATATGACCAAACAGCTGAGAAATACTGCAAATGGGTCACTTATAATAACTTGCACTGTGCTGCCCAAAAGTGTCCATAAGTTGGCCTCATATTGAGGAAACAATCTGTATCAATTCCCTGTCTTTCCCAGGTACTTATATTCGCTGAGTGAGGCTGCTTTTTCAGTAACACTGTGGTGCACAGTCATTATTTTTATCACATCCTATCCCTGAATAGACGAGATATCTGGGGCACATCAGATAACCGATGGCTACAAGGAAATTAAAATTAGGTTAAGACGTGCAGCATGGCTTTTTATTATTATAATAAAATGACTCAACAATTTGAATCTGTGATAAGAGCTCAACTTATCATCATACAAAGGTGTTTGTTGTGAACGCAGTGATGAAAAAACACAGCTCTGCAGAATGGAACATTTATTTTTTTAAACAGGCACAAAAAAAGTTTTTTCACAGACATATCTCAAATTTTTAACCGTGTTGTGCAATTAGATTGTCACAAGCCTTGTGTTATGTATAACCTTTATGTTTTATTGTTTGCATCAACCCCATGTATGCAACTGTGTGGCCCTCAGAAAAGAAAGTGAACATGAAGTTTGCTTTACAGTACAGTAGATAACTGAGCGAGTCAGGTGATCACTTATACAAGCAGCAACAGGTTGGCCTGCAGCCTGTTAACCATTAACAGAGTGTTCAACTGGAAGACAGACACATGTGACTAAACATGATCACAGAGTTCATACGACAAAAAGAGTGTGTACTGATCTTTGTGCCAGTGCTTGTGTATGTATTTATGTGTGTGTGTGTGTGTGTCTGTGTGTGTGTGTGTGTGTGTGTGTACTTGTACATGCTACACAGTGAGGACCATAAAATGTATTTTAGTAACATAGTGGGGACATTTTTGCAAAGTGAGGACATTTTGGCCGGTCCTCACTTTTTCAAAGGCCTGTTTGAGGGTTAAGACTCAGTTCTAGGGTTCAGGTTAGAATTAGGTTTAGGTTAGGATTAGGGTTAGGCATTTAGTTGGGATTGTTAAGGTTACGGTAAGGGAGTAGGGAATGTACAGTGTACAGTGTACAGTACAATGACGATCTTAGCAAGTGTGTGTGTGTGTGTGTGTGTGTGTGTGTGTGTGTGTAGACAACCAGTGACCTCAGTTACACAACCACACATTATTTTTTACAAGATACAGTTGTGGTTGCACACAGACGTGACAAAGCAGATATCGTGTTCCTTCTCTTTTCTGCAGCAACTCAACATTCCTCACTGTCCCAACTCATAAATGCTCCTCACACTGAACTCTGTGTTATTGTAGGTGACGCGTGCTTCTGAAATGACACAATGGTGAATGCAGAGTATGCAACCCTGACAGGTTCTCCATCATTCTTGTATTGTTCTGCTGAGGGACTATTGCATAACAAGTCGATAACAAAGCACATAGTCAAAAAAACACCTCAGTGAACAAAATGCATGTGACAAAACATAACAAAATAGAAACCCATTGCCACAATAATTACATAATTCTCTGACATTTTAAAAATTTTAATAAAACAGTACATTAACAGAACATATATAAATATAACTCACTTTTACAATTTATCAAGTAGTCCCTTTTGCTCCCAGCAGCTGCAGAGTAAAACACTGCATCAGTTGGTGTTTTTTAAAGAGTCTTTGTGCATCCTTTAACTTTTTGTTCTATTTCTTTTCATCCCCAGTCCTCAAATGAAATAGTTTTGTGTTTCACAATGATGACACGAAGTCATGTAGTGTGCAGGCGTGCAGTCAGTCTTTCTCAGGCCAGAGTGTTGTTCCCATGGCACAACAATGTCTCCGAATGCGTTTAGAGTCAAGAATCACTACGAGCTCCTCAGTGATTCCTCAAAGAAGGCCAGGCGGTCGTGTGCCACCAGGGGTGTATTCTCCCCAAGAATGGCCTCCGTGAAGTTGGGCCGCCTCCAGGCGTAAACCATACTGTTCAGGAAGCCTTGCAGGGACACACTGGCAGCCTGGAAGAAACAAAAACAAAACTATAACCCGCAACTCAGACATCTGATGATAATTTATTATTATAAACATTGTTCTTCTGAAACGTACCTGTATCGCAAAAATGCCAAATAGGCTGCGTTGTTCAATGGTTGTCCACATCATCAGAGTAGACAGCAGAATGAGGACAAGAGCTACAGCAGGAAGAGATATTAAGCATCAATCTGATGTTGATTTAAAGCCAATAAAGTGTATTACATTAACTGTAAATGTGTATGTGTGTGTGTACCTGGTGTCCAGCAGAACAAGATGACCATCACCATATTTCTTGCTGTCGAAATCATTCTTTTGAATCTCCTCCTTGAACGTCCATCTCCCTCCACAGGAAAAAGTCCTTCCTGCTCATGTCTTTCATACCATTTACCAACCTTATAGTAAATGACCTGAAACAAGAAAAAATGAAGGGTTACAGTCTGCTTACACACATGTAAATACACTATTCAAAGCTTAAGATAACACTGTCAAATTACAAATCTAAGCTTTATCTTCATAGATTTTGAAAGTCAATATACGAGACTGTAAATGAAAAATGTCCTAAATCCTCCTAATTACTTACAGCGCAGGACAACATCACTGGTATCACGATGAGGATAAGAAAAACTATAATAAAAATGTCATGCAGTCTCTCCTGGGAAGGAAAAAAAAGTCATGTTAGTATAAACACACTACAAACTATAACAAAGCATTACATAATAAACACACTACCAATCACATACAGTAAAATGATTAGAAAAAACATGTAAAACGCTGCAAATTAAGAGCAATGTATACTCAAAAAGCCTTTTAGGTTAAAAAAAAGTGTGTCATGAGACAGTGTTATACTCACAGTGACAGAACAGGAATCCCTCCAGATGTGCAAGAACAAAATACAACTGAGAAAAAAAGAAAAATCAAAAAGGTCAGAAACACAGGGGAACCGATTTATTTTACTCCTTTCACTTATTTGAAAGCAGTGACTCTGGAGGAAGTCGGTGATGGAAGCTGTGAGCTCACCTGGTGCAGTATTTGGTATTATTAGGGAGGATCAATGATCGGTCAGTGACTGGAAACAGCAAAGTAGGTTTTATGAAGGGAGTGAGCACATATGCTAAGTATAATGCCATGGGGATCAACCTGAAACAAACAGAAATGAAAAATTAAAATGTGTACAGCAGGAATAAGGTCCACAAAGTCTGGAAGATAGTATAAAAACTTACCAGACAAAGGCATAGACAGGTATAGTGACTATTTTCCTTCTACTCCGACTCTGAAAACCAGAAAGATAATGAGAAATCAGTTACTGAATTAGCCCTGACTGTTCTGTACAAATTATATTTTACAAATGCAGTGGATGCCTCACCTGTCCCCGTTCGTCCTCTGTGGGTCTTGCTCTCCAACCTTGGAATGCGTTCTTGGACTTCCATGCGTAAAGCACCACCAGCAGACATGAAATCAAATAAAATGTCTGCAACGGACAAACACACAAAGATGCAACTGTGAAGTATAACAGTTTGTAAAGCAAAATATGCAAAATGTGACAACATGCATCATGAAGCTAAAAGGCGGATCACTTGAATCTGATCAGTTAGGACTTCCCAAAGGTACTTACATTTGTTTGGGTACATAAAATACTATAATTGAATGTTATTAATTAATTAATGCTGTGAGCTGTCAAATTCTGTCTCAACTGCAGCCCAGGAACATTTGACAACCTTAAAAAATGTGCTTATTATAGTTCATAAATCAATAATAAAATTGGGGCTTGTTGCCAACTGAAGTGTATAAAGAATATCACTCCAACCAATGAAATGATTCATTTAGGCTCAGGGTATTCCTTTGCTTTGTTTAAATATTGGGCTTTTAAAAGGCTAAATATTTTCCATATCTGTATTTTGAAGGAAAGTCACAATCTGAACTGAGTGAAACTCGTTTTTGTTCCTACATTACATTCTTTCCTATGTTTGCTTTATGTAACATCACTATCTACTCTGGCCTCAACTCTTATCACTTTAAAATACAGTGTGAGTTCAGAAAATGTTGGGCTTAAGCTGATGCAGTTTACGAAAGACTTGAAAAATTAACAGAGCATGAAACATGCAGCATCACCTTTTGGTTTAAGGACAACTTGGCTTTAAAGATGCAATGCAAGAATCATAAAGCTTTGAATTGTTTTACTGCTAGAATGACGTGACTCTTCTCAGTTACAATCTTAAGTGATTCAGGGAAAATCCGCCAGTGATCAGATTAGACACCGAGATCATGATCTGCTCCTCAACCCTGAAAACTACAGGTGCTTCAGCAAGGAAGTACCCAGGCCTAAGTGGATGCCTCTCTTAACTCCCCTGTCTTGTTTTAGAAAATGAAACTTCAGATATGTCTCCTTCAGACACCAGGAAACAATAATGTAAATGATTAATTTATAGGGGTAAGAGGTTTTACAAAGTGAAATGTTTCTCACCAGTGACAGCGGCAGGAGGTATTGGCAGACAAACACACTGTTTTCAGTGCTGACTTTGTTCATGATACTGGTGGACATCAGGATCAGAGCAGCCAGGAGGTCTGCCAGGGCGAGCTGCACCAGGAGGTGTACCTGCAAACAAATAGAGGAGCTATGAGATGCATAAGAAGACAAAAATCAACAAATGTCCTGCACTAAAACATCAGCATCAACATACAGTAACACTAATGCAGACATACAGATACACACACAGGGATTCATATACATAAACGCATACAGCCTGACTCACCTGTTGGTGTAGACGTCTCCATTTCCATATGGAAACCGCCAGGACAGAAAAACTCCCAATCACACTGCAGTGAATAGAAATATGTGAGGCATTAAATAACACCATAAAGGCTGGATATGTCTGCACTGAATTTATTTTAGGAAATGTCTTGACCATGTAAGGTTTAACACCAATGAGGAGCCTGAAGTTGCCACCACAAAAACACTAAAGCTGAGATGGGTTTATTGCACAGGTCAGCTAGACTTCTTTGTTTGAAACTTATCTCAGACACATGTGATACCTGCGTAAAAAGCCATAAAATGACAGACATGTTCAGTCATAACCGTCGTCTAGGGTCCATAGAAACTAACTGACATTTTTCCCGCATTTTCTTCTCCAGCACCAGTTTTGTTCTGTCTTTGTCACAAGCAAATGAAAGAAACAGCGAGACTCATACACAAAGTCACAGCAGCAGAGTGACTGAGTCCATTGAAGGAAGTTTTGAGTTTTCAGCTGCTACAACTATCCTGAAAACGACAACTCAGTGCTGGATGTTACATTCACACGGTGGCAACATCCTTAATAGAACGAAACATTATGTAAGAACTCTGGAGGAATTCAGAAAGAAAGCATCAGCCCGTCTCTTGTCACATGCCACCTTGCTGGTTTGGCAAACCTCCACAATCAGATGATTGAAATCATAAGATTATTATCTGCTGATTTACTGTAAAACTCAATTTAAAACATGTTTATATATGCCAATATCTGGTTGCTATATAAACTCGCATGTGTTGTCAGAAGGGTAAATCAAGCATGAGGAAGTAAGCACAATGAAGCATATTACCTGGGAATGAGTAACACGATGTACTCAGTAGAGAGAAAGTCAATCTGCAACAACAGAATTCAAACAGATCAGAATCATAAATGCAATGTACCTCTTAAACTCCCAACAGTTTTCATTCATTTTCTGTTAATTTGTTATTGTACAGAAAAGTATTACACGTAATGCCTACCTGATCTCCACTCAGTACACGATTGATCTCCATGATGAATATCCAATTATCAGTCTGTTTTCACTCTTGTCGGTCAAGGCTGAATAATGTGTCTCCTTAACAGGTTGGCCCTTGTGATAATGTACTTTCATATCGGAGCTCTCCTCTATAAAAGTCTGCAGCTTGTCCTATCCTGCTGTTTTGGCTCCACCTGCTTTGGGTGTGTGCTTCATGAGCTGGTGCAACACTTTTTTTTTCATGGGAATCCCCGGGTGGGACAGGAATATTCCTTGTCTTGCCTCCAGTGTTTCAAGAAATGTTAACACTTAACTGTGAGATGGAGTTCCCTCTGTACTTTTTGTGTTTACACTGATGTGTCTTAGATGTGGCACAGCAGAGGGTACTTTTCACATGCTACAGTACATGGCTGTGTGGGAAGGTACAACAGGGCCTGAGTTATGTTTACTTGCAAAACTTGCCGATATAAATCTCATTAGCAATACTGTTTTTAAATTTATTAAGAATGCACTTCCTGTTGCAAGAAAACGTATAGCTCTAACATGGATTGCCCTTTGGAGAAAATAACATGTTCTGAGAAGCAGATATGATCAGCTCATTAAGTTATGCCAACCCTATATTGACCATAAGGACTCTCTCAATCTGCAGTTAAATATCTACACTGTACAACATGTTTAACCACTGTCTTATAGATAGATAGAAAGATACATTCAATTCTACTGATTGACTCAGACTTGATGTAGACTCACTGCTGTAACTACAACAATACACCCTGTGGGTACTCACCTACGTAATGTCTCTCATGTTATATTTTGTTATATTTTGTTATGTCTTATTTTATCTAATTTTGTTTTATTTGACCTTGTGGACAGTGTTGTCAAGGTGAATCTGTAATAAGGGTGGACGTAGAGAGGAGGAGGGAAGGGCAAACTGTTTTGTCTAGTTCTGTTTTGCTGTTCTGTTGCTTAGAAATAAGAGATGTACGTGTAGATGCCCTTATCTGAACTGGTGGTTTCCTACTGGAGGAAAAGGAGGCACCCTGTCAAAGTTACCAGCAGAGGAAGTGGAGAGAGTGAGCTCATACAAGCACCTTGGGGTCTGACAGCAATAAAAACAGGCCTGGTCACATCACACTGGCGCCCTCTTCAGGCAGGGTGAGAGCACACTATCCTCCCTGAGGAGACTCAGATCTTTTAGTGTGTGTGTGTGCAACAAGCCCCTGAATATCTAATATCTGTTTTATCAGTGTTGTAGCAGCACACTATTCTTTGCTATTGTGTACTGGGGTGGTACAGTAGCATCGAGGCTAGTGAGATCAGCAGACTTAATAAGCTGGTAAGGAAGGCCAGATCTGGAACGGGACAGTCTGGAGGCAGTGGCAGAGAGGAGGATGAAGGGCAAAATTAAAGCTATCCTAGATAGCCCCTCTCAACCCCTCTATTACGAGCTGAGGCAGGTGGGCAGCTCGTTCAGCTAGTGGGTCATCCCACCCAGGGGTGAAACTGATCACCTCAGGCGCTCCTCTGTACCTGCTGCTATCAGACATGTACAACAGCAGTGTAAACCACAGGCTTTTCACAGAGTCTAGGACACTTACACTTGTCTCCTGTTCCACTGTTTCACTGCTGGACTGCTGAATTACATAGCTATCATGTATACAGTATGTTAGTATTTTCTGTTATATATTATACTATATCTATATTATGTTATACCACACCTGCTATATTACACTTCCTGCATTATACTACCTTAACCTGCTACTATATCTCATACCCCATAACATCATAATTTATCATATTGTGCTGAATTATGTTCTGTTTTCTGATTTGTGCATCATATTCCATATTATATTCAAATTACATCTCTATGTACAAATAAACACAAGTCATTATTTAATGAAATCTTCATGCTTTGCTGACTCTGTTGCTTTTAATCACAACTGTCTTTTTAATGATACCACGGTCAGTTTACCTTGTAGTTTTTGTTTCTATATGTTCTTGTATAGTTTGTCTATTTTTGTTTGTTTGTTTTTATCTATTTTTATTTTCAAGTTCAATGTAGTCTCACAGTGCAGTCATTACGTTCACAGACACAGCCCATGCATAACTGTCTTGCAAAAGAGTCCTTGGAGCTCGGGATCTTTTCAAAGACCATTTTTGATTCCCACTATCCTCAGGTGTAAGGAAAATACACAATGGGTAAGAAAGAGCACACTAAAACAAAAACAAACAAACAAAAATAAAATTAAATAAAATATTATTATGTAAAAAAAAGGAAAATCATAACAGTCAAAAAGTGAACTATACATTAATATTAATAGTCTCTAAAAGCAAGGTCAGGGTCCAGTAGATCACATCATATAAAAAGCTATTAGATAACAGGTGCCCATTTAATTTGAAATATATCTGTTTTTAATTACAGTCTAGCAGTTATACTTTCATACATCCCTAATTTTCTCCCTTTATTGTGTTACTGTGGGGGTCTGTGGCCTCAGCCAGGAAATTGTGATCATCTTCTTCGCAATTAAAAGAAGGATCCTCAGTATGGATGTATTGTTATTATACTCTACATCAGCAGGTAGGGATCCTAATAAGAAGTAAGAAGGTTCTACAGGTAATATTATATCCAAACATTTTTAATCTCATTTTATATAGGCCTAGGCCAACCACTTATTATTCTTTTACTTTCTTTGTATGTACCATTGCTGTCTTTGTGCTAAAGAATTTCTTTGTTATGTATAACTTGTTGCATTACAATCAGGAGCTGTAGACACACACAGGCTGTTACATACAGGTGGACTGCTGGGTGAAGTAACGTACCTGTTAACGTCGAGCAGCCACGGTGCACGGTTAACAGCATACATGTTTACATACTTCCATACAGTATTTATCATGTTGTGGCAAACGTCTGTCACAGAGACATCTAGTGGTAGGAATCGGCATTGCAGTTTACTATGTGATGAAAGCAGCTGTTTTGCAACAAATAAATAATGTGGGCTTTTTATTTTGATAAAGACGGGCTTCGGCAAACAGTTAAAATGATGGCTCGGGATATATTGTGTCTTGAATGTGTCTGAGGGGGAAAAACGATAAAATGTATTCAACAAGTGATCGTTCACAGATATCGGCGTGTCAATAAAGTTGTTTCAAACTGATGACGTCGTGGATTCCACGTTGGCCCGGACGTGGCAGTCGGCAGTCGTCTTGTGTGGAAATCAGAATAACTGGATCAGTGTAAAACCAACACACGTCGCCTGTGCTGTGGCTAATATCGGTTCTTCTGCCATAGATTGAAACACCATCGGCCAGTAATGGGGCTCACAATCTCATCCATCTTCGAACGGATCTTCGGCAAAAAGCAAATGAGGATTTTGATGGGTGAGTGAAAGCGGTGTCTGGCTGACGAACGTCAGTGCGAGGCACGGCGGTTAGCTTTAGCATTAGCTAGATAAGTAGTTAGCTAACATTAGTTCTTTATGAGCTTTTAACGGCGGTGTAGTTATCAAACTTTTACAGTACAGCATTTGGGACAGGAGCGGAATTAAAACGAGCTATTTTATTTGTTGTAAACGTGGAGTAAAATACGAAAAACTAGCTTTCCCACCACGCGCTAAGTTAGCTAAACGTCGGGTGTTTTTTTAAAGGAAGTTTGGCAATGGAGTCTCCTAACGTCAAAGAAAACGAATTAAATTTAAAGAATACGTCTTTACATTGTAACAGTTTTCAATAAAATGAGTTTGGCTCGAATTGTTGAGCGTGTCTGTCGTGTAATAATTACTTTCTTGCAGTAACTTATTTCTAGTTGGGCCATAATAGCCGTTTCTTGATAATGTATTTTAAGCTAGCTCTTATTAGTTTGCCTATCTTTTTTTGACGGTGCCTCGTCATAGCTCTTTTCTACCATGTTTCACTTGTTGCCGTGTAATGCTAATTATCTCCTGACGTTTGATGGACAAGTGCCATTGTGTTGCGTTGATCTTCAGTTTGTTTCCGGATAGTTAGGGAGTAATGTGTCCTCGACGATGTTAATTACATATGGATCAGCTTTAATATTATGGGATGTTACCATATAATACTAATTGATTAGAATTGCTCAGTACACATGATTGGCTGTGCGCAGTCACATGTACACCGTCATTACATGTCATCAGTTTTCTGATGATTAAACCTACAGGAAAACGCCTGTTACGCAATGAACAGCTGGTTGTCAGCCATTGCTCTATCCATCCTGATATATACATGTTGATTTCTAATCACACTTTTTCCTCTTCTAGTTGGGCTGGATGCGGCTGGTAAAACAACGATCTTGTACAAATTGAAGCTTGGTGAAATTGTGACCACCATCCCAACCATTGGTAAGAAATATCCCAGCAGTTACTTTAAAGTTCTTTTATTATCCTCTGTATTATTTAATGCGTTCCCTTAACATGTTTAACTCATTGAACTTTGTGGACAGTGTTCTCAAGATCTTTGCCCTTTCTCTCCCTTGTGAAGGTTTCAACGTGGAGACAGTAGAATATAAAAATATCAGCTTCACTGTTTGGGATGTGGGCGGCCAGGACAAGATTAGACCCCTCTGGAGACATTACTTCCAGAACACACAGGTATGGGTGTGACTGCCTCAGTGCTGCAGGACAGCTTTGGTTTCATGATGCAACGTTAAGCCCATGTTTAACATAATTTAACTACAGTGTCAGGGAGGAGCAGTCAGAGCATGCAAATACTTACACTCAGATCATCAAGTGAAGCTGGTTCAGAACAATACTTTGATCAGTCACTATCAAAAATACTGTATTGATCCCTGAGGGGAAATGGTGTTTAGTTACAGTCACTCCAATGTAAAGAATAGAGCATTATAAGAGGTAAGAATAGGAATACGAAATTAAGATTAAAGCAATACAATTAAATAGAAATGAAAATGTGCAAATTTCAACTACAATATCTACATCAATAGAATAAAACAAGAATAGAATAAGAGTAAACATAAGAAATGTGCACAGTTATTTGCATTGTATGTTGATGAACTCATGTCATCAAAGTATAGTGCCACTTAACGCAAGTTTCACTCATCTATTCATTTTAATACAAGTTTTTGCAGCCCATTTGTCAACAAGGGCTTTCATCTGAAACAGGTTTATCCTCTGGCTACATTGGTGCTGTTGATAAAAGAGGAGTGTAATGCTCACATTTCAAACTATATACTTATACTCTTTTATGTAGCCTCATACTTTTTTTCAAAATACTTAATCGAATCAAGAAATACAACTGTTGCTCTCCTTCCTGTGCCTGTTTTTTTTTACCCAGATCAGTCCTGCATCAGCCAAGATGCGTATTGTGATATGAACAATTGGTAACATTGCATCTCCAAATTTCGTCATAAATATTTCCTCTCTACCAGTCAGTTTTGTAGTTGTTGGATCTTTGATCATGTTCAGTAATTGACAATTCTTTGTACATTACTTAACTCACTATAATTAGCCTAAATAGGTCTGCTTCTAAAGATTATTTCATTATAGATCAATCTCCAGGTTATTTTCACATTTTATCAATAAATTTTTGTGTGTAAAATGTGAGAAAATTATGTCGATCACAGTTTCTCAGAGTTTGAGGTGACATCTTCAAATGTCCATACCCAAAGATATTCAATTCACAATCGCAGAAGGTCAAAGAAAGCTGCACATATTCACATAGCTGGACCCAGAGAAACCAAAAATGACTGTAAATTTATACTATATTAAATAGTTGTAGATTTATTTTCAACCGTTACAGTTCTGAAATTAAGAAAAGGGAAAGTGATCACTTGGATGCTTTTTTGTTTGTTTTCTTGTAGGGGCTCATCTTTGTGGTGGACAGCAACGACAGAGAAAGAGTGGCAGAGTCTGCAGATGAGCTCTCAAAGATGGTACGTAATTAATATCTAGGGACTGTAATTAAAGAGTGTTCTCTGTAGAGAGTTTCAGTATTTTACATTTTTGTTGTGACATGGGAAGTAGCTGTCTTTGATTTGGAGTTGTCTTATACTGTGATGTAGTTAAATCAGAACTAATGATGAAAATAAAAACAGTAATAACACAGTGTAAACTGTTCAATGGATGGCAGTCCCTCACACCACCAGGATCTGAATATAGTCAAACTAAAACCTGTATGTGTATGTTTGGGTCTCTGTGTGTTGTTCACGGGTAACCCATAGACTTCGAAATGATTTAGATAACCATGTTGGTTTCTTCTGAGCACATCGATACAAATGCCCAGTAGCCTTAATCCTACTATAGTTGCCTTGTACTGTGTCAGTGTTGCTGACGTAGCCTATTCATTACAATGGGTGTGGTCACCTTCTTCATGAGTCACCAAAATATTCTGAAGTGGAATCATTTTTTATTGTCGCTGCCTCGGTGTATGAACTACAGCCAGTGTTAACATGTTTGGGCTGTGCTTTTAATCAGTCATTTGCATTTTTGCAGCACATGGTCTGACTGCATTGTTATAAACCACTGAGAATGTTTTTATGCATGTCGGTCTATAGGTTGATTTTGATACTCTTCAGTTTACTGCACTGCGCACCAACTGGGTTTGTTGGGAAATGGCATCGGCACGCATTTGGTGATTACCGTTAGTAACGCTGTCCCCACCCAACAGTGTCAGCTCTGTTAGCACCATTAGCAGTGTCAGCATGCTAAGTGTTGCTAACATAGTTAACAATGCTAAAGGGGTTTTACGGCTTGAAAGATGGCCGCTCACTAACCAGGGCTACCTGGGAGAGACTGGAGAGTAGCCACCATGTTTCTGCTGCCGTCCTAGTGCTGGGACAGCGTCACCAGAGGTAATCAACAAATGAGCATTACTACTAGTTAGCTCCTGCCCAACCTGCACATGTTAACATGGCAAGTTGGCTGATTGTCAGCAAAGCCACCAGCCAAAGTAAAATTAAAGGCAAGACATACAGCACATTCATGAAAGTTTCACCACCTCTAAATGGATAGCACTTTGAAATGCAGCGCTAAAGCTCACAGAGTCAGTGAAGCCCAGGACCAAAAGGAACCACCTCTTATATTTATCAACATTTTGCTGTTTTGTTTTGTTTTTTTTTGTTTTGTTATGTTTTTTTGGTATTTCTTTAAGATTAACCAGGTAATTACCAACCAGATTTTTACTAGAAGATGAGCAGGGAGATCTGGATGCTGGCAAGATGATGGAAAGTTTACTATAGTTCATTTACATATACTACCCACTAGGGATGGGTATCGTTAAGATTTTTTATAGATACTACTACTTTTATCGATACTACTTATCGGTTCTTTTTCATTTCTATTTCGTGAGAGGCTGCAGGATGATTATGAATAATACCAAAATGTTAAAATGTACCGATAAAAGAACTAATAATGTCAGAGCTTATCAATACTATGGTCTTTAAAAATGAATACCGGGTTTCAGTACCCATCCCTACTACCCACATGTTCAGGATACAAAGTGAAAAACATCCCTCTTAAAGACTCACATCAAAGAAATAATATTAGCGCACTGTAAATTTAAGTATTAAATAAAATCACACTTTTATCTGTTTGTAGTGTTTTGGTCATAATATGAAATCTCAGAGTTGATGTTCTAATCTGTTTTCTTCCTCCCTAGTTGAATGAGGACGAGTTGAAAGAGGCTGTTTTGCTGGTGTTTGCTAACAAACAGGACCTTCCCAACGCCTTAACAGTCAGCGAACTCACAGACAAACTTGGTCTACACAACCTCCGCAGAAAAACTGTAAGTAATCTGAATAAACATGCTCCCTACACCTGCAGTAAGAATCAAATCTGTAAGCACGTGCACAGAGCTACATTCATACCTAATACTTAATAATCTCTGACCCCCCAGTGGCACATTCAGCAAGCCTGCGCCATCCAGGGCGATGGGCTGTATGACGGACTTGACTGGCTATCCAAAGAGCTGTGCAAGAACTAAAGAAGGATCAGCTGGACAGATGAGAGAGAGAGAAACTGAACTCCACAGGACAGGAGAGAAGGCACAGACATTCAAAACCAGAAAAATTTGGTCTTCCAGCACCAATGTTCACAAAAAGGACAAGGCTGGTGGACGATATATAATCATCTTTGGGAAATTTTAATATTACATGTTTTTTCTTTTATTATCATGCTATTACCATATTATCTCTTGACATAGTCTTTATTTTTTTCCTTTTCTTCCCAACTCTTACATGGCAGCAGGTTGTAATTACACATTCAGTTGCATGACGAGCAAATGGTCTATTAGGGAAATCTCATGGAAACAGTGAATAGAGTGATGGGAGTTGTATTTTTGTTTGACACCTGGGCTCCTGTTTAGGCAGCATTTGCAGTAATTGAGTACATATATAGCTGTTCATCTCCACAACCCCTTGTGGATATTAGACTCCCTCACAGACCTGACCCTTTGCTCTTCACTGCTGTGTCTCATGCCAACTCATTTCTGTAAAGGCCTGCAGCTCGTAGAGGGAGATGGATGGGGATTGCGGCAATTTCATAGATAGATTTTGTTAGTCGTGCGGGGCCTCCCAGTAAATGGATCCAAAAAGGAACACGGTGCCTTCTGGTCCCTCTTAACACAAATCTGAGTAATCCTTTCCTTTATCTTATTCTGAGGTCATGCTTACTCGTGAGATGCTTTAGTGACTTTTTTGCTTTTGAAAGATAAAATAATGCAATAAGACACTTCCTTTTGTTTTGCAATGTGTGCTGTGGTGCAGCAGTACCACACCAGTGTGAGAGTAGTCTTTACAACTTCACCATCAACCAGGGTTTTGTCCAGTTTGAACATTTGTAAATTTGTCCGCACTCCTCTTCCTTCTTTTTTTTAACACCCACCATGAAAAAAACGATCTAATTTAAAAGTTAGTTCTTTGTCCGCTCTTTCTTTAAATCACTTTTAACGCAGAAAAGGGGGAAGGAAGTGTCTTTCCAGTGTTGACACATGGCCAATGTCAGTGTGACACAGTAAAGTAGCATGTTTCTGTTGTTGTTTTTGTTGTACTGTCTCAATGCAAATACTGTATTATATTCTTAATTATTCTACCCCTCTTAAAACACAAAAACATATCTGCCCATGAGCTTTTTTTTGTGTAAACATTCCACCTTATGCTTGCAGATGCTGAAGCTGCTGCTCTTACAATTATTCGCGAAAAATATTTTCCACAAAAAAGCTCTGAATAAAAATGGTGTAAAAACAAAACAAGTTTGCGTTTTTGACTCCACTCATTGTTGAAGTCATTTTACCCATTCAGAATATTTTAACACTTCTTCATTTTCTTCTTTCGTCTTCATTTGTTTCAAAATAACTCACTAAAAAGCTCAACTGGCATCTTCTATCAGGAACTGTGCCTGATAAGAGGAAGTGTATGAGCTGTTAGGGTCTGTGACAGATCTTACTTTGAAACCACTACACTGTTTAAAACTTCTTTCATCTTGTTCATATATGTTTGTCTAAGCAGGGGGATTGTCTGACTCTATACCACAACATGTACTGCTACTGCATGTTGAAAATAGCCCCAGGCCAGTAGGCTTATTTTGCATAAGAAGTAAAAGGTTATGGGTGTAAATAAGCTGTCACGTAGCTCCTGTTACAGCTGTAAACTCACACATAGAGAGCTTAAAGCAGTATATATCTAAACTGCCCATCAGTGCTATGCCTAAGCAAAGCCAACATGACCTGACCTGCAGTTGATCTTTGTTCTGACCTCTAATGACATTGGATGATACCTAGGAAATGAATGCAGCAACAAGAACAGACTATGTAGGACGGTCATTTCTGTCCCACTGATAGAGAAATAAATTGGCACCAGGCTTAGAATGATTTCACATACACAGCACTGTTGTGTGTAATATTTCCTTATGCAAAACTAGTTTATGTAAAGTTGATATATTATCAGTAACATCTGACATACTCTAATAATGTAGCACACCCAATTATTTTTTAGTAAGACTGATGTTTTAATGAAACATCATTTTGTGTAATCATGACCATAGTACAGGCCTGAGTTATATCTGTCGCAACCTGCCTCTTGGACCATTACAAATGTGGGGGGTACACCAACAATTTAATCAAATATAATTAACAAAAGCAAATTAATTAAATACATTCTTATAACAATAATATGTGTTGTGTGAGTCTCAGTGGAAATAGGGAGTGCATGTGCATTAGGGACAAGGTAAGGTGTTGTAAGGTGCATGAAAGAAGAAAAGGGATACTGTAGTAGACTTACACTGCCGTCCTCACTCGACTGTCGGTGTGCCTGCAGGACACGAGAAAAAAATACATCTCCATCATTATCACGCTGTTCCCATTGCTGCACTGCAGGGGGCGATATGTCCAGAGCTGCTCCAGCAGAGGTGGAGTTCAGCCTGTTATTCTTTCCTGCTTTGTCCTGCTTAGGATGAAGATATTCTAGTGAAATAAATTTAGTGTATGTTAGTAAGTCAGATTTTTAAATTGCTTCTTAACATATTGTTCTTTTTTGGTCGTTATTCCACTCATCCACAGTGTGTTTAAATCTGTTCAGACAGTTGGTAAGTGGTTGAAGGGAGAGACAGTGGCGGAGCGTTTGGAGACAGGATACACACACACACACACACACACACACACAATATTTTAAATGCAACCCTTGCTTTTGCTCCCATTTTCACAGGTTAAGTTAAAGATCTAAGACTTTTTTATGAACTCGGTAGATATGTTTCTCTCAAATTTGGTCACTAAAAAATTCACTTCTGTGAGCACTTCTCCTTTTTCAAGATGATCTATTCACCTGACAGGTGCTGCATATGAAGATGCTGATTAAACAGCATCATTACTAAGCAGGTGTTTGGAATGGTCACCATAAAAGGACACTACAAACATGCAGTTTGATCACACAACACGATGCCACAGATATGGCAGGTTTTGAGAGAGTGTGCATTGGCATCCCGACTGCAGGAATATCCATCAGAGCTGTTGCTTCTAAACTGAATGTTAATTTCACTACTTTAAACAGTCTCCAAATTTGTCTCTGTGAAGTACATCCAACTGGCATCATAACCGCAGAACACGTAACCAGCTCAGGACCTCCACGTCCAGTGTCTTCACCTGCAAACTGTCAGAAACTGTCTCAGAGAAGCTCATCTGCATGCTTGTTGTCCTCACCAGGGTCTCGACCTGACAGTGGTTCATCAGCGTAGCCAACTAGTGTGGCTGTGAGGCCTGTTGGATGAACTGCCAAATTCACAGAAATGACTTCGGAGACCGCTCATGGTAGGGAAATGAACATTCAGTTGACGGCTCTGAACAGCACTGATGGACATGCCTGCAGTCAGAATGCCAATGACACACTTCCTCAAAACATGGGACATCAGCGGCATCGTGTTGTGAAATCAAGCTGCACATTTTAGAGTGGCCCTTTATTGTGACCATCCCAAGGCACACCTGTGTGATGATGATGATGCTGTTTAATCAGCATCTTGATATGCAGCACCTGTCAGGTAGATGAATAAACTTGGAAAAAGAGAAGTGCTTTCTAACATGGATTTTAACAAAATTGTGACCCAACTTTGAGAGAAATATATTGGAGTGCATAAGAAAAGTCTTAAATCTTTATATATACACAGTGTTGAGGAGTAACTAGTTGCACGTAATTAAATTGCAAAATAAATGTAATTGTAATCAGTTACTGAGAAAAAACAGTAATTAAATTACAGTTACTAATTAAGATGTGGTTGATTACAAAGTGTTTTTTGTGCATTATTTCTGGAAATCTTTCAACTTTGTTTTCCAGTTTAAAACATTTGTTAGAAAAATAATCAAATGTAAAAAGTTACATTACATACTACATTTTTAACAGGATAACTAGTAATCTGTAACCTATTACATTTTTTTTTATAATTGCAGGACATTACATTACATTAAAATATAATGTTTCTCAGTGAACACAAAACATATCTGTGCTTTTTGACAGTTGTGAGATCAACAACTTATATTTTCTTGGCATCAAGATGTAAAGTAAAATCATGTCTGAAGCTTTAGGTGGTGCCAGGTAATTAGGACCTTCACACACAATGTTTATAGCAGAAGGTATAGGTATTAAATAATCGGCTTGCTATGATGTGTGAATGTGTGTCCTAATGTATTTATGACAGCTAATCAGGCTTAGTGGAGCTGGGTCAGCGCATAGTTTTGTCAGTGTGTGTATCTGTAAGGAGCAGGGTGGGTTAGCACAGCAGAGCACATGTGTGTTCTGCTACTATCAGCACCCTTTTTCTTCAATTTTCTCTGAGGATACATTAAATGGGATTTACAGCTTCACTGTGCAACTTAATCAAAAAGGTACGTTTAAATCTGATTGCATTATATTGCATAGAATGTGATATATTCACTGTATACTGGATGAGTCGCTATTTCTGATATCCCCTCCAGCTCAGTGACTTTTTTATTTTCAGTAATAATAGTACCTAAGTAACAGCACCCAACCGCAACAAATGTCACTGTGACAAGCTGTATCTCTGTCAAGTGTGGGAAGAAGGTCACATGAGGTTTCCAGCTGGCCTACTTGGAGCATAGTCCTTAACATCTACAGTGTGATAGCTCATGCTGATCTCAGGGTTTCCCCTGGTGCAGGATGATGCCGACCTTTATACCAGTACCCCAGCCTTCCTACTCCCAGGCCAGGGAGAACCTGGTGAAGGCTATTCCACCCAAGATCCTCTGTCTGTTGGCCTGCGGAGGGAAAGACTGCCGCTATGAAGGACCAGAGTGCTGGAAATTAAATCAGCAGGTCATCCGAGGCCTTTTCTCCTCCTGGTGAGACGGTGTCACTGCAGCTGTGTTGCGTGCTGTTTCAAAAACATGAACTGGTAATTTACAGATTATGAACTTCTTCCCATGGCAGGGTGACAGATGACATTATTGCCATGGCAAGACCATCCAAGTGTCTGATTGAGAAGTACAACATCATAGACCAATTTCAAAGGTAATCACTGTTGCTCATTATTCCTGTGTTGTGTGTGCTGTTCTCCTGTGTGTCTGTGCAGTGTGTGGTTATGTATGATACACGAGAAGCTGTAAGAATTATGAGCCTTCTTGAAAGGTGTGACAACATTGTTATCGTACAACTCCCTGCGCACATACAGGTAATAAATAGGAAACAAAGTGGGGAAGGGATCAAGATTAGAAATATTAGATTAGACAGATTAAGAAAAAACCCTCTGTTACTTTCTATTGGGTGAATGAGGGTCTGACATCATTACTTTTATTATTACACTAATCAATTTTTCCCACTGTGGACATATTATTACTTTATTAGTATAAGAAATATTACCTTTGAGTGGGCATGATTCAGGGCCAAAAAAATTCACAATAACATTATTGCAATATCTATAGAAAATGTAAAATAATAATCACCTTTTACTCTGATTACTGTGTTTTAGGTCACTTCTTTTGGCAAATAATTTACCATAAAAAATTCAAGTGTAGGTTGGTGGAAAGGGAGACAACGCAAGAACATAAAGAAATGAAAATGATTTGGTTATTTGCCATTTCAATATACTGCGACACCCCTACCTTTGAGACACATACACAGCACCAGTGTCAGTCATTGTCTTCATAATATGACTTTCTCCCAGGCTGAACATCCGATCGATCATCAACATGCAGATACCAGGAGAGCATGCTCACTGTGGACCTCCCCTCGACCCTGAGAGTGGTTTCACATACTCTCCACAGGTCTTCATGGACAATGACAGTGAGATCTCGATACAGTAAATACACAACATGAAAGATTGACTGCCCTTTGTGTGCCACTCACATGGTGGGAAATGTGAGATAGAAACAGTTGAGCTGATGTAATGAGAGTTTTGGTTTGTGCCAACAGGGCAGCAACTAATTAGTGTTGTGTTTCTACATCATAAACTTGCCTGCAAACACAGCTCATCCTTATGAATGTCCATATGCACATATTTGTATTTTTTGCAGTTTACTTTTACAACTTTGGGATGCCAGATTTTGGTGTGTCCTCTCTCGTTGGTGTTATTGACGGGGTGAAGGTTTTGGCCTTTGCAGTAAAGGAAGGAAGAGTGGCTGTGCACTGCCATGCAGGCCTGGGCAGGACAGGTAGGAATATGCACTACTGTTCATATAAACAGTGTGTGTGTCAGGCTGTGCACATTTAGTGCTGTCATGTGTGTTTTCTTGTGTGTTCTTGCTGCCTAACAGGTGTCCTGATAGCCTGTTACTTGATTTACACCCTGCGCATCAGCCCGAGTGAGGCCGTCCATTACGTACGGATTAAACGGCCACGCTCTATCCAAACCCGTGCACAAATCAGCCAGGTGTTTGACTTTGCTCGCCTGCTTGGCACACAACTGGTGCAATACCCGGACCTCAGCCTGCGGCACGGCGCACCTTTCACCCTGCAGCACTACCTAAACCGACAGGCAATATTGCTGCATGGCCTGGAGGCACGCACCCTCAGACACACACCCAAGGTCAGAGCTTTATCATTACATTAACCCTTCATCATGAATATATCTAAATACACTGTGCAACAGTTTACATCCCCCTTCTTTTTTCTCCATTAGGTGGTATATCTTCTGTGTGTGCATCTCTCCTGCTTGGCCCTGGGTCTCCCTGCTCCTCCAGAGATCCAGGCCGAGCTGGAGAAGAGGTCAGCACTGAGGACCCTGAACAGGGCTGTGAGGGAGACCCTGGTGTCCAAACAGTACTTGCCCTTACTGAGGGAGGGTCATAAGGGCTCATGGGCGGGTTCAGGGTCAGTGTCCTCCTGGGACGAGCCACTGGGATTCTTGGAGAGGAAGAGAGAAGTGCTGCTAGACAAACGCAGCTACAGCGACTCTGACCTCAGCAAGATTGCAGTAAATGAGGTGCAGTTTCAGATTATCTGTTCACAGTTACATAAAGTCTCATGAGGCTTTTCTCACTTTGTTGCATTCTGTCCTGAAGGATATGGAGTCAAGCACATACTGCACCCCAGCACTTGGAAGTGAGAGACAGTGGTGTGTACAGGATCTCATACGCTCTGATTTGAGACCAGGTAGTCCGATCCTTGCCACCCTTTCACCAAGTCACCAGACCATCAAAAAGAAATCTCAGACACTCAACATCCCAATATCTAACATAACAACGAGCAACAACTGTGCGAAGAGGTCTAAGTGCACGGCTAAAAAGACACTTGGCAAATACAGCTCCAACATGGAGGTAACTGTGATTCTTACAGTGAAAAATTAAGCCAGTAAAGCCGGCTTCAATGTGAATGCTTTAAAATATTTTCATATTTTTATGTCATATATAGCTGTGCAGAAATCCACATAATCCAGGCCCAACTGCAGTCGCCCGTGCTATTGCTAAGGCAATGGCAGACCATGGTCCTCCAGGAGAAATCATCCTGCAAAGATCGGCTCTGCTGCAGGTGAATAACACCGCTGCAAACCTGGTTTCACATCGCAACATGTCACTTTGATCTTGAGCTCTAGAGCCATTGAATTAATACAGTCACTTACCTTTCCCAACAGGAGGAGCTAAACAGTAGCGACTGTGGCTGGGCTCTGCTGGTCACTGAGTCAGATCCTCAGGTTCTCAGTTGTCTGTTGTGGACCTGGCTGGACAAGTTAAGGGTCAGTGGCATCAGACAGGAGGGAATGATTCCAGTGTTTTCAGTTTATGAAGTAAAAAATACACCTTGATGTGTTGCATCTCCGTTTACACTCCCCATACTGTGGTAACGTCCCGTCTCTGTCTCTTCAAACCTCATCCAGGAGCCTGTTCTGAGTGCAGAGGATGTAGACAGGTTGACCAGTGGAGCGAACAACAGGAAACCTCTCAGTGTGCTCAAGAAGGTAAAGAAACACGTGTGTGATGATTCACCTTTGACTCTTGAGTATTCTTCTTAAGACTCCTTTACACTCTAAAACTCGTATGCAAAGATTTAAAATGTTGTTCAATATGACATCATTACAGCCACAGAGACACACCATCTATTGTCTACTGAGCTGTGTGAGTACAGTGACCAACCTGTGTCCACACAGAGAGGAGGCAGTGCTGCAGCGACTGATGCGGGCCCTTACAAGGGTGAGACACGTCGAATTATAGCATGTTGAAGTTGTGCAGTTCCACAAGAAACCATTTAATATTGTTCAATAATTTGCCTTTTTTAAATATCACCAGCGCCCCCAGGAGGCAATGGGAAACCTTGCGACTCTGATGAAGGTCCTGAAGGCGAGTTTGAAAGAAACCTTCCACAACTACAGATACCTCACAAGGGCCTGCAGCACCAATGCTACAATTTGAAGCATGCTGTGCGTTCCAGTACCCACACTACCATACTATATAGTATACCAGAAAAAGATTTAGTGTGTCCCAATATGTAGTATGTCAAATGCAGTATGTCAAAAATGCCAGGATGGTCTACTACTGTTGGTCCAATTTTGCAGTATGCAAGCCAATATGCTTTTCTGGTTCTTCTGACCCACAATTCTCTGCACAGCGGACGACACGACACATCGACTGAGTGAGCAGCAGAGAGATAACAGCTTGATGGCTCATTGACAGCTGTTTGACAGCTGACTGACAAGCTGCTGTCAGAAGTTGCAATGACAGATGACAGCGCATTCAAGTAACTGATGACCAGTCGAAGAGTAATAATAGGAATATTGATTAAGTTGAAAAAAATTAATAATTAAATATTACAAACAACAATAGAACATAACTATTAAAATATTAATTGGCAGAGAACTGCAGATGTATGAGGGATTCAGGGCGTAATGTTATGAGACAGTGGTATGTCCTGTGTGCATACTGCATGCAACAGTACGTACATTTTGAGGGCAGCTGCAGCACCTACTAAAAGTAAAAAGAAAAAGTATGTGATGCGGAACGCACATGGACTGATTACTGAAAAGGCCTACTGGGCACAGGCCCAGGGGCCCAAAGTGTCAGGGGGCAACCCTGGCCTTCACCTGCAACATGTCACTCAAGTTAACAGCTACTGATCAAGAAGAGACACAAATGACCAATAAAGACACCATATTACCTCAAAGAGACACAAAACTACCAAAACATGCAGAGAAATTACAAAAATATGCAAAACAACAACAAAAAAGAGGCAAAACCACCACAAAGCCTGTGTGTTTGCAACTACGACATATTAAAATGTTTGCTGTGAAAAGGGCAGATTAGAACAAGTCTTTTTGGAGCCCTTGGCAAGATTTGGCCTTTGGAGTACCCCACCAGCTCTTACTGACACCATCCAGTTCACAAAAAAGTAACCAACCACCAGAAAATGTCTTTCTCTATCTTTTTAGATTTATCAAATAAACTGCCAACCATGTATTAAGTATGATCTCCCCAATCTTGTCTTAGCCTAATCTAAGTTTATCTGTTATGTTTGGCGCTAAAATGTTGTGTTTGTGTTGTTTTTTCTTGTACTTTCACACACTATCACCACACACAGGAGGGCGACAAATGTGCAAAAATATACTAATCATTAAAAAAGAAACATAAGAGCTCATAGATTTTTACGCTTAGATCCCTTCTCTATCTTTTTCAAGAATTTGTGTGGCTTCAGTTGATACAGAAGATTGATCCCTCAGACCCACAATATGAATCTGGATGTATCCTTGAAACCACAATTAACTGAGTTTAAAAAAAGAAAAGAGAAATAACACCTTATAAAACCCCTAATGTAGAATTCAACAACGACACTAATACATTTACTGTAGGCTCATATATTTGTTTCATGTCTACTTTAAATAGTATGTAAGCTACTGTACCTTAGTACCAGTAGACTGAATCCAAACAGTGTGTCCACAGTGTGACCCTGTGGCCTGTGTCAGCCTTTCATGCCTAATAAATCATTTACACCATCTGCATACTGTGTTTTCTCTTATAACATTATCGGGAAATTCCTTCACTTGACCTGCACTGTTGCAATACACAGCACATATTAAACATGCCTGTCAGAGAGACGTCTCCACGACAGCGTTGTCATAGTGAAGCTGACAACAAGCACTAAACAATCTGTGTTTGGGTTCAGTGCACATGCTGAGTTCCTGGGATCTCACCGTAATACCCTGACACACAGAGAGGCTCACAGCAACATCAGGATACTCATGAGGTAAAATGATCTATCTATTTATTTTAGGTCACTAAACTGATAGCAAGTTATTGATTTGTACGTACTTGGTAGACATCTTGTGGTTTTGTTACAGGCTACTGTAGGTGTATGATACCTGTGTTCACTTGGTGAACCATTAGTTAAACTTTACCCACATATCACCATTAAACAGTAGGCCTTTATTCCAGCGTACAGTTAGCTCATTTGAGTTAGCCAGTAGCTAGCTCAAAATGTATCTCATTAAATGGCCTAAACAAGTGACAGTGCTGTCAGGTTCACTGCTCTGTAACTAAAGTGTAAGATTAGATGTAGTGCTAGCTTTCATATGTGTGACAAGTGGAACTAATATGACTAAATTATAGATTTTAGATGTTTCTTTGTTTTCCTCTCAGTGATTGTATGTTTTTTTTAAAATACACCCTAAATAATTAATTCAGCTAATTATATATTTACATGGTAAATGTGATAAAATGAAATAAAACTAAACTAAAAACGTGTTTAACATTCAAATTTTTTTAAAAAAAATCACAGCTAAAGGGTGTTTCCTTATTTTGTGACAAACAAAACTTTCTATAACTTTCTAGTGCTTCACATCCAGCTCAAATGAACACATGCTGCTGCTTATTATTATTCAAAAACATCTGCTGTGATTGACAGTTCTGCTGTCCATGGTGACATCACACACTGAGGAGCAGTTCAGAATGATGCACAGTGTGTACATGTGAACTTCCATCAGTACCTTCAGGCTTTAACTGCCCCTAAATAACATTTCTAACAATAAAATACACATAATACGGCCTCTTACGGAGCTTGTTGCTACAAGTCCCAGTTATTTGCAGCACAGAATCTAAAGAAACATTTACTAAGTTTGGAGTAGACTCTAATAAAACCTCAAGCACCAGTCAGACCTGTTAGAGATGCTAATGAGGGCTAAATTTCCCATTCAAAGGAAATGTGTGCCAAGGGACCTTTAGAGGGCAAGTGAGCCAATGTGCATAGGAGTCATAAATTTGATAATTTTTATGCTACAACCATGGATGACAGCAGAAGTGCTCCAAAAGCTAATTAATGAATATTCCCTTCCTTACAATCCATCTCTCTCTCAGGGTAATGTCAAGTACTGAACCTTGGGTTGGGACCTGGAGGCCCCACAAGCCAAGAGGGCCCATAGCTGCCCTCTATGGCAGCCCAGGGCCCAAGTATGCACTGCCTGGACTCACAGGTATAGCCAGAATGGCCGTTAAGCTTTTTTTTCAACCACCAACACCATTATTATGATTAGTACTGACACTGTCTGTCCTTGTTTCCACCATAAAGGAGTTTCTCAACATGACCCCACTAAATACAAAGCACCAATGTTCAGCTTTGGGGCACGTCATGACCGCAAGCTAGAGAGCTCCCCTGGACCAAGCTACCTCATCCCCTCCAACATCACCAAAGTGGGCAGAGACGGCACTCCTGCGTTTTCACTCCACAGCCGTCCAAAGGAGCCACAATTGTTCCAGGCTCCCGGACCAGGTCAGCCAACCCCTTCACACATAACTGATTTTGTAAAAGCGCATGGAATTAAAACGCTGCTGATCTCAAATCTCAGACTACGCACTGAAATCTGACATTTAAATGCACACTGTTGTCATCTGAGTTTGCCGGTCAGCAGTGTTTTTAAACACACTTCCTTGCTGTTTTAGGCAAATACTCCCCAGAGCGTTCAGTAAAGGCGATCTTCCACTCCGCTCCTGCTTATTCTCTATCTGGGAGGGGCAAAGACATCAACACTATCCAAACACCAGGTACCGTATTTGGTGTCAACTTTATTTAAGCTGTGGGTAATAAAATTCAATGTTGCATGGAGTATACATTTCACCTGTAACTCATTCTGCAGGTCCAGCCTCCTACTCTCTGCCCCCAGTGCTGGGAGACAAAACTGTGGCCACATCTGCAGCTCCCACCTTCTCGTTTTGTGGCCGCAGCAAAAACGGAAGCTTCCATGAGGACCTGAAGAAGGTCCGTATGAATGTCATGACAATAATTTCCTTAAAAAATATGTAGAACTCCTTACACTTTTTCTCTATACATTTGTTCCCCCTCCAGACTCCTGGCCCCGCTGCCTACAAAGTTGTGGACCCTTGTATTTACAATAAAAAACCTCCCCAGTTTAGCATGACAGGCCGCAACTTCCCACCCAGTGAAACCACAAAGAAACCAGGACCTGGCGCACACTGTCCTGAGCAGGTAAGAAACCTCACTGGGGCTTTGACGAAATATTTTGCATTTGTTCCTTTGCTGACGTTTTTTCTCTTCCTAGGTGACCTTCACAAGAGCAAAAGCTCCGAGCTTCTCCTTTGGACTACGTCACTCGGAGTTCATCGCGCCCCTCATCATAGATGTGCCTGAATAATCACACATCATCTCATTTCAACCAGAAATTCACACAGCATAAAACAAAAAGCACAATAAAGCTCAGAAAGCAAACTGTGCAGAATTATTGAGATCAGATTATATCGCCACAGTTGAAAGGACCCACTGTGTTAGTACATGTCACTTTGTCAGGGTTATGACCACTATCAGTATTTGAAGTAAGGAATACTGAATTTAAAAAAAAGGCTTCATGAGTGGCACATGTCTGACATGATTTTTAAGAAAGTATCTTAGACTGGTTTTATTTCCCGAGCTTTTTCTTGTTGGTTCAGAAAACTACTATTTATTTGTGATTTTGTAATTAACATTTTCAGTCAGTACTTTATAAGAATCAATCATAACATGTCATGGCAGGTGTTAATAGTAATATAAAAGATGGCTTCATTCCTTGTAAGTGTCCCAATGAGCCTTGTCAGGGAACCAGCATGCACCATAACGCAAGGCTCTCCTACTGGCCTGACCTGAATGGAATGAAGCCAGTATTAATGCTTTTAGACACACCTGCTGTGTTAGTCAAGAGGGGTCTGTGTTTAGCTGGCACATAAATCATCAGTGTAACAGAGACTATGAAACTATTTTATCAAGAGAAGTGAAATGTTATTTTTATCGAGGATGTTGTGTTACTTCCAATCCACAAAAACCTTTGATGCACTGAAAAAAAATCACTTGTCCTCTACACACCCAATTTGTGGAACTGGATGGTAAATGGACCTGCATTTGTAGAGCGCCTTTTAGTCATCTAGTGACCACTCAAAGCGCTTTATACACTACGAGTCACGTTCACCCATTCACACACTGGTGGCTGAGGCTACCATACATGGTACCGCCTGCTACTCAGTTTTAACACACTCAAACACACCGATGGAACAGCCATCGGGAGCAATT
This sequence comes from Epinephelus lanceolatus, assembly GCF_041903045.1. Taxonomy (NCBI): domain Eukaryota; kingdom Metazoa; phylum Chordata; class Actinopteri; order Perciformes; family Serranidae; genus Epinephelus; species Epinephelus lanceolatus. The sequence continues at coordinate 25,710,041 of NC_135738.1, forward strand.
TGGGATTCAGTATCTTGCTCAAGGATACTTCGACATGCAGCCTGGAGGAGGCCGGGATTGAATCGCTGATCTTTCGATTGGTGGACGACCCGCTCTACGTCTAAGCCACAGCCGCCCATTCAGTTCAACATTATATTAAACACTTAAGCAATGACATTATGCACTGCAGTTATTTTAGTATAGAAATGGTAATTGGAATGATTAAACATGGAAAGAATGTTTCTCCAATTATATTGTAGCTTGGACATTATGTCCTAAAAGATGTGATGGGACAAAGAGAAGAAGGGGTATGTTCTTGATGGTTACAGGTAGAGGCAGGGGTACTTTTTTAAAGTCTGGCTGCTGAGTTTGATATTGCTTTTTCATGATATGGGCCTGCAGATGCAGAGCTAACTGCAAGCCCCATGCGGCAATGCCATTTAAATGGGAACATTACCTAAATTAATTACTCAAATATGTTATTTCAGTGGCCTAGGGAAGGTAAATTAATATTTGTGAACATGAGCTACTCTCTCTCAAAGCCAGACATCAGAGAAGAAAGAAGGCTAGGCCAGGCTAGCCATAGGCTGCTCCAGAGACAATGAATGGGAGCCTGATTTTGTGGACCCCCTTTAAAAAAAATAATAAATAAAAAAATAAAAAAAGAGAAAAATAAAATCCTTTGCATTTTTTTTTATTTCCTTGGGACAATAATACAAAAAACTTTTTAAAATGTGTTTTATTTATTAGTTGGTTTTTTGTTTTGTTTTTTTTAAATCAGACCTCATACTTTTTTAAATATAAGCCTCAGCCTAATGGCTGAGATGGCCCTTCATGGTAATGGTAAAACAGTAAGAAAAAAAGTACAACCCATGTACTGTTATAATGCTTTTGACATGTTAATATACCAACAAATATCACTTTGTTACCATGGAATTAGTAGTGTACCAGTACTAGTAGTATTTTCACGTATGATAGATTAAGACCTACTTTGAAAACATCTCAGAAATGGTCCAGAATTTATATATTTAAGCAATATCACACAAGAGGGAGTGATGTTATACTCGTATATGTGATTGTGCTGTGATTGTCTATGGCCAAATCACAGCCATGACGATATACGAGTATAACATCACGAGCTCGAGTGTGATATTGCTTAATTAACAACAATTAATGTAATCTTTTTTATTTTCATAAAAATGTGAATTTATTATTTTAGCATCACCACCTTTTACCATAAAAGGACAATTCAACCGTTTGGTTGAGCATGGATTTAGACAGTGAAAAAATAAATAAATAAATCATACTTAAACAATAAATTATTTCAGCCTATATGTATTGGATAACATTACATGTTTCATTAAATAACAATGAATGATCAGAAGACTTTTGATTTCTTAGTGAATAGTGACATTAGTTCAACACCATTACATTAACCTTGAAAAGCCAAATGAACCGTTTGGTAGGGCATGTTAAAAAGTAATATTTGACCCATATACTTCTTTTATTTTTTGTGTTAAAAACATTAAACAAATTGCGTTTCTTTAATTAAAGAAAAAACAAACAAAACAAAAAAAGAGAGAATCTGAGGTCATTCTTGACAGGCACTTGTAAGGACAGCAGGCGCCATGACGAAGGGGTCCTTCAGGCGTCCCCGTTGCATAGAAACGAAAACCGTCGGAGATGAAACAACCACAAACTTTTAATATCCTGATACCCAGATGAATACATGGAACCAACAGACTTTTCCTTGTGATTGAGAAACATAATTAACACAAGACAGTCAGCGACATTAGGATAAGTACTTCTGGTTAAATGCTATCAACGCTAATTCAGTTAGCGGCGCTAACGTTAGCCTCCTTCAGTGCTCAGGGTGAAATGTGGAAGTAACGGTACAGTAATGATACTTTAACAAGACAAATGTAATTATTGATCGTCTCTGTGATATACTCAGCTTCAGCTAGCATGAGTTTTGTCGATGTCAGGACCGAGAACCCGGTGAAATGAGCGATATCTAGCCGAACCACACGATGTGAATCTCGGCTAACTGACGGAAAGCTAGCTAAGACTCATTCTCATTGTCAGTAGCCACCGTATACTAGCTCCTATTGGAGCTCAGGTTGTTTGTTAGGTGTTTATTAATTCAGACAGGCAAGTGTTGACTAATACAATCGTCCCAGGCAAAGCATAGAAAGTTTAATAAAGTACTAAAATGGCTGGCGACATTGGCAGCATCCCTGAACTGGACCAGAAGAAGTACGACTCAGAGGAACAAGTTAAGATCATCTGTCTGGGGGACAGTGCTGTGGGTAAATCTAAGTGAGTATTAGCCGCAGTAATCTCAGGCTTCCTGTAGCTGTTTTGTGTTTTATAATATTTGTAACTTTCCTGAATAGAACATCTATTATTCTGTCTAATATTTCATTGTTGCGTTGACACAGACTGTGAATCTCTTTCTCTCTCCTTAAGGCTGATGGAGAGGTTTCTCCTGGACGAGTAGTATCCTTTTGCAGCATACTAGTGTCAGCCATTTCTGTAAGTCATTATATGTAGTATTATTATAGCCATAACAGCCTCTGTGTGCACATGAACATGCTATTTAAGGGCAGGCCGGCCTGCCTCTGACAAAGCTGTTGAGAGGTTAAGACCCTTAACTGTCTCTGCAGTCGGCCGCAGCAGTTGTCAACCTATGCACTGACTCTCTACAAACACACAGCCACTGTAGGAAACAAGACAGTAGTGGTCGGTATGTATGGTGCAGCTGCTTTTGTTCTGCTGTCAGTGACGACAGGAAAATCACCTGGAAAGCTTAAATCAGCAGGGATGGTTTTTGTTTTTGATTCACAGATTTCTGGGACACAGCTGGTCAGGAGAGATTTCAGAGCATGCATCCTTCGTACTACCACAAAGCACATGCATGCATCATGGTAATACACGCTTTTGGTTTTACGACAGGTGCATTTCAGTACTCATCTTGCTCCCTGTTGGGACCTTGCATATGTGACTGTAAAAAGTATTCAGAAAAGTAAGGATAAATGATTTCAGATTGATTACTTAAACAACACTTTCCATAAAAAGGCCCAAAATATTGTTTAAGCTACACTCTACACTCTGGTTAAAATCCATTTCTCAAGTATACATTTAACTTGTTCCTTTAGCCTTAAAGGGTTTATCTCACAAAAAATGTACTCATGTTTTGGGATTTAAGAGGCAGAGAAGTCAACAAGGACTTGTTAGATGACTGCTGGAATGCACCAGTTGAACTGGGGAGGTGACACACTGTCACTGTCAGTACATAAGGCTAAACTCCTGTGTAAACACCTTTCTTCTTTCTCTTAGGTTTTTGATGTTCAAAGGAAGATCACATATAAGAATCTGGCCAACTGGTATAAGGAGCTGAGAGAGTACAGACCTGAGATACCCTGCTGTGTGGTTGCCAACAAAATTGATGGTGAGTCTGGCTCTGACACTGCACATAACAATGATTAATTGCCCGACCAACACATATGACTCTGGACGTATAGAGGCAATCATGTTTGTTTTTCCGTATCTGCAGCTGACTTGAAGGTGACACAGAGAAGCTTTAACTTTGGAAAGAAGCAAGGACTCCCATTTTACTTTGTATCAGCAGCTGATGGGACCAATGTAGTTAAGGTTTGAACTTTTGCTTATTCGCCTGTGGTATTAAAGGGAGAGTTTTTGAAGTGGAGTTGTGTAAGGTACTTATCCATAGTCAGTTTATTACCTATAGTAGATGGCAGTCACAGTCGTGTTGTAACAGAAGCGAAGCAACATACTGCAGTGGACGGGGGCGTTAGTCACCTAAAAAATCAACATAAGTTTAAGTGTATGTTATATTTAGAACATTTTCACTGCCTTACCTTGTTGTCAGACAGCCCTCTCCAGCAGAGAACTGAAGTTGTTATATCACTCATGTTCTTGTCAAAGCCACCAAACTCAAACAGTAATCTTAGCTCGCTGAACATGTTAGCTGCTGGTTTACCGCTGTCTCTATCATTTAGTTGTTTGTGTTATTGTGTGACTTTAGTGAACCAGAACTAAACCTTTAAAACACCAAAGTCACACAAGAACACAAACTAACGGATTGAAACAGCGGCAGACCAGCAGCTCCTGTGTTCTGTGAGGTCAAATTGCAGTTTTGTTAAAGAAGTCTGGTGGCTTTGATAAGAGCATAGTTAACAGCATCCGTTTCCCGTTGGAAATGGCTGTCTGACGGCAGTGTAAAGCTGTGAAAAAATTATAAATGTAGCATACGCTTAAATTGATATTAATTTTTTTAGGTGGCTGAAATACATCTTGTTGCTGCCCCTGTCCACAGTAGTACTTTGTTTAGCTTCCGTGGCAGTACTCCTGGCTGCTTCTCCAAACTGGGACCGTGCTGACTGCCATTTGCTGTAGGGAACACACTGACTGTGAATAAGTACCTCATACAACCCCACTTCAAAAATCCAATCCTTTTAATGTCAGCGATCACTAAATTAATTCTTCATGCATTTCAAACTCATTAATACAGTTAACTGTATGTATGACATTACAACAGGTTTGACAGTGCTCCTTTTATAAACAAAATTTCAAGTTAATTCAGCCTGTATAATCTCATAAATTGTCCAGACCACTTGAGCGCCCCCTGTGTGTTGATAGTTCTGACTGACTGTCACAACAGATGTTCAGAGAGATGATCAAGAGAGCAGTGGACTACAAGCAAAACCCCAGCGACTTCATGGATGAAGTGATGCAAGAATTAGAGGTACACCTCTTTGAATACAGAAACACAGTGTGATCACTGATGTGCTTATCTTTGAAGCTGTTTAATACAACCCTAACCAAAGGCGCTCTAAGAAACTCCATAATTGGTTTATAAGCTGCCATTGTTGTTTTGTTTAAAACAAATTTGTGAGATGCCCACATTCATGAACACAATTTACTTTTTTAATGACTTCTTTGTTCAGTTGGAATATGTTTATACTAATTTACTCTCCTGTCTTTGTTGCTGAAATGAGTTTTTGGCTAAAAACATGTTTGTATTGATGTCGTTTGTTGCACTAATCTCATAGAACTTTGACCTGGAGAAGAAGGAAGATAACTCAGAAGCAGAGGAGGACGGACTGAAAGCAGAGAGTCCCGAGCTGGTCTGACAGATGTTTACACATCCTTCAAACCCTGTTCTCATCTCATGGATAAGTTATCCTCCTCTGGGGTTGCAGCTCAACAGGCACAATATTTGTCACTATGTTGGTCTGCTTTTATACCAGTGGTTTCTAACTCAGCCACGTGAGGTTGGCAGACAGTCTTGTAGTCACGTTTTAAGTCACTGCCCTCATGTGACATCTGCAGGGAAATAAACCTGGTGGAATAATTAGGAATTGTGTTAATATTGTGTCATTTAGCTGCTGTGTTAGGCTTGTCATTAATACTTTGTCTAAAAACATCTACTATAATAATAGTAGAAAATCCTACAATGAGGCTGAATGTGTTTTCATTTTGTAATAAGAATGTGAAGCATTGAAAAACGAACTCGCACAGCAAAGAGAACGTGTGACTATGAACTGTATTTGCTGCTGTTCTCGATGTTTGTGTGTAGTGTTGTGTGCAGTGCCAGCGGGGGAGCTGCTGCTGTTGGCTGCTTTTGTTGCATTTATTTTATGATGTAAAGTCTGTTTCAGCACACTTTAAATGAAAACTTAATGTACCATGTAACCAAATTATTATCATGTCTCTCTTTGCCACTTGCTGTGATTGAGCAACAGGCACAAGAGCACCCAGTACTCAACTCAGCATATTGTACAACTGCCAGTCATACATGAGTAGACATCAGCTGTATTGAACTCTTGTGAAGATCTCAGCCTTGTGAAATGTTCAGCCAGCTATGTCCCTCATGATGGATGTGAGGTGGCTGTGTGTGTGTTCATATTAGCAGGAATGGTGCCATGAAGAACATTAAATCAGTTTCCTGGCAGAAAGTGAATTTATAGGTCCAGTCTGTTTTCTTTAATTTATAATCACCTGAAAATATGTTTTTTAGGGCCAGAGCAGCACGTGATTGTCTATTGGGGAGGCTTAACATACTCAAAATCTCATGAAACTTTGCACACACACGTCACATTTGGTGAAAAATTTGTCATGTTCAGCTTCCAAAAAATGGCTCAGTAGCGCCCTCTACAATTTTTTTTTTTTTTTACAAAGCAGCCCCCGAAGCTGGCTTGACCTACATGTACGAAACTTGGTAGGCACGTGTAACATACCAGGACGTACAAAAAAGTCTCTTGGAGCCATAACCTAAATCCAACAGGAAGTCAACCATTTTGAATTTTATGTGGAATTTTTGTGCATTTTTGGCCATTTCCAGGGGTCGTACTTTATCAAACTTCTCCTACGGATTTGATCGGATCGACTTCAAATTTGGTGTGTACCATCTGAAGACATTGGACATCAAAAGTTCAAAGCTTGAGTTTTCATTCAACTGTGTAACCGTGGCGAGGCGTCAAACTGGAAGTGGTTTGTAACTCCAGAATACATGGTCCAATCTGCCCCAAACTTCACGTTTCATAAAGCTCCAGGCCTGAAGCCACCTACATGCACATTAGGTATCATGGTGATTGCGACACCTACTGGCAACAGGAAGTACGTTTTGTCAGACACTTATCTTTTGATTTACATGATACATGATTTACAGAGTTGGGACTACGGTTGAAGAGCAGCAACATGATGTATAATTCATGTCCTCTACAGGGCGACATAGTGGAAAACAGAAGTAATACAAAATGTAAAACAGGTCATTCTAGCGCCCACACTCCATGGAAGATATACCATCTCACCCCAGCATACAGTTCCTGACTTTAACAGAAATGAACTGCCGCGTCAACCGGCATTCTGCCAGCACCCCTGAGTTGCGCAAAGGTGCGAGGGCCCGTTCATTGCTGCTTGCAGCTTTAATATTTTCTTGCTACCTTAGAATGAGACGTTTATTTCTATAGTGCATAGGGAGCGAGTCCAAATCCACCACGTTTCTGCATTAGCCCAGAACGGACAAATTAAACACCGGCTCTAGATAGGGCCATTCACATTTTTGTGTCAGCGACTGTAGTTTGCAGCCACTCAGCAATGAGCTATATCGGAAAAACACACATATTTTACGTGAAATGGCCTCATTCAGCATTTTTACCACTTTTAATCACCAGGGGTCTCATTTATGAAATAATGCGTAGGATCCAAACAAAAAATGTACGTATGAACAAAAGCCAAAAATGGCATCTGCCAAAAAATATTCTAACAATTTCTACAATCAGGCTTCCACCTCACCATCTGTGTTAGCAATTACCCATCTCCAAAATGTATGGGTTAAAGTTTCTCCCATCAAGTCTGTTTTTATACATGACAACTTTTTGTGTGAGAAGTGGCGGGCTTTCAGGCCTCATTTTGTGCGTACGCAATGTTTATAAATGACACCCCTGGCCCCTGGTTTGTTTTGCAGAGGAAAAGACCTCTGCAGATAATTTGGCTCCCAGTAAAAACCTCTTAAACAATGATCTCTAAAGGAATCTTAACCAGGAGTTCATGCTTGCCACATGGGAAAATTCTCAGCTGGTTGCAATCTGCAATCCTCACCACTAGATGCCACTAAATCCCACACACTGCTCTTTTAACATACCATTCAGTTATTTATAGCTGTTATGTTGTACACAGAAACCATGTGTATATATAATATTTATATTTGGCTGTTTTGTGTGGCATTTATTCAAAATAAATCACACTGGAATGTTACTTTAGTACCGAGAAACTGAATTAGCAGGAACAAGACTTTGATGAAGTTCATGTTTTAATTATAAATTTATTACATAATATAACAAACATATATCTCTGTGGTGGAGATATCCTGGGCAACATCTCAGATCTTGCCTCAGCTTTCACTATCACCCTTACTCTGTTTGCATGAAGAATACTAGGTAGCTTCTGGTGAACTTTTATTTCGACTAGGGCTTTCGTGTATTAAAATGTAGGGGGATTCCTAATGCTCCAAGCGTCCAGAAGTTGCCGGGATAGAAGTCGTAGATGGTTTGCCTGGTCAGCAGATGCTGAGAAGGGGAAGTTCACCTGTGAGACAAGGCTGAGGCGTTGCAGTGATACATCCACCATTCTAAACTTCACAGTGCAAACAAGGAGAAAACCAACAATGAAAGAAAAAAACCCCTTTGATGATAAGATCACTGGTTCCAGTGGGTGACCAGACCCCAGTGGGTTTTAAAAAGGTTACACTGCTCCCCCTACACTATTTAGATTGTGCTTTGTTGATTAGAAAATAAGACAAAGATAACCCTTCACTGAACTTATTTGACCTAATGATGTGTAAGTCTGTTACATGTTGCATTTTGCATCTGTATTTGTGGTAAACTTACACAACCATCTGGACCAGATATTCACTACAGCATTGTTTCTTCTAAGCAGGCCAGCCTGTGTGAGTCCAGACTGTACACGTTCACCCCTCGTGTTTGTATTTATATGGGAACAGTAAGTCAAGCTGGATAATAACCTTCATCACAGTAAAATCAAGCAATCGTGATGTGATTTGTCTCAAAATTTAAATAGAAATGTTAATGCAAAGCTCACAGGTAGATATACACAGGCTATTGTTTACATTCATAAACAATAGCCTGCTTCTTTACAAAATAATAACAGAAGGATCTAACAAATGTCTGTAGTTCTCAAGATTTCCAGGAGATGGCACCATATTATTGAGTCTAACAGCTCAAGAATGCTGTAACTAAGATAGTCCTAAAGCAAAGACAAATATACAGTTAAAAGTTAAGTTATTTTTTGGCACATTTTTCCTTTGTGTTGTTTGTTCCTCACTGGATCACCTCACATAGCATATCCAAAACTCAGAAACTGAAGGTCTGAAAAAGGAAAAAGGAGTGCTGCCAGACAGAGTGGAGGGTAAGGAGCGCAAATGCCATCTGGAAATGTGTGTACAAAACAGTGACACTGCATAAGCTGTACCTACACAGTTACAAGGTGAGTCATAGTTGTCTTGCAATATAAAATGTGACAATGGTTTCGTTCAATACCCTGTGGTGGTCTGTCTCTCCGTCTGTCTGTCTGTCTCTCCCTTTGGGCAGAGCAGTCCACTTTCTGAAGACGTCACTCGGTACAAAACAACAGTGCAGAACAATGAAGTTCAAATCTGGAATAGAAGATGAATGTGTGTGCATTTTTCTGTTTGTGTGTGTGTGTGTGTATGTATTGTGTGTGTGCGTGTTTGTGTGACACAGCCACTGCCGGGAATCTCTGATGGTAATACAGTAAGGCTATAGTGGACTAGCTCCAAAGATGTGAACCCTAACAATCAACCATACACGCGCTCTCACTGTCATCCTCGTCGTCGCTCTCACAGATACACTCAAAAAAATGGAAACAAACAAGCATTTGCACACACGCACAGTCACACACGCATGGTGAAGAGGAACGACCACACAGAGATTCGGGGAATCCAGATGCACGCATGCGCTTGGACGATGGGTGGCTTTTATGTTAGCACCTTGTCACCTTGTTTTGTGCAAATCATCCCCTAGTTCATAGTTCAGAGTTCAAAAGTTCAAGAGTTCATAGAAAGAATAAAATCTGCTCACCTTTTCCACAGGTGGTTAACTATGCATATATGCCAAACATTCATATATAGATCTATATACTTTTTGTTTTTCAAAAATTTATATGAAATCTATCATATATACATTGCTTGTGATTTAAAAAAAAGAAATTTTTTGTAGTTTGTTCATTTTTACAAGTGTAAGTACGTTGAGAATGGACAGGATATTCATTTTTTTCTGTCTTTTTTTCTGTCACTCTAAAATTCAAATGAGTGAAAGATTTAAGTATCATGTTCCACACGCTACAAAATCTACCCACAGTGTCCGAGGGTAACAAATCAAAGAGAGAAAGAAAAAACAAAAAAGTAATAGAAAAAGAACAATAAACACAAAAAGTCCAAATGAGTCTGAGGACAAACTGTAACACTGGAGTCAGAAGTAAAATAATCAGTGAGGTCACAGTGAGGCAGTGAGTGCTATTCCTACAACCCACATACGACGTTATATTTACCACCCGTTTCTTTTTTTATTTGTTTTTTTTTTATAAACTGCTAGCATAAAAGAGAGAAAAGAAAAAAAAGATGCACACAACTCCTCACCAAGTGAAACTGCCTTGGCATACTGACTGGTTGCTGCTGATGTACGGAGGTTTTTTTTAGTGGTAATAAAGATTACCTGGCCGTCTGTTCGAGAAAAGCTATGGATAAAATGCTTTTTTTGTTGCGTGAATAAAACTCACTGTTTCTCACTGCCAGCAGAAGCTACTCATGAGTACAATTGCAGATTTTGTATTGTTAAAGGAAAATTCAGTTGTTTCTTTTTTACAACCTGGGTCTTATTTTTAGAGTTCCGGCTGCCACCGTTCATGATAATACTTTACTCACTAAGTAAATCGTAGAGATAGAGGGAAGCAGCGACGTACCAAGACACTGCCAGGTTGTAAAATACTGAATTTCCTTTAAGACCTTACAGAGGCGTTCCCATCCCCACAGCCTGATAAACTACAGACACATTTTCTGCAGTGGCATTTCAGAAGGGCACATACTTTACATCTAGCTCATTTCAGCCCGTGTATGACAAGTTTCTGTTGATTACACTCCAGGTAAAAGTAGGTTTTAAGGATAACAAACATTTGCTTTGCTTCAGTTTAAGCTTAAAGGCATAGTTTGGATTTTTTGAAGTGGGGCTGTGTGAGGTACTCACCCATTGACAGTGTATTACCCACAGAAGATGGTGGTCAGTATGCTCCCAGTTTAGTGAGAAAAACGAGAGTAGCGACACAGATGGGTTAGCAGCAAAACACATTTTAACCTCTTGCACAAAGGCCTACCTAAAAAAGATCATTATCAGTTGAAGTTAACACTATATTGAGAATATTTTTACTGCTTTACCCTGCCGACAGACAGCCTTGTCTTTGGCACTACATTTTCTCAACCATAGAACTTTAGCCCTCCATAAACTTAAGTCCTCTGTGCACTGTATTACACTGCAGGTCAGCAGTTTGGGTCAGACGTTCAGTGGTTTAGGGAAGACACAACAAACACAAGAAAATAAAAGAACTGAGTGATTAGCAAAGACCAAGTGTCGTGTGGGGACAAATGGATACCTTAATAAATCAGAATATAGAGAAGAACTTTTGCAACAGACCGAAAAAGAAAGAGAGGCGAAACTTGTGTGAAAACTGGTTGCAAAGATAGAGCACAAGCCGATTGTGTAAACTGTAAACCCGTGCTCATGGACCCAGAGAGCTGCTGCTGCCTGGAACTGGTTACAACACAACCTTATGATCCTTCTAAATCGGATGCCGCCAGCGCTTCACACTTTACAGGTTGTTCGGTGAGTCGTTTTATTTATTTGTAGGTATTAATTTTACCAGGAGGTTGGGTACAGCCGTGCTCTTCAGCAAGTGTCTCTCTGGCTTCTTAAGCAGCGGTTTTACATAATCCTCTTAAGAGAAATGTTCAGTGTAAACGTCGAGCTGTCTCAGTCTGTGTGTGTTGATGTCTATATTCAGTGTAACTGGCCACAACTATTTTCATTTATTTGTTTGAGCAGCCCCCCAAAACAAGCATGACATCTTTAGAAAAAATCTTTAGAAAAGTGATGTTTCATTTCAGGCTGACCTACAGTGTAACACAGTGCGCTGCACAGTTGTGCTTATGCGTAGGAATACATAAGTTCTACGGCTGAGAAAATGTAATGCTGAAGGAAAGGGCTGTCTGATGGCAAGACAGAGCGGTGGAAATATTCTCAGTATAGCATCCACTTAGACTAATATTGATTTTTTTATATGTAGGCTTTTTTTAGTGGCTGAAATACATTTGGCTGCTGACCCCAACCACGACAGTCCATTGCTGAGCTTCGTGGTGATACTCCCGCCTGCCTCTCCAAACAGGAAACATAGAGATCGCCATCTACTGTATGTGATACACTGACTGCAGATGAATACCTCATACAGCCTCACTTCAAAAAGTCCAAACTATCCCTTTAATTTGACCAGGCTCACACACACACACACACACTTGGTTTCCTTCTGCAGCAAAAAAGATAATTTCCTCTCTACTGGTGATGAGAAACATCCCAGTGTTTCCTTCTGTCACGACCTTGTGCAGCCTGGTCTGAGAAGCATCATCAGTGGTTGCAGGGATGGAAATTTTACTAGCCGACTAACGTTTGTTTTTGTTTTTTGTTTTTTTTTACAGACTGTGGTGGTGTTAAATTGTCCTCACAGGTAAGAATTGAAATGAATAGTGATAAAACAACAGCCAACAACATCTCCATGCTAGTGCCCCAAACTTCCATCCCTGAGTGATAAACAGGCAAAAGATGAAGAGCCCCTTTTACCAATTAGCTGTCTCATTAGGTGGTCCTTACTGTACGCTGTTGTGGATAAAGTAGGGCCAGAGAACCACGTCAGTGAGAGCTGTAGCTGAAGCGGTAGGGATGGGTGTCAACTGGGGTCTCAGCCTCACATTACGGGATGCCCTTTAGTATGAAGGAAGACCGTAAGAAAATAAAAACAAACATCAAACTCTCTGTCCAAGACATGATGCAACTCGTCATGCTACGGTTCAAGAAAGGGTGACCATAAGGAAAGTTGTATACCTATGACAAAAATTTCATTTCCATATCTATATACTTTTTTTAAATTTCAAATATATATTTATATATTTATATATATATATATGTATATAATTGGTAGAAATGAGTAAACTATTGGTGGAATAAATTTAAAGATTTCTCTCTGCCTTCTATACTAAAAACCAAAAACAGGCTAAGATTAATTTATTACATTTCCTCTTTGCAACATTGTCTTTTCTTCTGAAAGCTATATTTAGATACATATATATCATATTATATAATACCTATATATAATATTCCCTTTGGAAAACCAAAAAATTGATTATGAAAAAAGCCACGAGTGTTGATTAAACATTCTCCAAATATAATAGATAGCACAGTCTGGGTACCAAGGTGGAGGGGTTTTCTCCCGTGGTTTACTTGGTGGAGCTCCACCTCTGGGCTCGAAAGTCTTCGGTTTAAAAACTACAGCAGGTATAGAGAAGACACACCTTTTCAGAGCTGTGTCTGCAGTATGTCCGTAGTCCTGTGTTCATCATTGTTGATCTCTGTATAAATATTTTGAAAGGCAACTGAGCTTTCTGTTTGGAACAAAAATTCTTCCTCCTCCTCCTTTACTCAAACTGCAAAAGGCTTTCAGAGGCCTAATAGATGGAGGGATAGAGGTAGAGAGGAGAGGAGGGAATAGTGAGAGAGAAAGTGTGGGTGTTACTAAGGGAACAACTGAAGCTTTCACAAATCAAATGTTTTAATTGGAGCTCATGCGATTCTCCTCGGCAAAGAAAGACCAGAGCCTGTTTTGAGGTCTGATCTAATTGGCTGCAGGCAAGGAGGTGGGCAGACACTAAGGGCCGAGTAGAGGGGAACGAATGTATTGACTCCTCCTCTTCAGTGCAGTGCCAAGTGCAGGGTATTTATGCAGAAAGGGAACATAAAGTGTCGCTAAGGTACACAGGTAAACATTTGTGATGCAGAACATAAAAGCAGCCAGAGTAAAAGAGGAGCGGCCCCTATCCTTTCTCTTTCATCAACACTGTTATCTTGCCCATTCTATCTTCGTCTTTCTCCCCATCTGTTGCTGTGTCTCAGGGCAGGGGTCAGCTCTCTAGCAGCAGTTTTAGTGCTCGTTCAATGTTCATGCGGTGTCCGACTCGCGTCACTCCCAGCTCTGCAAAGTCATCCTTAGTTAGAGCTGGGAGGTGAGAGCCTTCGATCTCGTGTTCCTGAAATCCTGCTCTGTGCTCCCCCAGATTGATGCTCTCCAGCCAGTCGCCGACGTCGTACTTATTCCAGAGGTGGAGGGGTTTCTGGTGGAAGGGCCGGAGGGCTAAAAGTGGTGACCCCAGCCCGGGGGAATGAGAAGGTGATGGGGATGGGGAACGAGAGCGGGAACGGGCGCTGGAGCTCCTCATTACAAAGCGGACCTCTTTCGGCTCCTGGGGTAGGCTGAGGCTAGAGGATTTGAGGATGGTTTGTGGCGGTGTTGTCGGTGAGGTCGGTAGGCCGAAGCTTGAGAATCGTCCAAGAGGGTCGCCCCGATCAGGTGAGCCTGAACCTGGGCTTGGGGTGCGTCGGGTGACAGGGTATCGGCTTCCAGGGCGGATGGTGTATGTGGTGCCATAACTTCTCTGAGAAATGGTGTGGAGCTCGCCTAGGCTGCTGAAAAGTCTGTGGGAGACAGAGAGAGACAGAGACAGTTTCAGGAATGTTAACAGATGAGACGAAAGTGAACAGATGAAGAAGAAAAGGAGACCAAGCTTTGGGTTATATGTATTAACCACTTTAAGTTCTTAAGTTTAAGTTAGTGTAGGCGTGACGTTAATAACTGACTGAATAACAGACCCAGCTAGTCTCACATCACAGCGACATCAAAGCAGCAAGCTGCGCTCATTGGTCACGACATCATTTACAGCTTTACTACTCAATCGTGAATATATCACATTGGACTTGCATCACTATTTCAAGTAATACATCAACTATACAAGGGAATATATGGCAGCATTTGAGAATAAGGCAATATTTTCACTGACATCTACACTCAGTCCATCTGAACATTACTGAAAGTGTTTTTCCTCTAATGAATTAAACCAAAAGCTACTTCCTGTTAAGGCATATGTGATCCACAAACAGCAAAGGCTCAGAATAAAAGTACAGTAACAACCAGATTTAGTGTTTTACATTGAAACGAGGACTAACGTGAAAGCACTGACAGTACAAACATGTGCACGCATATATTTACTATGTCAACACACAGTAGGCAGTTGCACATTACTGACAGTGAAGTAGCTTTTTTGACAAAGAATTACAGTTGAACGTATACTTATTTACTCTGAGGTGCAGCTATTCAATGCGCCAAGTCAACAATTCGGGAATCTCAGTGATTAATCAAACCAATCTTACCATCTGCAGCATGAAGAGGAAGAATTGTACTAACACAATCTGGCAACAATTCTCAAGAATCTGATACTAACAACAGTTTCTCCAGCATCTTCCAAAAGAACAATAAATGCCGTATAACCCACATTTTTATGCCTGACCCTGTTTTGAAAAATAATAGCATCAACTTGTTAAACAGTCTGAAAGTGGCTGATTAGTATACTACTGATCTAATGGAGGAAAAGATGGCCAGAAGGGAGGAGGATGGATTAGAGATTAAGTCTAACATGAAAGTTTAGCTTGGTGTAAGAAAGGAGAAGCAAAAAGGAGGAGGCCTAGATGTGGTAAGAGTCGGTGCAATGGTGTCTGCTTTGTTCATGCATGTTAGTGAGTGTGTTATGTACACGTGTGGCACATGTCTTCCCTCTACTGCATGTGTCTGGAAACTTTGATGTGGACTAGAGAGTGTGATGGAACAGAGGTAGCTAAGGCAGCGCACAGGCTGGAAGAATGATCAGACTACAGGGAGCCGACGGATATGAGATGAGCTCCATGCGCACTTACACAGTCGTCCTGCCCTCCTGGGCGCACAGTCAGTTCTAGACCAATCAGATCAGAGCAGCAGGGCGGAGCATGCAAGGTGAGCAGAGAGAGAGCAATGGGAGAGAATGTTAGCATCACTCCATGAGACGCAGCCTGCCAACCAGACTCTGCTTCAGCCAACTCTGCTGTCTTTGACGTGCTTCGTGTGTGTACAATTCTGTGTGTGACTGTGTGAGTGTTGCTGTGAGTGCATGTATGCGCCCAGGTATTTATGCGTGTGTGCATGTGATGGTGTTTTTGATGTATAAGCACGACAAAGGCAGCAGAGCAGGCTTTGGCACTGGAAGGTCTGACCAGTGGGCTACATGAGAGAGAAATGAGCACACTATTCACATATCAAACACTGCACAAACAAAAGAAAAACAAACAAACAAAGAAACAAACAAATAAAAGGCGGGCACATGTCCCTTGACTTTTGTGGTTGCTTTTGTACTTATTCTGAAATTATGTGGACTAAATGAACCATTATTCTTGATAGCAAGCAATTATTTATATGTGTTGTGCAAGTAGTTGTGATTAATTAACATCTGTATCTGCTACACTGTTTATAAGGGTGTGTGTGTGTGTGTTTTCAGGAAATATAAACTGCTGTTTTAGTGTCATTTAAGAGACCTACAGTATCCAATAAGCAAGACAGTCAGGGACCATGGCCATCCTCAACACAATCACTGAAAAACAAAACAAAGTTATGCAAATTACATAAACAGAGAAGAACAGAAAACCAAAGGGCACAAATGAAAAAAAACACAAAACAAAAAAAAAAACGAGAACCACAGGTTTCTAAACCACCCAAAGCTGATACATGATACACAGCATGTGAACGAGGTGGACACAAGAGAGACAAAGTACAGCAGCATGTGTGGTTTCTGAAGGGTTTAAATGGGGCACACAGTGGATGGGGTAAGTGAGTAACATTACAGTTAAGGGTGCTGGGATGCCTACGCTACATGTGAAATGCTCTAGTAGGTGAGGAGGAGAAACAAATGCAGAGGCAGAGAGAGAGAGAGAGAAAGAGAGAGAGAGGGAGGAAGAGAGAAAGAGAGAAATAATGGTGTGCATGGTCATCTTTGTCAGCCTAGGGCAATCAGCTGTTGGGATGGATGTGGTGAGGATGAATTTGATTGCATTACCTCCGAAAAAGGATGAGCCCAATCATGAGTGAGTGTTACATGATATGTTGTATTTGATATCATGGTCACCTGTTCCTTCCAGGGATCATGATGTTGTTGAGGTACACACCGATGATTGATGGCTAAATTTGGCTCAATGTCACATGGTGACTTCATGTTTCATTTGCGGTCGCCCAGGCATCGCAAGTCTTAAGCGATAGGGATGAATGAGCTTTTCAACCCAAACTATCTTGGTAATAGACTACTGTTACTAATAAAAGAACAAAAAGGGGATCAGACTGCAAAACATGCTTATAAGACTTTAAAATACAGAATAGTTTATGCTTACGCAATTATCTTCATTAAAAAAAACCCCCAAAAAACAAAATCTGATAATCTGAATACATGACTTTGTGATATTTATGGAGGTGCTGGAGGTAAATTCTGCATCAAGGATTTCCAGAGGCAACAGCATGAAGTAGCAGCAGACTTTTGTTGATGCCAAACTATACTGTAGCTCTCAAATAACAAATTCTGCCAAGCGCCAACATTAGTCAGTATCAAAGGCCAAAAACTAACAGCCCTATACTGATCAATTCTCAAGAGTCTTTCCATTCTTTGATGGGTGTAGATTGCTAAAAATCTAAAGCATTTTGGTTTCACTTGTGCGGAGTTGGTCAGCTCCTCCTCATGAGATTAATACGATAAGCGGACTGCGAAAAGGTCTATTCTAACATCTTCTTAAACTTAGAGTCTCTCCTCAGGTCTTTTAGCTCCTCTTAATCAGCAGTGAAGTATAGTGAACATGAAAGCAAAATTGTCCACCCTCCTTATTCATTCGAACAGAAATGAGGACAAGAGAAGAAGAAAAGAGAGGAGCGAGACTAAAAAATCAACTGCATCTAAAACTTCGGAGCTCTTTGAAACCTCCATTCAGAGATCTTCACTGATAAATTACTGTAAATGAAGGATTCTCCTGAACAGCACGTTAAAATTAACACTGATTAGTCTCAATTTCATGGCAGAGCAAAACTACAGTGGACAACCAATGAATGAAAGCATTTGTTCTTCCAACTTGCCAAACCATAAAATCACAACCGGGCCAAATCCTGAGTAGATCAGAAGAGAAGACATTTATTTGACATTTACCCTTCCTTGGCACCTCAGAACTTTTGACAAGGTCAGGTAGTCTTGTCATTAACATGGCAGTTAATGCTGAGATCATGAGGGGATGGTTTTAACATGACACACCATTATAGTTCAGTCATGTTCAAATATTTCTGAGAATACATCCTTAAATCTTTGAAGTTATCACTGATGATACTGTAGGATGGGGCACGATGATAAGAAGGAAACTGCAGTTTCTGGTCTTATCAAGTTTATATCAGTGATGGCTGCAAAGAGGTGCAGATATAAGAATGCATTATGTATTATTTGAACAAGGACTCTGGGAAAAGCTCAAGGAAAAGCTGGAAGGGTAGCTACTGGCAGGGTCAAAGGTTAGAACCCAACAGAGTGTGTGTGAGATGAGGAAAGGCTTTCGGGGAGAGCATGCCTCCAAGCCCTGTTACCTTGTTTGCATCAACAGATAATCTACTACTACTACTACTACTACTACTACTACACACACACACACACACACACACCCACACACACAACAAACAGCGTAACCTTATCATTATTGCCTACTTCTGCTTGATGTATATACTTTACAACCCCGATCATTTAACAGGAGGCCAAGGAGTTCAGCTGCAACTATGGAAACAAGGAACAATCGAGACCCAAGACCAGAGCCATCAATTGTAGTACTACTGTATATCTCTAACACCAACAATTTGTCATGGTAACACAGTCCTACAACCAAATATTTTATATTCTTTTTTAAGTAACTTTTACTCTGAAATAGTCTGTAAGTGAAGCAATCAGGTGATGCAAACAAGGTAACATCATAGATAAAAGAAAATACATGA
The DNA here is from genome assembly GCF_041903045.1 of Epinephelus lanceolatus. Classification (NCBI taxonomy): domain Eukaryota; kingdom Metazoa; phylum Chordata; class Actinopteri; order Perciformes; family Serranidae; genus Epinephelus; species Epinephelus lanceolatus. The sequence continues at coordinate 25,728,761 of NC_135738.1, forward strand.
AACAAAATGTGTAAAGGGTTATTTTCCAATGGGATTAGTTGATAGGCTTGTTAGGAAAAGTATATATTTAAAAAAGCTTAAGTTTACCCTAGGGGCTATAACCTTAAGGTTTACTCTCTTCGGTGTCCTCACATCTGCAGAAATATAAAGGACTTCATTGTACCTTCAGGTATGGTGTGAAAACAAGAAACCCACAGATAATAGACAAAACAGCACTGTGCTTCAGATGCTCTAGTTGACCCCAGTGTCGCTGTGAGAAGCAAGCTTGCCTTTGCCTCTTCTCTATGCTTCATATTTGCTTTTTACTCACTGACGCTGCAACATGCTTTGTGACCCATAGAAAGTTAAAGCAAAGATTAACAATGCTGTAACACTAACACTGTAAGGGTAGCTAATGCTAGCAATGCTGGTGGCTTCTGATCTCATTAGCGCTTACCATCACAATGGACTGGCTTAAATGTGGATTCATTTGCATATTTTAAGATGTGAATAAAACCAAATCATGCACAGAAATAAAACTTAAAGCCACCCTCTTTGACTCAGCCTCTAGGTATCTCTATTTCCAGATAAGTGTTATTAGATTTAAGACCAAAATAGACTCGAAATTGTTGTCTACAAAATATGTTTGCTTTTAAATAATAAATCAAAGCCTCTATGTTTGCAATCTCTCTTCCAGTGGGCTTGTTATTGCAAAAAACAAGAAGGGATATCGACTGCCGACATAATAATGGATCTAAATAAAGAGTAATATAAAATGTCGGTAGACAAGAGACAAGAATTAAACTCAGTGTCTGACAAGTATGTAATTTAAGATGATTTCAGACCCTTCTTTCTGATGTTAAACCCTGGAGTTGCTTTAGATTGTTAACTCTCACTGTCTCTGCCACTGTCTGAGTAAAATATATCATGACTTTTAATGTAACCATCTGTTCTGTCACGCAGTGTCGAATACAGTTTTCTTACCTGGCACCTGCCACGGGTGACTTCCTCCCCGGATCAAGTGATGCTCCCAGTGGTTCCTCTCCCAGTGACCTAGTGTCTTTATTTAGCTGCTGTAGTCGTGAACTGAGCTCCCCCATAACAGATGGTTTTGCTCCCTCATCTACACCCAGTCCCAGTCCCAGCCCACCAAGATTGCCCAAACTCCCAATACCTAGCCCCACCCCTGGCCCGCGAGGTTCCACTGGGTCCCCCCACAGCTTGGACCTCCGCTGGAAGAGGTAGCGTGGCTTGGTGGGGGCTAGTCCAGTCACTGAGGCTGAACCACCTGAGGGCAGCCCAGCTCCTCCAGCTGCAGCAACAGCCAGGGCGGCAGCCTGTTGTTGTGATAGCAGCTCGCTGTCAGAGCTCTGCTTCAGCAGAGGGTCCCTGAAGGTGACGGGGCCTTTACTGCCTCCTATCTGGGACTTGAGTCGGGGCTTAGGAGGCACTGGCGGCTTGTCGAGCACAAAAGTCTGCCCGTCAGCATAGGAGGTGTGCGTGGTATGTGTGTCGGCAGGCTCGCCGCTTTCTGAGGACAATGTGGACATGCTGGAAACCGTGGAGACGGTGCTGGTGGTCTCAAGATGGTGGTCTCGCTCTCTGTCGCTGGAGCTGCGCGTGTCAGCCTCCTCCACGCCTGAGTCAGCCGCAGAGCCAGACTCGCCCACCGGTGGGGGCTCCAGAGGGTCAGATGGCTTCCCTGAGACAGCTGCTGCACTGGGTGGAGGTGCCGGCTGGGGAGGCTGAGGCTGGGTGGGGGTCACAGTTGGGGTTGTTGGGGTTGAGGGAGTCTGGGGTGTGGGTGTTGGAGGGGTAGTGGGAACGGAGGCAGGTTTAGTTGGAGACACAGGTGTCCCCTGTGCCTGTGCCAGCAGCCCATTAGCAAACTCATCCGGTGGTGGAACAACTCCAATCTTACGTAGCTCCTCTCTAGTTTCCTCATCACTGGAGGACAACATTGCTGGGGGCAGGGTCACTGTGTATGGATCCACATCCTCCTCGGAGCTTCCCTGAGCCAGACTCTTCTCTTGGGCTGGACTGGCAGGACGCTGAGTTTGAGGCTGGGCCTGGAGCTGGGCTTGGGGCTGGGAGACCGTGGGACTGGGGGATTTAGCTCGTGGAGTTGGAGATTTGCTGGGCTCTGTGGATGTTGGGGCAGGTGTCTGTTCTAGTTCTGGACCCACCCCGACAGCCTGGCCATTACTAGTAGCATGGACCATGATAAGCCCTGCCGTTTTCTGTTGCGACGTATCCATAATACTGATCAACATACTTTTTTTATCCTCTAGTCTCTTCTCCTCCTTCCGCTCCTCTACTCTGGCCTCCATCTCCTGCCGGAATGATACAGGTGATGGTGATGTGGCCCACTGTGGTTTGGTGGGCTGGGGAACTAAAATAGATGTCGGGGAGGATCCAACTCCATACCCCACTGCCTTGGTGCTTTTAGGCGAAAAAGGGGGAGTTGAGGGAGCCCCTTCCCCATGTGGAGACTCTTTGGTCTGAGGGTCAATGAACATAACGCTCTGGCCTGCCCGCTCCTGTTTAGTCCTAGGCTCTGGGCTGCCAGTTGGGGACTGGCTCTGGGAGGTCAGTGCTCTCTCCCTTGCGGCCAGCGCAAGAGCCAGTGGAGAGTTGGGGTCCAGGGGCTTTCCTGTGAGCGGATGAATAAAGGTGGTCCCACTAGGTGAGGGGCTCAGGGCCAAGGCAGGGGGTGGCAGCTGTCCCAGCTCTCGGGTGAGCATCCGTTCATCGATGGAGTGAGACTGAGTCAGAGAGGGGGAGTCGGAGCTGGTTGCAGACGCCCCCTCCATGGTCCCAACAGAAAGGAAGACAGTGGATTTCCTCCGTTCTTCAAGGCGACGCTCACGATCTTTCACTGCTCCAGCTATTGCAGCGGCGAAGGGGCCCTTACCCTGAAACATCATCTCCCCCTGGGCACGCATACGCTCTCGCTCAGCCATCAGCTGCTGCTGGTAGTAGTCTGCACGGCTGGTATGTGTGTGTCCATGGGTATGTGGGTGTCGTCCTGAGGGTGAGCTCTCTCGGGAGTGGGCAGCAGCTAAGGCTATACTAGCTTTTTCTTGTGCATCTTCCACCTGCAGTAAGACACAAATAAATCAGCCAAACATGTCAAAGTTAGAGAGTCTCTGACACATTAGTAAAAAAATAACAAAACAGAAGACCATGCCCAACATGTAACCTACCTGTAGTTGTTTCACCAAGGGACTTTTCTTCCTCTGGGGTTTGGTGGGTGTGTACAGTCCAATGCTAAATTGACCCACATTAGCATAGGGGTTGTCAATAACCCGACCCTTCCTTTTGATTCGCTCAGGTGGAGTAGCAGCAGAAGGACGGGGAATTTCTGTAGGTTCTACAGGTAGATGGGAAGAGTCCTGGAGGATGATCATGGAGCGGGCTTTCTTCTGTCTCTCTATGTGTGTGGCCTGCCGCTGTGCGGCCTCGTAAGGCAGGTCCAAGGAGGAGGGCTTGAAGCTGGAGCGTCCTCCAGGCTCGTGGCCCTGACTCTGGGTCCTAGATGGGGGAGGAGGGGGACAGAACGCTGGGGGAGGACCAGTGTCTAGGTAGTAGGGAGGAGGTGGAGGTGCCGTTTGTGGAGGTGGAGGGATGGGATGGGGCTGTGAGTGGTCTCGGAGGGTGTCTGTCATTGAGGAACTGCGTGGAAATCTGTTCTCGCCTGCAAGGGCAGACAGCCGATCCTCCTCAGTGGCACCTGATGAGGGAGGGAAGAGCACAGACCCTCTGGTGACCAGGAGTAAGCTCATGAGATAAGACCATTTCATACCAGCCTAGCAGGTCCACAGCTGCTTCCTGAAAAATACACTGCAATGCATCCATCTGTAAATCTGTTAAGTCACACATTTAATAATGTTTAAGGTGTCTTAAATCCAGCTATACAATATTTCAATAAAACTTGTAATACTGGTAACTGTTTTTGACTTATTTAACAATTAATTCAACATTCATTTAATGAGTGTACTTGAGAACAGGAAAAATGTTTAATAATACAGATGGTATTAATAATGTATGTGTATATCTACTTTTGAAATAGGCTCTGTACTTGAACATCTGCTCTGCAAATCTGTTTCCGTGAATATCCAGTAAGCACATTTGCACATTCGGAACATGTAATGCAATGTAAGTATATACTTGTAACCATGTCAACATTTGTTAATATGTATTTCTTGTCAATAGGAACTCAAAAATAGGGCTTCGATGAGGATGCAGCTTCATCTTCAGTATTTTCTATTTGCTGTACAGCTGTCTATGTGCTATTCTTTGTGGGTGTGGTGATGCAATTTTACAAAGAGAATGAAGCTTCCTTGTCTTATATTCCCTACATGTCAATATATTACCTACAAGCATACTGTACATAAGATACACTATCATTCACCTTATTTGAATATGTACAGGATGGGTGATTGTTTTACCAAAAGACTTGGTCCTGGACATCCCCTTTGGTAGCGGTATGTGACCTCTCTCAACGCCTGGATGAAGACCGCCATGTAGAGTCATTCCTTGTCTCTCAAACAGTGACTGCAGCACAACAAAACAAAGATATATGAAACACAGTTTTAATGCCTTTAATGCGTCTGAAAACTGTATACAGAATACCAGCAACAAAGCAGGACAAAGAAGTGTACATGTGTGCAGTGTTGCATAGTGCTGTGAAGCCCAGGTGTTTTTGAGTTATGTTATGCGTCAGATTGAGTTTGCATGTAAGCCAGCACAGTGGCATATGCTGTCTGCCAGTGTGCTGTGTGTAGGTGCACTCACACTGATCTCTGCTGGTGTTATTCTCCTGCTGGTAGGCCTTTGTTTGACAGTAGCTGCTCTGTAATCTGCCTCCGAGGGCTGAGAACGCAACATAGACTCCTGGGACGCCAACATTTCATCTAGTCTCTCTGTTGAGAAGGAAATGAGCCACAGCTAAATACTGAGACACAAGACCAGAGAAATGTTGTGCCACATTGTGATTAAAAAAGCATCTCCAAAATGTAGCTATACACTGCAATGTGAGGTCATGCGCTATGGGACTGTATAAAATTGCTGCACTATCTCAAAACAAGTTCATTGTTTCCTCGATGACCACTAGGGAGTGAGCACTCAGAATTAAAAGAGACAGAAAGAGAGGAAAAAAGACAAAAGGCAGAGAAAGAGAGAATCCACATATTTCAAGTGTTCTGCTCTTCACCTCTAAATCAACACTGCTTAACTTGAGACAGCAGTGATAAATCATCTTTATGACGTTCAGAGAGGTGTCAGTTTCTTGCCTCAGACTCACCTCCTCTTCTCCTCCGAGCAGAAGCTTGGTGGGAAAAAGATAGCGTCAGCAGAGGAGGGGAAATGACAAGAACAAGCCAACAGAAGTGACTATTCTAAAAGTTAGGAGACACACCAAGTTTTAATGACAAAGGGAAAGCAGAAATGTGACAGAAAAGGAGGACGAGAGTGTGGAGTTTGCATGCCAGCTATCTGGCACTCACCCAGTTCTTCCAGCTCAGCGGTCATGGACTTAGAGCGTAGTGTCAGGGTGGTACTGGGAGCTCTCTTGGGTGGCGGGGGAGCTGTGGAGAAAAGGCATGGTGTTGAGGATGAGGTTGAGGGGGATGAAGATCCTTTTGGTTTGCGGCTCAGTGCCCTCCTTGCATCCCCCAGACGGCCAGCCCATCCCGTCCTTCCTGCTTTGATCTGGTCAAAATCAGATGAACTGGACGGCTCACACTTAGCCAGGACCTTGTTCAGGCTACGGTTGGAGCCCAGCTTCTTCATGTTTGGCTCTCTGTTGGTCCGATGGCTTGTTAATTTGTCAGATTGTCTCCAAGACTTTCAGTTTTCTAGTCTTTGTGGTGCAAGAATTCCTCTCCACTGAGGAGCCCAGAGGCAGTAAATGTACAGCTCAGTCCACTCTGTAACATCCCCGGCTTTCTGAATCCTCCCATTACACACAGAACAATAGATTTTGTCTGCCACAATAGGCAGAATAAGTAAAATGAGTGTGGCAAGGAGAGGGATAAAGTCCTCCATCTTACTTTTAATATGCTGCCTGTCTGGAATTTAGCAGGTGTGTATCAGACAGAGACGCGCTGACACACCGGCTTACACACACATGCATATCCTCCCACATGCGGGACCACATGCAGATACACAGAGAAAACTCCCTGAGGGAGGACATAATGACGTGTGGGCTGACAGACGAAGAGATGACAGTAAATTCAACAGCTAAGGAAAATGATGCGCTGCAGACTTTATACCCAAAAGCCCATGGGAGCCTCCCAATCCTACTACACACACACAAGGCAACTGGGCTGTTATCGTCCCACTCAAAGCGGTAAAACACATCTAACAAATACAAGCTCCAAATGCAAACGACAGACTTGCAGTTTTCCAAAAAAAGCTTTAAATCAGGTTACAATAAACACTGTAATTAACCAAATTAAAAATAATATGATCATGTATTTAAGCATGCTAAGTCTGCATAAACGGTGAAATGCCATGCAGCTGTAAAGAGATCCCCAAGCCACATACAGCAGCAGTCTCTACATGCTGCAACAAACCCAAGTTTCCTATCAATACCACACAATACAACTAGATCAGCTCACTGTCTCCGAGATCGACAAGCTAGCTCTTAATGCACCACTGTAGAGCGATAGATCTCCAAATCCCACAGATGCCCTAGTGCCTTACTAGAGCCTAACTGTCCTGCTGCCGTCAGCAGCTGCAGATCTGGTGTACATACGCCATCCTGGGTACAGTCCATATCAAACATCTTCATTTCCTCACCAGCCTGCACATTCTGGTACAGTGGCAGGGAGCAGAGGAGACAGAGGAGGACGGAGCAAGTGAGAGGAACAGAGACAGAGTCAGAGGGAGAGAGAGATGCTTTTGCTGTAATGTAATGCTTAATTCAAACATGCAGTGTAGTCACCATGGCAACAGTGGCAGTAGTGAGGCCTCGCATGGTGCAGAGAATGTGTGTTTTGTATGTGTGTTTGCCTGCAAGTCTCTGGGTATGAGTGCGTGTGAGAGTGTGAGAGCATGCGCCTGTGCATTTGTGCAAAGGTGCGGCACAATATGCAGAGTCCCACCAAGTCCCACCGGAGGAGCGGTGCAGTGGGAGAGAGGGTGTTCGACACAGCTTAGGATGTAACAAAAGAAGACATTTTGGAGAAGTTTGAAAGAGGAATGAAGAATCCTGTTCTGAGGTCTGAAACACTAAACACGCTCCATCTTGTCTGCAGCTGTTTGCACTGTTGTCAGCACTTGAATCGATCTGTCCATCTTTTCTTCAATTTACAATAAAGGAATTGCACCAGCTATTGTCTTTACAGTTACCTCGCTCCTTCTATCACCTACTGAATATCTGTGGTCTCAGCAGAGATAAGCAAGCTTTAATGGAGGCAACAGACAATGACTTGAGAACACAAAAAGACAAAAAGGCACTGAGGTAAAGACACACTAAATAAATGCAGTTATGCCTACATGTTTTCATGTAGTTCCAATACATCTACCATAATGGTGCTGTATTGCACCAATGACTTAAAATACTGGGAGTAAGCAAACAAAAATGTTAAAAGAATTAGACAGACATTTTGGGAAATACACTTACTTGCTTTCTTGGTGATGGTTTGATGACAAGATGGATACTTCTCTTATTTTCTCTCGCATAAAGCCTGGAAACAACAGCTAGCCTGTCTGTGTCCAAAGGTAACAAGATCTGCCTACCAGCACCTCTAACGCTCATTAATTAACACTTTCCTCTTTGTTTAATCCGCACAAAAACCAAAGTGTGAAAATGACAATTCGCCCTTTTATGTGGCGGACTATTTCTTGGTCACAACATGTAACTGAGAGTGGAGACCCAGAGTCTCCGCTGGTTGGCTGACAACTTCACAGAGCCAAGAAACAGTCTGGCACATAATCCCCCGTAAAATGGCAAATTGTCATTTTAACACTTCAAATTTTGTATGGATTAAACAAACGAGATATAACGTGTTAATTAGTGAGCTTTAGCCATGCTGGTAGGAGGACACAGCCATACTAACTGTTCCCTTTTGTTTTCAGTCTTTGTGCTAAACTAAGCTAACCAGCCGCCGGCCGTAGCTTTATATTTAACGGATAGAAATGAAAGCAGTATTGATCATCTCATCTAAGCATATTTTCCAAAATGTCAAATTTTTGCTTAAATAAATCATGACAACTGAGTGAACTTAATCCACTGAGAGAGATGGGACATGCGGATCAAAGCTCCAAAAAAAAAAAGGCAGTTAGTGGACCTTGAGTGCAGTTTTTTTTCTTGTCAAAATATGTTAAACTGTATAAACTATCATCAGCCATATCTAGTAAAGATAAAAGCTAGAAGAATGATGGCCAATGTCTAGAGATGAGTTTATTGAAAAGAGACAAGCATAAGGAAAGATACAAAGGGGTGACAGAGAGACAGTGAGACAGATTAAGAGACAGCATAAGGCCCTGAGTAGCAGGATTTAGTTGATATAGTACTGTCCCAATGAAACTAGGTCAAACCCATTTATCACTGTCTCTGTATCTCAATAATTGCAAAGGAGGTGCGCACACTACTCTTCCACACACACACACACACACACACACACACACACCATTGCAGTGTACACAGTCCTGAGGTCATAGTGCCAGGACTGTGTGGGAGCTGAGTAATGGCGAGCTGTGGTTGACATGGAAACCACATGAATTTACAGCAGGCGAACGTAGTAGAAATCACCTTGACAACGGAAACACACATATCTTTTTAAGTCCTCTGTAATATGAAACCAACTTAAACGTTTCCATTACATTACAGCTATAAAATTTATTAGCAAACAACTGAGACATCCTATAGCAAACTATGTGTCATGCTAAAATCCCTAAAGCACACACTATATTTCAATTAAGCCATTACTACATAATTAGGGGAATAAGTTATATTTAAATTACTGTTCATACTAATTTTTATGTTTAATAATAGTTACAAAAAGCACATATATAAAGTGGAATTTTGTGACATTTAACATGAAGAAAATAACATTTTAGAAATGTTATTTATTACATATGAAATGTAATATTTCACATGTGGAAATACGAGTTTAATGTAGAGGAGCTTTTCCTCTGGTCTTTACCTTTCTTGCGAACGACCTCCTCAGACTCCGGTTTGCGCGTGACAGACACCACCTTCATCAGCAGCCTGTTGCCCCCTTGCCGGATCAAGGACACCACCTGTTTATGGCCCACCTTCACTACATTCACCCCGTTTACCTGAGACAAAACAAACACAAAGACAGAGTGAGCCACGTCAACACAAGTGCGACCATTTCCAACAATTCTGCTGACACCAAAGCACCATAGTTACCAAATTCTGGTTAATTAGTTTACACAAAAAGTAAACCCACTCAGAGGAGTTAAAGGGATAGCTTGGATCAATGAATGCTTTGTATAGCTTCATATGTTTGCTGCAAATATTCACAAATATCTACAAACCCATTTTGCTGGCACAGGAGGAAATATGCGTCAGATCCATGAGTGTACCATGTGACTGTGCAGACTGCAGTTATTAGTTTTTTTCTCTGTTCAGGGACATCACCGGTGTGTTCAGTAATGAGACAGATACAGACGGAGAGGAAGCAAGTGAAGAGCTGTCCTTAATTACCTCAATGAGAAAGTCTCCTGTCCTCAGACCGGCCCTCCAGGCCACTCCCTCCACGTCCACAGACTCCAGGTACTGCAGGGCAGGGAATGCTGGGGTGGGGGTGAACTCTTCAATGGGCGTCTCAGCTGAGAAGAAACACAAAAAGTAAACCCACTCAGAGGAGTTAAAGGGATAGCTTGGATCTTTTGAAGTGGGGTTGTATGAGGTACTTATCCATAGTCAGTGTATTACCTACAGCAGATGTTAGTTGGCACACCCCCAGTTTGAAGTCCAACAACAGAGCTAAGCAACACGGCAGCAACAACATGTATTTTAGCCACCTAAAAACATCAATATCAGTTTAAGTGAATGCTATATTTAGATTATTTTCCTTGCTTTACCCTACCATCGGACAGCTATTTCTGATGAGGATGTAAGCAGTTATATTGCTTTCCTCTAAGCCAGACTCCACTGAGGAAAACAACGATTTAACATCACTGAACACAGGAGCTCCTGGTCTACCAAGGCCTCCATCAGTTGGTTTGTTTGACTTATTGTGTGACTTTGGCATTTAAAAGGCTTAGTTTGGATTCACCAAAGTCACACAGTTACACAAACTAACTAACTGAGCGAGGCCGCAGTAGACCAGCAGCTCTAATGTCCAGCAAGCCAAAATCATTGTTTTTGTCAATGAAGTCTGGTGGCTTTGAGGAGAGCATAGATCTGGAACTGGAGATGTTCACGGCTTCCCTATTGAAATGGGCTGTCTGACGGCAATGTAAAGTGATTAAATTATTCTCAATATAGCGCACACTTGAACTAATATTGATGTTTTTAGGTGGCTAAAATATGTTTTGCAGCTGCCCCCGTCCACAGCAGCACATTTCATGTCTGTCGAATCTCCAAGCTGGCAGACATCTACTGTATGTAATACACTATCTATGTATAAGTACCCCATATGACCCCACTTCAAAGAATCAGGACTGTCCCTTTAAGCAAAATCTACGACTTCCTTTGATTCATTTATGCTTTTCTAGCAAATTAGATTGCCAATGATCACAACAAGATCACAAACAGAACATTTATTACATGCTGCAAATAATATTTGGAAAATGTTGGCTGCTGGTTTAAATCTGCTCTATTTTAATTTCCTTGGAGGCTGTGCTACATTTTTAAAAACTTCTCTTATTGCTTTACTAAAGTGATTTAATTAATAAATTTGTACTGTTTAGTTTTATTCCTTGATTAAAGGTCTCTATATTAGTCAGTGATACTAGTAGCCCTGGGTGAATGTGCTACTGTTACCTGCATTATTTTTTGTAGTGGCATACAATCACATGCTTACACGCTTGCACAACAGCATGTATGTCTCAACAAAAAAGACACACACACACACACACACACACACACACATACAGTACACAAGCCCACTTTGTTAAGTGAGTGCGCCACCACAAACTCCATTTAATCTTGGAACGAATCCAACTAAATCACTGACACATGAGAGTTCTCAGAGGACCACTAAGTGAACTGCAGTGTGTTCGTGCATGTGTGTGTGTTTGTGTGTGTGTGTGTTTGAGGGTACTGGGGAGTAAAAGACAGAGTGAGTAAAAGAGAGCGGGGTGAGCCAAGATCCATGGTAGTGAGTGATGGAGCAGTAAAGCACACTCAGACTCCCGGCAAGGTGCCTGAGAGGGGTTGCCATGGTAACCAGCCTGAGCAGGGGTGCTGGCACGTGCATGAGTAAAATGAATTTGTGGCGACAGAGAGGAGTAGAGGGGCGATACCGGTTGAAACGCGGACAGGTTTGAAAGCTATTGTGTGAAAGTATTTTGAGAGGAAAATGGACGGGGAGGATGTGAGGAAGGTGGCAAAAAACAAGAACAGACAGAGCAAAGATGAGAGCAATAGGAGAGGAGGGGAGTGAGGAGTGCGTCTCTACTAAAGCTGAACGCCATGTGTGGAGAACAGATGGGACAGCTAGCCGACAGCTCAGCCAAGGATGACGCCACCAAAGGGGCTACGTGCACTCACTCACACACGCGCGCACGTACGCACACACACAGAGTGCATCTGAGTATACAAGCTGAATGTTGACCAAAGCTGGTCGTGTTGTTGACTCACACACTAACAACACAGACTGAGCTGTACTCCATGACTCAGATCAACAAACTATTTCTCACATCAAAGCTCTCACACATTGAAAACAGGTAGGTAGTGAAAGTGAATGCTTTGGATAAAGTGTGTGCGCACGCGCTTGTGTGTGTCTCACCTTTGGCTCCCCGCAGGACAAAGCCAAACCCCTCATTTTCTTTCTTCTGTAAAACAGCATTCTTCTCCTCTATGATATAGTCACTGTGAAGGAGAGAGCAGAGAGAGAGCAGGTATGAATCCAACACCATCCTCACACACACAAAGAGAGAGGGGCGAGAGGGAGGGCAGGAGAGGAAAGAGGGTTGGTCGGGGGGGTTGACAAGTGGGAGGAGACGGAGGCACACACATATACATTACATATATACACACCTATAATTCCTTTCCTATTAACCAATTAACCAATCATATTAAAAGCCAAGCAAGCAACCACAGCTCAGGATTCTCTGGGATTGTACCAGTATTTTGAGAGAGTGAGAGAGAGAGAGAGAGAGAGAGAGAGAGACACACACACACACACACACACACACACACACACACACTGGTATAGAGAAAAAGAGAATGAGCAGGCGAGAGAGAGAGAGTCCTTGTGATTCTGAAGTATCTGTGGGATAAAACCTAAGAGTGAATCAATCTTCGGGCTGATCCCTCAGATGAGACTGCAGCTGAGGAGGGTGTGGAGAGCTTCTGCTAAAGAAACTGACAGAGATGGCTAAGATGCAATATTATCCCCTGACTAATGATAGAGGGAATAGGAGGAAAAAGTAAGTGAGCACTTCATCACTGCCTGATTTTCCTGAGTGTTAAGGGGTAGAGGCTGTTAGATGGTGTCAACCTGTGCTGCTCTGCACACACTTAAATGCATCCTTTTTTTTTTTCAAGCCACACATCTGTGTCCAAAGCCTGTGAGCCAAAACTGAAGCAGAGTTAGTAAAGCAGTCTTTGCAGCGAAGCGAAAATCAGCATAATGGCTGGACGTGTGCAAAAAAAATATTCAGATAAACCTGCCTTTCTCATCAAACTGATGACAGTAATATGAGTTGTAATGGTTTTAATCTACATATATGATAATGAAAGATGTAGATTAAAAACATTATAAAGGTGGCTTAAATATGCCGCACTTAAAGGTCCAGTGTGTAGGGTTTAGGGGGATATATTGGGCAGAAATAGAATATAATATAATAAGTATTTTTTCTTTAGTGTATATAATCACTTAAAAATAATAGTTTTGTGTTTATTACCTTAGGATGAGCTGTTTATATCTGTACAGGGAGCAGGTCCTCATCTACCGAGATCCCCATGTTGCACTGTAATGTTTCTACAGCTGCCCGCAATGGACAAACCAAACACGGGCTCTAAATAAGGCCATTTGCATTTTCACGTCGGCCACTTTTTGTTAGCAGCCCCTTCGCAAAGAGAGAAATCAGAAAAACACTGATTTTTTAAAATGCAAAACTGCTTCATTCAGTGTTTTTACCGGTTTAAATCACTGAGTCTGTTTGTTTTGGAGAGGAAGAGACCGCCAGAGTAATTTGCCTCACGGTAAAAATCTCTTCAAAGTCTGGAACAGAAAAAATGTGAGCACACATTCAGTTGTTAGAGAAAAAAGGTGAGCACACATTAGCAGGTGTTAGGCTAGGGGCCCGTCTGTGACTTGCCAAAAAGCAAAAGAGAAACACTGATTTGCAACGTGCACTGCTTTATTCAGTGATTTTTACCGGTTTAAATCACCGGGTCTGTTTGTTTTGGAGAGGAAGAGACTGCTGAGGATAATGTGGCTCCCAGTAAAAACCTCCTGAACAATGAACACTGAAGGAATCTCAAGTTGAAGAGGTTTCAGCTGGTTCCTCACTGCTAGATGCCACTAAATCCCCCTTAATCGGACACACTGCTCCTTTAAAGTGTAGACAACTATAACTTAATACTCTAAAACTTAAATTTGATTTGATTGTACACAATTTACAAAAAATTGCAGTATTACTTGTAATCTTCAGTCTTTTCACACCACACTTTGATTACTGTTTACAGCCTGAACACCTTGACAAAAGTTTTGTAGTATATTGTCGAATTTCATTATCATCAGTCATCCTACCTCACAGCTGAGGCAGAAGTAGAGGGCTGGTGTTCAGGTTGCAACTCAGTAGGCGGCTGCAGTCTCCATTAGCTTAGATACACTTCACCCTCTCAGACTTACCAAGGGAACACAGAGCTCCTGCTGCTGGAGCCAGGAGACCCGTAACAAACCTTTCTGCAGGAGGGAGGTCAAAGGTTTGGTTTCATAAAAAGCTATCTATCCACTTTTGCACTTATTGTTATGCACAGAAAGCTGTGTTGGTTAAACATCAGTAAGATGCTTTGTTTTAGTCCAAACCCTTTTATCCGCCACGCTTTCATCTCTGCTCTATGCCCCAAATGCCGCATTAATGCAATAAGCTCACTGTCCTTGTTCAGAATCTCTATCCACCTACATAACTCAATAAAGAAACTCTGATGTAAGATTTGAAATGATAAATGTTTCCTCAAAATAAACCTGTCCTTTGACATTAGTGATTTTAGTATTCCTCAGACTGCAGTGCAGATATCCATCTAAAGGACTGCAACTCAATAAGTTTCTGTCCTACCTGAGCGTTTAGCTGGCATGTGCAACTGGTATTTTTTTCAGACATTCATATGTTGCATCTGACTCTTAAAATGTCAGTCTCATGGCTGTAACCTGCTGTGATTTTGTGCAGAGCTGATTCTTACTATGGCACCTCTGGAAAGCAACAAGAAACTTACCTCATTCTCTATTTGTCAAGTTCACAACTGAACTATGGCACTGTCTGCCTTTTAAAAAAATACTATATACACACCACGCAATGCCTCGACTATCACAGGCTAGTGTGGCTGTGGTTATGCTAATTCCACAAACCTGGAGCTCTGGTAATAGAGATGACATTTAAACCAACTAAAAACCTAGAATGCAAGAACTTGACATTTTATAAAAGGCTGAGAAAGTGGGTGGAAACAATTGTCACTCAGACTAGCGCTGTATCTCAAACTGACACACTGTGGCATTAAAGCCAGAATTTGCATCATAACAAAACCAAACATAGCTTGCTACTTCACTCGCAGCTAACAAATCTGATTTAGAAGAGAGGGAGCACTGACACCCTCTGTGCAATAAATGTCAAACTCTAGACAGGGACGGCAAATAAAGAAGGACGTGAACTAAGAGTAGAGAAATAAAACATTAAATAGATTGAATGAGAACATCCTGGCAGCAAATCACAAAACTGTGCTTGTGCTTGAGTATATACTATGCATGTGTGTGAACAGTGCACATGCTGACAGAAAAAAAACTGGCTATGCAATTTATATGCATGTGCGTTTCACATTTAGAACTGGGTGCACTGGCATCCTTATGCCTTTAGATGGCAGCAGCTTCAAGGTACTCTAAATCCCTCTCACATGGACTCCATTACCCCTGATCAGTAAAGGAAGCACTCTGCGATATGACCACTTTAGTTTGTGCAGCACAGTATACACAAACACAGGGCCTGCATGTTGCAGTAGCAAGCCAGCTCAAGGAAAGAGGCTGTACCTGTATGAGGTGAAGTTGTCGTAGGATCCCACAGTGTAGTGTCTGAACAGTCTCTTAGTGCGGTCCTCCCGTGTCTCTGCAAAACAGATTAAAAGGCTTTTTAATTTAAAATTGATAAATCTGTTCATACTGGGTTGAAATAGTGTATTCAACTTCAAAGTCAATTACTCATTTGGTAATCTATTGTATGTATAAGTACACCTGCTTTTGGTATTACGTAGAGAAGATATTTAAACTGTGAACTCCTGGTTTTGCTTTATCTTTACCAAGGCCTTATACAAAATGTTAAATAGTAGTGCCATCAAACTGTGACTAAATTGCTGTTGTGATTTCATATCAGAGACACATCATTACAAGTTTAAATTCCTAGTGAAGTGTCTTGAAAGCAAGGTCAGCCACATTTGCCAGTGTACAGTGTTCTTGCAGCATTTTGTCACAAAATTGAGTAAAGGAGCTGAATCCCAGGAACGCACTTCTTAAATGTGATTTAGGAAGATTTATTTTATTGGAAAAGATTCACTTCTGCTAGTGACGTTTAACAAATCCATGAAAATCCAAAAATGTCAAGGCTGTTTCTGCCTCAGCTCTTTGCGTGGTAATATAAAAATGTCAGCAAAAAATTTAATTCAGTTAGCACAGAGAGGAATTAAGCTACCACAGAGAAGTAATTATCATTAACATGATTCATTTATCATAACCTACCAGAGTATAATTGTTCCATGGTAATTTTTTGTTTTTGAAACTGTAAAATAATTGCATAATTCTGCCTTGAAAGTCTTTCTTTAAAAGCGGGCAAATGCACAAGAATGGAAACCGTGTTGAGCTCAATTAATATAGTGTGTGTGTGTGCACAGTGTGCATGGTTCCTGTCAGCATGTGGGTGGATTCATCCTGTGGGAGTGCTGATAGAGATCGATGCCCTCTCCCCATCCCAATAATACACACTGCACCTCCACTAAACAGCAATCTGCTGACTACACACCCCGAGAACCTTTCAGGCCACACAGAAACTCTTAATTGGGCAAAGCTGTGAGAGCGAGGGGCGTCCTGGTGGTGATGTGAGACACACGGTGTGAAGCCACGAGTCTGGCTTGTAACCTTGGTCACACGGCTCCCCCTGCTTCTCTGTTTCCTGTCACTTCTACTGTCTGCTATCTAATAAAAGCAATACATCAAGCTGTTTGAGATATCCAGTCTGTATGAGAAAGAAAGAGACATGTAGGGAAAGAGATCAAAGTGAGTGAGCAGACTTGAAGTGGCTGGTATCCTCAGATCCACTTTAGCCTGTCCATCTGACTGTGTGTGTGACTGACAGACTGTCAGCTGAGAACAACTTGAAGCTCTGATAACTGCATCCACTGACACTTGGTAACGGAGCAGAAAGGCAAAAACAATATAAAGGATTTAGCAGTTTGCTCCAAGTTCTGAACCATCATCCTCTGCTCTTCCGCTTTCACCTGCCGTCTCATTTTCTTCATCTGCTGTCCTATTAAAATCTTGTTTACTTGTGCTGTGTTCCTTATTCTTCTAGAGTGCCACTGTGCGAATCTCAATCTCTCTGATTCTTACACATTCATTTGTTTCAGCATGATTGCGAATGCGTGGCTTTCCTCATCCCTCACTACACATGCCTTGGTCATGTGTAGTGTTTTAATGAAAGCAGCCTACATTACAAGACCGAGCTCTGCCTGTTTGATATCAAGGCCCATCTCTTCCCAGAGAACCACAGTGAATTGGTCAGTGTGTCACCGCCATGGTCACTGGTTTCAACGTTATGTGTTTGACTTGTGTTTTTTAGCTGCAAAGAAAATTCTCACCTAAAACATTTTTTCATGGTCATAAAAAAAAACTTTTGCCGATCTAATTGCCCTTTTTTGAACTATTGTTAGATGTTTATTTTTGACAGACATGCTCAGATATTTGCAGTGCAGCCACAAACAAGCGTGACAGATATTTGCTATTATCAAGTTTTGGGTTCACTCCATCAGGATGAGAAAACGTGATTCTTTCTGGAGTCATAATTTTGCTGCAGTGATCAATAATACAGAGAGTAATTCGGCTTGAAAAAGCAAAAGAGACACCGGTTTCTCCAATAGCAGCATTTGCATTCAAGGGCTATGTGTCTTATATTTTCCATACTGAAACCACTCTGTTTTGTTCTTACTAAGCTATCGATCACTGCTCTCTCCACCCACACAAAAAACCCACAGCTGAACGCAACAAGTTCTCAAGAGGGTGGACAAAAGTCATTCTGGAAAATATGTGTCAGAACAAATTGTGAAATCTGGATTGTTTATTTCAGGATTTCCTCAGCATTGATCTCTTTGGATGAGGATGTAGTTGAGAAGAGGACATCTTCCTTTTGGCACCCACCTCCCTGGACTTGGTTTATAGGTGTGTTGGAAAACTGCCGAGGCAATGATGTTATAGCAACTTTGTAAGCAGCAGATAAGTGGTGTCACCATCCCTTTCCTCCAATCAGACCCTGTTTCTTTAGCCCTCTCTGCTGCCAAAAGGAAGCCCTGTGAATTGTTTTTAATTTGCTCCGACATCTTACAACTTGGCTGCCTGGGTCCAGACTTTTGGATCCACCCACTCCACTAAGGAAACGGAGTGTAACAAGTTCACAATTCCATCTGGAATCAGGCAAACAACCTGGATGACTAAGACGACCATACAAAGACATGAAATGTGAGAAATTACAAACTCAAATGGGAAGTGGAAAAGGAAGGTTGAGGGAAAGTGGGTACATGAAAACGAACGGCATTTTCTCACAAAAACTTGAAGAAAATTGAAGATTGATAAAGAGTGTGTGAGTATCAAAGCAGGAGGTTTGTAATCAAGGTGGAAGCTGAGTGGGCGTTTTTGCTAGTTATCGGTTATCAGAGGAGGTAAGGCGGAAACGAGATGAGAGGCGAGGGCTGGTTGGTATTTTGTCTGGATCAGAAGGTTACTCTACGTCCGCTCTTGGGAGGAAAGACATGGCATTTTGTAAGCACTGGTTGTCAAAAGAAAGAAGAGATCAAAGAAGAGGTGATATTTGGGGAGAAAGTTGTAGATGAGTCAGCAATTGTCTTCTCCCGCAAATTTAGAGTCTGTCTCACACACACATTCTCACTCAGCCACACAATCATCAAAAAGCCCTCACGTCAGAAAGGGACAAAAGAAAAAGAAAATCAGCCAAATGCTGGATAATTTGGGGAGTTGTTAAATGTAAATGTGCACGCTGAGAGTATTTTGTGTGTCTGAGCGGTATATGCATTTGTGTATGTACAGTATGTGTGCGTGTGCGCAGCCCGTGCACGCCGTGTGATACCAGATGCAGTCTAAGAGCGTGAAATGCAGCTCATTCATCACAGTTGTCATCTATTTTGTACAGCCCAGGAGCATCTAAAGGCAGGGCCCTGATAGCACAGATAACCTAAACTCCACTTCCATCTATCACACACACACACACACACACACACACTGGAAACAAGAGAAACGACAAAAGGCGTCCACTACTGTAAGTAAAGGCTGTTGTTTTAGTAGTAATGTACATTTTGAGGCTTTATATTATTATTATCATCACCATGGTTAGCTTACTAGTACAGGAGGCTGTGTTTTAGCACCAGGTGGGAATAAAACAACAAGAAGCATTTTCCAATTTGCACTAGAGCTACAACATCTGGGCTGTCAGAGGGGCAGATAAGTACACTGAGATTTCAGAGAACAAAGACAATGACGAACTCGCTGGATGTCACTCAGTAAACTCCTTGTTGTACAGTCATGTTAAAATGAAACACATTAAAGGATTACCACCTACTATGAGAGCCACGACAAAAAATGGCAGCTGGTTGGCTTTAGACATACTGTCGCTGTTTGGTGATAATACTGATGTCCAGATAAAACATTCAGTTAATGTTTTTCTTCAAACCACTAAGTTTTTGCAGACAAAGAAAAATATAAATAAATAAACAGCCAAAAAGAAAAATTATGAACATTAGCAAAACATCTTAACAAAAAAAAAAAAAGAAATAACAAAGTATAATGGCACAGTGTTTTGTAAACACACTGAGGGGGAAAGCAAGAGAGGAAAGAAGGAAGGTCATTTCCCTCAGAAAACAGCATGAGAGACGATTGCCTGTGAGTGCACATTAGGAGGTGGCCTCAGAATGTGGTTTAATAAGAGAGATCTAAGGAGAGTAGCATTTTCATTATAGTCTAGATGCTGCATCTGGTGACAGGAACACAGATGGTGGTAATGACGTCCTTAGAAAAACAATGTCTAGCACATGAAGAAAAAAGTAAAATTTGGTCAAAGCAAAAGTTTTATTTAAGCCGCTTACTGATAGATAGACATAGATAGATACTACAGGTATGACTGATACAATAGATAACATCAGCATGTCTTAAGTTTCCTCTGTCTCTATCACGTACTGATATGACACAGCAGCACTCACGTTTACACCCGTGCTCATTAAAGCTTTTACACTCTCTGTTTCAAACACCTGGCTCTTAGTTGGTCTTTCCTGGGAGGAATTTTCTCCTGCAAATGAGGTAATAAATTTCATATTTCTGATGACAGAAAACATGGTTTAGATGAAAAAAAAAAAAAAAAGACTAAAAGACTTACTAAAGCATTGATGCTTTCCAGCCACTTGTGTGGAGCACTAAAGGCTTCAGGAATGCACTAGGGGCACCTGCTGGTCAAAATAATTCACAGCAGGCAAGTACACTGTACATTAAGGCTGTGTTCACACCTGCACATGCTTTGTGTTCACACCATAAACAAACATCACCTGACTTAAAGCTCTTTAGGCTGTCTTGGTACCACATGTTTAACTGGTAATATATAACCATGTAAACAAACTGGACTTCAAGATCCTTATATTGGCATCATACGGGAACTGTCCATTGGTCCGACAGCCCATTGGTCCGACATCCCATTGTTCCGCCCATATTAAACCCATTGTTCCCAAGTCCGTTCCGAAATCATCATGATGCCCTGTGGTTAAGGTCTGGTTAGGTTTAGGCACAAAAACCACTTGGTTAGGGCTAGGAAAAGATCATGGTGTGGGTTAAAATGAAAAAGAAAGTGACATACACATAAGCTGTGAGTCTGCTTCGCCTCAAGCCTTTCCCAGCTGACTCAGAGCCGGTCACGGCGCACCATCAAGGTAGAAATACGCCCGCCGGGAGCCGTTCAGCACCGCGGACTGTCGGACTAATGGGATGTCGGACCAATGGGCTGTCGGACCAATGACATGGACCCCATCATACAGGTTAGGTATGAACACACGACCTTGCTAGGATGTGTTCAATAGTTGATACAGGCCACTAAATTAAACCCATGTCACAAATAACTAGACATAAATAAATCATTACTCACCCTTCAGTGTTAGCAGCCTAGTGTAAACTGTACTGTAGGAGGGACAATATTTCTGTCCTTCAACTGAATAATGAAGTTGGTGTGCAACCATTTAGAGAAACACAATCTCCTGTGCAGACCCAAAAGCTGAGAGGGGTTCTATTACCTCATACTTTTGATAGAAATGAACATAAGTGTACCAATCATGCTGTCTGAAACAACTTTGAATGCACTGATAATGTCAATATCTTTATCATTCCAGGGTTTCTCCACACATTAATCTATTTGTGGCTGCCCACCACAATTAAAACATCTGCCGCCACATTTTGGTTTTCTGGATTTGGAGCTGGACTGTTCATTAGGAGCTCTGTTGGAATATATACATATACTGTTCAGTTATGTGTTGCTCCACACTCCTGGAGTGTAGCACATACTCTGAGCACAGATGGAGAAACATGGAGGATCGGATTGACTGATCAATTATCAACCAACTCAAAAATTCAAAGACTTTGGCTGAGTTTTTTGTGGGTCTATTCACAGACCCACAAAAAACTCCATATTTAGAGGGGACACAGACTGACACAAGGGGACACACAGGCAAGGAGACAGCAATAAAAAAACCTATAAAGTTGGCCCCCCTACAGCCCAACTCCTGTCATCAGCTACCGTCATACATAGATTCTAATTCTGTGGGAATAGTTGATACAGGGCTTCAGTCAAAACAACCCCTTTTGTCTTAATGCATACTTTATAGTGACATCACAACCTACACAAACTTTAACCTCATGACGTCCAAGCAAATAACATCACTGCACTGGCCACATACACATGAAAATGCAGCAATAAAACCCTGACAACTGATTTAGGTAATGTTATTCATTTTAGTAACACTTATTAAAGGCATGCTATACATAATTTTCCTCACAAATAGTACACAGACTAACACAAAAGTAATCACTCTCAATCATCACTTATGACCCACTAGAAGTGTGTGGCGGAGTACTAAACTACAGAGACCCTGTCTGAGTTAACAGGCTCCAGCCAGTAACAGCTTACAAGTTAGATCAGGACTTTAGAGAAAAGATGGTGACCGGGTGCCAGAACGTAAGTAGCACGCATCCAAGAGGAAGCTACAAAAATGGAGGACATAGCACCAGAAAAACACAAATATACAGCAGGGCAAAACAGCAAGCATAAATCTGGTTTGGCTTTCACTTCTGCTGGAGAGCACTGAAAGAGAGGATGGGGATGAAGAGCAACATGGGGTTGGCCTGTTTTCTATTGGACATGTAAATGTTAATGTCAAAAAATGCTAACAGATAAATGCTCTGCATCTGCCTCATCTACAGACTTAATGTGGTATTGATTGAAAGGTTTTGTTTCCATGTGTTAGGAGCGATAATTCATCCATAAAAATATGAGAATGAGCTGTTTGTTTTCGCTGGCGATAGCTGTGAATGTAGTGTGTTAAAATCCAGAGATGGAAGCATATTTAGCACACAAAGCTGTACTTCACGCTGTAACGTCGCTGCTCTTTCTGTCACCCTGTTTAACCTGCCACATCTCTCACAGCTCTGCTGTGAATGTCGCTGTCTTAGCTCACAGTGCTTCTCTATTCAGGACAAATTGTAACACCTTCGCTGTCCTTGTCTGAAGGACACAAGAGCTACATCACATAAACACAGATGCATGGAAACACAAACCAACACAGGCACACACACCGTCGCTGTGCCCTGCTGAATGAGAATTAACCTATGCTGTTTTACCACTGATAAGAGCTGCAGACACATGCACACACGCGCACACAAACACACACACTTATCAAGTGAGCCTCATTGACTTTTTAATTCTTTCTTTCCACACCCCCACTCAATCCTCCTTTCCTTTTCTCCTTCTCTCTCTCTCTGCTTCCTCATTCATGTCGTGCATGTTAACCTCCTAAACCAGGTGGATAGAAGACCAAGCAGGGGGCGTAGTAAACTCTGAGGGCTCCCTACACCTTGAATACTAAAACACTGTTTAAATTAATCAGAACAATGCTGGACTCCCCAGTGTGACAACTTTCCAAGAGCCACACAGCCTGTGAGGAGATGCTTGTGGCAAAAGAAAAATAAAGACAGAATCACACTCTTTCTTTCTCCTTTGTGCTGTCACACAATGTGCCTGTCGTTCCACAGATCCAACAGGGAGTTGCTGGACCATGCAGATGGATACAAGGCTAACCCACTTCCACACAGCACAGAGGGAAATAGCAATGTCTTCATTTTCTTTTTCCTCTTCATCTTTCTGTGTCTATTCTTGATTTTCTATTCGTCTACCAAATGATTCTCGAATAAGACTTTAAAAGAAAAGTGAATTTTTTTTTCATTCCTGGGTGAAATTAGTCATGCTCACAATAGAGCAGTGTGATAGAGAGGACACTGAGGGAAAAGAAAAGTACAAAAGAAAGACTAAAAGCGGGCTCTGTATCCATTTAATCTTTATCTGTTCTGTACATATAGGGAATTCAAATAAACCATGCACATGGTTGGGAGCTGCAGGATAATGTTCGACATCAAAGGTGGGGTTGACGCACTACTAGATCTTTTCATCAAGTCATTTGTCTGCATACATGGACATGATAGGGAGAATGTAGAGTAGCTTAATTAAGTGTGAAGTGGAGGGTGTCAGAACAAAAAGAAAAGATGAGGAGGGAAAAGCAGGGAAGGAATGTTGGAGGGCAGGAGGACAGGGAGGACAGATTAAATACGAGACTGAAATGGGATAGCAGCAGATGACAACAGACTGACAATGAAAATATCTCTGATAGTGTGGAGTGTGTGTTGTAATGTATCCTGCCAAATAGTCCTGATTTAGTCCTCCAAAACAACCAATATGACAGTTCCAAATACAATGCATTCACACTGATTATTTTCTGAGGGTTCAGATTTGTTTCATCCTCAAGATTTTATTACATCAAACCATTTTTTTATATGCTATATTAACTTAATGTTATCTAACTACTGGTTCTACATTCAGTTATCACCTCTCTATATAGCAGTTTTTATTGTTAGTGGGAGAGTCCATCATCCCAGCGATGGATGGAAGTTACATGCTAGCCAAGATGCCAAGAGAAAATGTTTACATTGTACGTTTTTGCAAACTAGGGATATGTTACATTTGTATGTTTTACATGTATCATATCAATATTTCTTAAGTGACGTACATTTGACTACATGTATATGAGCCGGGGGGCATGGGATGAACTTTTACCAACCCTAACCAAGTGGTTTTTGTGCCTAACCACATGTTTACCCCAGTGTTGTAATAAAAAAAAAAAAAACCCCACAAAGAACATACAAATGTTACATATCCATGGTTTGCAGAAATACACTGCTCAAAAAAATAAAGGGAACACTTAAACAACACAATGTAACTCCAAGTCAATCACACTTCTGTGAAATCAAACTGTCCACTTAAGAAGCAACACTGACTGACAATCAATTTCACATGCTGTTGTGCAAATGGAATAGACAACAGGTGGAAATTATAGGCAATTAGCAAGACACCCCCAATAAAGGAGTGGTTCTGCAGGTGGTGACCACAGACCACTTCTCAGTTCCTATGCTTTCTGGCTGATGTTTTGGTCACTTTTGAATGCTGGCGGTGCTTTCACTCTAGTGGTAGCATGAGACGGAGTCTACAACCCACACATGTGGCTCAGGTAGTGCAGCTCATCCAGGATGGCACATCAATGCGAGCTGTGGCAAGAAGGTTTGCTGTGTCTGTCAGCGTAGTGTCCAGAGCATGGAGGCGCTACCAGGAGACAGGCCAGTACATCAGGAGACGTGGAGGAGGCCGTAGGAGGGCAACAACCCAGCAGCAGGACCGCTACCTCCGCCTTTGTGCAAGGAGGAACAGGAGGAGCACTGCCAGAGCCCTGCAAAATGACCTCCAGCAGGCCACAAATGTGCATGTGTCTGCTCAAACGGTCAGAAACAGACTCCATGAGGGTGGTATGAGGGCCCGACGTCCACAGGTGGAGGTTGTGCTTACAGCCCAACACCGTGCAGGACGTTTGGCATTTGCCAGAGAACACCAAGATTGGCAAATTCGCCACTGGCGCCCTGTGCTCTTCACAGATGAAAGCAGGTTCACACTGAGCACATGTGACAGACGTGACAGAGTCTGGAGATGCCGCGGAGAACGTTCTGCTGCCTGCAACATCCTCCAGCGTGACCGGTTTGGCAGTGGGTCAGTAATGGTGTGGGGTGGCATTTCTTTGGGGGGCCGCACAGCCCTCCATGTGCTCGCCAGAGGTAGCCTGACTGCCATTAGGTACCGAGATGAGATCCTCAGACCCATTGTGAGACCATATGCTGGTGCGGTTGGCCCTGGGTTCCTCCTAATGCAAGACAATGCTAGACCTCATGTGGCTGGAGTGTGTCAGCAGTTCCTGCAAGACGAAGGCATTGATGCTATGGACTGGCCCGCCCGTTCCCCAGACCTGAATCCAATTGAGCACATCTGGGACATCATGTCTCGCTCCATCCACCAACGCCACGTTGCACCACAGACTGTCCAGGAGTTGGCGGATGCTTTAGTCCAGGTCTGGGAGGAGACCCCTCAGGAGACCATCCGCCACCTCATCAGGAGCATGCCCAGACATTGTAGGGAGGTCATACAGGCACGTGGAGGCCACACACACTACTGAGCCTCATTTTGACTTGTTTTAAGGACATTACATCAAAGTTGGATCAGCCTGTAGTGTGTTTTTCCACTTTAATTTTGAGTGTGACTCCAAATCCAGACCTCCATGGGTTAATAAATTTGATTTCCATTGATAATTTTTGTGTGATTTTGTTGTCAGCACATTCAACTATGTAAAGAACAAAGTATTTAATAAGAATTTTTCATTCATTCAGATCTGGGATGTGTTATTTTAGTGTTCCCTTTATTTTTTTGAGCAGTGTATATAATACCAATGGTGGCACGGTGGTACAGTGGTTAGCACTGCTGCATCCCCCACCCTGTGGGGTTCGAACCCTGGGGTGGGGGAGCCCCTCCGTGTGGAGCCTGGGATGCTGGTCTTTTTCCAGGTACTCACAATCCTCCCACAGTCCAAAGACATGCAGGTTGGGTTAATGGTCACCCTAAATGGCCCATGAATGTGAGCATGAATGGTTGTCTGTCTCTACGTGTCAGCCCTGCAATAGTCTAGTGATCTGCCCAGGGTGTACCTTGCCCCTCACCCAATATCAGCTGGGATAAGCTCCAGTCCCCCCGTGACCCAAGGGGGTAAGTGGTTACGGAAAATGAATGAATGAATGAAAAACGTACGAGGAACTCACAGGAAACAATCCGGCCTTATAATGATAGCTTTCTTTACACCTTGTGAAAGCTGTATTAAATTACTGTTGATGATGCCAGTGTTCTGTTCTCCGTTAGACCTGCGTGACAGATGGTTGAATAGCTTCAAAAACTCCTTTCACCTTTCAGATATCCTATTTTTTGGACCCTATTATTTGTGGGTTCTATGTCCAATGATTTTTGTTGCTTGCTGATACTAATGAGGCGACATTCATACCTAGTTCAATCCCTGATTTGGCTGCTGTGCGGAGGTCAGGGGACAGGGAAGGAACACCTCTCTTTTGTCAATCTTGAGACAAGTATTTTGGTCATTTTTCATGTGTACAACCAAGTGCAACATTATGAATGCCTTCCAGGATAGAATGTCTAAAAATGTGTGCAGTTTAATAACTATAGCGTTTTTCCTCTCTCATTGACAGCCTGCTTTTCACTCCGTCTTGGAGCGCAGACGTTTCAAGCAGCTATAATCACTTTTGCCTTGACAAGGGTAGGCAACACATCGTGCTAACTAGTTATTTTCAAACACAACCCAACTTGGTTGCAAATGTTACATCCTACTGCTGCTTCAGATTAAAAGTGTTAGATTGTTGAAACACAAGGTGGCTTTTATTGTGAAGCAGCCACAGCTAATTGAGTGATTTGTAATCATGATTAGCACTGACTGAATGTTTAGAAATAATGCACCAAAAACAAGACAACAATCATTTTTGTAATTTTCTTGAAGCAGATCGCTTTTAATATTACGGGGGGAAGTGGGATGCACACAGTGAGCTGTTAGATAAAGAGCTACAGATGACAGGCAACACACCTCCAACTTCTCAAGGTAACCAACGTTACTATGACTTGCTGTCGTGTGGAAAATTACTCATGAAATCAGATTGAAGTTACAATTATTTTGGGCTGACCAGTTTATTAAAACATTGTGTTTTTGTTTGGATGTGCTGACACATCAGTTGTTCCTCTGGTGTGTTTGACAGAGTAGCTGCTCACGAAGTGTTTGCTGCCCTCTGAATGATGGGACCTGCAGTAATAAACCTTATGTGTTGTTACCATGGTAATTATGGGTGTAGCCAAATCAACCTGGACTGAAATTTAGAGAGAAAAAGCATGTGCACAGCTGTTATTGTTTGTCAGCAAACTGCAGTCTCTGGTGTCAGAGTGAGAGACTTTGTAAACCCAAGCATCAGCCTTGACCTCATCCTTAGGAGGTCACGCTACTGCCACCTTGGCTACAGAAGGACAGTCGTTATTCATACAATCCCAAGAGGTCGACAGAGATAAACATAGGCTGTTTCATGTCTTTGAACAAATGACCAACACTGTCAAATTTCTCGTAAGGGCATTCTGCTTGTCAGCTGGTTTAGGTTTTCTCTGCTGACTTCCTCAGACTTTCTCTCTAACACTGTAGGAGCCAAGAGGAGAGGAAAGAGGAGAGAGGAGAAGGAGGAGATGGTTTCTGGATATAAACTTAACAAGGCGCTGTGATCAAAGCACAGACTAAAACAACGACATTGCAAGACAGGCTTTTAATAAAATAGAATAGGAGATGAAATCTAATAATGCCAGCACTAAAAGAGAAAAGTTCATCAAAGCTGTCATGTTTGAGAGCTGGACAACGTTTTGCCTCGGCTTTAGAAGTTAAAATGCCAGATCTGCCCTCTCTTATTTCATTAGGACCAATAGACGGTCACAGGAGTAATGGAATTTATATGATAATTAAGACATATCTATATTAAAAAGGGACACACCAGCAGGAACCTTCAATTACTAACAAAAATGTTCCAAGAATTAAACAAAAAGGCTTTCCATTTGTGTAAGGCTGAGATGAAGAGGAGGCGATGGATAGCAAGAACAAAGGAAAAAAGACTATGATTATCATCTATGTGGACACTGACAAGATCTTTAATAAGTTATTTTTTGTAAAATATTTATTTGACCAGAAGTCATAAAATGTTTTTTTTTTTTTTTGCACGGAACCAAGCTCAGTCATAGTCACTCAGAATTGTAGTAGTGCACACCCTCCTCTTCTAAAAATGGAAACGTTTGTACGCTTGCAGACAGACATTGTTCTTCTGTCTTACATTTCCCCTTATGCTGAGTCATATTGCAGTAGTAGTAGTTTCTCACATTTACAAAAGCGGCCTATTTTTAGATTATCCTACAAGATAACATTTCAACATCATAGGCAGTGTGACGACAAGTGAGCCATCTGTTTGCCCTCTATAGTGATCATTTAATGGCATCAGAAGAGTGCTGAGAGCTGTGGACAGGGAGTGACTTACCCCAGTACAGTTCATGACACTTGGAGTTTGGATGCTCAGCCTTCACGACCGTTACCACCCCGTCTATCCTGCTACACATCACAGGCAGATCTGACACCATGACTGGACAACAGTCCATTTTTTTCCACTTTATCTTTACAACCTCCTCTCTGAGACTTTGACAAGGAGGTCGCCCCTCCTGCCACTGGTCCGGCTCCCAGCTGGAATCACCGAGAAGAGTCCGGCCTGGCCTCCCTCTCATCCTCGCCTAGAGATGATTAAAAGCACTCCCGAAACGCCCATCCTGTGCCGGCTGCTATTCAGAATTCCTCAGCACCCTTTTTCCTCTTAAAGGCCTCCCTGATTTCTTCGTTTTGAGAGTGAAATAAGACTTCCTGGATGAATGGCAATAAATACTGTGTGTCGGCGTCTCTGGCCTTAATGTCCCATTTTATTTCAGCCTCCAACAAACAACTCCAGCATAGATTTCACATCCCTGCTTCTCTGCTGTCTTTCTTTTTTCTCCTCCCCTCTCTCAGAATTGGTTGGTTTGTTGAAGAGCCTTCTGAGAGCTCGTTGTTACCGCGTAAGTGTCGGAGGCAGAGACCAGCGGCTATAAATACCTCCGCTCTGTCAAAGTGGAAGCATTGAATAATTAAGTCAAATTCAGACAACAAGAGGCAACTACTGTACGAGCTTTTCAAACATTGTGACGGCTCGTCACGACACGCCTTTGAGTCAAGGTCAAGACGAGGAGAGATGCAGTCAGACAAACAAACACATATTCTGGGAATGAGAATAGAAGCGGGAGACTAGGTGTGTTCAGTACAGGAATGGATGTATCTTTAAGACTAAATCCTCGAGCTGAACTGAGTGTACTGAATCATCAATGTCACTGCTTGAATCGGTACCGTTATGTACTGGAAGTTCCCTCACTGGTGAATGAAAGCATCACAGTGCACTCGGCTGTCTGTTACTTCCTGTTTGAAATCTTCCTAAAATATGGTGAAAGTAAGCGCTGTGGTGGTTCAAGTTGTTCCCTTCTCTCTTTCCCTTCATTTCCTGTAACCTTACCACTGTACACGTCCTAATAAACGTGAAAAAGAAAAGAAAAGAAAATGAAAGCAAAAGAAACAATCATGTTGCAGATCAGAGGCTAATGAGCAAATAAACTTTAAAGGGCCAGTGTGTAAAATGGGTTGAAAACAGTGACATCAGTGGTCAAATTCTAGATTGCAGGGCTCACTCGCTCACCCCTCCCGTCGGGTAAATGACGGTGGCCTCGTAGGGACAAAAAGCCTTGCGCACGATTTTTTCAGGAGTAGGTCTATCTAGCGACGAGGTGAATGTTTATTTAGAAATCTAAGCCATGTTACTATATTGTAATGAATCCCTCACGAGCAGGAGACCAGAGGAGCGTTCAGGAAAAAGGCCCGTTTATTTGAGCACTCCAAAAACTCTGGTAACACTCCACTCCGTCCCAAACTCTGACTCTTCTAGCGTAACAGACACACTTCATAACTTTACACACATACTAGTTTACCATACTAAGTGGGGACCCCCCTCCCCTCTCTGCTCCACCAATCTCCAGCCCGCACACTGACTGACAGCGTAGCCGGTAAACACAGCTCAGCTGTTTATTTAGCCTAGCAGTATCTCCGGACTATAGTAGCTGCAATGGACGACTTTGAATGCGATTTTGAAGAGTTTCTTGTAGCGGACACAGACCCAGAGCCATACCTGTTTGAGCCGGAGCACACAGATGAGGAACTCCATGTGTTTGATGCTGAGTGGGCGAGAAGAGAGGCTGAATGCACAGAATGGGATTCGGTGCTACTGCTGCCATCGTTGGGAGATATATCATCAGGAGGAAAAGCGCCGCAGAGAGTGCATCACAAGGAGTGAAGTTGCGTCTTCTTTTCCTCGCAGATGACGGTTTGGGTTCATTCTCTCCTGTTGCGTGGTAAGTGTGGTCCATTCGCAAACTTTATAACTAAAAAAACTTTTCACTAAACTTTTCTTCCTTCCTTCCGCTGTCTTCGTTGGTATATTTATTCTCTGGCTGGCTGGATTGTCCGCTCGGGCTGCCTTACATACATGGCGGCGCAAGATGGCGACCTCTCTAAAGCAAGGCCCTTGCTATATATATATATATACAAAAGCATAATTATAAGGCTTTGAAAACCAAACAAATTTTATTTTATAGCGATCATACACTTGTATACACATATTAATGGGTAGAATATTCAGATTCAGATTCAGATTGACAATAAACCATGCCAAATATTACACACTAGCCCTTTAAGCACTGTTACTATCAGCAGAAAAAACACATGTGGTAGTGTCCACACACACTCCACCCATAAAAGTATATAATCTAGGGCAAAAGAAAAGTAAGAAATTCTTCCTACTCTTTAACCAATCAACCAATCAGTGAGGGAAAAAACCCCCTGCTATCTCCAGGATGTCACTGCATCGTCTTTTCGGTGATTATGATGGTGTATGATGTATTGTCTGTATCTGCGTTGGACTAATGTCAGTAAAGTTTTTGACTCTGAATATCTACATTAACTAAACCAGCCACCGTGCACTAAGTGCGCTCTAACTGAGAGTAGTGTTTTTCCTATTTTCTTTTTTTTTAATTCGCTGCAATTTTACACTAAGCTTCCAATATGTGAGGAGGCGCTG
Source organism: Epinephelus lanceolatus (assembly GCF_041903045.1). Classification (NCBI taxonomy): domain Eukaryota; kingdom Metazoa; phylum Chordata; class Actinopteri; order Perciformes; family Serranidae; genus Epinephelus; species Epinephelus lanceolatus. Next base: position 25,759,783 of record NC_135738.1, read on the forward strand.
AGTGTCTATTCTGCTCTGAGCACTGCATGTTTGGAGGTTTGAGAGTTGAGAAAGGTTCAGCTTTGGGTCAAACGCTGCATTTGTCCATGTCACTTTCACAGTGGAGGAAGGGCATGACACGCACCACAAAGACCAATCGCCACCTCCTACATGTACAACAATAATGGAGGAGAAATTTATACGGAACCCAAATAAACCAGTGGGTCCATCCTACATGCTTCAGCCTTCTCTTATCCAGAGCAAGAGCCAGAGCAAGTACTCTACCATGTGCTGACATTTATTTCTGCACATATCCATATCATAGCAACCAGACACAACCAAAGCGTCTCTGCTAAGGAAACACTGCACCTCCGAAGCACTTAAGCGCTGCCAGCTTTTCAGCTGTGAAAAAAATGCTTTAGTAGACACACAGCATTATGAAAATAACAACAGTGATTGTCTGACCTATGAGAATTTGGTCGTACAAGAGCACACAGACAAGCATACGGCCAGAAGGTGGCAGCGCCAATATAATCAATGATTTTTTTTAAATCAAAACTGGCTTGAGATTTTCATCAGGCTCATGAGACGCACAACTGTGTTTAACATGCAGTACTTTTCATAATCCCTTACACATAAAATGACAGATAGATAACATGAAAAAATAGAAACAGAAATAAAAACAGAAATAAAATAATTTAAAAAAGAAAAAAAAACTACATTCAGAATGGACAAGAAGATAAAGAGAAGGCAAAATGAAAATGAGAGGAAGGGAAGAAATAAAAAATAACTGAACAGAGGGCATGATCTTTGCGTTTGGATGCATTTCAGGCGAATATCGCAGGATGGTTTTTGTTTAGTACTATTAATTCTTTCTATTCATACATACAAATGTTCAACTTGCAGTTACCAGTACCAACTGTGCTGTGTTCAAAGCTTCTTTCTTCGTCTCCAATGCTTATATTGGCCCAATACTGTACTGAACTGAAGCAAACAGTCAGAGCAAAATTATTCAAATCCAAAAAGAGATTTAGAATTTCCACCCTCTCATTCTACAGGAGGGTGGGGGACTGATGCTGAGACAGAGATGGAGGGAAGGATAGTAAAACACGGAGACAGAAAAAAACAGGGGTGCCTTGGTGTAAAGGTGGGCGTGTGATTAGTCATGCCCAGTCAGAGGGATGCTTTACAGCTCTGCCAGGTAAGTTGCTGTGTGTGTGTGTGTGTGTGTGTGTGTGTGTGTGTGTTGCCTGCCACATTTTCTAGACACGACACCCACAACAGTGAACACAGTTGTTGTCGAGTCATGGCATCGAGAGAGTTTATGTAAACAAAATGATTCATCCGACTGTGTCAGATTACTCATAGAAGCAGCTATACCAGGTGAGTATGGTGTGTAAGAGCAGCCATGACACTGTGAAATAGACTTGACTTTCAGAGAGGAATGCAGTGACCTACCCATATGTGTGTGTGTGCTTGTTTATTTGTGTATTTGTGTATATGTGTGTGTTTCTGTGTGTGTGTGTGTGTGTGTGTGTGCGCGTGTGTGTGCAGGTGACCTGCTGTCATCCAATGCGGCCCCTGTCAAATGTGATATGTCTCTGCTCCACTGTGAGACCTGCTTCAGCTTTGATTCATTGTTCAAATAGCATCGCCATCTATTATGATTTGATATGGATCTGTCCTCCAGAGAGAGAGAGATGGCTCAACACACTCGACTGACTTCTGATGAAAGTACAGATAGCAGCCATCACTCTGCTGCGAACAAACAAACACAACACCCACCCACACCCACACGCACACGACACCCACACACACCTTGAGATGTGTCACTGTCGGACACTTCAGGTGGATTTTTTTTTATGGGGGTAAACAGCAGGACTCCTCTTGAACTGCCAGTCTATAACACTGACTCAGCTAAACTTTAATACCAAAGACATGCCTTCCAACCTGTGGTTTATACTCTCCCTCTCTCCCCCTCTCTTTCTAATAAGATGGATTAGTTGGCTATGCTAATCTATCTGCTGACTCCACACAGAATATAGACAATAACTGAAGTGTGTGCATGTGCATAAGCATACACGTGTCGAGAAAAAAAAGCCTGTCTATTTGTATGCATGTGCACATGCCCTGCTCTGTGGTGTCAGCATTTGCATACTCACTCTGAATTTTACAAGACAACACATCAGAGTTTCTGACTGAACTCACTGTCTACGTGATTTGCAATCTGGGCCTCAACAGACAAATTAATAGCTCCATGAGAGGACTTAACTGAAAGTAATTTGTCATTGAAAGGTAAACGTTTTTCTGTTAGTTATTTTTATTAGCTTGCTCAGTTTAACCTTTGAGAACACTTAAACTAAAGATGGAATAAATCTGAACAATAAGGCATAAAATGTAGAAATGAATCACGGCAAAAATATGGACAAGGTGACCATGAGAGCACAAGGGGCTCAATGTGGGATGAGGACTCACTGGAGGATCAGAGCAATATTTGTTTTTGTACTCAAATCTGTTTTCTATTTATTTTCTGTGCAGCAGATCTAAATTTTCATTCTGTTGCCATCACAGATTTGGTCTGTCTGGCTTTCATGACCATGGATTAAACTGTGCTGAAACAGAAAAATTACATAGATCAATTAAGTAGGTTCTCTTTGAAATGATGGTATGCTCTTGAATATTATTTTGAAAATAAATATTGAAAAATCATAGTTCTAATAATTATGGTAAACCTTGTAGGTAGATGTTGCCTTATGAAGCATGAAACTTAACGCGTTCAATTTTGTCTCACTTGACAACTTCTGTTGAGGTGCCATTGAGCAATTCTCTTAAGCCTTGAGCATGCATGGTTTTCAAGAAGGTATAAAATACAAGCTGAGAAATTAGAGTGACTTCCTGTCTCCTTCGCAGCAAGCAAATGTAAAAGGTGTGATGAGAAAAATGCAAGTGTTACCAACATGTTTTCGGTGTGACTGGCCTTGTGAAAACATAAAAGCATTCATTTTCATTGTCAGTGTGACATTCTAGGTGTGAAGGGTTGAAGATTGACACGTCCTTGAAATGTTGATCACATCACAAAAAAGGGAGAGGAGAGGAAAAAATGGACAAGGATAGTGGAAAGAAAAAGGGTGACGAAAAGGAGGGAAAGGGCTGAGGTTGCAGTTGTTACTCTCACAAAGCCAGATGCTCTGTTAGCAGACTAAGGGTGCTTGTAGACCTTGAGTTCACTTGCTCTGGTTTGAATCGGGGACTAATTTTGTTATAAAGTTGAATAAATGCCTAAAGTTTGTGTTCTTTGTGTTCATTCACAAGTGGACCAGATAAAATGCCTGCGTGAGAAACGCAACACTTTCTAATGTCAGAGTAGAGGGACAACTATGCGGGTTGATTTTAGCGCTGCTTATCGTGGACTTTATTGCTTGCATTGTTCATTTTAGTCAAACCATACAGTTTGAAAATGAGGCGTGGCTCCAACTAGAAAACAATGTTTTGATGCAATGGATGTGCTGAATGTGCATATTAAGGCAGTACAGGAGGAGGCGCACATGAATAATTCTCCAGGACTGTAACATGCTCATGCTTGTTTAACCCAAACAATTTGTAATGTGTCTGCAAAACAGATTGAGATCGGAACAAGTTCACACCACAAACGTACCACACCAGAGTTTGTTTGTAACCAGACCGCAACCATTTCTTCAAGAAGGTCTCATTCTGGTTGTTTTCATGCACAAGGGTGCGATTGCTGTGTTCACACATGCACAAATGCATGGCACTTAGGGGGCAAACAAACTTGAGTTCGATTGAACCGAATCGAACACAGCAGGTGTAAAAGCACCTGAAGACATAGCTTAAATTAGTCCTGTAACTATCAAAACAAATCCGTCTCACATGAAAGTGTGGTATGTATGAGAGTTGTTTCGATACCAATACCAGTTTCGGAAATGCCAACTGGATACTGGATCCAGCATCGACGAGCATGTGATTGTACCACTCCATTACCACGTGACTGATTAAACAGATAAAACAGCAGTTCACTGTAAAATAAATTCTTCTTTGCTGCTCTAAAACAGTAGCCTACACAGCAACTGTGTAATGTTAGCTGTTAGTGAACTATCAGCATTTGGCAGTTTCTATGGTGACTCATTCTCTGAATGTTGTTGCTCATGTTTTACAAAGGGTTTAATCTGAGCAGTGGTATCAGATCATGGTAACCAACTGGCATCGGCGGAAAAAATGGTATTGGAACATCTCTAGTATGTACAGTACAGGCCAAAAGTTTGGACACACCTTCTCATTCAATGCTTTTTCTTTATTTTCATGACTATTTACATTGTAGATTCTCACTGAAGGCATCAAAACTATGAATGAACACGTGGAGTTATGTACTTAACAAAAAAAGGTGAAATAACTGAAAACATGTTTTATATTCTAGTTTCTTCAAAATAGCCACCCTTTGCTCTGATTACTGCTTTGCACACTCTTGGCATTCTCTCCATGAGCTTCAAGAGGTAGTCACCTGAAATGGTTTCCACTTCACAGGTGTGCCTTATCAGGGTTAATTAGTGGAATTTCTTGCTTTATCAATGAGGTTGGGACCATCAGTTGTGTTGTGCAGAAGTCAGGTTAATACACAGCCGACAGCCCTATTGGACAACTGTTAAAATTCATATTATGGCAAGAACCAATCAGCTAACTAAAGAAAAACGAGTGGCCATCATTACTTTAAGAAATGAAGGTCAGTCAGTCCGGAAAATTGCAAAAACTTTAAATGTGTCCCCAAGTGGAGTCGCAAAAACCATCAAGCGCTACAACGAAACTGGCACACATGAGGACCGACCCAGGAAAGGAAGACCAAGAGTCACCTCTGCTTCTGAGGATAAGTTCATCCGAGTCACCAGCCTCAGAAATGGCAAGTTAACAGCAGCTCAGATCAGAGACCAGATGAATGCCACACAGAGTTCTAGCAGCAGACCCATCTCTAGAACAACTGTTAAGAGGAGACTGCGCCAATCAGGCCTTCATGGTCAAATAGCTGCTAGGAAACCACTGCTAAGGAGAGGCAACAAGCAGAAGAGATTTGTTTGGGCCAAGAAACACAAGGAATGGACATTAGACCAGTGGAAATCTGTGCTTTGGTCTGATGAGTCCAAATTTGAGATCTTTGGTTCCAACCGCCGTGTCTTTGTGAGACGCAGAAAAGGTGAATGGATGGATTCCACATGCCTGGTTCCCACTGTGAAGCATGGAGGAGGAGGTGTGATGGTGTGGGGGTGTTTTGCTGGTAACACTGTTGGGGATTTATTCAAAATTGAAGGCACGCTGAACCAGCATGGCTACCACAGCATCCTGCAGCGACATGCCATCCCATCCGGTTTGCGTTTAGTTGGACCATCATTTATTTTTCAACAGGACAATGACCCCAAACACACCTCCAGGCTGTGTAAGGGCTATTTGACCAAGAAGGAGAGTGATGGAGTGCTGCGGCAGATGACCTGGCCTCCACAGTCACCGGACCTGAACCCAATCCAGATGGTTTGGGGTGAGCTGGACCGCAGAGTGAAGGCAAAGGGGCCAACAAGTGCTAAACACCTCTGGGAACTCCTTCAAGACTGTTGGAAAACCATTTCAGGTGACTACCTCTTGAAGCTCATGGAGAGAATGCCAAGAGTGTGCAAAGCAGTAATCAGAGCAAAGGGTGGCTATTTTGAAGAAACTAGAATATAAAACATGTTTTCAGTTATTTCACCTTTTTTTGTTAAGTACATAACTCCACATGTGTTCATTCATAGTTTTGATGCCTTCAGTGAGAATCTACAATGTAAATAGTCATGAAAATAAAGAAAACGCATTGAATGAGAAGGTGTGTCCAAACTTTTGGCCTGTACTGTATGTATGCATCAACATAGGCACTGCATTTTGCCTTACACATCTGCATGCAACATTAAGCATTTTGAAATATCAATATAATTTTCCCTGAGGTATTCCTGTTTTAAAAACTAAAATAAAGAAATAGAGCTGATAAAAGCAAAACAGATTCCATGATACCTTTAATAATAATAATAATATTAGTAATAATGATAAGCACTACCAGAATTCATCCTTAAGTTACTTGGTTTAAGATAAGGATCAATATTTTGCAATACACATCACAGACATTACTTGACAATTATGCTTTCCTCTCTCTAGCATCCACATGTAGCTCCCAGTCCTCATGGACTATGAGAACATCTTGTGGTCTCTCTTTTATCCGTCTCTTTGTCCTACACTCATCCCCCAGATTGACAAGAGTTGTTAATTATTCAGTTAATCTATCTTTCTTTAATTCATCAAGTATTTATGTCTCATTCGCGTAGTATGTTGATGCATGTGTATAGATTTGTCACTTGTTTCCCATGGGGGTTTGCCTTAGCCTGAAAACAAAATGGCTTTCTAATTAGGAGTGTGCTCTGTTACAACAGTCAACTGTATTTGAAATACAATGTTATACTTAACTATGACAAGAACGTTTCTGACTGATGCTGATATTTCAGTAATAGACAGTGGGCTTAAATCACATTTGCAGTTGCTCCAATTAAAATAGAGCCCTCAGTATTCATCTTTAAAGGTGACGATGCCCATTAAAAGTGTTCAAAAGAATGATACTGCCACTCATTGTGACATAGTGAGGAAAAAATGTCAAGCACTGCTGTTAAACAGCCTTAGATGATGAATGAAATCCATCACTGTAGCAGCAATAAGTATTGACCTTGCACCTGGGACGTGAGCAGGGAAGAACCGAGCCACAAAAAGTCCACAAAGACCTCCAATCGTTGGGAAAACTACGCTGATAGTTCCACAGTTCTGACCAGATGACTCCGAGTATGATTGCTAACCAATCCGCTGCACCATCTCTGTGTCCCCTCTTACCTTTCTCTTCCACCTTACCCTCCAACTCGCTCTGCCCATGTCAGTCTCAGCTGCCGCAGCAACGCTGATGTTTAAGCATTCTAGGGGAGTGCAGACACACTCCAAAACTTCTTAATGGGCAGGCTAAAAATAGCTCAGGCTGGATCTGACTGGGCTGATTCATGCGGCTGTGAGTCATTCAACTGTGCCGCGGTGTGAGGAGAGCAAGGGAATACAGTGAACGAGCACAAAGAGAAAAGAAATAAAAGTTTGCACGCTTGTTAAGATATCAAACCATTGAGAAAATCAAGCATTGCTTATCCCATCACAGAGAGAATGTGCATTATTATGCTGTGAGTGTGTGAGTGTGTGTGTGAGTGTGTGTGTGTAGAGGTCCTTAAGGGCATTTGAGGCTGCAGGGCAACCTAAGAAAAATTAAAGCTGATATAATGGCTGCTAAAAATGCATTGCAGTTTCATTTACCATTTGGCAGAATGTGTCTCTGTATTTGGCTGCAGCAGGCCCATTTCTTACTGGGGGACAGCAGGATGGGGGGTGGGGTCTTCTAGCTGGAGGGCCAGAGGGTCCCAACAGATTGTAGCCAACAGATTAACAGTACTGTTGCTGAAAATGAGTGGTCCCCGGCAATTTGGTAGCATCATTAGAAAGGGAAGAGCAGTTCATACTCACATCATTATCCCCTCCATTACCACGGGTAAACATCTCCCATTAACCCCCACATACAGGCCGGCAGCATGTGTGCTGTATGTGTGTGAGTGTGTGTGTGTGCGCGCGCGTGCGTGTTAGCAGGATGGGTAAAGATATCCAGGCAAATACTACAGATTTAAGCACAGCTCAGCTTTAAAACAGTGTGTTGGATTCTGAGTCTGGAAAGCACAGTTTTTTTTTGTTTTTTTTTTTACCTTAAACAGTGCAATGATTTATAATAACACATGGATACGGCACAGTTACCCAACAAAAACACATATCAGCTGTTTGCCCACAGCCAGCAGCCTTTCACCACTGCATCACTCATTGTACTCATAATGAATTCAATCAATAGTCTTTGCTTTTCATACTCATTTTCTTGCTCAAACCCTCCTCTTTCCTATTTCTCTCCTATTTTTCCCCCTTTGACTTCTACACTTCGCCTTTGTCTTTCCTCCCCCTCTCTGTCCCCTCGAGCACCGGCTGAAGATGAACTGTTGGCTGCAGGTAGAGCTGGCCATGCTGAGAGAGAGGAGAGGAGCACTGTGGTGACAGATAACAGCCAAGCGAGTCAGTGATGGTTTAAACTGTGCCTCTCTCACATGGTCACCTGCTTCCTTTCTCTTTCTCTCTTGTCTCCGTCTCTCTATTACTTGCTCGCTGCCTTTACCTCTCCCCTCGTGCTCTCCCAAACTGAAAAAGCTTTTTCCAGCATCCCATTTTTTTTTTTGGTCTTTCCCCCGTCTCCATCATTGCTCTTTCAAACCTGGCAGAGAGGAGTGAAAAGAGATGGAGGCAGATATAGATAAAGAGGGATAGCACTTTCAGAGTCATGACTCATAGGTGATGTACAGCGGCAGAGAGAGAGAGGGAGAGAAAGAGAGAGCAGTAGTATTTGGGTTACTTAATTGTAGACAGGGCTGTCTTTCCTGCTTCACTAGGCTGAGACATATTGCCCTAACTGTCAGTGACGCCTCAATGGTTGCCTTCAGATAAACAACTGTGTGTGTGTTTTAGTGTGTCAAAGTGTGTGTTGCTCTGCTGTTGTATCACTGTTGATGAATCTCTGGATGAGGATAAAATTTGCTTTGAAATGCTTCAGTAGATTTAGAAATTATCATGTTATTAAATAATATATTAAATGTATTGTTCTGTATAATGCACTTCCATTTTGATCATTAAACACAATTATAATCAAATCCCCATTATCTACAAGTAGCGCCTCTAGACTTTGGACTGAATGGATAGAATTCAGATTATACAAAGAGTCATTTTGGTGTATTTGTGACAGTCAGGAAAATTTATTAATTGTTCTACAGCCATTGCTTTTGCATTAATTGTGTATATGCTAATATATGCATAACTTTGAGCCTTAATGAAATGTAAACAGGTGAGTTTTAAGTATACAGTTGTCATAAATGTTGAAAGTAGCTATAGAGACAAAAACTGTTTTTTTGTACCAGGCTGTGAACATGTTTATTTCTGCTGTAAAGTTCAGCATTTTAACATGGGAGTCTATGGGGATTGACTGGCTTCTGGAGCCAGCCTCAAGTGGCCATTCGATGAACTGCAGTTTTAAGTGCTGCTGCATTAACTTTATTTCTTAGCATCGGAGGTTGACACCTGGCGAAAAAGGCTTTTGAAGCCACTGTGCGTCGTGTGATAATGCAATACTGCATGTGGCCAATACATTTCTTACAGCCCATTTCCTGGAAGCTTGGTTTGAAGTGTCACTGGAACAGTTTCTATATTCATGTAATATGATGTGTATGTACAAGACAAACTCCTTCCCTTCTGATATCTCCTTTGGGACCTTAATTTGTACAAAATATGTACAATAGACAACAATTTTTTTTGATCCAGTTTGAATTGTGCCATGAATTCCTCATATGAAGTCTGTCAATTTCAAAGTCAAGAAAGTCCCGGGTTGTGGTGGTAGTTTTGTGAGCAACCGCTCAGTCGAGTACATCTCTCATCTCGCTTGATACACGTCACCACCATTAACATCAACATGGCTTTAACTTCAGCACAAATGCAGTGTTATCTTATCCGTTGTGTTTTGTCCAGCAACTCCTGGTCAGAAAGCTAAAGCACAAGCAAGACCTGTTGCTTGGTGTGTACATCCTAGTTGGAAACACACAGGCATCGTAGCTTCAACGAGAGAAAGTTAATGAGGTCACTTACACACCTTTTGGGTGTGTCGTCTTTCTAATTGCGTATTTTCACAGTCTTATACTTCCACCATTTTAAGACAAACTCAGTTTTCTTGACTTGCAAAATCATCTTTTAAATTGACAAAATTGTAATTCATGTGTAATTCATGGCACAATTCAAATGGGATCTTGCAGTTGACTACTGTACATACCAGAAGGGGAGGACCCTCGCCAACTGGATGACATGCAGTGGGGGGTTGTGGGCTGGAACCAAGCCCGTGGCTGCTGTGGCAAGGACATTACCTATGTGCATGAGGTGCCTGCACTACCCACTGAGCTATTGGGAACCCCACCATCCCTCCATTTCTGAGTGAAATGGCACATATGGGTGGAGTTTAGTAATAAGAGGCATTTAAATCAAATCTTTCTACTTGATTGGATCATTTAAAGTAGGCGAGTAGTGACAAGGAGCTGTAAAGAGATACAGGGCTGTACAGGACCGCTGGCCTCCTCCCCCTCCCCTCCCACCTCCCTCAACTGTGTTAGTACACAGGAGGCAGAGGCCAAGAGATACATGAATAAATTTATACAAAGTTTTGCCAACTGACATCTAAACATGCACCTTTCTCTATCTTAAAGCCACTACAAACCAAATAAATAGGTGTGGTTTATATGATGGAGTTTGCCAGTTGCCTTCATCTGATCAATTTGAGTCATCACACTACTGTAATGTTTCTAAGAGGAGAAAAGAAGAGGAAATTTTACTTATAATTTTTCCTACAACACAAGATAACACAACAATTAACACAGGGGCCCACTGTGTATTTAAATGTGTCTGGTGTTTGTGATGGTGAACTATCTGCCTTTTCATTAACAGTAAGAATATATGCTGGTGATTAAAAACTAACACCCAGCATCCCCATTTAGCATCAAAGAAAACCAACAATACCTAGAGTCAGAGAGGAAGAACAGGAGAGGCAGCAGACACTTTTAATCGCTGAGAAATAGGTATCCGAGGGTTCTCAGTTTTTGAGGATTTATGAGTGAGTGGGGCTCAATATCAGGCCCATCTTGCTCCCTCCCTCTACTCGTTCTTTTTCTCTCTGAAAGACACGCTCTGCCATCTCCACTTTGCTGTCCTTTAGAGTATGCTCCACCATCCGTCTCCCTCACTATCTGGCCCTTTCTTTCCCACCTTCCCCTATCTTTTTCTCACAATGCATTTAAATGGGGTATTTAGAGATTCCGGCCTTTCTCATCTCTTCACACATACTCTGAGGTAACCTCAATCCCTCAACAGCCCTTTGAAAAGGAAAAAAATGCCCCAATTGCTCCAGAAATAGGTCCCAGGAGATGCATGATAAACATGCAAGGAATAGGGAGGTATTTATGACAAACTTGTCCTTGTACCATTTCCAATATACATGTACTTGCTGCAGCATCTTGCCAAACTTTTTCACACAATGACCAGATGTTTTTCATGATGCTGCACATGTTGTCACCCCTGAGACCACAGCAAACGAAATGTGCCATCTGCTAATTAAATGACAGTCTAAGCGGGGATGTGGTCACATTAATCTGATGTACTGGCAGTTGTTTACAAAGGGTTCCATTCAAATCTGTCACAGTGGGATGGATGGCAGATTCATCACGGTCAGCAGAGATTTACAGTGTGTAATAATATAATCAACACAAGTTCTTTAAAAAATTCTGACCTTTAAACAGAATTACAGTTTTAATAACAGCCTGGTTGTTAGTTGGTGTATGTTTTTTCTTTCTGTGTGCTGCCTAAAATAATAACACCACAGTGCAGCAACAGCTGATTTTGCTGGCAGGCTACTGTAATTATCAGCGTTCTAAAACATCAAGGGTTATTGCCAAATTTAGGTGATGTTTGTTGTCTCAGGCAAAATTGCTTTCTTCACTTGCTGAAAAACACCTGAATCTTAAATTCAGGCATATTCTCAGGTGACTGGTGACAGACAACGTGGGAAATAACAAACTGATGTAGGAAGTTGGCGAAGAAGGTTCTAGGGAAGGAGTTACACAATATTTAATTTACAAAATATCACAAAATAGCTACTATGTTCCCGTATTTTTTAACAAATACCTAAATAGCAATATTGCGACATTGTCGAGTTGACTATTAGTGTTTTCTCAGAGTATTTCCAAAATGAGATTTTTGAAAAATAATCATCAGTAATGTGGATATAATGACTAAGTGCATAAAGACAGCTAAAACAGTCTGGTAAGATCAGAAAATTACAACATTTTACTGTAATGCAGCCTTTAAAACTAAGAAGAGACAACATTTATAATGTCACGATTTCCAAAATCTAAGCCAACACCTTGTTTCATATCATAATACCAATAATGTGTGAATATATTGCCCAACCCTAGCTGGAATACACTGAACATCACAGAGTAATGACACCAGCAGTAACAGTGTGGGTGGTTTTAAGAATGTCTGTTTGTTTCAAATCGTGGGCTAATCAGTTTAAAAGACTTAGGGCCAGATCTACTAAAGGTCTGCGTGTATAAAAACGTGTGCAAACTACTAACAGTGCGCACTAAGGGTTGCGTCTTTCAAAGGTGCAAAATAGCACGTCTGCATCCAGTTAGTATGTTTGCTGCAATGAATATGCAATATGGGGCATTTACACACAATTGTGCGTGTGCTGGGAGGAGAAAATGTAAATATATTAATTTAGCACATGCAAAGTGATTTATCAAACCTGAAAGCAATTTTGCTCATAGAAACTGCATCTATATTTAACACGTGTCAAAGGGAGGTGCAAACGGTTTTTATGCGTAATTGCGCACACATGGCTGCGGTTATTGTTGCAAGAAGGAGACATCAAAACGATGAAAGAAGACGTAGAGAATGCATTTTTCACCCTTGTGTGAAGCAAGCAACACGGGCTGGAGCAGAATGCCATGCTGACATACTAACACACACACACACACACACACACACACACACATTGAACACGCGATTGATTAAATGAATGAACATTGGAAGCGGTTCAGCGGCAGTCCCGCCGGCTGGCGCAGTCACTGTTGAGATTACATTCGTTTTTTATTATTAACAAAATGTTTTTTTATTGACTGTATGAATGGTTTTGTTTTCAAATAAATATTTGGAAACGAAAATGTATGCTTTGGTGTACTTTTACATAGTTTTGCAATATGTATAGCAGCCTATTGTATGTATCAAAATGTGTAATTTTCAGCAGCGGTCAGAGGTATAAATGCTCAGAAGTGTAGTGTGTTTCATTTTTGTAACTTAAAGGCTTCAGAAAACATACAAGACACATCTTTAGGAAAAGTCATAGGAAGAGAAGCTTGTAGGTTTTATCTAAACAGAGTTATTTGCATTATAAAAACCCAAACAGACCGTCGTGGTGGTTCTAGTGTTAAACATAATGCTGTAGATTAGAATACGAGTGCTAGTGTGACCCAATAAACTGCAGAGCATTGCAAAGTTAAGCAAATCAACATTTACTGAAAAAAAGATGATTTAAGTCACTTTCTAGACTCCAGACATTATTAACAAACGAAATACTCAGTCTCATTAACGTCTAATTATGTTAAGCCATGCAAAATCATATTAAAGACACATTGTTTCAGTCACAAAATATATTGGGCTATAACTCTAACATTTATCGTGGCAAAAAAACTAAACTAAACAGTTCTTTATCGTATAGCCTATTTTACACAAAATGAATAATCATAGCCAATATAAGAAAACTTAAACGTGACAGTTGAGTGTATTATTTGTGTTTCCTTTTACGCATGTGGAACTTGCCCGCCGTGCGCACTTCTCCTCCCTCTCCGGTCCCTGGCTGTTGGTCACAGATTTCTTCCCATGTAGCGTAGCGTTCCTTTGTGAGAGAGTCAGGTTTCTTTGCTGTAGCTCATTTAAGTGTTTATTGGTCTCATCTACCAACACCTCTAATTCCATAGGGTCGAATTTCACTTGGCGCTTTCTCTCCAAACTCGCCATGCTGCAAACCATAAAACACGCACACCCCTCATTTAAATAGGGTGTCTCCAACACGTTTGCACCTCTTGTCATTTACGCAATCACTCTTAGTAAATCACCCGCAAACCGCGGATCAGCCCCACACGCAAAATTCTAGATTGTGCAGGCAAATTAGTACAGGCAAATTGGGATCTTAGTAGATCCGGCCCTTAATAGGTAAACATGAAATACTCTTTGGTGGTGCAATTTACACAACTGAGCTGTTAACTTGCAATTAAATTTGTTTGTATGGGAGAGAAAATTCAATATCTGATGCTGTGTTATGCCACAAAATTTTAAATCACACTCAATTTGAACATTTTTCAATATGATTAAAAATGGAAAATTTTTAAATTAAAAAAATATAAAGAACATATGAATGGTTGACTGTTTACTGGTAGTTTGCTGTTGCATTTGCTGAAAAATTGTCTGTCTACATGTTTTTTCGCACAGGCCTAAGTGGGCGACCTTTTCAGTGCACCTGCGTTTAATTAGGCGCTAATTAAGTGTCCCTAAAAGCTTGACAATCTTCGGTGGAAAACTCAAGACAGTCGGCAGTCAGCATGGGAGGCAAATGTCAACTAATGAAGAAGGAAAAACAAGCTTTTAATACTCTGAAGGAAACAGATTGTTTTTAAAGACAAATTGCCAACAGTGTCTTTCACTTGAGCTTACATTGTCCTAATGGATCTGGAAACAGGAAAGAACAGTGATCTGAAAATGACCTTGCAAGCCTACTTTGTGTTTATAAATAGAAAGTGCAATTATTTCCAATTGTAAAACAAGTTTTAAGACCAGTATGCAGCATTTTGGTTCTTACATATGCATAATTGGAGCGATTGTTGATTTTCCAGGCAATTCATTTTAATTACCGCCACCAAGGAGAAGGTTATGTGTTTGGTTTCGTTCGTCTGAGCCCTGTCAGCATGATTACAAAAAAACTACTGGCCCGATTTTCATAAAACTTGGTGGAAGGGTCTAGTATGGGTCAAGAGCGAACCCATTTATCTTTGGAACATATCTGAATCACACGATTCACAGGGCGGATACATTATTCATTTTTTCTTTCGTTAACATCGAAAGATACGGCATTTGGCCTTGGCGGAGGTTTGCGCTCTCCCAGTGCCCTTCTAGTTTTAAAATAGTTTACTTTGGTGGTCCAACTTTATAGTGGAGACATGTTGTCAGAATGATACAATTTTATTGCAAAACAGGTAGATATACAGTGCATGGCTCCCAAAATTTGAGACAAAGAAATTGCTGCCTACCAAAGGTCAAAAGATTTACCATACTTGGAAGCTTTTCTGAAGGACGCACTATATATTAGATGAGAATGAAAACGCTTAAACTCACTGTTGTCTCAACAAAAATGGTTGTAGTCTCCCAGTCCCTGTATCAACTAGGACGTTAAGCTGTTTCACTCAGTCTTGTACTGGTGTTTATTTAACAGTAAGACCATATCTGCTTGTTCACATATAAATTGCACATTCATGCTTCTTGCTGCCAAAATTTACAGATAATATTGCACTGTCTGGGGGCACAAGTAATGTCACTCCCACTTTGTGCTTTAATTTTCTGATCATTAAAATCCCTACATATAATTTTTCATTAAAATCAATATTCAGTTTTGGAGGCAGTGTTCAGTGGTTGCAGGAGAGCTATTTTACAGATGCTTTCTGTAGTTGACACAGGAGGTTAATAAAAAAGTTAAAATTGAAAATGAATTACAAATAAATAAAGTAATCAAAAAATGAAGACATTTTACAGTAGAATAAATATATCAAAAGTAGTTCTCACCCCTTCAAAAATCAACACTTTATCCTGGTGGAGGGGTTCGTGACCCTTCACGCTGTGTTGTCAAGGGCAATGGCTCCTGGTTGGGTCTACCAAGGCAAATTGGTCCTTGGGGAGGGGCCAGACTAAGAGCGATTCACAGACCCCATATGAATTGGCCAAGAAGGAGCTGCAGCACCACCCAGGAAAGGGAAATCGGGTCCCTCTCTGTGAGCTAGCTCTGGTAGGGGAGCCCATTAGTAAGTGTCTGCTAGCTGAACCTTGACCCATGGGGCCTGAAAGACCTACTCGAAGCCCCGAGATCTGACAAAGCAGCAGACTGGTACATGGAAGCTAGAGGGTTTGCAGCTCCAATGGTCGCCAAAGCAAAAACCCAGGTATGGGAGGTCTTTGGTAGGTTTATGGAGAATAACTTTTGGTTGGCCTCAAGAAAGTCCTAGCAAACTGTCATGCGACTCAGACAGGGTGACCCTGCTGACCCTGATCTGGGATATTGTTGAGCAGTGGAAGCAGCACTTTGAGGAACTCAACCAACATGAGCTCTCCAAGGTAGCTTATAAACTCCTCAGCAGTAAGGTGCCAGATGTGGATGAGGTTCACTGAAAGCTCTGGACACTGTTAGGCTGTCTTAGCTGAGAACGCTGATTCAACTTGGATGTTAGGGACAGAGCCTGCAGTATGGCAGAACAGGGTGGTGCTACCCATTTTGAAAACATAGCGCCGAAGGGTGTGCTACAACTTTTGTGACTCACGTACTGGGGCTGTTTACGGTCAGGAAGAGAAGTTATCAATTAATTTACAGTGTACTTTTTCCTTATTCATATTTTCTAGTTTTAGGGTATTTACAATTAATAAACAATTACAACACCTGAGACATAAACATAAATGTTTGAATATTTTGACAGCCAGATTTCTTGTTTATTTGATCAAAAATACATTAGCAGATGCTCTGACACCAAAGCAGGGACTGTAGGGCTTACTTTGCTTTTCAGCACCATGGACAGAGCCACGGCCAAACACCACTTCAACACATGACAGGAAGATAGAAACTTGTAGTGTCACAATATGAACATGTATGTGTGTGTCTGTGTGCATGTAGGCGTCTTACCTAGCCGTGGGTCATACTGCCTCATCTGAACTTCTTCCACATAGTCTGCCGGGAACCAGCCTGTCCTCCCTTTGACCGTGCCTTCCCAGAAACCTCCTTCCCCTATACTCAGCACTGAAAAGAGAGAAAGAATAGGGAGGGGGACTGAGTCAGTCAAATACTGTTATAAAACATGCCTAGTTTTCATTACTGTGAGGCTGTGGAGCCTGTAGAGCCTTGGAAAAGAGACGACAAAGGGCCATACAGCCAAGTGAGGTATTTAGGTTTCCATGTTGTGGGTTCATAAATTACAAGTGTGCATCGACAGCGAGGGAAGGAGGGACAAGTGAGAGGGAGAGGGAAAGATTTTTGTTTTACAAATACACACAGATGTGAAAATATTGGTCTGTAACTAATGTACTGTACCAAGGTGCTTGGGCAACATCAGCTTTATTCTCTTTCATGCCAATAAACGGGGAAAGAGAGACTGAGAGATTTAAAAGTAAAGGGAAAGACTGGAGGGAAAAGACAAAAGGAGATCAAGAAAAAAATTGAGAAAAAAAAGAGGAAGGAGAGGTGGTGAAAGAGAGCAAGAGGGCGGGCAGGAGAAAGAGAGAGATTCCTTCTAAGTTCCGCTGTGGTAATTAGAGATGAATGTATAGTTGATATTGATCTTCCCTGCAGGACTGAGCCAGCACGCTCATTTCTACAACACTCATCCATTATCCCAGCAAGCTAACAGACACACACACACACACACACACACACACACACACACACACACACACACACACACACACACACACACACACACACACACTCCTCAGAGATCACCAGCTGGAACTGAAGCTTTGCCTGAGTGAGCCCTTCTTCTAAACTGGTTGCTAAGAGACGGCAGTATGATGTTGCAGCCAGCAGACAGCCTGCTAAATGATAGTCTACTTCCTCCAAACTATATTCTACTCTGGCATGGGGACATGTCACGGTGATGTAACCTGGGGCACTGTGAGAGGCAGCCAACTGGACTTCATCTTCAGTGACATGATAGTAAATGTTCAAATATCAGCCATTCACAGGATTCCTTGCTGTATCTTGTAACAAATGCATTATTTTCTCCAGGTCTTGCTGCTGAAATGTGCCTACATCTTACTTCTCCTAAAATTTAAACCATTCACATCCTGTTGAAAAGACACTCATGTCTAACAGGCTTGAGCGGGAGTGTGTTTCAGTACATTGTGTGATCAGCCGAGTTCAAATCAGCCCTGTAAGTAACAGTAATGGGGAATTATTATGCTTCTCCTTATTTTTTGAAGGATAATCATATTAAACGTGGCCAAAGTTTCATATAATGAAGTGAAAGTAATCCACGTGAGCAAAAACCTCAGGCTTCAGATCTTTGAATACTTTGTTTTCAACATTTTTTTCTACTTTGGCTACAAGCTGATGTCAGCTAATGTCAGATTTCTTAATAAGGTAATTTGCTCCAGGCACACTACATTGTGTAGCCTACACTGCTACATGTAGCTACATGCTAACATCAGGTACTGTGTGTTCCAATCCCCATACTACCATACAACATAGTATGACAGAAAAAGATTTACTATGTTCCAATACATAGTATGCCAAATGTAGTATGCCAAAAATACCAGTCCAGTCCAGTTTTGTAGTATGCAAGCCAGCATGCTTTTCTGGCTATTCTGATCCGCAATTCTTGGCACGGCAAAAGACACATTACATCAACTGTCAGAAGTCGCAATGATGGATGACAGTGCATTCAGGTGACCAGTCAATTCATAATATAGGAATAGTTATTGTTTAATTGAGTAAAATAATCATAAATATAACCAACAACAAAGGGCATACGTATTAGATAACAATGACAGAGAAATGTATAGCCTCTGTAATTTTATTATCGTGAATATGATATGTTAGAATCTACGATGTATGCAGTCATAACTTGTTGTGAAATAACAGCATCAGAGCTTGGTGAACAGCATTTTGTTTTAACTTCATGGCAGCAGATATATGAGCAAGAGGGTCAAAGCTCAGGGTGTCACATTATGAGGAAATAGTATGTTCTGATTGATGTTCTATTGAAAATAGTATGTTCTGATGCAACGGTACGTACTTTTTAGGGGAAGTTGCAGTAGAAAAAGTATGTAATTCGGAAACAACCCGTAAACTTGTTTGCTGACGTTGTTAATTTGTCCCTGATTTTGGATCGTATACCTGTTCCAAAATGTACAGTTGTGTTTAGAAGCTTTTATTGGTGATTTTTCATGATAGACAGTGCCACTATTCTCCATTACATTTACTCTGCGTCTCTGCAATAATGGCGCAGAGACGCCAAGATGTGGTAGTAATCAGAGCAGTCTGGGCTTTTATGCAAGGGCGGCTTAAAGAGACAGGTGCTAAAATGGAGCGTTCTCAAACAGAGGGTAAATACAGATGTTCCATTACCATTACACCACTAAAGCATGTAAATATGTTCTAGTAGAAACTCGAAATACAAGTATGAACCAGAGAGATAAACATAAAAGGAATTCTTTAAGCGTACAGTATTAATCTATCTCAATGCGTGCTACATGCTAAAAATCTCTCAGTGACACAATGGTACTAAAAGAAAACAACTCACCACAATTGCTATGTACAAGTTGGTCTGTGTACATGCTCATTATTTTTTCAATGCTTGTGGATTGGGGTTGCACTCCCAGCTAAACCCCCCATAGCTCACCTCTCTGCCAGGCTAAACACACACTAGCTAATAGAGAGGTGGTGCGTGAAAGGGGAGAACGGCTGTTTATCGACTTCCCGCTGTAAAAAACATGACACTCAGCACACAGAGGATACATGGACTGATCCCCCTCTCTGATCTCAGCTTAACACAACTTTACCCTGCCGTCTCCTGAGAACAGACTCCCTCTGTCTCCTTTTTTTTCCATGTTTAAACCCTTTATTCTCTCACTGTCTCTCTTTCTCTCTGCTCTGCACGTCTTTCTCTCCCGGTCCCCTTCACTGTGTTTCTGAATGATTTCTCGGTCATCGCCTCCATCCCTCTCTTTGTCTTTGTCAGTGTGTCCATCTATACTGTAATGGTGTCCCTGCAGTAGACAGGTGCCGGCTGTGCTCTCTGTTCCCCATTGACAGAAATGAAAGAAAAGGTGAGCCCTCTGATTGATCTTCTGGGCCGCCCTCGCTCACTTCCCTCACTGCCTTATCCCCCCGCTACTAATCCATTTCTGGTCCCTGACACCAGCACCCGACTATATGGACAGAATCGACCGCTGAGTATGTAAGAATGCAAGCAGAAGTCACTGTTTCACACATCTAAAATATCTATGTACACCTTTATAACTTCCTGTTCTTGTTCCTCCACACATACATATGTGAGGTACATACAAACACCCTCTTTAATTATCTTTAAACACACTGCAGGCACTCTAAATGCTGAAATCAAGCCAATTAACTGTCAGTGAAGTCAAGGAAAGGTCAGTGAAACATGCACATACACACACACTAGCGCAGAAGTATTTTAATACATAACATGCTTGATAATCCTCACAATGCCCTCAGCAGTTGATAGCAGAGACTCTGCATAAACACACAAAGAAAATAATAATCAAAATTTCACTGCCACTCTAACACTCTTAATAAGGTCTTAATCAAAACAGCTAGGGTTATTATTTTGGCTAAATTACAGTGTTGAGTGATACCGTATATTTATAGCAATCTGTTTCTACAGATCCAGATGGGCTCGACTCTATATCTGGCGCAAACAGACATAACAGCCAAGTGCATGTATAGTACATGTCCACACAACAAAAACACATGCATCTACAGTGTGTATGCCCTTACATGTACTTAGAGAGTTCCCCGCTGTGTCAGTAGCCTCTACCTTACACCGCCACTCTGTTTTGGTGCTTGCCAACACTGCGTTGGCATGACAACTGTCCCTGTGAATCAAATGTGGGCTTGCAGGAGCCAAGTGGCAGGAAGGAACTCAAACAGTGCATGTCTGTGCAGGAGGATTTACAATATGTGTGTCGTGTTGATGTTTTCGTCCAACCAGACCGCTTTGGGACCACTGCCATGTGGAGAGCTACAGTTGTAGGTAGTAGTGGGAAAATGCCTGCCAACAGTAAAGGCAGTCCATAATATGTCACAACTGTTACAAGACAAATTAAGTGGAAAAAATATATATTTATATATATATATTTTTTCTATTAATGGTCCTGCTGGTCTCCATACTGGATCATTTTACCACAAAGAGCTGGTGTCAATGTGTGACATTTTGCATTCATCACTTTAAAAACACTATATTTCCTCATATTGTCTGTGCTGGTGCAACTGTCTTCACCCTCTGTCTGAGAGGCTCTATTTTAGCACCTGTCTCTTAAAGCCCTCCTGCAAAAGCCCAGTCTGCTCTGATTGTTTCCGGGTCCTCTGTATCTCTACGTCTCTGCAGCCTCATTGCAGCCGGGGGAATGCTATAACAGAGAAAAGCGGCACTTTTGACCATGAAAAATCAATAACCAACCAACCAACCAACCAACCAACCAATAAAAGCTTCTAAACACAACCAGACATGTTCCAGCAAGAACATGATTTGAAATTAGGGAGAAATTAACAACATAGGCAACCAAGATTCTCTGACGTTAGCATGTAGCACAGTAGGGGACGGAATGTAAATACTTGAGAGCAGCTGACCATATTAAAAGAAAACAAACTGTCACGAGCTGATGACGTCTTATATATAAAAAACTGCTGGAAACAAACTATCAAGATCAGTCTGAAGCCTGAGGTTTTGGCTCACAGGGATTACTTCTACATACCTTTACCTTATTATTCAAAACTTTGGCCACCTTTAATATGAACATTAAATATTGTAACTTCATATATATATGACAGAAAATAAGAAAAAGTATATTAAGTCCCCTTTAAGATAACTGCAAGTTTGCAAAAACATTGCAAAGCAGTCACTCCTTAGCTTTGATTGAAATGCATTTAAGAAAGTGCAGACTGAGGTTTCTAACTGGCAGCAGTCTGCAACCACTGGTGACTTCAAACAAGTATGTTCACTCAATCACTCTGAGGAATGTTTTTAGGTCAGATTCTATGATAATAATAATAATGGTATTTCTAGCTAAAGGGTGGAAAGATCACTGGTCAATAAGTCAGAGTCACTTGACTAAAAGCTCTTCAGATTTTCTTACAAGTTTATGGATGGTCTTGACAAAGTTTTTCTGATTGTGATATTTTTCTTTTTGGCATCTGCCATGAGAAAAAGTCCCTATTCAAACACAGAGACGACATACAAAGTAGTTTTCTGTGGTTCAAAACAAAGATTCAAGTAGCACTCAATCTCTCAACGCAAAATCACACAGTCTGTCACGGCAGGTTGACACCACACACTTGGTGGTGGACTCTGGAAGTGATTTAATGGCTGAACAAGATTTTGATGAGTGCATTCAATAAGCAAGGAAACAACCAAGATGTAGAATTCTGATGCAGAAGGGCAGGCAAGGGCATTAAAAATTGAGTTTGCAAGTACCTCATGCTCATACTAAATGATCCTTTTCTTTTTAACTTCATTTAGAGTTTTTGGAAAAGGGAGAGCAGCTCACAAACTGGCTACCTGGGTCAAAATGAAGAATGCAATTATTTCTCAAATGGATGTCTCCTGCACGAATAATTACATTGAACAAAGGTATGAGTGACAGCTGACCTCAAGAAGAAGAAGAAACACACTCTGATACAGTAGGTGGGACTCAGCTTCTTGCATACACTGAAGACTGCCTTTGAGAAGAGTGGATTCACCGCAGAACGTTCATTTTTTTATACTCTGTTCCACTCTGTATGGGGGTCTACTGGGGCTTAACTGATCCACACTTCAGTACATAAGGCAATCAACACCTCAGCTGGACATCAGACAATAAGAGGTCAGGCCTATCTCGACTGTATCACTAGAAGCAGTGATCTGCCATGCTGATTCATAATCACCTCCACAGGCAAACTAGTGGGTGCAAATACACAGCATATGTTGACATGCATTCATACACACAGTCACACATGAATACACGCACCATTACACACATGGTTACACACGGAGTAGCCACTTTTTTGTGTACACCGAATCACAGTAGTATCATGTTGTGCTTTCTCTAGAACATTTGTCTGTGAAAGATTCTGCAAGATGGTGAATGCACTGAGCAAGAATGTTGTACAATGTGGAGTTGACTGGATTGGGCAGCTGCAGTTTGAACAGCTGCACATCCATGTTGAAACCTGCACTGTCCATACCAAAGGTGCTCTGTAGGGTCAACGTCTGGGCACTGCGCAGGCCACTGACGCAATGAAAACTCACTGATATGTTCCTCATTTGGTGCCGACATGTGCCTCATGACATAATGCTGGTGGTGTGGATGGACTGTAGCCATGAGGGATTGACGTGGTCATCAACAGTGTTAAGATATGCTGTGTTGTTCAGCCATTCTTCAGTGGGTATCAGGAACCCTTATGTGCTAGTGTGGACCAAAAAAAAAAAAAAAAAAAAAGAAAACATTCCTCACACCATCACACTGCCACCGACAGCCTGTGATGTTTACACCTAACAGGATGGCTCCATGGATTCATGCAGCTTGTGCCAAATCCCCATTCTTTTATCAGTATAATGCAAAAGAGGCCTGGACTTTACTCTCCTCAATGGACCACTTTTGATGTTCCTGTTCTTTACTATGTTGGCTGCATCCACTCAGCTCCAAGTCCAGTCCACAAGTCCAGAATGTATTTGGGTCATATTGTGTGAATGAGAGCAAACAATTCAGAAGTGAGTCAGCACAATAAATAAAATATAATGGATTGATGTAGTAAAAAAAATACTGATTGTTACATGTATTGTTGTGCAACTAATTGTGACAATTTATCATGATTTAGATTTTAGGTCACACCACCCAGCCCGATCAGACCTGAACAGCAACTCCTTGAGTGTCAACAGTGTTTTAGTACTGTCTATACACCTACTGAGATTCTTAACTGCCAGTGCACACACATACTCAAACAGATTGAACAATACACATCAGTACGGGAATATATTGTATTATTTCCTCTTGCAACACATTATCAATACCCTAGTGCCAAATATCAGTATTTTTATTAAGACATGCAGGTGCTCTAAATGAATCCCCCTGTCAATTTGACCTACAGGAATCACTACTTCATGACTCCTTAGAGGGGCTGTTATCAAATGAATAAGGGTAAAGTGAACGGAAAGTTAACTAACTTGCGGTAACTCCCAACAGGAAAATGGCAGACAGTGTGGAATCGGACAGTGGGGGAAAACAAATCAGAAAGACTGTCATCTTTCGAGTTGAAAGTCTGGGCCCACCTCGAATTATCAATACCTATCTGAAAAAATACTGTGTACTCACAAAAACTAATTGAAACAAAACAAAACAAAACAAAATCACAGGAAATGTCTGTAATTTAGTCTTTGTCAATTGGGTTTAAATTTGTCAACACAAGCATGAGGCGGCGTTGGTGCAGATATTTATTGTGACTGGGATGTCTACATGACTGAGAGTCTACTGCCTTCACAAAGTGTTATGTTGGTATTGTAATATTCTTTAATATTTAATATTGCTATTTTGGTATAGATACATCCACTAGATGGCACTAGAGGGCAGAGTCAAAAGTTCTCACAACAAAAAACATGGAGGATGGAGGTCGTAATAATTTACCTTCTAGTGGAGGCAGCTTTGTAGATGGCGGTGGTCTGTAAGGCCATTAATTGCACTGAAGCATCGTTCCGCCATTTTAAAAATGTCTTTGTCATGTCCTACTGCCGTGTATCGCTTGAACAAAGCTACACTGCCCCCATGATCTCCGGTGGTACTGCTCCCTTTTGCCTATATCCATAAGTTTTCAGACAAAGAACACAAATACGGATGAAATGAGCACAGACAGAAGGTTCCGTCTGCGTCCGTGTACATATCTAACATTGAGTATAAATGAGCCATATCGCAACCCCAACTGTAAGTCAGGCTACAATGTGTATGTGTGTGACTCTTGCACTTTTTTGTACATTGTTTCATCTTAGTTGCTATATTCTGTGAAACTGACACCAAAGTGCGGTAAATAAACACATAATTCCTGAATTTTTAGAGGCTGTTTTTCTTCTTCACTTACATAGACATTATGATGTATTATAGACAATTGTCTTGCAATCAGGGTGCCAAATGAACACCCACTAAGTGCTAAATGTGGGTAGATTTTCCATTTGGCGAGTAAATCTTAGAAGGCTATCAACCACACTGGCGGGTATATGATTGTACCAAAATAGTCATTTAATAAAAAACTATGCTGAAAGTCTCTACCGTGTTTTGGTGTCATTGGGGGCGCGCTGCTCTGCTGCTTCTAAGCTGCTCCTGTGCTGTCAGTGTTACACACGTGCGTGAGCGTGCCTACATGGTGCCACGAAACTGACCGTCTGGAACGCTCCTAGTTTTGTGCATAGACTGTATGAATGGACTGTATAATGGACGTAGCTACCATGAGGTCATCCACTGGTTTGCGCACTGCTATTTTAAAGCCTCAAGTTTGCATTTTCTTGTTTTTTTGGAGCCAGAAGTGACCATAATTGGATGAGAGGCTGGTGCTTTGGCAGAACAAGGGGCAGATCTGATTCTCAGACTATAGCGCACTTTATAGACAGCGTGTCACTCAACCAGCCCTGCCCTAAATATGCATTACTTTGGGCCTTAAGCGTGTGTTAAAAAAAAAAAAAATATATATATATATATCACCCTTCGTACAGTTGTCACATGGGGGTCTATGGAAATTTACTCAGTTTTAGAGCCAGCCTCAAGTGGCCATTCAGTGAACTGCAGTTTGTGGCACTTCTGCCTTGGCTTTATTTTTTTGCAGCCTTGGAAGTTGCAACTTGGTTTCGTGGCACTGTTTACCTTACAGGACATGAGCTGATCCACTAAACTATGACTTGCCGCTGGTCAGCTGCTAGCTAGTGTTGTGCCCAGTCCCATGGCCAGTGAGTCAAAAAATTAATTTTGGACACTACTTACAAATGTGTCAAGTATCACAGAATCGCTATATCGTGATATCACTGTATTGTGGACAACGTCTCATGATACTATATCATATCAAGAGTTACTCTGTGATTCCCAGTCCTTACAGTAACTGCTCAGGCACATATATTCTGTGTACTCTGCAGTAAGACTTTGTATCTTTCGTAGCACTGCCCAACATACTGTATTGTAAAGCCTCAGATATCCACAGCAAGTTTCATAGTGGATTGAATAACATCTCACTGGGCCATTAACGGCAAATTGTGAGCTTAGATAGAAATAACATACAAACGAAGCATGAAATGTGACCAGAATGGAGAGTAGCATAATAGAGAGCCCCAGAGAATGAAACAAAGGGAAAGAATGTGACAGAAAGAGGCTTGCATTCAGCAGTGACAAAGAGAGATGAGAGCCAGCTAAAGACAGACACAAGCTGACAAAGGGAAAGAGCTATGTTTCAACAGGCACCCAGTTATTCATGAGTGTCCAAGTAGTCGGCTGTCTGGTGAAAAGTCTGGTACAGTATTGTTCTGTGTGTGTGCGTGCGTTTGCATGCATGCTACTTCTGAGTTTTGCCCTTGGTTAAGTCAGTCACGGCTCCTGGTTTAAAAATAGCATCAGTGAGGATGCAGAGCTATTTATACTCTTCACACACCCTGCCTGCAGGCTTCAATGCACCCCTGCTCGACTGTGTGTGTATGTCTGTGTGTGTACGTGACGACTGATTGCGCTTATTTTAATTCTTGCTTTGCTTCACTCTATTGCTTTGAGCTGAGTCATTCATTTTCTTTCTCCTTCTCGCATCGTCTTTGTTTCTCTGTATACTAAGCAACCGACACACAGACACACACATGCGTGCACTCATACAGAGCGAGGGCAACTGCCATGAACGACTGAATGAGTGGCAGCTGGTGAGGAAAGGAGTAGACTTTTCAAAACACGCCGCAAACATATTTTTCACAGGTAACAGTGGGTGCGTCAAACTCCTGTATTTGCCTGCAGAAACAGACAATAAAGGATGCAGCTGTGCTGAGAGAGGCTGATGGCTTTCTGCCACTGATGCACTCACACTGATTCA
Organism: Epinephelus lanceolatus; assembly: GCF_041903045.1. Taxonomy (NCBI): domain Eukaryota; kingdom Metazoa; phylum Chordata; class Actinopteri; order Perciformes; family Serranidae; genus Epinephelus; species Epinephelus lanceolatus. The sequence continues at coordinate 25,786,571 of NC_135738.1, forward strand.
GACAGGGATGCCATGGAAGACTTGCCAAAGCCAAAATACAGCTAGATTTCCATAAAATGCCAAGACAGGATTTCTGCAGGTTGGATCTGCTGTAATAAAACACAGAAAGCTGTGCAACTTTTATGTTACTATTCACATACCAAATGGAAATATTGGGATTAAGCAATATTAAAGGAGTAAAATAATATATTGGGGTGGTAACTGAGCCATTTTTTACAACAATTTTATTCCTAACTGCTGAATGAAAGTAGATGCACTGCTTCTTGTTGCTCGGATAACCTGCCTCTTAAATTTGCCTCTCTAGCTGCTGCATACTAGTCTTAATGCTTCCCATTTAACTGCTCTACAAAAATTATCTGTCACTTGGCTTTTCATTTCTCCAGTCTCCACTTTTTAACTGTGGCTGTCAGGCAGACATAAATTGGTGCAGTCATGTATCCAAAAGAATCACATTTAAAGTGATGCACTGTACAATTTCTGCAGCCATATTCCATAGTTGCAGAATGTAGACATAACAGTATAGGGAAACAGTGAAGAAATGATAGCAATTTGTAAGCTACCTATTAGATACACCTAGTATTTGTTCTACTGTTGGTAGCATCCGGTACATACACATTTCATGGTTGTAAGCAGGAGCTGTCTGACAAAACCCAGTCTATTGTAATTTTTCACCATTCTGTTGCTGCTCCCTGCTGTTCACTTCATGCCCAGTGCTTTGCTTCTCAGTTTCCACTGAGCCTTTTTAGCATAATGAGTAACAAACACTATCAGCATTCTGACCACTAGTGTTGGAGAGGTGTTAGCATACAAGACTCACACAGACAAAAAGCTCAACCACAAGTGATTTTAACCAACAGTTTCAAGTGTAAGTTAAAGAAGATAAAAGATATTTAAGTCTTAAAGGGGAACAGCACTTAAATTAAGAGTTCCACTATGTTATTTCCATGGCCTGGTAAAGTTCAATCAATATTTATGAATATGAGCAACTCTCTGTCAAAGCTAGAAACCAGAAAAGTAAGATTCAAACTAGTGATGTCATGGGGTATAAAGTCTGGAGCTGCTCCATGAACAATGAATAGGAGCCTGATTTTTTTTTTGGACCCACTGAATTTGTGTTTTCTTTTTCATACCCAAATGAGCTTCATTCTAGTGTAGAGTTTTCAGTCCTGAAACATAAAATGTACTCATATACTCAGAACATCCCCTGGGTGCTCTCAGTGTCATCTAGAACATCTTAACCAATTTATTGTCTCTATGGCACCTTTGCATTTTTACACAGAACAACATGGGCATCATGCTGCTCCAGAGTTGGTTTTAGAAAGCATGCCAGCATCGTGAAAGCAAAAGAGGCGTGACATGTAACACAACAGCGTCAGCCTCTAGTGTGACATGTAACATATGTTCGCAGTGCTTTCTAAACAATAGCAATGGCATTAACATGGCAGTAACAATCATTTACCATTCCTGTTGATCGCATCCTCTGCTCAGTGGGTAAGAAGCTCCTGGACCTTACTGTTTTTCCAATTTGCTGACATTTTTGGCCACTATTCTTCGAGTTAGCTGCTAACTGCTATCACCTACTTTTTAAATCTCTCACAGTGGATCACACGCAAAATACATCACAACATCATACCTGTGCCATCCACGATCCCATCCTGGCAGCTACTGTGTTTATACAGACGTAGTTTCATCGCTGTTACTAACTCCAATGCCGCCCTCAAGGCAAAACATTTCTGTCCCCCCCATTGCATGATTGTACCTGTTATACAGAATGGCAAGGCGGCACAATGGCAAAAAATTCGCACCTTGAAAAAGCAGTGTAAAAGGGGCTCATGAAGCAGCTCCAGACTTTATGCTTGATGACATCACAAAATTGAGGAGAGAGTTGTTCATGGTTACTGATATTTTTGGTCAGTCTTAGACCATAGGAATAACATGTTAATTTTGAAAATGGGCGTAGTTCCCCTTTGGGATTATTACGTTATTTTTAATGTTAATATATGTCACAAATATGAATACATTGGTGACCCCACCTGTGGTCCTGACCTCTGGGTTGCTCCCACTACAGCATATGGGGATCCCATGATTCTATATTAAAAAACTGTGTGATGATGTTTTAATGAAAACAATTAACAGCACTACTGTATGTGTCTGCATATGATGTACAGTAAGTATAATGTAACGTGAAATAGGGACTTGCTGAGTAAGGTGTTTTCTGAATAAAGAGAGGGCATACTATATCTCAGCCTACATAGATGTGTGTGTGTGTGTGTGTGTGTGTGTGTGTGCTTGACATATAGTGTGTGAAGGTGAGAGTGTAGAGTATTCCAATAACCAGAGTGGAGCTGTTATTAGATTTGGATCCCTGCACTCTTTATTAAACCTCAGTTCAATTCAATGTAATAGAGAGGGAGCAGAGTTGCATCTTTATGAAACAAGGGGGACACAACCAGAGACACGCTAACACACGCCTACACACACACAAAAAGGAAGAGAGAGGGGGATGACTATGTACCGAAGTGCAACAGGGACGGTCATCATTACCTGTAGTACAACATATGAGTGGGATAATATATGCTAATACTGTGGAGGAAGAACAGACACACATGGAACCTTATAGATTGGGTAGTGTGGAGCAAAACAGGCTTTAATAACAGAAATAGAGAAGATGAATAGGCAAGAAAATTAAGCGTAATGACAAGGACGGAGGTGGACATTGAATAAGAAAAGCAGAGGTGGCTGGCAATTAAGAAGGTAAAGTTGAAAAGGGTGAGTGGACCCCAGAGTAGAAACAAGACTGAATGAAGTAGAGAGCCAATAAATAAGAGGGAAGAGGGATGGTCACACTGCTGTGAGTCAAATGTGTGCTGTGGTTTGCTGCATGTTCATCCTCACAGGACTTCTTTTGCTTAGAAGAGGGCGAGGGAGTGGTGCAGTCTCTGGCTCATCAGTATTCAACTGAGAGGGAGAGAGTTATAGAGGAAGAGAGAGAGAGAGAGCTTGAAAGAAATAAAGACTTGACAAGTTTAAGAAAAAATTAAAAAAATATGGAAACAATGAGAAATGGCTTTTTGTGAATGACAGCAGAGTCAGAAGGAGGAGTGAAGCAAAGGAAGATGGCTACAGAAAAAAAGGAAAAGAACAAGGAGGGCGGGAGTGTTGTAAATTATAGTGGGAGGAGGCGGAGGAAGAGAGGAGGGAGGAAAACTCCAAGGCTGACTCAGAGGGATCCCTCTTCTCTTCTCATCTCATCTCCTCCCACCCACCCACCCTCCCTCCCTCCCAGGCTTGAGGGGAGCTACATGACATTCCTCTTCTTTCATTCTCACTTGCTTTTTTATTCCATTTCTCATTCTTTCTCTCCTTTTGCATCAACCCTCAGGTGGAGACAAAAATAGAACAGGCTACCTAATAGTTACCCTCTGTCTTTGCTTTTTTTTTTCCTCACTCCAGGGCAATATCATGGACAAGCCTGGCTCTGATGGCACAGAAATAGGAACAAACTATTTTAAAGGGACAGTTCACCCAAAGGTCAAAAATGCATACTTGTCCTCTTACCTGTAGTCTTATTTATCAGTCCAGATTGCTTTGGTGTGAGCTGCCAAGGGTTGGAGATATCAGCCATAGAGATGTCCACCTTCTCTCCCATATAATCTGACCATATTTTCTTTTTACCAAACACTAGTATGACCATACAGAAGTAAGCGTGCATCTACTGCTAGCTCACCAAGCATCATTGAGCTAGCTAACGTTACAGCTTAGCCAAGGGGGACACCATTAATGCTTGCACTGTGGGCTGTCACGAGCATGAGCCTCTCGTTCATGAGCAGTAGGGCTGGGCGACATGGAAAAATTAAATGTCAAAATTAAATATTGGGTGAATATTACAAAAGATGAATAATCATCAGTAATTTGGATATATGGAGTAAGTGGGTCAAGGTAAATTACAGAAAAGCTGGAATATTTACTTTATTACATTTGATAGGGACGATGCAATTTAATGTGAGACTGATGTGTTGCACAGAGAGTAGGGATGCACTGAAATGAAAATTTGTGGCCGAAGCCGAAGCCGAAGCCGAATAATATTAAGCGCTTGGCCGAATACCGAGTACCGAATACCGAATATCGTAGTGTCACGATACCACAGCGAAAATTAGGCAGATGTGCCTTTTGTCATTTATGAAAAGATAAATCACTCTTCTATAATACATCAATGATATTTCAATGGAATAAATAACTTATTGACTTATTCATACTTCAAAAACAGCATCAATAAGTGATTAACATAGGGGGGATCAAAATAAAAAAAAAAAAAATAAATAAGAATCAACCAGCCACCCTCCTCCCCTGACAAGTCCCTTCATAAGTAAAGAACAGTCCCTAAAGTGCGGTGAGGTTTGTGGGCTGTGAACGGCTCGTTTCTCCTCTGACACATCACATACCTGTGTTCGGCTGGCTTGGCTGTTCAGGTACTTCTGGGCAGTCCACACGCCAAGAAGAGGATATTATTGGAGCCGACTTCTCCGTTGCCGGTAAGCCGATGGCCGCCATATTTGACAGGAATACGTATTCCTGTCTGTGTCTGTGACCCCCGTTCAACCCACAATTGGTGGGATTCGCCTTTCGTTTCTGCTGCTGGTTGAAATCTGTAGGCTGCTTGCACAGCGTGCTGAATGATTTAAGCCTATTTTGCTCGCTCAAAACTATTTTTAGTCGCAAATGCGAGTGCGGTGACGGACGGATCGCCACACTGCCGACATTTTATTCCGCCCGTCACAGCACGCTGTTTGATTGCGTTATCAAAACATGCCACTATTATTCAGCCTTGCTTTTAACTTATTCCACCGAATACCGAATGTGTGTTTTTTTGCAATATTTGGCCGAATATATTCGGTTACCGAATATTCGGTGCATCCCTAACAGAGAGTTTATTGCTATTGCTATATTTCACCTCTTGCCCCTAGTTGGGCTTTTGCATGTAGCCCTACAATGTTATTAAGATCATAAAATTACATAACTATACTGTATTGCAGCCTTTAAGACAAGAAAAAGCCAACACTTACGATATCCAAAAGACAATATCTAGTTTGAAATATCACAATATCTATATAATGCCTATAACTGTCCTAATGAGTAGATTCATACACGTTTCCTTCTGCGCGGTGGTGGGTGTAGTTCAGTAGAAAGAAAATAGTTCCTACATGAAACTGCTCACAGCAAAGTCTGTAAATTATCTTGAGTAACCAGGTCATGATTTCTGGAAGGAGACACTGATGTTGAGCTTTTCAAATGTATATTTTTGGCGCTTTGAGCACCACAAGCTGAATGCTATTTAGTTCCATTATTCAAGAGAATGTCTGCCTTCTCTTGAACATCCCTCATCTCTGCGGCTGATATCTCCAACACATGGCAACTCACACCAAAACAATCTAGACTGATAAATAGCACTACAGGTAAGGCAAGGCATTTTTTGATTAAGGGCTGAACTGTCCCTCTAAATACAATGGTTAATTATTAATATGTATGCATCAGCACACACAAAAAAATCCACATCAAAACATGGTATGATAAATAATATCAAGATATTATCACCTGGTACACTGACCAGCAAGGAACAAAAAATAGTGGAGTTCTCCATCAGAGTATGCCAGTGATTGATTAGCTGTAGGCCAATCATTGATTGTTTGTTGATTGTTAATAGATCAATGATAGATTGTTTGTATTTGAGTCGTTAATCACACACCTAATCACTTGATTGACGAGTCAGGGTGTCACATGAATGATGTTGTTTATGCCATGATAAATGAAGATGCCGTAATGAGCTGACTGCTCCAGCCTCTGCTATATTACATGACAAGAATGCCTGTTGTTGACGGAAATTACATGTAGCTGCATGGGAGAGTTGGGTTGGCGAGTGGTCATGGGGCTGAATTCAAGGACATTAATAACAAGGATAATCTCCAAGGATACCGAGTCCGTTCTTGTTTGATTGTTTTTCATTTCAGGGAGTCCCTGCATGCATTTGGAGAGCGAGCTCAACAAGAAGAGGTCAAGACACAAGGTTTTTTAAAAATTTGCTAAAAGCTACTCTACCTGACATCACCAGGTAAGGACATGACCTTTACATGGGCATTTTATACACCCACGACTGCAAAGTAGGTTGTCACCGTGCAGGACAGAAAACGCCTGTTGTTAACAACCATCTGGAATCACTCAGTCAGTTCAGCTTTGCCCTCACTGTGCCCACCTCAAACAGTGTGCGTCACATTGTACATGATAGAGTGATTGTAAATCAAAAGCATATCTGTGTTTCTGTTGAATATGTATCTGCTTCAGTCAATGGCTCCTGTTTATGCAGCAGTTTTCCTGTTCATGTTTATTCATATACTGATTAACTCTGCAACTGCTGTTTGTGCCTGTTTTCTAATTAGCATTTTGTGTGAGGCGACATCCCAGTAAATTACATGTATGTTGGGCAAGCATAGCTTATCATTTCAGTGAGAAGGTAAGTGTGGGATGATCCTGTAAGATAGTGTGCACCGTATGGGCATGTTTGGAAAACAGATAAACAAAACAACAAAGAGGATGAGAGTGTAATAGGAGGACAGGTGGTGTGTTCAGCAGGGAGCAGGTAGGTGCGTGGGCGGGACCTTGCACCCCGCTGCTACTCTGATTGGACAGCTAGAAGGTTAGCTGTGACATCAGCGTCCTTGCCTTGGGCTTGTGACCCTGTCCAGTATCAATAACACACACGCACACACACACACACACACACACACACACAGCTTGGAACATTATGAATGGCCAAAGAGTGAAATCTGTTAATAAACTGACTAGCCTCAGGTTCATACTGTGACAATATTAATTTCTCCTCGGGAACATGGGACACACACTCTAAACCTCTCTTCCCCAACACACTCCTCCAGTGTCCCCATGCACACTGCACTATTCTATTAAACATCTTTGCGGCCTCTCAGGGCTTCCTCATGGGGGTTGTCGAGGAGCATGAGGACCTACTATCAACAGATGTGTTTGAAATGTGCTTTTTAAACATCTTTGCGGCCTCTCAGGGCTTCCTCATGGGGGTTGTCGAGGAGCATGAGGACCTACTATCAACAGATGTGTTTGAAATGTGCTTTTTAAGTATTTTATTCACCTCTAATGAAGTTATACTTTTACATGTATGGATCATATCTGAGAGGACAAACATTTGCGTTTTGGATGTGGCTACCCGGCATTAGGCACTTGTGATTAATGACAACATGAAGATGTCTCACAGATGTAAGAATATCTGTAAAAAGCGTTATATCATCATTTTAGCCCAAGTAAAGTCCCTTAAGGAACTCAGTGCACACTATTTTAACCAAATGAGAGAAAGTGAATATATAATTTAACAGTGCATGTGGCTGCACGCTCTCTGAAGCTTTTCCTGTCCAGTAGCTGAGTGAGAAGATCTTGATAATTAGGGATTGTGTGAAACTTTCTGGGGTGCTAGTTAATTTAGTCTCTATTTTTATTATCTCAAGTGATAACAGCAAACATAGTTTGGCGATAAATACGTTTCACAAATTCCTTTGTGATTGTGTGCTTGTAAAAGAATGTGACCACTGTCAAAATCACATCTAGAGTACCATTCCAAACAGCCGAGTCGCAAGAATAAAATGTTGGCACTGTATGATTTATACATGTCATAACATTTATAAAATGATGTAGTTAAGATTACATATTATAAACTGAGTTGTTCATCTGCACCAAGCAGCAGACAGCAGCAGACCACTGTTTAAGACCAACAAACCAGAATATGTATTTTTACCAACACGTCAGGACATTTCCAGCCTTGTTTGTAACAACAAAACTGGGTATTTTAACCCAAAACATGATCTTTGCCTAATCCTAACCTTGTAGTTTTTTTGCATGAACCTAACCACATGTTAACCACAGCACTGTCACAACACAAAATTCAAATGAGAGAAACAAAGTCAAAGTTTGCTACATATGAAACCTGCAAATTTCACATATCCGTGGTTTGTAGAAATGCACAATTCCAACATTTATTCTGATGAGTGGGTTGTAAAAACTTGTATTAATCAGTAAATTAATCAGTCAATGATAAAAATCCATCTACAAAATTTTTGTGACCTAATAGTGCCGTCATTTAAATCATTAAAGAGCCACAACCAAAGCCAGATGTGCTACAACCTACTGCCAGGTGGCAAACTGGTTTCCACATGCAAAATATCACATATGTTGACAGGTCAGCAGGGGCTCTCTTTAGACATGCAAATGCATCAAAGTCAACACAAACATCTGGCAGCTTAGCGCTTATGTGTTGTCAGACAATACAGTAAATTTAAATGCATTAAATACACTGAAACACTGCTTGTATAGTTGTATGTGCATGTAAATGAGTGGAATATACAGAAACTACTGCAGAATGTTTACTCCAAAATAAATGATCAACAAACTCCAAACCTTAACAAGCGTAGTGTACATCTGCCTTTGACACAAAATAAATGTACACTGTGTATGTGCAGATATGTACACATAGGTATATAAAAGATGACAGAAAGAGACAGACAGACAGACAGACAGACAGAACAAGGGCAAAGAAAGACAGAGAGACATTTCTTCCATATGTGCCTCGGATATTAGGACAGCTGGTTGCTGAATACTTGAAGGATGCTGTTTATCTAACTTGTGGGAGGCAATTACTTACACTGTGCTGCACAAAGACAAACACACACAAAGGAAAGCACACAGGCAGACATACGCTTGCACATTTACACACGTATGTGCATCACATACACACTTCATGATGCAAACAACAATGGAGAGATGCTCAGAAATACCCGCACTTACACACACACGCGGTACACTTCATGCTACTACCAGACTGAGAGGAAGTCTAATTAATTCAACCCGAGCTCACTGTAGAAAGCTAACAATGATATTTAGTCTAAATTTAACACTTTGCACACAGGCTCTCATCCAACCTGATTTGGAAGTAGCAGATAAAAAGATAAAATGGGGGAATGTTTCTAAAAATCAAAGAAAAGAGTATTGTTTTTAAGAACCAAATGGATTTTTTTTCAAAAATCACTAAAGGCATAATTGGTTCATTTTTATTTCTGTCTTAAAATTACATGTCAGAGCTGTAACACACTTAGCACCTGTTGCTTGGTAACAGACAGATGCATATGCATTTTAGTCTTAACAATAGCAAGCTTTGTGGTCAGAAACATAATGCATTGTGCAGTGCTTCATTTGTGTAATCCAGTGGTTCTTGGTCTTGTCCAAAACACACACCAGTGTACATATATGTGTAGCAACTGTTGGAGAGAATACAGTACATGAGAGGAGAAGCATGCCTTCAGACAGTGGCGTCAGCAAAAAGCTTTTGCAGTTCTATGGCATGTGATCAGTTTGCCAGCATTAGCAAACGGCTGAGCTACTGTCTGTGTTCCCAGAGATCATAACAGCAGTAATAGCTGCTTTCTGAGCTTGTGTGAAGCCAGACCCAGAATAATCCATTAAAAGCAAGTATATGTGTGTGTGTTTGTGTCAGTATAGCTGGTTCAGGTATCCTCCACTGCCCATAGCAGTGTTAATATTCTGCACACACTGGGTGCGGCCAAACCCCATTAATCATGTTTGTGAATGTCTAATCTCAACGTTACTTGCGCTGGTTTCATTTTCATGGCTGTCTGCAAGATTTATAATGGCGTTTGGAGAAGGTGTATGTGGTGAGTGTGTGTGTGTGTGTGTGTGTGTGTGTGTGTGTGTGTATGTGAGATGTAATACATTGTTACGGAAGTATGCTCTTAAATGTGTCACCTTGTTGAGGAGAAGAATGTCCTGAACGTGCAGTTAATGCTCCCAGCGGGGGAACCAGCATGTTGATACACACATCTGTTCCTTTGAATATGTTCCTGTGTGTTACCTTTGCACCTGCAATTGTGTGTGGAGTCTGAGCAAGTGTGTGAATGTGTATGGGGTCACAAAAGTGCAAAAAGCTTGACTGGGTTATGGTGGCATGTGTGCCCGTTCGTTACCATGGTGACCCTAAGTGGTCTTTCAAGAGATGTCCATCCGGATGATGAGATCAGATTACATCAATGAAGAGAAAGAGCGGAAACAAACACAGGGGTGAGCAGGGGAATGAGTATAGAGAAGGGAAGCAAGAGGGTAGGGGGATGGGCCTAGGCGACCTGTTAATGGAGTGTACCAAAGGGATCATCAAACACACACACAGCTGTGACCAGACACACACATGTACACACAGACAGACCACAAAATCAGATAATCTTGGAAGCATCCATTTCTTTGAACCGCCATCAATGACATAAGCACACACAGACACACACATACACACACACGCACACACACATAAATACATACCCTCAAACACCCCATGATACCAAGTGCATGCTAGTTTTGTGGTCCAGTGGCAGTCAGTGAGTGAGGAAGGACAAACAGATCTCATTACTTGAGACTAAGAGTCTGCTTGAAGAGCTGGATGCGGATGACCCTGGTAAATGGCGGACAGCGGGACTGTTTGTCTAGACGAAGACTGTCTAGAGACATTGATCTCAGACAGCAGACCAATGGACTGACAATCACTGAGTAAAGACTGGGAGTTTTTCCAAGCCGTTCTTCATAGTGGAGGAGAAACTGGTTGCACGTGATCATGGGAACTCTAACATTTGATCCAGTCATTGATTCTAAGTACACATTTAAGGCACATCTAATCTTGTTCACGGGGGCTATATGTGCATCTATCAGCGCTAGTCTAAGTGAAAATGAAGGATGAAAACATGGGATCACATGCCAATTTTTAGAACCATAAAAGTCCAATTTTTATCTCAATATCAGGTTCTTTTTTCAGCAGGTTCACACTGTAGATCAAAGATGTGAACCAAGCTTGAAGATTCTCAGTCAGTGAAGTCACAACATCATTTATTTGTGGCAGCAGAATGGGAAGTAACTGTGTCTCCTAAATGATTAAAAGTTTTAACCACTTTGTCATCCTTCTTTCAAAATTATAAAGACAAATGTCCATTTTACCTTTATGTACATCATCATCATCATCATCATTGTCATTGGCATAATTGTCATCGTCTTCCTCATACGGGGTGTCAGCTATAAGATATCACATGTGTTAATACATAACTGATAAAAAGGAAATATCATGATTTTCATTACTGTGTAAATACTTAGTTACTGTAAATGGTAAAGTAAATTAATCACAATTTTCACACCAAATACTCATAGTGGCTTTCTACAGTGAAGTTACTAGCACTATACAACTACAACATACACTACTGTATGTTATTGCTATATGCAGACGACTAAACATTTGAGAGTCCACAAAACACAGCTGAGCGCTACTCAGTATGCCACTCAATCTTTGAGAGGGTGAGGGAGGACATAAGCTTGAGTAGAACAGATGATTTGAATAGAAGAATTGTGTAACTATATTTGAGCGGGCAGGATTCTCACACTCGTAATGATCAAAGCTGCTTGCACATTTTTGGCAGACTGAATCACCTCAGCACAAAGGCTAAATCGAATGTCCACCCTCTGGACTTTCGGACTAAGCCCTTGTGGACTTTAGTTGTACATACAGTGACATGTTCACGGTCATCATGTCAACTTTGGCAGGGTGTGAGACTGCAAAGCAGCTAATAGACAGGCTTCAAGTCTGTTTCACTCTTTATTGTAAAAACGTTTGAGCACCAACTACAATCACGTACAGTGTGATTGCTGCAGCACTATGCTAACGTTTTAATATAGTAACTGTTTACCAGATTCATTATAGTCCATTTTGTTTTTTTAGTAGGTAATAGGAAATCTACAACATCACATCTGTATTGCACTGATTTGTGGGTTACTAAATCAGTGAATTCTAGTGAAGTCTGCACCCCAAGCGGACTCTATTGAAGTCTGCAGAAAGTCTGCTCGAGGCCCCTTGTAGACCGGATGGATTCTGGATTTGGCCAGCCCTCAGCACTCGCAGACTTACCAGGAACGCGCAAGGCTGCAAGTCTGCAAGTCTGCAAGTACCGGAAAGTCTGTACATCTGGATTCAGTCAAACTAAGCTGAGTCAAACTGAGAGTAGAGTGTCACCTGTTTAATTTGACCAGGAAGTGCAACACTTGTCATGTTCTTAGACCCTTTCTTTTACTTTCAACATAAAAGCTGGCAAAGTGGCATTCTTTAACCACCAGAGAGAGACTAAGAGCAGCATTTAGTGTTTGTATTATCTCAAAAATCAAAATTTGTTAACACTAAATGACCAAAATCAAATTTAATTTGTTGGCACATTATCTATTTTTCAAGCCATTATAGCACAGCAATTTTGAGCATCAATTTAATTTAAAAGTAGTTACTGGCTTTATATCATATTGGCCGTGTTATCAAGTGTGCTTTTTTGAACCAGATATTGGGTTTACTTATTTTGTACGTTTATACTTAACAGAAAAAAATATTAAAACTAATAAAGGAAAATTTATGAATGAGGCTCATTGTGACCTCCAAGCTGAATGCTGCCCTAAGAAATCTAATGAGTCTAATATGAGGTGGGGTGGCACAAATCCAACATACCCATATGAATAAACTAGGAGAAGGTCTGTTGGATTGCCAGAATTTGGCTGAACTTGAAGTGCAGAACCACACATCTCAGGTGCTCAGAAGCTGCCAAAACAGCTGGAGAAAATTGAGATAACAGACTCAGAAATTACCGCGCAAATGATCAGGATTGCACGCTCAAATCTTTTTGCTCTTATACGTCTGTGCACTCTTAAAAGTTGACCTGCAGACTGAGTAGTGCTCAGAATTTGTTTTGTTCTCTCTCAAATCTTTTGACGTCAACATACCCCCATACTGCTAGAGCATGGATTACATCCTTTATATTTCTGCTAACGTTTATGTTTAACAGGAAATAACTAGCTTTTAATATTGGTTGGCTACTGTACACTGCAAGAAAACAGACATGCTGTGTAAAAAGCAATAAATAATTGAGGAAGACCCTTCGGTTTACCTAAAATGGGGTTTTAAATTTGAAAGCACTCTTCAGCTGCAAAATGAGGCTGGTTAAACAGCTTGCTCTCATTAAATTTTGAAACGTTTCCACTCAAATTGTGATGAATATCTTGCAGTAAGTAAAGCCAAACAATACTCTCAATATTGAGACTTGAATGTTAAGACAAAAGTCCAAGTGACATGAAATGATATAGAAGCAGTTAGGTCAGCAGTGGGTTTTACATACAAAACGCTATGGGAAGTTTCACTATAAGGCTCTGCTGTATTTACCATCTGAGTCCAGATAGTCTTCCGCCACTACAAAAAGAAAAAGAAACACATTGTGCAATTCTTACATCTTCAAAAATCTTGCATTAAAAAAGGACAGCAATCATCACACTTGACCAGGAATGGACTCCAGTCTACTGCTGTGAACTAAACTATGTCTCCCATTAGAACAAAATCAATGGTCTTCATTAAACTACACAGTGTGACACATCTTTCCCTGTACAGCATACAATATTTCTTGCCTCAACAGGCCACAAATCTGTCCTACTAACAGGTGAGCTAATAGACATATATGCTAATGCTTACCTATGTAAGCATGGATGCTAACACTCGTCACACACACACAGACAGTCACAAAGACAAATAGACGGATCATTTAGTGAGATTTACCCAGTCTGATCTCATCATAAAGATGTTCCTCTGCTTCAGCTGGTGATTAACAAGGGTGTGAGGACATTAACAGGAAGACAGAGATGAGTGTATGAGTGTGTGTGTGTGTGTGTGTGTGTGTTTATGGGGTCAGGGGAGGGGAAAGAGGCTAATTATTCATCTCTGAGTCTGGTAGTAGCATGATTCATCTATTCATCTATCTCTCATATTTCTAGTTTGGAGCAGTATCAGAGTTAGTGTCAGGGTACAAACAATTCTGTTGATATTTACTTCACATATGCACATTCACACACACGAAAACTAGTCTCCGGGTAAATCAAAGTCCCTGAAGGTGTACATGTTTTTGATTTGTTTGTCACCTTAATCAGGAAGGTGAGACAGGAAAAGATGAAGAAACATACCCTCCTATCATTACCCCGCTCTTTCACTTGCCTTACCTCCTCTTGTCCTACATTGCAAATGAGCCCTATTACTATTAGCAACTCATCCATTTATGAATGCAGATTAGATGAAATGCATTATGTATCAAACCAAGGGTCATCCATCCCTAAAGGGAGTAGCTTCTCAGGCCTAGCCTCTGTGTGCACCAGGAGGGCTGGTCATTCCCTGCTAAGACTGCATGCTCGGACTACTGGACTAGACAGAATTTGGTTACCAAAACAAACCTGAACTGCCTGGGCTTTAAGATGTTCGACAACCAGCTGACATCAATGACGTATTTCTCAGTTTATATCTCAGGACTCAAAAAGCATAGTGACTGCAACACAGAAATGGTTATGATGGTCAGTGTTGCATAACACAGCCAGATGGTTTACTTGGCTGGGCCATGGTGCTGGCAGCCATGCGACTGTAAGCTTGTCTCCTGCATGGCCAACATGAAAGAACGGCAAAACATTGTGTGTTCACATTAGTGGCAGGGTTATGGATTCAGCTGCACCGACAGATCCATTCAGTAGATGGAGGCATACTGGCTGCTGTTGAGTCATCACAGTTCCGTTAACATTTGTGTCAACATCAGTATGCATCACCGTTTCCAACAATGCTGTATCATTCGGTTTTGTTCAGCAAAAACATGAGTCTGAATTGTTGAATTGGAACTGTTTATCATCTTAGTAATTCCTGTGTAAAAGGGAGCAGTACTTCCATAAAACACGCACGATACTTTGAAGACAAGGCATCAAAGCATACAGGCCGAAGTCTACTGGTGAACGTTTCAAAGGTCAGAGAAGCTGGGCGACAGAAAACATCTAGGAAGGGGTGAGAATTCTTCCATATGTATCCAGGCGGAGAGAAGGGGTCTCGTCAGTGGTTTAAAATAGTGTTTTTGTGTTGTTTACTACTGAATGTTTCTGAGAAAGAAGGAGGGATAGATAACAGTGTTTGCGTGTGTGTGTGTGTGTGTGTGTGTGTGTGTGTGTGTGTGTGTTGTGGTTGTTTGCACAAAATCCAAATTGAAATTCCAAATTGACCCTTAATCTGTACTTCCTGTGCCTCTGTAGATCTGAAAGGAACATGAGGGGTCTCAGCATGAGTGCAGCCGCGCACTCTCTCTCCAGTCTTTCTGAGGACATGAGGGAACTGTTTCCATTAGGCTAATGTGGGTTTGATCCATGGTGATGTATGTGAAGTGGCAGGATGTAGGGTGTGGGGTCAATGTGAGGCTGGGTGTCTGTGGACAGGTGATAAGAAGAGGGAGAAAAGCAGTTATACGTTCAGGGGGAAGCACTCTCAGAGAGGGAGAAGGACACAGTGTGTGTATGCATACCAACAACCAACAGCACACGGGACCTGTTTGAATTTGCATGCCCTCTCCTTGAAGTAATCTCAGATTTAGACTGAGATTGCACACATAAATCAAGTGGATTCAAACAGGGCCAGGGACTAATTGCTACACTGTGGGTGTAGGGTTGACACACTGAAGTGTGTGGGAGAGATACAGGGTGAGAAGAATAGTATGGAGTTTACCTTCTACGTCATTACAGTCATAGTCTTGAGTGAAGCATGAATGGAGACAAAAGCACACACACAAACACATGAAAGCGAAGCCACTGCCCCTCTGTGTAAAGCAGAAAACAGCACATTTACAAAGTGGATGAAATGACAATTCACAATGTCAAGCTCATACGACACTGAAATGACTCCCAGGTTGAGCGATTACATAACTGCTTTGCAGCCAAAAACATAGTGAAGTAATGGTGTGCTTTGTATCTGACAAGTATGAGAGCATAGGTATGTCTGCTCTGACAGTCATGAGAGCCACATGTAACCATGAACTTACAGGAGATCCTAAACGTGACTAGTGGCGATGAAATACAGATTAGCAGCAGTAGTGTCAAGAAGTAGTAGTAGTTACAGTGTTAGGTTTAGGGAGGAAATAAAACACATACACACATATCATAGAGGGCAACCTACCTTTGACTCTCTCTCCACGGTTGAGTTGAATCTCTCCCTCCCCCTGTGGCGTGTAGGGCTTGACCACGATGAAAGTACGTCCTGGGACAGCACTGTAGAGTTTCCGTTTGGGCCCGCGGGGGCCCGTCAGTGCTGGGGGCGTGTGATGAGGGGGGCTTGGGTCTCGCTGCACTGAGCCAGGGCTGTAAACAAACACATATGTTACTGTGGTGATTCCAGGGAGCTGGTAACTGAAGCCCGTGGTCACCGACATGGTCGTCAGCGGGACGGCAACCTGGTGACACCCCCTGGTTGTTATGCTGGCCAGGGAGGGATTCATAAACAAGTCCAAGTGCCTGCTGATCAACAGTCAGTGTTCCATGGGAGAGTCATGAGAGGAGAGTACACTCCTCCCAACCACTCTCTCCCCCTCCTCCTCTTCTTATTCCCTCTCTTCCTTCTTTAATAGCACAGACAGATCCTTCTTGCTCCCTTTTACCCTCTCCTTCTATCTTTCCCCTCTCCCCCGCATCCTAACCGAGGTAGAAGCAGAAATGTTTAACGATAAGAGGGACTGCACTGCTTCCTTCTCTGTGTGGGTCTGTCAGATCCGTCTGGAAGCCCCCCTTAGGCAAACACATCCTGAGTTGGGGCTCCAGAAGAAGCCCCCTCCAGAGAGGGACAGAGATCCTTGTGTGTCCCCAGTTCCAGCTGCTCCAGGCTGGGTTACAGATCCTGCCTCGTCCTTGGGTCCTGGTACTCCTGCTGTGGAGGAGAGAGGCTGGGTCTGCTCCCCGACTCCCGCTCCTTCTCCTGGGAGTCCCGCCGCGTCTGCCTCTCCTCTCCCCTCCACCCCTCACACACACACGCTCGCTCACACACACTCACACACACTCTGGCAATGCTGCTGCTGCTACTGCTGCTGCTACTGCTGCTGCTGCGCTCCGTGGCTCCCCTCCCCTTTGACGGCTCGCTCACACTCATACACCACGAGCCCTCTATGTGCATTCTAGCCGTGTACACAGGCACATACACAGACAGCCCCCTCCACTCCTGCTAACATTGCACCTCCGCTAGCATGGCATACGCCACCGCCAGCATGTTGCTAACACATCGCTGACACTCACATACACACACCAGTCCCAGAGCACGATTGATCTCCTCCTGCCTGTCTGCCTGCAAGCGTGCATGCGCCATGGCTCCCTGAGGCAGGCTGTGAGAGTATGTGTATGTGTGTGTGTGCTTGTGTGCAGTGGGGCGGGGGGCAAAAAGCTCCAGCCCATTTGTTTTAATTGTTGCTCCTCCCTCTTTTCTTTTGCCTTGAATCCCCTCCTTCTTTCTCTCATTCTTTCGCTTCCATTTCACCCTCTTATCCCTCTCCTTCTCAACATTTCTTCGCATTGCATCTTCACTCTCTCCCTCTTTCCTTCTCTCTCTCTCTCTGGCGGTGAATTCTAATACAGCAGCGGCAGAGCTCCGCCTAGTCTTCATTCATCACTACTTTGCCACCACCATGTAAGTTGCGTTCAGCATTATTTTGCTGCTTGTGCCGTCAAAGCTTTCTTTTAAGCAACAACACATGTATTACATACATATATATAAATAGGAAGTGTATTTAATGAAATCAGATGTTTATGTGTAATCAGCTTTAGAGTGTGCTTGTGTGAATTACAACTTGACTGAATTGGGACTTTGATGCTATCTCTGCAAAATTTCCTTGAAAGACTAAAAATCTCTTAACCCCTTCGTCCCTGTTTATCCACCTTTCAACCTCTGTCAGTCTCTTGCCATTCCTCCCTCAGCATGTTGTATCAGTTACTTTATAACCACCGTTCTTTCATTCACCTGATTCTAGCCTCATATGCCCTTTCCCCTTCGTTCGCTGTTCTTCCATCTACCCCTTTCCTCATTTCAAGCCTTGTTTGTCCCTTTCTCTCCCCAACTCTCTATTGCTTCTCTTGCTCACCCCATCTCACACAGCCTCCCTTTCTCTGTCCCTCTCTCCATTGAAACAACGGCTTGCTGACGGCTTTCCAATTACCGCAGGGACTGAGGGGCCGGGATGGTTGCCGCATGTTAATGTCTGCGCCCCGGCGCTGAACATCAGCAGCACACACAGCTGAGATGAGGGAGGGCTGGAGAAGCAGGGAAATGAGGCTGTGTCAAAGTGACAAAGAGAGCCAAAAAAAATTAGATCCCTTAAAGGATATGTATTACAGTGACTCAAATCTACCTTCTCCACTCAAACACCTCCGCCACACCATACACCTACTGTGAGGTTATGCACACAGTTTAACCTCAGCTGTTCCCTGCAGTTGAGCTGATGACGGTTGGGTTGACATGATATCTATGTGTCAGACAGAGGGGAGGGGGTGGAGATGATTCCTGCTCTCTTCTCGTCTTTAACGACCTGTTTGTGTTTCACAGGAGAAGGCTTAAATTGGCGACTGTGCTTCAAGGTTTTAGATAAAAATACTGAAAGACATTTGGCTCACCATAGATCAGATATCATAAATTTTAAAACAGTCATAACTGTAAAATTTGATACGCATAAATGTCTTTTTATCAATTTTATTACATTTCAACAATAAATTTTCTGCTCTCTTTACATTTACAGTGTATTTGCTAGACTGGACAATTTCTCTCTTGAGAGTCATTTATACGAGATGTTCTTTAACTGTATATAGTCTACCATTATAAGCATTAGTATCATGGTCCACCCACGAGTTCTCTTTAGTAATATGCACTTCTTCATTACTACATATCCTCTCTGGCTTTAATACGGTTTAACAGCCCACTAGAAGGGTCTACCAAAAAAGCTTTCTACAGTCACTTTGAAATTAGACCAAATGAGAGCAAAGAGCAGACTCTTCTTTGTTGTTATAGTGACCAGGAAGCTTAAAAAACAGTTCAAGGGTTTCTAATTTATTTCTCATCTGCACTAAAGAAGGACATGACAAATACTCAGTGTTCTTGCCTTTGCTCTGAGTTGTGTGTCTTGATATTCTTGAAAAGGTTTCGTGCCTATTTTTGTTGTTCGTGCATTCCTGTTGAATACTGGATACGAAATAGTAGCCAAACTAGATTTATATATCAATTTCATTCCAGCATGATGTTTATTTGTGTTTTTCTCCAAAAGCAACAAATCACTTAGGCATCAGTGTAACAATTTTCAACATGCCACTCGCTTGATGAATTTTGCATGATGATACGATTCACTGTTTTCATATGCAAACTTGTGCTACATTCGACACAACAGCTTCTTTATTTTCTTGCATATTTTGCTTTGTTGCATCTTTTTTTCTCTTTCTGTCTCTTTCACTGTGCCTCATTATAAGTAGCTTCTACAAGATAGAGATGTAGGATCCATTACATGCACACACATACACAAGTACACACTCATATATACACAAAGTTCTAATGCAGTCTATTACAAAAGCTCCGTCGTTTCCTTGGACACCAGCCCTGCCTCTGTAACGATGGCAACAGTCAATAAAAGGAAAGGAAATATACCCAACAAATGCACTGATAAGTCAATAATATAAACCTGGATCTCTATATCAGTCAATGTGTCATCACTTACATTAAAATATATGCATTATTTTCCCAGCGTCCCATTTTCTCTCTGTATTCTACTTTCACACATTCATGTAATCTCACTGTGAAAAAAACAGTGCACCAAAGCTACTGAATGAGGTAGTATTAATTCAGTTTACACAGATCACAGTGACCGTGACTCCAAACACTGTTTAATTCTTCATACAAAAGGATATCAGACTAAATAAGTTGCAAACGTTAATGTGATCCTTAATAGGGTACAACAGGGATACTCAACTCGCTTTGCTCTAGGGCCACTTTTGCAAAATGACAGGAGGCCAGGAGCCAGCAAATAAGTAAATATCTATTAATGTGTAAAGAATAAGCCTGGTGGGGGACACTCCCCTGGCACATTTTTTGATAAACAAGATCTATGTAGAAGCTTTTCTAATTTACTCTGGCACCTTATTACATTCAAAGTACAAAAAAGAAAAAAACCCTACTGTGAAACAATTTATTTTCATTGTGAATTAGAAAATGTTCGGCGAGCCACTGGCACCCTATCTGGCCTGAGGTAGGTACTAATGGTGTACAACATGTTGAGGTTTCAACCAATGACTGTCTATAAAGATGGACCTGTCTACACCTCATCATACAAAAACTGAAGCCAAAATATCCCGGATATGGCAGCCACCATCTTGCACTGGTAATGTCTTTTGGAGCCAAAGTCTGTGGTAACCTGGGTCAAGACCTTTGAATTTATTCGCCTGGCATCATTACATGAAACAATGGTTTCTCGGTTAAAATAAAAAAACAACTAATGAGCCCTTTGGGTGGACTCACTTAGCCAATCAGGCCATGGGCGGGACCAACGTAGTTGTCAAGCTCTTGTTCAATGTTGTTGGGATTCACAGGACCACAGATGATTTATCATTTGGTAAAATCTAAACTGGAGATTTAAAGGCTTTTTACTCTGCATGCTCTTTGTTCTCCAAACAAAGAGAGCTATGTGACACCCATCTCCTCAGGAGATCTCACCTCACACCTCAGTGAGACTCAAGTCCCAAAACTTGATTGGACAGGACCTTTACAGTGACATGTGATTCTGATGTCACAGGCATCTGTAGATCTGTGCTCCCTTCCAACAGATCTCTCTCTGGCCCTGGAGCTACAACAACTGTCTTGCTCCAGCTGTTGAACAGCTAACACCTTTTTCCAGCTGGGCCTGGAACAGCACAGAGGCCCAGACCCTTGCTCCATAGCCCAAACCACTAAAGGGAGGGCAACTGATCATAGACTTTCTTGGAAACACAAGGTTTGCAACTAGTTTTCCAGCAACAAGGAACTAAGTGAGTTAGCACCCAGCATCTAACTCTGCTAAACCCTGAGCGACCAGCTTCCTCGGAGTTTCACCTTTGGAACAAAGGACACAACAAAGACTGCACCTGGAACCATCTTCCCAGCCTTCTTCTGCCGGCTAACAAAGCAGTACACCACCAAGTGACTCTTTCTCCCATCCATTCAAGGATCGGTAACGTAACAACTGGGCATAGCTTATCACAGCTTTACAGGCTAAGCAAGACTGTTTAACTTGTTGTATGTGATTTGATGCTGTTTACTGAGTTATTGTTGTGATAGTTTGCAGTTAGGTCACAGATTAGTTGGCTTCGCCAAAGCTAACTGTTTAGTTTGCTAATACTGTTCACAAACGGATTCTTGCACACACTAAACAATCTCTGCACTAATCCAGACCGTTTGCAACACAAATCACATTCACATAGACTCATGAACAAATAGGCTTTCAACAGAGCTACACCCAAACAGGCATCTCAAAGTTCCCGCTTCTTTTCCTTTGTCTTTGTCCTGACCACACGGTCAGACAAACACCTCCCCCGACCTGAAGCCAGCTTTGATTCGGCCATCTTGTAGTTCCGTGTTGTCAGCCATTTTGTTTTGTAGGCCAAACGGCTTTTTGATCACCACACCCGCCTTTGTCTTTCTCTTTTCTCTCTCGCACACACACACACACATATACACACCAAGCTTGTATATAGGTAGTTAGAATTTGTGTGCTTTGGTTTGCTTTGCTAGTTTGTGAATAAATATAATTCTTTGGAATCATACCTGCTGTCTGTTTAATGTTGCACAAGAGTGAATGAATAGTCAACCTCTGCTGCGTCTAGAACTCCGAAATCCTTCAGGCATTACCGTTAATTTTGGTTGTTATCATTAATTTAATTATTAATCAAACTCCAAATTAATAGTTTAGCCTGTTTTATGAGACTGATATCTTTAACTGGCTATCATTTTTCCCTTTACGGGAATGGTGCCCCACGAGGTGATTTAATGTTAATTAAGTCACATTATTTAACATAATTATTAATTATTAATAATGATTATTAATCATTTCTGATAGCCAATTAAATCCCTACATATTTGGTGTCCCTTGGTGAGACCTAATATTTATGTTTCCAACATTTTGGTGCCTCCGTTTGAAGCCCGAATTTAAATCCTTACAATGCTGTGAAGCGGTGTGCCGGCACCCATGAGGAGTAATAACAACAGTGGCAAGCGCTGTGGACATGATAGATACTGCCATCGAGGCTGTTCTAAATTGACATGTCTTCTTAATATTGCATGACATCGCAGCTTGTTTTACTTTCCTCCACTCCACTCTTAAAACCTGAGCAAAACAGGTATGTTGGCATGGGAGCGCATCACTGGGGACTTATAATGATGTCACAGTCAGGCGGAAACATTGGTCTCTACTGATTGGTTAGGGAAAATCGAATACCCTTCCCCAAGTGAAACTGATTAGATGGAAGCAATGTCAGAAGATAGAAATGCAGCGTAATGGGGTAACAGTAATGTCTAAAATCAGGATAGCGCATTAGCAATCTGCGTGGCATTAAGTGTCTGCTCATAAACACGTTTAACAGGCTTTGAGACTCTATGGTTTGGTATGGTCTATGGTTTCAACCTTTGTGAAGATGTCGTATAAATGCTAATGACTGTATCTTTGAAACATTTTGTTGTTTGGTTTTACCAAAAAGTCATTTGGTTTTTATAGCAGGAGTCAGAATGGGAAGAACCGAGAAAGTGTCTGTAAATATATCCTTAACTGTAAATTGCACAAGCAACCAATAACAAACAATGATGATGAGGTTTTGAGTTACATTTTGTGCAAAATCAAGAGCAAACACTATTGTCTCATTCATTACGTGCCTTTTACCCCTTTATCTGTGGTTTTGCATTTGGACCCAACTTGAGATTATTCCAGATAAGTGGCCCTTATCAGAGGTCTTAAGACAATAACCTGGGCACTCCAGCTATCTGATGCTTGATTAGGATCAATGAGACCACTAAACGACAAGTTAACATTTGAACAGCTCAATAATGAGTCCTGCTCCTCCTCAGTTTGGAAGTCAAAATCTATGAACTGCCTACATAACGCTGAAGATGCAACTGCAAATGTCAAAAAATGCCATTTACACAGATACTATCGGAATAAGCAGCTTCAGTGTAGCATTTTCTCACATGACTGCCCTGGCTCCTCAGGTAAATGGCTTTTTTCCTCAAATAGCCCAGCTCTCTAAGGTGAGATGAGCACATTATAAACAAAGTCATCATCAGCATCACATTTTGCATCCTAATGATCATCAGTATGTCCTTGCTTTGCTGCACTTGAATGAATATATGCTCTCTCATTCTTCCTTGCGCGATGTGGGAGTGTTTATGGCTATCAAGGTGGAAGTAGAATGTGGATTCATTGGGCAGAACATATTAGGGTCAGGAACAGCAAATCTGTTTGTACATGGACAGCTTATGCTTCGCAGAGGCTCCATCATTAAGCGAAATTAGAAGAAAGGGTCAATTGGTGTGATCAACACATAACCCTAAACTCCACCTCAATTTTAAAAAGGGGAGGATAAACAAACCACTTATCCCATACTGACAACATTTGTATGCTTGGGCATCGTTTTCAAGTGCAAAATTCACCTACACTAAAATACGTGCTCTACACTTTTCTGTGTGTACAATTTGTCCCGATGCACTGCATTAGTAGTATTGTATGGTGTAAAAGAAGTGTTCCCTACTACATTTTTTCATTTCTAATATATTACTCTAATCTCATGGTTTGGATAGTTGGTACACCACTTATCCATTTTTATCATAACTTTTATTTAAACAGGGAAGGCCATGTTTATGTTTAGCAACAGGGCCAATGTCTACAGACATTTGAAGAGGCTCCTAAAGGCTCCAAGTGCTTTATGGACTTGAAGAAGGCTTCTGACAAGGTCCTTGAGGGTGTGTTGTGGGTGTGTGGAGGGAATATGGGGAAGCTTGCTCTGAGCCATACAGTGCTCAAATACAGCTCTAAGTGAGTCATAAACATCTCACGCCCAACCAAACTGAGGGAATTTTTACGAATCTTATGGTCTTGTTCATGAGCAAGAGAAAGACAGAATCTGAGATTGACAGGTGTGTCGATATGGCGCCTGCAGTGATGTAGGTGTTGTACTGTACTGTCACGGTAAAGAGAGATCAGAGCCTAAAGGCGAGGCTCTCAGGTGACTTACCCTCCAACCACCACCTATGGTCATAAGCTCTGGGAACTGACAGACAGAAGAAGATCATGGATAGGAGGAGGCAAAATGAGTTTCCTTTGCAGGGTCTCACCCTAAGGGACATGTTCAAGAGCTTAGAGGGAGCAAAAAGTAAAACCTCCGGGGCACATCAAACCTGAAGAGATCCCAGGGCAGACATGTAAAATGCTGGATGGATTACATATCCGATCTGGACTGGGAACGCCTAAGAATCCCAAAGGAAGAGCTTGAGGATGTGGCTGGCAAGAGGGGCATCAAGACTGCCATGTTATACTACTATTACCACGACCCATACCAGAATGAGTGACACAAGATGCTAAAGAGTAGTTAAGGCACCAAAGCTACTGTGCCTGCAGTTACTGGCAGTCACCACAATTGGAGGAGCCTCTGCTTTGTAAACCACATCCACATTTGTTAATGCATTCTTTTTAATACTTGGAATCAGACGCACATTTTGTTAATTTCTGAACTGCTCTTGATTTGAGAAGTAGCAAACACGCACACACATTAAATCATCTGTATTGTTGGTTTAATGTGTGCGGCCAGGCCAGTGCAGACGGCATCAGTGTTTTAAACAAAGATAAAGGATAGAAAAAAAAAAACGTTTAGCCTATCAGCACCACCCTCTGACATGAATTATGATGAGCACAGGCCAATGCTACTGTGTCCTCATTTCAGGTAAAGCCACAGGTAAAGCAGAGGAAGCTGAGCTCTTCATCTCCTCCTCCTCTTCCTCCCTATGCCTGTCCTCTTTTCTTCTCAGTGCAGCTCAGCCCCTTTGGCTGTGTAAACGCGCCATGGATAATCTACACACCAACAGCCACTGGTGTGACTAATGCAAAGAAAGAGAGAGGGATGTGGGGTCAAAAAGAGGTGAGGAGAACTGCAACAAACAAAGAATTAAGAGGTGAAGGGAACGGGACAGCCCCCTGTAGGGATGTCATTATAAATCACATGAGGGGTCAAAATACAGAACATCAGCAGGTAATGACACAGTTTCTTGCTCGTTGAAATCACAAGCTACCAAAACAACCTTACATGGCAACATGTTTCAAGTAATTTTGTGTGACTGAATCTTAATTTGAAGTGAGGATTTGGCCCCATGTGTCCAAATCTCCTCCAACTCTATTCAGATAAAGGATAGCAGGAGCTTATCCTGACATTCAAACATTTTGTCCAACCAATGGCCTGGCTGGGTGTGCATTTCACAGAACCTGTGCTAGCGGTGCTTTAATGAACTCGACTCTTAGGGTGTTTTCATATTAGGTACAATTGATTCGGACCGTGTCAAAGTATGATTGCCCCCTTTATCCACTCCCTCAGTGCTCAGCTTTCACATTAGTAATGTTGTTCCATATTAGAGTACACTTGTATCATCTTCTACGTCATTGACACTTGTTTATGTTATGGCAACAGTGTAGAAAAGAGCGCCAATCGCAGGATCCCGAGTCCATACGATGGAGTCAACCTTTACATTATGCCTATGGTTAATACTTTAGAGTCAATGTCAAGAATGATCTTTTGACCCTTCTTTATCACCCACTGCCATGCAGTTAAGAGAGCGGCGTGTGCTACATGCATATGCAGATTTCGGAGGAGATCTCCAGTGGAGCTGAGAGATGCCTTTGCAACTCTACTTGCCAGTTGGTACTTGTGTTAAAGGTCTAGTGTGTAGGATTTAGGGGGATATATTGGCAGAAATGGTATGAAGTGGGTACATTTTCTGTAGTGTATAATCACCTGAAAATAAGATGTGTTGTGTTTTTGTTACTTTAGAATCAGCTACATAGGCAGCGTGCCCTCGTCCACAGAGTCTATTTTGTTGTTTCTACAGTAGCCTAGAATGGACAAACCAAACATGGGCTCGAGACAGGGCCACCTACAATTCTGCATCTTCCCATCAGCCACCGTAGTTACTACCCCCTCTGCTACTAGCAGCACTGGAAAAACATTTATAACGTGAAACTGCTTTATTCAGTGTTTTTACCAGTTTAAATCATCAGGGCTGTTTGTTTTAGAGAGGAACAGACCTCTGCAGAAAATTCATCTCCCAATAAAACCTCCTGAATGTCTAGTTCTTAAGTTGTCAGAGCAAAAAGGTGAGCACATATTAGCAGGTGTTGGGCCAGTGGCCCGTCTGCAACAAGCCAAACAGGGTCAGAGAAACACTGATTTGTAACACAAAACTGCCTTATTCAATGTTTTTACTGGTTTTGAACACCTGGGTCTTTTGTTTTGGACAGACCTCTGCGGATAATACGGCTCCCAGTAAAAACTTCCTTAACAATGAAAACTGAAGGAACTCTAACCGAGAGTTTCAGCTGGTTGCAATCTGCAGTCCGCACCACTAGATGCCACTAAATCCTATGAATCTTACACGCTGCTCCTTTAGATGGCATTCCAATTCTATGTTTTGGTATGGTTGGTTTTCACACCTGATGCAAACTATACTCGATTCCAATTCGCAAAATGCGAATGGGTCTGGAGTGTACATTTCCTCTATTCCCAAGAGGCGGTATCAACGGCTGTCACTCAAAGTGCCCCTTCACGCAACTGGAAAGACGGAAAACCAATCAGAGTAAACAAAAAGTGTAACGTAGGCTAGCACAACGCCACTGTAAACAGACCAGCAAGCTGCAGCGGAGATGAGCTGTGATGATGTCTGGGAAAGAGTGCTGCCATCTTTGCAGATTTCCTCCTCACTGTGGACTCCGAGTTGCATTGCTGTGATTCCCAGCTTGGTCGCTTCCCTGACCTGCTCCTCCATGAGAGCAACTAACGGAGAAACAACAATAGCCACTGGGTTTTCACTTAGTCACATCTTTTTCCCAATCACCGGAGCCAGTTGGTAAATTAAACTTTTACCAAACCCCGTAGGAAGGACGGCAAATGCATCTTTTTTTCAATAAAAGTTTTCAGTGCAGCCGTTTGTTCTGCTTTTAAAGAAAATATACATTCCAGTTCTTTCAACACATTTACCATTGCAGTTTCAAAATCAGTAGCCATGTTGGTTGTTTACGAAATGCATTCACTCCGCTCCTTGTCCCTCCTATTCTGATGACGTGATTTCAAATAACCCACCCCAAAGTAATAAACTGTTGTGATTGGCCCGGTAAGCTTTAACCGATGCCAGAATGCGCCTTTATGATTGCATGGCCAGACTGATTTGCGGAGCGAAATAGAATATGAGCTTGCGAGATTAGGATGGTTTCACCAGGCTACATGAACTGTTCTAGAGACCACCTTTTAAAGTGGGTTCGGACATGGATCGACGTACTGCGCACGGGTTTAGGCACTTTAGGACCCCCTTGAAAATGAGATGCTACATCTCAAAGGGCTATCCTATTAATAATAATAATAAATTCTTTCCAGTACAGTTCACAGTTTTCACAATGATAGAACAAACTGGACTTTTTGGTCAAGTGTACACGGATCCACACCCAGGTCCCTGATGTGACAGCTTCCATGGAAAAACCTTACATATCCATCTCTTGCCCAAGTGTTCTCCCATTCAAGGCTGTTGTAAAACAAATGAAACAAGAGCAACACACTGGAAATGGAAAAGATGATAGTTGG
The DNA here is from genome assembly GCF_041903045.1 of Epinephelus lanceolatus. Lineage (NCBI taxonomy): Eukaryota > Metazoa > Chordata > Actinopteri > Perciformes > Serranidae > Epinephelus > Epinephelus lanceolatus. Next base: position 25,814,381 of record NC_135738.1, read on the forward strand.
TATCCTCTGCTCAGTAAAATGATATCTGTCAATCTGGCAGCTTCAGAGCTTTTCTTCCAATCCAAGACTGATAACTAGGTCCTAAGGTACACAGCACAAAATCACAATATCTGACACTGTCAAGACAGTGTCCTCTTGATGATATATTATCTCTTTGTATTGACAGCACATCATGGTAAGTAGCCAATTAACCTCTCATGACACAGACAAATTTGTTTTAAATACAATTTTGCTATGTTATCATATCATCACCCAGTGTCATGTCTTATTAAACTGTCAACCTCGTCAGCTGGAGAGACTGTTTTTAGCACACTTCGGTGCTTTAATCTGTCTTGGGGAGCTTTGTTTTTCTTTTGTGATCTAGTCTTAATAAGCCACTCTGACCTAACTCTATCCTCTCTATTATCTCCATATAAACTTTTTGCTGAAGCCTGGCAAAGCTATTGAACCCTGGCAGCACTGCACACGTGCACCGAGGAGGAAGTGATGGTGAGTACCACAGGAACTTGCTGGAGTCTGCCGTTGGGCGGGCTGTTGACCGGCCAAGCTAATTTCACACTCCCCTGGTACCCATAATGCCTCTAGAGTTACCATGGGCATAAACAGAAGGTCAAAGAGAGAAACAGAGAGAGAGGGAGGGAGAAATATTAGAGGGAAAATATTCAAGGACAGCATCAGTCTCACTTGGGTGCAAGTTCTGGCCATGGAGACCAGCTGCTCGTTTTGGGCTTTTTATACATTCACCTCACTTTAATACTTGGTGTAAGGGTAATGCACACTGAAGAACAAGGTCTTTACTCCCTGTGTACAGAAGGCCATTTAGGCCAGGACACAGCGGACATACTAAACTTACTATCCTCCTTTTTCTTTTTCCCTTTCTTCGCGCTCTGGCTCATCAGCCTTGTACAAAATGAGCACAGTGACAGAGCAATAGATGCATGCCAGATATATCAGGAGTTAGTTTCTTCACATTTCATAGAAAGATAAGAGGGCGGGTAAACACTCCAGTGTGAATTTATTAATGAACTAAATTCATTTCATGTAATTCGATTTAAGCGTGTGGAAACAATGCCTATGCAACTTAGTCCTTACGAGCTTTAGTTTCTGTGCGGGGTGATATGTGCATGTTGCATGATTTAATAAAGGATGTTGACTGCTGTCTGGCTGCAAACCATACAGTAGATTAATGGAAGTGTGTACATGTGTACGTGTGTACGTGTTTGCGTGTGTGTGTGTGTATGAATGACAGAATGAGAGGTAGAGAGGGGGAGAGAGCCTTTGATGGATGGAGTAAAGTGACAGGAGAGTATTAGAGGGAGTGGGGAATACGGCTGGAGCTGTGTCTGTAATGCAATTCCCCTGTCAGACATCAGACTGTTTCACACAAACACATACACGGTGTGTGGCATCCAGGAATCACATTAAGTGTGTGCAGTACGTAGGTGATCTTGCTCTGACATATGATCATAATAAAAAGCTTAACAAACCAAGTGTCAGTAAACCACTTAAATCTACCGCTCTGAGATGTGATCAGAGCCCTGGTTTACTGTGCAGTTTGTCTAATGGTTCAGTGTACAAGGGAGGAGATTTGTTCCAGCACCCCAGCAGCACAACTACGTCTCTGGATTTATGTATCAATCGAGTGACAAGCTGTTTTGAACCGAGTGGTCCGTCCTGACATTACTCATAGCTCTAATTTCAGAATGTATCCTCTGTCTCTCAATCTCTCTCTCTCTCTCCCACAAACTGACATACAAACACATTCACAGCTTGGCAGCCTTCAATTGGTCCCCATGGTGATCATTATTAGCCGCTTTCCATCTGTCTGTCTCTGAATTGTGCAAGCACCCATGCACACAGCCATGTGCACATGGCTATACGCATACGAACACACACAGAGATTTGAAGCATGTTATTTGCCCTCTGTCCTCCCAGCAGGACAAATGCTGTATTTCAGCCTCGCTTGTTACATAAACAGGGTTGTTGTCTATGCCAGACACACACTATGCTGCTGACCGTTGCCCTCATACCCTGACAGGAGCGCGGGCCACACAACAGCAAAACCAAATGCAATTATAACAGACCTCATACTGATCGCTGTTTCAGTCAGCCACTTTAAATCCATACATTTTCATATTCAATTGCTTTTTACAGATGACTTTTCCGGGGAGGTTGCAAGTACAGTTTCAGCGGAAAAACAACTTTCATGTGTGCCTGGGATTGGTGCATGAATAAATAAACAAGATTTTGCACTGATTGATGTTATGTCATGTTTATCACCAGTAGCAGACGGTAGCAGATGGAATGAGATGCAGAAGGCTGCCCGATGACTAACAAGTGATTCAGACACATCACAAGGGGCTTTTTGCTTTTTGAAATTTAGTTTAAATATCAAAGTAGGTGCTTAATCACAGGGCCAATCACAGATCATCTATTTAAAGTGACTATCTGCCAAAAATGGTAAGTGTAAGATTTGAATTAGGAGCAGGAAGAGAGAGATTGGTTTGTTTACAAAGCTCTATCAAAACTCATTTAACTGAGTAGTTACTAGAAATAAGAAATGAGTTTCAGCTGAGGTCAAACAAAATCCTACAGACCTGAGTCTTCCGCGATGGCCGTGTCCATGAGGGTAGCCATGGCTGTGGGACCTTCTGGGAACTGGCTTGTCGTCTTCATGCATGTGATGTAGCGAAGGCGAGCGGGAATGGGAGGATCTGGAGCTGCCTGTACTCTGGAGACTGCTGTCAGGGATCTCTCCATGACGACTCTGACAAAAAGCAGAGTATGATGTGCACGTGTAAAACAATGTGTAGTGTACAATCATCTTATCATCTCAGGTATGGAACATTATGTCAAACTGTCATTCTCCTTTTTTCCTTCACTTGTGTTATCTACTCTGAATTTCATGTTAAAATGCGAACACACACATTAAGATATAAGACACGCACGCACAGCCCATCACTAGCTCCATCTTACCTCTCCGAGGCTGCTGTGCTGCTGCCCAAGAGCTGGCAGACTGCGCAGTGAGGGGACAGGGGAGTGACCCTGACGGCCACGAATTTCTCTGGGGGCCTGAACATGGATGTGATCGTGGTCGCCATTCAGGTTGTTGTCACTCGCAGAGCGGAGCAAGGACCGTGGCGAGGGCAGGGTGCCTGGCGTCACACGTCGACGGTTTGTGTAGGAAGGGGTCTCCCTGAAAGGCACTGAGAGAAGAGACACATGTAGCCAAGAGCACCTCTTAACAGACTCACTATATCATGTGGAGCTACTGTAGGGAGCACAATGACCAGGATGTTTTAACAGGGAAATAACTGCAACTCCACACAGCTCAAGGTCACTCAAATTTGTTTAAAGCCTGTTACTAAGTCTTCCTAATCTGACAGCAGGCTGTGATTACATTTCATTTGCAATATATTTACACAGCTATAAACTATATGCAAACACTTACACAAGGATCAAGTGATACAGTGGATCTGGTACTGCAGCAAAGCCTTGAAGATGATATTATTGAATCCCAGTTGTGCCTTCTGAATCATATTAATTACACTTTTAATATTCTAGATAAATATGCAGTATATATAAATGAATAGAGTTTATCTATAGTGTAATAATGGAGTGGCAAAATTATTATTTAAAATGAATGAACCACATATTCCAAACATTACATGTGACTCATATTTTAACATGTTAATTATTTAAAGGGATAAAATATGTGAATAACAAATTTCACAATGTAAAAATTAGGGAATTACATCCTTTCTTCACTAGATGGCAGAGTTTTCCTGTATGTACATGCCACAGAGAAACTGCTCAACTCAGCAGGGATCCAATAAACCTTCTCCACATCATTTATATTTCCATTTCCTTTCCTTCATTTCCCCACACCTCTGTATATAACCTGTAATCACTTTCCCTGAACTCCTCCACTATCTGTGCTCAGCCATTCTTCAGTCTGTCTCCCTGACACCATATTCATGTTTAAACCTATAAAATGCTGAGGTAGTCTGGTGATATACCACCACTGCTGTCAACTTACCAACATCTGATGCTTTGTGGACCTTTATGATTTCAGCCAGATCAAAGTTTCCTGCTATAATAGCCACCTGGAGGAGTGGAAAAGAGAGGAATAAATCAGAGTGAAAAGGGTAAACACACAAGTGATGGAAAGTAGGTAACAGCAAATTTTAATTCTGTGGAAAATGAATAGAAATACATCCCTTTTTCACTCACTCTCCTTATAAATGTTTCATACATTCAGTCCTTTGTTGTGGCAGATGCATAAACTCTGTATATGTGGCATGTTCTGGGCACTGTGTGGACCAGCCTGCCTTGTGTACAAACAAATTAACTTTGATCTGCACAGGAAATCTGTATCAGTGTCAATTTCACATGGATTTCATCAACCAGAAAGCTGGAATTCAGACACAGATTGAGATTGGTGCCTTTACACTGCTTACGTTTTTAATAGCTATCAGTATACTCAATATAGCAGCACTAGGCTGTGTAAGACAAGTAATAATAATACATTTTATTTGGAGACGTCTTTCAAGTCACCCAAGGTCACCTTACAGAGTGTATAAGATAAAAGACATCATTAAAACAAAACATCAACATAAAAACAAGTGTAGTGCACAGTGTCCAGTTAGGGTGAAGTCATTCAATCCATTCTGATCCAACATGTCAAAGATGTAAGGTAGGATGATACACAACATGCGGTGGTTCTCGGATACCACACATACCTGAAAGGCGGTCTGGCTGTTGTAGTTCTTGATCTCTTTATTGGCCCCCCGGAACAGGAGAACTCGTGCACAGCTATCCTGAATGACAACAGAGAGATGTGTGTTTGACCAGGACTTTTAAATGTCATCTTATTTGATTTTACCAACCCAACCACCACAATAAATGTTGGCATTGTACGTTTCTGTGAAGCACAGCTATGTAACATGTGTACAATATTATGTAGCAGATGTATGAAAACTTCACATTTTTAAAAAAAATCATGATTTGGCCTAAAATATCTGGTTTTGGTACCAGAATTGCAGCAATGGCTCGCTAAAAGACAACCGGTTTTATTGTGTGTTGTTGTCACACCATCCACCATCCCCTTCACCTCCCAATGATAAAATCAGCTCATACATATAACCCTAAATATGTCACTTTAGAGGGCGGCACGGTGGTGTGGTGGTTAGCACTGTCGCCTCACAGCAAGAAGGTTGCCGGTTCGATCCCGGGTGTGGGAGCCCTTCTGTGCGGAGTCTGCATGTCTCCCCATGTCAGCGTGGGTTCTCTCCAGGCACTCCGGCTTCCTCCCACAGTCCAAAGACATGCAGATTGAGGACTAGGTTAATTGATAACTCTAAATTGTCCATAGGTGTGAATGTTGTCTGTCTCTATGTGTCAGCCCTGCGATAGTCTGGCGACCTGTCCAGGGTGTACCCTGCCTCTTGCCCGATGTCAGCTGGGATAGGCTCCAGCCCCCCGCGACCCTCAAGAGGATGAAGCGGTTAGAAGATGAATGAATGAAGATGAACGTCACGTTAGAAATGATATAATATAAAACATAACAAATGTACAGTGCAAACTTGCAACAACATAAAAGAAAGTTAGATAAACAAAATTTCCTATATTTTGGACATGATTTGGTTAATAAAAGCCAAATATCATGTAGAATATAGTTATGAACAGGCTTTGCAATCTGAGCCAGAGGCAGCATCACAAGCTTTAGTGGGAGTGTAGAATAATCAAGGGTGCCTCATGAGAAATGCTTGTACTGTGCACATGGTCATCTCCAGAGCCTACCTGACATGAGATGATTATAAAGGTTAGGGGTGAATAAATTGACACTTCATGATGAGGTATTGAAAGGTTATCTCTATGGACACCTTTTTTAACAGCAGTGTTGTATAGGCAGCGATTGCATGGCCATGTTTGCACAGCTATAATTAGAGCAAAGAAATTAGTAAAACTCCCTCTGCTGTGTTAACACTGCTCTTTCTCTCTCTGTCTTACACACATGTACACTCCCTAAGTCACATGCAGACAACATGAGTTTTGAGATCTCTAAATTGCTGCGCAGCTGACACCTAACGTCATTTCTTTTCTCCCAGACTGTTGTCTTGTTGACACAAGGGTGCAGAAACTACACAACTTATTATGAGATTATAATTGGTACTATAATTATTATGATACCACTTGGAGAACATCCAAGAACGCAGAAATCAATAATTGCATTACTGAAAGTAAATCACGTGAAAGGTCACTGTGGGGCAGATTGTTGTAGTTTTTAAGTACACATGTGATGCATTCTTCCCCAGAAATATGGTGTATGTATCAAACACAAGAGCAGGTGTAAAAATATCACAGAATGGATATACACAAGACACAAGAAAAGGTTATAGCTGAGAAGGGAAATATGAATTAATCCACAGGAAATCAATACCATCAGACAAACAGTAAAGGGAACGCACTACACAATTACCTAGAGAGCGACAAAGTTCACTAAAAATAAACTAAAAAACGATTCTTGGTAATAATTAGAGGAAAATATATTAAATGTCCTCCGTCTGATTGTAAAAGCAATCATACTGCCGAGGGGTTGTGGTTTGCGTTGTGATAAACTTTAATTTGAACTTGCCATTTAAATAATTGTAATAGCACTACAGTCTGCAACTGAACTCTTATTGTATTTTTACTGCATTTCATTCAGTGCTGTGCTGATTCTTCAAATATATCAGCACCCATCTCACCTCCACCTGCTGCACTAAGAGCTACTGGGCATCCTGCTCTGCTGCATCCAACCCATCTCTGTCATTATCTCCAACAGTTGGGATGGTTTGTACTTTTTGTGTGTCTTTAATGTGTATTAATATGTCAGTACATCTCATTTTCATCCCAGATGAAGCTCTTATCATTGCAACTAATTTTGTGTGTATGTGTGTCTGCAGCCTCTTTCCTGTGCGCTCTTATTAAATACTGCTTTTGTCTTGTCTCAGACTTGTCACCAAGGCGTCCCAATAACAAGCACACCCAGTTTTTGGCTGAGAGAAAATCAAGCATGTTTGAAAACTGTGGTAGCGTCTGGGACAGCTCAAGATGAGGTGAGAACGGATCTCTGAACTGCTGGAACTAGAGGACCCATCCTGACAGCACAAACGCAAATTCAGTGCCAACTTGAGAGTTTTAGTCTCAGACTAAAGAAAGGAATGTCAAACAAACACTTGATTCATCATGATTCAAGCCAAAAGAATATTATTAGGCATGCAGAATAATTCCAGCAAATACATATGAAGCATAGTAAATACCTACAGATATTAAAGGAATGCTCTTGCTAAAAGTCAGGTCCTATTCACACAGTTTCAAGCCAGCACTGTTCGGATTCTTAGGTGACTTTAAAGTTACGTGAGGCTGGTGCAACAATTAGTCAGTTCATTGGCAACAAAGGATTTTAGTTTCCACCTTGACAGCAAACACTTGATGCTTGTACACCGATACAAACAGGTGATTCATTCTAAGGTCCTCGCTAATGATGAATGTAGAGAAAAGGGGGGGGGGGGGGGGGGGTTACTTAGCCCACAGTGGTGTTTGGGTGGGTGGAGGGTGTCAAGTGGCATCCATATGAATGCCATGACCAAAGGTCTTCCAGCAGAACATTGCATTGTAACAAAATGATCAATGTTACTCACTTCACCCACTACTGGTTTTAATGTTTTGGCTGATCGGTGTATTATCCAGCACTAACTGCAAATGTGAACCTACTTAAAGACATGCTTTCCCATTATAACTATGAAACTAGGCTTTAAGACATAACTGAAAACAGTGTATCCACATTACACAATACCAATCTGGAAACATTTCACCCAAAGCACAACAAACCTGAATTTGTAAAACAGTAGTTGTTCAGCTCTGTGAAAAACGCCAGAACAAAACACACAAAGCCTCAGCTCTGCAGAAATCGGGTCTTCCAACTTGTATGTAACGCTGACACCACAACAGCTGTAAGGTTTAACATTATCTCTCAGTAATGTTGTAGACAAGTACTTTACACAAGTAAAAACACATTTCGAGGAAAAAATGTGCTGATATACATTGTTAGTCAGACTTGAATTTATAGTGCTGTAAAAACTTTATGTCGTACCAAACAGCCCTTTCAATTACTGTAAACACAAAGAGGGAGCAGGAAAAGAGAAAACAGGCACAAAGAGACCTAAACACGCCACATACAAACGTACTCATGAATGTTTGCAAGTGAGGTAAGCAAGATAATTGTTATTGTCAAAGGGCCCGTTGGCAAAACATTGATTCAAATATAACTAAAAGCAGCATGTGTGGGAATCAAAAGAAGGCTGAAATGTATTTAATACAAGGAACCCATCATAACAAGCACAAAACAGACATCCTCGGTAGTTTACAACCACACATTTCTCTCTCCTGTGTTTCAGAGCATTGCCATATATTGTTTTGTGTGTAAATGAGCACAAGCCCCTCTGGCATAAAAAGCCCAATCGTAGATTGATAGACATGGTTATGTGTCCATGTGCTGGCTGGCTGAGGGTCGATATGTAATTTAACACAGAGAGCAGAATTAACAGGATTGGCCTTGCTCTACATTCAGCACAATGACTCTGGTGACTTCTGTCACCAATGAGTCACATGTTCAGGGACACGCAGGCACAAATAAATCGCACATGTGGTTCAGTTAATAATGTCCATGTGGATTTACTCATCAGGCTGAATGTATCTGCTGCTGTATTATACCAGATATATTACTGTATAGGTTAATACTGATGCACTGGGGCACCCTCTTCTGGTAAGACACATAGATGGTAACTCTGTGGGTGCTGTGTCTAATTCTGAGCAGCGTATAATGACCATGGTGTCAACTGGGACACAGAAAACCTGCATAAGCCTGCAAAGCCCATGTAAACATAGATGGTGAAGACACAGGGGTATCTGTAAGTGGAGCAGGTGTTATGAATAATGCATGATTACTCTTCCTGCTAACAGCCGATACAACAACTAAAGGTCTAAAACATCTAAAAACCTATATAGATAAATGCCTATGGCTGTTAGCTTTAGCTAATTGCTAATTGCTTATGCATTATGCAGTTGCATGCACAATGTACACACACACACACACACACACACTTCAGCGTAAGGAGTTACAATAATCACCATTTCTAAAGTCCATTCAAAAGGAAATGTGAGAAGCTAACGTTGCACGACCTATGATGTATTCAGACAAATCTGTGAGTGCATGTGCAGATGTATGTGTATTTGCACTTCTCGCCTTTGGTGACAAAACAGGTTTCATGGGAAATACATCAAGATTGTAGAGAACTGTCAAAGGAATGTAGAGGATTAACTGGAGATATGTTGCAAGGAAAAGGATAAAGAATGATACAAAGACAAACTCAGGTGAAGCCCAAAGGTGACACAGTCATATTCCCTCACTCATGTGTAGTTGTAGGCTGTTTTAAAGAATATTATGTGCAGTATTTTAGCACACAGTAATGACAAATCAAGGCTGATGCAAAGAGGTTCGTAACTTTCAGGAGAGCAAATTTCTAAAAAAAATAAGAATTGCTGCATTATTGAACATCTCTGTACCATGCTATGGAAGGATTGGTGGTAAATGCCAAATCCCTACCAGGTACTTAAATGAGACCTTTAGCGCTGTCAGTGTTGGATGTCATGGCATCTTGAGCATCAAAACTCCCATTATAACATGCAAACATGTACACAGAAAATATAGATTTGAACAGATTTTATATTGCGAATACACTATGTTAAATTAAAAATCTTTCTATTTATCAGCTTATTTTTAAGGTGTTTAAGGACAAACAAAAGGTTGCAGGCTGTTATGCAGGTTTTAATGGGACAGGAGGACCTGCTGTTGATGTGCGGAGAGAGAGAATAACCCACAGGTCTGACTCCACCAACAGGCACTTTCTTGTTTTCATGTAGATCACAGATAAGAAAGCTATATTACACGTATGACATTAGGGACATGCAATTCCACAGTAAATGCTTTATCTGACGATGATGCATCTTCCTCAAGTAGCTAAAACCTGTCTGTTGAGCCGTTAGCCAATTATGCAGTATTTCCACTGCATGGTACAGCACGGTTCGACCTGACTTGCTTTTGGTAGCAGATACTTTTCTCAGTGCCTTTTTCAGTGCAGACAGTACCCCCTAAAAGTATGCAGAATCATTAGCTGACTGTCATAGCGACACCTCATGAAACTACCTTCATCTTCAATGTGACACAAACACATGAACACAGTGTGGTTATCCCCTGGGTCCTTTCATCAGCAACCAAAAAGAGGAATGTTTGTACTTTGTATATTAACCACGGTGTGGTTTCGCAGACTGCCATTTTTAAAAATCTGTTATTGACTGACTGATTTTAGTTTTGTTGTTCGGCTCAGATTCAATCCTCTCACAGTGCGATGAGATCTGAGATGAATCAGCATTTCTTTGAGCTCTATTTACCATGTCAAAACTTTCGATTGCTTGCTTCAGTGGTCACTAATTTTCTAACTTCTGAGCTCCTGAAAAGCTTCTAAGCTGAAAGGCATGTTGTGTTACAATGACAACTGGCAACCATGAGGGTCATGTCATTAGTTGCGGCATAACTGCATATTAGATGTTTTTAATATGGTAATTTTGATATTTGTTGCAATTGTCCTCTGTTTTCATACTGAATTTAAATCTTAATGCGGTAAAATGTTAACAAAAACGCACAACACATAAACAATGATATGATAAATCTTGTGGCAACCTTGCCCCGTCCTCAAGTCACCCCAGGGTGCCAAAGCACTCACTTTGGGAACCACTGGTCTAAGGGTTACACACAAAGACCATCTGGCACATCTGAATATCTCCATTTATGCATGTTACAAGATATTAACCTTGTTTTATTGTGTCTTTGTCTGGTGTCGATGTCAACACGTTACCTTCTTAAATAATTAAATGAATAAAGGTTTGAGAAACTCAGCAGCTGAATTCTTGAATTTGTGCCATTTAAAGTCATTCTACAATATATTGCACAGACACACAGTGTACACAGACTTGCGCACCCACGCACACACACACATACACACACAGAGGCCAATTACAGTGTAGGCCATCTGTCTTGCTCGTCTCTCCAAGGCTTCCTATAGGAATTCATTGAGAAAACCTTTCCAGTCGTCCTCACCATGGTTTGCTACATGTGATTACATTAGCTACATAGAAATACACAGTGAGTTAAGTCAAGTACTTTACAGTAATGTCACGGGTCATTCATGTGTAAAGAGTGTGACAGATGGTCTCTCTCACAGCCATGTTTATACATTTGTGGTTTCCTTCTCTCATTAGAATTGAGGCAGATTTGACATCCTCCACTGAATGTAGGGCTTGTTTTTACATCTAAAGCACATAAGATTCATGATTTAAGGTAGGCTTGGGTGTTACGAAATTTTTAATACCATAATACCATCCTGAAATTTCACCAGGGTATATGGTTTATGACCATATTAGTGTGCAGCGCTACACCTATTTTCTTTATTAAATAGAGAAATACTGTGAAAACTGCACCGTTTGAATATAAGTTTTTCTCTTTCCGGGGTTCTCACACATTTTTATTATAGACTGTATAAATAATGTACATAGCGACAGTGTTTGGTTGGTGGACTACCAGCTGGAAGCCACAAGTTCAGCATGTCAGCTGTTGCCATCTTGTTTTTTTGGAGCCAGAATTGACCATATTTTGACGAGAAGTTGGAGCTGTGGAGGAGCAACCCGTGGATCTGACTCATAGACTGTGGCGACACATTGCAGGCAGTCTGTCACTCAAGCATACCTGCCCTTAAATATGCATAACTTTGGGCCTTAATAAAATGTAGGGAGGGACAGCTGACAGTATAGTTAGCGAGTTGGTTAACTTGTTGAGCAGAATGACCATACCCTCAAACTACCACACTACTTTCACAGCAGTTAAACAAAACCAAAGTGTGCATTGGCGCTCCAAGTGACAATTAAACACCCTAGGCTGCCATATCAAGCGTTCAATCTCAAAAATGCTGTACATTTTAAAAATATAAGTGGGGCAGAGGAATAGAAACTTTGGGATTCCGACCCCACATGTTAAATCACAATGTCACAACATTGTTTTTCTTGCCCCACTTGCCGGTGTTTTTCAAGCATATCAGAGTCAAACTCTATTCAAACATAATTCCAGATAGCTGGCATACATGGAGGGCGAGACAAAAAGCAGAGAGAAAATAAAGATATGTATGTGATGACATGCAAGGTTATCCATGGATGATTACTAGGGTTGGGTACCGTTCACAATTGAACCCATACGACACCGGTACCGGTATCTGGAATTCGGTACCGGTACCAAACGGTACCTTATTTTGGTACTTTTTAACCCTATGGGCCCTAGGCCTTTTTGGGGTATTTTTACTGCCTTTACTTTTAAGCTCATATCACAGTCATTATAAAGGCTACATACACATGCTATATCTTGTTTGTTTTTTTTTCAGGACAATCTGGGCTAACCAGATTTGCCGTCATTTTATGTCCTTCTATGTGCCTGTATTTTATATCAAGAAATTCCACTGACTTATTCACAAGTCAAAACTGTGTTTTATCTGAAAGAAACATGCAATATTTACATCTAAGATAATAGAAAAATAGTCAACCAAGTGCAATGATGTCCTCCAAGATAATATTTGTTTTTCAGTTTCAGTTATATATTGGGGGGACATTCTGGGCATTGGTGGGGGGGCACGTGTCCCCCTCAATGTATATGGTGACTACGGCCCTGTCAGCATTCATAATTAGGCTGCAGTTGTCTGGGTGCGCAAAGGTGAAGTGGCTGGTCTTGTCATACAAAGTTTGATGGAGTGTCAACTGGACAATATGGAGATATTTGCATCTTGAAAGCCGGACTACAAATGTGGATAGACAGGGAGAAACACACGCAAGCCTAAGACGTGGTAAGATACGATATTCCTCACTATATGAAGTGACTGGTAACAAGATCTGTATCATAGATTGTAAAGAAATTCGTCAGGTTTTTATTTTGTAGACAATTGATCTGTATTTATAGTGTGATGGGATGACAGCACAATATGTGTGGTCCTGCGCTTTCATGTGATATGCATGGCATTTCTGTGCGAGCCTGCGTTCACGAGTAATCCATCCAACAGTAATATGTGTGCAAAGCTGTATGAAAGCTCTGTTATACATCATTTTATTGCAACTTTATCAATTTTTTTCGCTGTGAAACCATTGGATTACCAACAGGTGCTTGGCCTTGTCGGAAAGCTACAGTTCTGCTGTTTCACGTGATATGCGTGGCTTCTCGCTATGACGCACGGTCGCGGAGGAAATCCACAGAGAAGAACGGGTGTGAATTTGGACGCACTGTGCGTCGTTCGGGCCCATAGTCTAAACTTCTCAGTTTCAACATTTTATTGAAAACATTTAGGAAAAGTGCTGCACATTAACTTTTGTCTGCACATTTTTTTTGTCACCATTGTTGCTGAGTCTGAGGTGGGAGTCATGCGCTCTCACTCCACCTCCACCTGAGGTACCGAAATTTGGCACAGATTCATTTTAAGTGAATCGGTACTCGGTAATACCGACGTGAATCGACGTGAAACCCAGCCCTAATGATTACTGTAACAGTTAATTGACTTTCAAGTATTTTACTTAGTCCATGACTTTTCCAGGCCTGGAAAACAAGATTGTGGAATTCCATGGCGTTTCACTGTTTTCCATGACCGTGGGAATCTTGTCTTTCATCAAACTACAACCAGCTAAATTGCCTCATTAACTCAAGGTTAAATACACTTAAATCAAACTCAAAAACTAAAACTAACAACAAAACTAAACTCACCAAAACTGTATTGGTTAGTGTTGTTAGTCATTTCATTCAATTCAATTTCATTTATAAAGCCCAATATCACAAATCTGTATTTGCCTCCTCGGAGGTCCTTGGACCCTAAAAGCAGATAAGGACAAACTCTCCAAAAAAACCTTTAACAGAAAAAAAGTAGTTAGTCAGTTAACTGTTCCAACAATCATCAACTCCTGTTGGCTAAAATAACCTTTTAATTCAAACAAGATGTAAATATATGCTGTTTTTCGCTCTGTTGCTGGCCGCCTGTTTAGCGTTCTGTGACGTTACCTCAAACACCACCAGCTGCCTTTTTGGGCTGGAGACTTACCCCTGGTCGCGCATGCTGTGCACGACATACAATGAGTTTAAAAGAAAAGGAAGCGCCTGTATATTTGATGGTGCTGAAAATCATACCGTCAGGATTTTTGAATGCCCTGATAAACCATAATACCGTGATGAGCCTAATTTAAGCCTGAAAGACCTTAATTAAGAGCTGAATTGATTGTCATTATTGTGCACAACAACAGCATAATACAAAACAGTAGCATGAAATACAGTGATACTTTCTCAATACAGCTTATTATAGAGTTGCTTCAAGGTTTCATTGGTCTGACTTGTTTGAACAGTTGTGTGTGTGTTGCGCCACCTCTCTTTAATTTCACTCATCAGTGTTGTCCCCACTTGCCATTACCTACTGTGTCCTTTCTAAATCATCCATCCAACCATCTCCCATGGTTCTGTCTGCCAGGTAGAAGACCCCCGCCATGCATTCATTCATTGCTGCTGATCACATGTGCAAAGCTAAACCCCACTAAGTAAATGTTAATGGCCAGCCAGATCCCAGCAATTGGACTTTAGGACCATTGATCAAGCTTACACTGTTGCTGATTATGTTATCTTCCCATTCATCTCCCCTCTGCCACCTTCATCTATCTGTCCCTCTTCTTGACACTCACTTTCTCTCTCCATATTGATTTATTGATCCCAGCCTGGACTACTTCTTTCACCGTCAATTCTACCAGCCTGTTTCTTTCTGTAATGGTACATAATCATCCAAGCCAGGCCTGTTTGGAGTCTGCTGGAACCCTGCTAAGAGACACCGTTAGTGGGATCAATCAGCTCAACGTGGTGTTTGACCTCCGCTGGTAAGATAACAGCCATCCTTAGCAGTGGAAGCACACAAGAGCTGGGACCATGTCCATTACAAGTTGTACAAGTAACTGTAAATTAAACTATTCATCCATCCTCTGTTTGATTACATCCACTCTTGCTCAACACACAAACACACACACACACACACACACACACACACACACACTCTGGCAGTCCCTCCCCTGAGAGGTGGAACACGTAATGACTTCAGTCACGTGGATGTGTTACAAACAGCTCGTATTAAGTTTTGATGCTGTGCTTCCAAAACCCATGCGGTGAAACACACACACACACACTCACTCTCCCTCTCTTTCTGTCTCTCCTGAGACTATGGTGTTCCAGTCCAGTTGAAGCAGGTCATTCCTCATGACTGGAATTAGTCGAGCAGTACGTAGTTACATTTACAACACGCAAACACACACACACATGCATGCACACATTTTTCACTTGTTCATATGCAAAAGAGAGAGAGTAAAAGAGAGGAGTATGTTCATTTAATGTTCATGAACTCGGCACTACTGTCTGTTTTCCAATGAGGGAGCAGAAAAGCCTCTCCCAGAATGCCCAGTTACAAGTCTCTCTGTGAGCAGCCTCTAACCAAACAGGACAACGCAACACATGGGCACACTGTACCTAATGACATCATATCATCATATTCCCAGGAGTATGCTGGTTTTCACTGCCCTCATCTCCCAGTGTCCTCATGTACCTCTCTTGATATAGAACACAGTCATTCATATTTTAAAACATGCACTCTATGTATTTCTTTCCTGTCATCACAACCTCACAAGACCCTAAACTTATATTATTACTTTATGAGCTGCTACAACTGTGCCAAATATGATTTTCGGAATATCACATAGAGTGCAATACAAAATACCGACACTCCAACCATCATCTCAGGCAGTGAGAACTTCCTCTCTTGGGGACTGCAAGGTATGCACAAAAAATGTCTCCAAGAGGAATCAAGCTGATGGAGAATGTTGTGGAAACCATTGAATATTAGTGACAGGATAAGTTTGGAAATGTTTTATATTTTTCTTATTGCCAACAAATAGTATGACAAGACCAAAATGAACATGACTCTGTGTAGCCAAAGTCTGATATGGCATATTCCTCAGCGCTACAGACATTTACTGATGTCTAAAAACTATTAGAAACACATCACTGTTGCACTGGGTGACATTCATTAGCACAAACATGGCCACTGTTGTTTATTTTGCATCAGTGCCATTAACACTGTTCTGCCGCTGTAAATACTCACCAGAGCAAATGTGTGTTAATGTGCAGCTGAAAATAGTCCCCAACAAATGCACTACTCTTTCCCATATGAGTATAATTTGCTAAAGAATAAATATTTTTAATGGGATTTATTGACAAAAAGAAAAGCGTCAGCCTTATACTTTAAAGGGACAGTTCACCCCAAGATCAAAAACACATATTTTTCCTCTCACCTGTAGAGCTATCTATCACTTGTTTTGGTGTGAGTTGCTGAGTGTTGGAAATACCGGCCATAGAGATGTCTGCCTTTTGAATATAAAAGAACTACATGACACTAAAACGGTAAAACGGAACTGCTATGTCTCTTTCAAGAAATCATGACCCAGTTATTCAAGATAATCCAAAGACCTTTTTGTGAGCAGTTTCACGTAGGAACTATTTACCAGACTACACCGTGCAGTGCAACATATCCTTTATGACAATGATTGGAAATACAGACCAAGGTAAGATGCTCAGTGTGTATTCATGAATGAATGAGAGCTTGAGGTTGTCACTGTTGTACAAAGAATCAAAGTGAATCATTGATCCTGATGAGGACAGCTCAATAATGACTCTGTACAAGTGCACACAGTCCCAGTCTGGCACTGATACTCTCTGGTATGAGCCACATTTTAAATACAGAGCATCAAAAAATAATAAACTACAACAAAACACTGTTTAATGCTCTTATCCAAACCACATAGTGCATAAATGTGTGATGGAAACCCACATGACTGAAATATCACTGATCTTTGGCCATTTTGGTGCCACACTCCCACTTGGTCCACTTCTCTTCAATCTCCTCTCTCAGTCCATTATCATAACAGGCAACAAACACTGTGGAGATAATGACCAGATAAAGGATACCTCTACTTCCAGCCTGCCACTCAAGTACACACAGGTGTACATGTATGTGCGCGCGTGCACACACACACCCACACACACACACACACACACACACGAAGAGGAAAAGCATGGTGTGAATGCTATCCTGCAACTCAGAAGGCCATAGACAGTAACAATAAGTCTCTGTGTTACATAAATGTCCTTGAGTAAGCCATTGAAGTCCCACCAGATTAAATGCTGCAGCACATACAACTCTTGGAAGACAGGCAAAAGCTTACATACATATGTACTTACATAATGCTCAAACATACATGCTACAATTCACATATACAGACACACCAACCCACCTACCAACACAACATTTACACTGCATGATTCTGGATGACCGACTTCAATGACAACATTTGTGAATATTCACTGTAAGTGCTTTCTAGTTGTCTCTATACAAAGTCTATGTGTGACAAATACAGTATGGTTAGGTTTAGGCAACTAAGAGCACTTGGTTAAGGTTAGGGAAAGATTGTGGTCATGGTGATTTATCTAAGAAATTTAACAGACTCTAAGATAGGGCACCAAACACTTTCCGTATGGTACCCTAAGAACCATATGTAACCCATATGCACATGTACCTAAAGGAAGTACTCTTTATCTAGGCTGGGGTTGTGTACAAGATGCTAATAGCTGCGTCACTGCTCCATCAAGCTCTTGCTGTATTTCCTCTTCATCGACAATGTCTGCACTTCACTCATTGCCATGCCAGTGTCTATTCTCTGCTGACCGATAAACAGACTGCAGCATTTCTAGCTCCACTTTTAGCACTGGATTAGTGTGCTAGGTACCCAAACAAAGACGGTAACGAAAAAACGAGATGGAGTGGTTCAAATTTTGACAATGGAAACCCCTGCTTGGTGGAAACAAGGTATCAAACGACCTTTTCACCCTGTTATGTGAATATGACACTCACTCCTGCATTGGCACTGAACATTGGCATTGGGTGCAAATCGTGCACAACTGTCCAACATGAATGTAATTCCACAGAAGACTCCACACCCCCGGGACACAAACACACAAACACATTTTTAAAAAAAAATGGTACCTGGTTGTAGAGAGCACACACATGCAGGGCGGTGTTTCCAGATGCATTCTGGGCGCTCATTTCAGCTCCGTAGAACAGCAGGTGTTCCAGGTGCTGCACGTGGCCATAGCGGCAGGCCTGGAAGGACACATTCACACATATACTATTTTTACAAACATATTTTTACAATCACACAATGACTATGTTTACATGCAGACAATAGTCCGGTTTTTGCACTTATTCTGAAAAAGACAATATTTAAACTAAGCTGTTTAAATGGCTGATGAAAATGAATATTCCACTAATATTCTCGTTAACATGTAGCCCAGCAGTCCAATAAACATGCCCTAACATGTCATTTATCACATCAAAATATGGAAAAAAGTATAACTGCTGAAGCTACTTGTGCAATAGGAGGTTTTTTCTACCAGTGGCCGACTTCAACCATTCAACCATGCAAACAGAGACTCCCTCGTTTATCCTTTGACCATCTGAAAGGCCAGTGTTGTGATATTTACACATATCCAAAAACCTGTTCATATCCAAGTCTTTCATAGTGTTTAAAAGTAGGTGTGTTTCTCTTTCCGAACAGAAATGTTGACATGCGTGTCTGCCACAGCCTTACAAACTGCTGGTTAGTTGGTTTGTATGCAACATATCCATGGCAACACACAGCCCTGACTGCAAAGTGGCTCAAGGTCATATGTTACAAATTGAGATGGCTATTCAGAATGCACTGTGTACATGTCCAAAGACTGCTCCTAAGCCTGAATAATACCACCATATCCAAAATGACTTCATTGGAAAATGCTAAATTCAATACCACTTATAACAGTGGAATATTTGTGTGCATATAAACTTAGTCTCTGAGAAAAGAACATACATAAGCAGGACAGTATAAGGAACAAGAAGTGAGGTGTGTGAAAGTGTAACAAAAACCCCACACTGGATTTTAAAAAGGGATGTAATGAGTATGTGCAACTGAGCCAAATGAGCCAGCAGCACATTGTGTTTCTGTGAGCTGATCAATCACAATGAAGAAAGAGTGAAAACTGATGCTATATAAACAATCATGAGTTTGGCTGTAGCCCCCCTCTGGCTCTGCCTGTTTGGCTGGACCCAGTCAGTGTTTTCAGTGTAACCTACCTCCTCACTACAGAATACAGATGAAGCGGTGATCATGGTGGAATAGCTTGAATATTCTCAGATACAAAAGACAGCCCAAAACATGTTTCTACTGATCACCTACACAGTAAATTTAACAAAAACTAAAACATGTAACCCCAAGAAATGTTAAAACTGTTGAATCATTTCCCCTCGGACTAATTCTCCTCATGCATGTCATTAACCGTCTGTAAAAGCAAGAGAGAACCTTATTTGTATCACCTGAGGCGAAATCTGAGAGTCAAAATTATTCTGACAAGAGTTATGCCTTTTTTCAGCTTCTTTGTTTCACATAACTGGGAGCAATAAACTTTTCATCTAATCTTTAGCTATCTCCTCTCTCTTTTTTGCCTCCTACTCCATGGTTTTGTCCTGTGTCATTGACAAAGAAGCACACCAACTCTCCCCAGCAATTGTTCTCTCCCTCCTGTGTTCTGTCTCGCTAAGAGTGTGTGACAGCAGTGAGACAGCGCACAAATGATGCTGGGATTGTTGTTGGTTATCAGACCTTCAGCAGTGTATCCTATTGTACACGATATATAGCTCTAGAATACTAATGCTGGGAAGGACACAGGGAAAGGGAGATGAGGAGAAGGAGGTGAAAGAAATGAGATGAGGAGAAAATGTGTGGAGCTGAAAGAGTTTTGGATTTACTGTACAGCATCTCGAATTTATGAAGAAACATGACCTGAGTCCTTCCATTTAAACCCCTGGGCATACACAGTACTCATCTAAGAGTCGGACAGAATTTCAGCTTTGACGGGGTCGTTTGCCATACAGTGCACAGGGGAGAGCAAGAACGGATCGTGGCCTGATCAGGGATCACTTTCTGACATGCCAGAAATTTGGCTGTCACACAGTTAAAGCAGAGATACGAATACATTTCCCAAGGTCAGTGCCTTTTTTCCGAATTTAAAGTACAGTGTAGCTGATACCCAGCTAGTTTGTTGGTACTGCTAACATGCTAACTTGTGAGTGTGTATAGAAGAAAATGAAAGAGAGGGAGACTGAGAGGAAAAGGAGGAACCAAAATTTGGACTGACCCATTTTTGCAGAAATTGACTTTCAATCTCTTTTTGGAATGTATGTCTCTGTATTTGTAAATTGTACCTCTGTGAGCAAACAAACTTTGACTTACCCACAGTGCTGGAGTTTTCAAATAAATCTTTATTGACAACTGTCAATAGCAAGTACAGTCCACAGGTGCCGATGGACCGTTTTATTGTCTATTTTACACATACAGTGTGAGCACTCAGGTTGTGGCTTGACGATTGCACCAACATTGTGAGCCCATAAATTGCGAGTTTTGGCATGACATTGCAGACAATTTACCTGTACAGTGGGGGCTGGCAACATTCCTACAATGGGCTCAAATTGTACAGTGTAAACACAGCTTTACTGTATCTGCATGCTGAAAGGGCACATGTTTAAAAAACAACCCCTCATAAGTCTTCATTTCTCCTTATGGTGGTTTTTGAACATGCTTGCTTTAAGGACACCAGAACGGAGGACAGAGATGGTGTGTGATGGAAACAGCATCACTATGTTAAGAAAGCCCATAGACACGACACCAGAAACCTAGTATTGGGCCTCATGCAAGAACCTTTGCAATTTTTATCAAAAAATTTTCTGTTCTGATTCACAGAACTCTCTTTACTGCAAAAACTCCTCATTAATCGCTTATGTCAGACTGATGAATCCACCTGTTCATGAGGACATTCACATCATGAGATTTTATCATTAGTGTAATAGACACCCCTAAAATAGTCCTATAAGGTCAGTTGTTCTGCTCTGTGTGGGCAAGATTTATTTACAAATGTAATACAAGAGTAAAAAGAATAATTCAATTACTGCTGATATCCACGTCCAAGGTGGGTTAGGACAGTGTAATCAGCTGTAACTGCCATATGAACACCAGAGTATGAGCATCACTCTTCCACACATGCTCGGCCTGGGTAGCACGCAATGCAGAGCGTTAGCAATTAGCTAGCTAGAGGGGACATGACACAAGAAGGAGGGAGGGACTCTCACATGCACACACTGCCTGGCCCGGCTACCACAACACATAACAGAGAAGCTGGGATCACAACACACACACACACACACACACACAGAGGGAGCGTGACTTTATTCTGTGCTCAGGACGCCATTACTCCACTGTATCTTCACATAGTAAATAGTGGTTTGCAGCTACATTAATGTTCTGAATGTCTATTGCACCTTTGACATTGTGGAATAGGACATTTGCCCTTCTAGTATTATTAATAGTATGGCTGCCAACATTACGTCATCAAAGCAGCAGCATATTGTGACACTCATGAAGAGGCAATAGTTTAGGATCCATGAAGTTAGACGTGTTTTCCCACCGTGAAGAAAGGCAGACCATCTGCTCATGACATGCTGGAAAGATGTGGACCAAGTGTGAATTTTATTTGTACCTTACAGAAAATTCAAGTATGCAAAAATTTGTGAAAGCCACAGTTTCCCTTTAATGGCTCGTATATAGCACAAATCTGTGCGTATGACTGGTTCTTGCATGAGGCCCAGTGTCTTCCCAGCACAGAATTTCAATCAACCTTTGTGTTTAAAGAAACACTTCACAACATAATGCTTATCAAATTTGACAAATAACCTATTTAATTAAACATTTTGGTTAATTTTGTGTTTTATCCAAGGCTACAAAGTTTAGTTCACCTCATACCAAGAAAAAAAACAACAACTTGTGAAATCTGTGAACTTGTCGTCTTGCTCATACACTGTTCAAAGTAACAATAATAGCAAGACCTTGAGATGGACTGCACCAGGCAGAGGGTGTAGTGTTAAGTAACTATGAAAGAGAAAATAACAGATGAAGGGTGGAGTTGGGGAGCATGTGAGTAATGAAAGGTTGGTGCAGGAGACGGGAAAATATTGACTGACACGCTGCCTCTTTTTGCAATTTTATTTGCCGAGTTCTGTTTCTCCTGCTTCTCACTTCAAATCAGCTACTATGTTTACAGTGGCCACAGATAAAATACTACTGATAAAATAAAAATAGTGTGGTGTCATCTCCTATGATAAAAAATATTGATGAAACTTCGTTTTTCCACATTAGACTCAAAAAGGTTTGTGTAAATGTTTATTTAATATTTATCTAACATTAGAGTTAGTTTGATTCCCCTACTGTCACTACAGCAAAATGTCACCATTCAACATTTCCCCAGCACTTATTCATATTCAGCGTCAGCGACAGAAGTGATGAGTCCCACAGGTTTCTGTTTGGTTCCATTCACAGAACAAGAACCTTCAGACCTCCAGTGTCTTTCTGTCACTACTCGGATGTAAGCTAAAAAGCCCTGACACAAACAAAAACAGCATGTAGGCACTAGCCCCCATTATGCTTACAGAGCAGGGCATGCCTTGAGGCAGTGTGAGTATAAAATGTACACAATATGCCCTGTTTGCTCTTCGTAGGTCAAAACCTATTTCTTCCCTTTAACACAGATGGACACCACTACTTGGACTGCCAGGCACTCACTCGGATACAGTTGCAGCAACAGTACGATGAGTAACTATATTGATATCAATGAACTCTGAAGTCCCAGTAACTCCTCATTAGCCGTCAGTGTTTGTGCACTGCCTATCTCTGAGTAAATGAGCATTTAAAATGTGTGAGTGTGTCTACAGTATAAGTACAGGTGTGGGTGGTCACTAAATCAACAGTGCCATGTGTAAGTAGTAGTTTTGCAATTACAAAATTTATGTTAGCATCCAACACACATACGTTTGCAGAAAAACAAAAACTTTTGCCAATATTTAAATTTATTTCTTTGGTTTGGGACTGCAGTTGAAAGTGCAGAATGATTGAAGAGTCTGCCAAAGCGGTGAATGTCCAACCCTTTAGACTGGAAAAAAAATGACTTTCTTCCAAGCTAGAGCTTCCCGCCAGCACATGACCCCCCCAAGGGATTTGACCACCACAAAAGAAATTCTTGAACTGAGGGAAACACAAAAATCAATTCAATGAAACTAAAAAAAAACAGCCAGGACCTCTTACCCTGCACCTACATTGGTATTCTGCACACAACCTATCACTGTTCTATCTGTGTGTGTGTGTGTGTGTGTGTGTGTGTGTGTGCGCGTCAGTGTGTATTACCTGGTGTATCTCCTGCCAGCCATTCTCATCCACACAGCCGACCTGTGCATGATCATGCAGCAGCAGCTCACAGCAGTAGGGGTCTCCTCCTACCATTGAGCTGTGGTAGAGAGGAGTCAACCCCCTACTGTCTTTATAGTCAGGTGATGCACCCAAGTCCAACAGCGTCTAGTGGGAAAAGGGAAAGGTTGAAGGTTTTAGGAATACTGTTTAAATTACTTCATGCAGTCTCCAGTCCTTGTTGTATTTGTCATCACCATGCAATAGTAGTGTGCTGCAGGGATGATGAAAAAAGGGATTTTTCCATTGGATTTGGGAGTATTTCAGAAAATAAGCTCTGTAGCAAACAAAGGTTTATGATACATACA
The DNA here is from genome assembly GCF_041903045.1 of Epinephelus lanceolatus. Lineage (NCBI taxonomy): Eukaryota > Metazoa > Chordata > Actinopteri > Perciformes > Serranidae > Epinephelus > Epinephelus lanceolatus. Next base: position 25,838,275 of record NC_135738.1, read on the forward strand.
CATTTTGTTCAATTCTTTGATGATTCTTTAAGCGTATATGCAATCGTCAGAAGTAAAAAGCCAATGTTAGGCTTTAAACAAACTACACTACGGTTGCATGACCTAACATCACCACCACAACAAGGCTGTTAATCTGTGTTCAGCGTGATGAAATCTGCAGGCTAATTTAGCCACTTGACAGCTACTGTGTTTTTCAATACCTTCAAAATTCACGAGTGGGGTACTTATTGATGTATTTTATGTCATAGAAAACAACGTGAAAGTCTCTTAAGCTTGTGTTAATAACAGACCTTATTTCAGGCATCTACCCAAAAACCCACTGACTTTCAGATGAAGCAACTGAGAGTGCTAAAATGCTAATCCATTTACGGGTTTTAGGACTCATTCCTGCATCACTCGCTGAAGAGGTCAAAGAGACCAGTGTATATTTAATGTATATTTTTATTACTAAGTACCTGCATTTGGAGAAAATAAAATCCAGGAACCTTAGCAAAATAATCATTCAGTCAGTGGAACTGATCAACTCAATCACCACCGCTGAAATAGAGCCTGCCAGGAATGAGTCCTAAATCCCGGAAATGAGTTAGCAATTACCACTCCTGGTTCCCTCGACTCAAAGTCAATGAGTTTTTGTTTAGATGCCTGAAATAAGGTCTGTGGTTAACACAAGCAAAGAGAGACTTTGAGGTTTTGTTCTATGACAAAAAATACATCAGTAAACAGCCCACTTGTGAACTTTGAAGCTTCTATGTGTCTTAAAAAGGTGATTGCTACCAAGTGGCTAAATAAGACTACAGAACGCCATCAAACCGAGCTCCCCCGAGCACAGCTTTGCACACACTTGTAATGGTGGTGACGTTGGGTCATGATACTAAAGTGTAGTTCGTTTATAGCCTGACAACAGTTTTTTACTTCTGGTGACGGCATTGAGGCTTCAGTAATCATGAAAGTGGTGTTCATTTGTGAAGCTTATCTTGCTGAACAAAACATGTAATTATCATAAACGTTTGTTTGCCACAAAGGTTATTTTCAGCAATAACACAAAGTCCAGCAGAAAAAACCCAAAGGCTTTTTAAAGAGGGAACCAGTGTGATGCTTACTTCTGCGTCAGCCTACAGAAAAACATCATGCGTGAGGGACTCTATATTAAAAGCATTCTTGTACTGAAGCACACGTATGTAAAATATTTGTGAATACACCATTGTCGATTGTATTTGGAGAGATTAACTGGAGTATGACCTTTTGAAGACTTACTATACCTACAGCAGCAACAGCTTATGTATGTTACACAGCCCGGGGACACTGAATGTTTGGATAATGACAAAGACTGAGCGGAAATAACCAATTCCATTTTCAACAGTTCTGGCTCAACAGGAAATCAATTATATGACTCATGTAAATCCTTTCATTAGGGTTACAAGCCTCCTCAAACCAGACACATGCAAGGCCACTCAATGAGTATGCCAGCCCATTCAAAACGGGCATGTTAAGCCTCACATATTTAGTAGTTGCTCAAGCACCCTCTGTACTCAATTGCTGTGCCAGAGATTGCCTACCTGCAAACTCTCCTTTCCCACAGGGAAAGTTTGCAAGCAGGCAATTGGTGTAGCAAAAGGAATAAAAGAGATGAGTCAGCTTTCTGCTACGATTGTGTGTGTGTGCGTGTGTATGTGTGCGTTAGACTCACTATAAGCGCTGTGTGGTTTTTGCTGCGCACGGCCTTGTGTAGGGCGGTAATGCCATCTTTTGTTCTGAAGTCCAGATGCGCCCCTCCACTCTTCAGCACCTTGATGAGCTCTGCACATCCTTCCAGCTGTGCTGCCAGCGTCAGAGGACATTCTGCAAAATCCAAGGATGAGCGAGCAAACGATATCAAAAATCAGCGCATTCCCATTTTTGTGCACTTGTCTTAGACGATGAACATCCAACAATTGAAGCTGTCAGTATTTGATGACTAAATTGCCCACTACTTATTAAAACTGTGGGTTTACATTTTCAGTGACTCTGCATTTGGATAACTGCCTTGGCTGTCATGACTGTCACCTTCCTGTCTGCTGAAGTGACTGCTTCCTGTTGGTGTTAAATCAACCCATTCTTATGTCCCCCCGCTTCACAGCCTCTCTGTCAGACAACAGGTCACCCAACAGGGAAATCTCCTTTATGGCTGGACAAACATTTGCATAAACGCGAGGAGATTAGCAAAGAGAGTAATCCAGCTTTGCTCAGCATGCAGAAGGCTTATTTCAGAAAATCCATACATGGTCATTTTGTGGTGAAGACAGAAAGAGACAGACAGAAAACGCACAATAGAAAAGACAAATCAAGGTTGAAAAAAGACAATTAACTAAAGTAGGGGAGGGATAGGATTTTTCTTAGCACAAACTTCCCCACCTCCAGTGTCTGGATCATGGAAGTTGGGGTCCAGGCCTTTTTCCAGGAACCTTGAGACTTTTTCAGTGTTCCTCTGCTGCACATACTCCATGAACTTCTTCAGGTTTGCCTAATGGAGGGAGACAAGGGAGCCGGGAGAGGGGAGGTGGGAAGGAGAGGAAGAGACAGCTGTGATTGGGTGATGTCAGACTTGTGTGGATGGGGATGTTCAATAATGCAGTTCATAGATGAAAGCTTAAGTCGCTGCTCTCTCCTCCTGTGTTTGAAGGTTTTATTTCTGTTCTGTCATGCCAAGCAAATGGACCATGTGCAGGAGATATATAAGCTATAATAGGATGGACCAAAAAAGACAAGGAAAGGGCTGTAAAGTAATACAGGAATGGAAACCTTTCCTTAGGATATCAGTGACACGAAAATTAGATTCTGGGGCTAACATCACATTTTAACTTCAAATGTAATGGCTATAATATTGTACAGTGCCTGAGAGCAACACTGGGGCTAACACTGATGTTTAAAGTCATTTTAATAAAACAAGCAAAGACACATGCACAATCTCACATGCAAACCCTACCCACCCAAATACTAATACACACATAGCACACACACACAAATACACTTAATTTCCTCTGTGACTTATGATTAAAAATATTCATCACCTCTGCTGATGGGTTTAAGCCTGTAGAGTATAGAGTGAAAAATGAAGCTATGAGCAAGATAACAACACTAACATTTCATAACGGATTACTAGAGCCTGAAGAATCAAAGCAACAATCTATCTTGTACTGAGACATACTAATATACCCAGAAAGTATCTAATGACTATGTACTGTACTTAAAAAAGGCATGAAGTAAAAATAGAAATCATTAAAACAAATCTACTACACTATGTTTTAATACTGAACATATAAAATATCAATGATAGCCTAATATGTGTCTGAGGATGTAATTACACAACATCTGCAATATTCCAATTGAGCTTTACAGAAAACTTTCATTACTATTGCATTCTCTGTTTCTCAGTGTGAGTCATTATGTAACATCCACATGTGCAAAAGCCTCCAGACACACACACACACACACACACACACACACACACACACAAACATTTGCACAACTTAATTACTTGGCACAAGGCATTTCATACAACAAACTTCAACACATACAAACATGTAGACCCACATGCCAGAACGTGAACAGAACACAGCAGCCATTTTTGACACTCACCATGTGCGGCATCATATACCGTATGTCCCTCGTTCTTAGAAGTCACACACTACACCTTTCGAATTTCGCATCACACACTCCCTTTCTCTTCACACCAAGTCATCTGCAGCCTGCTAGCCTCTACAAGCCTGCTTCTCGCTCATAGACGCCACACTGCCATGCTGCGAGGAGCTGCCGACCGCTACTCTCACCATCTCCAAGTCAAACTGAGTGAGAGAAATTCACTTTGGCTTTTTCCTTTTTTGTAGATGTTCTGTGAGGCAGTTGTTATGGTGATGGGATACAAAGACAGCTCTGGCAGCCAATGTACACATGAGTGGGAAGAGCATTGAGGTTGTGCTTGTGAGTGTCTGTGGTGTGTGTGTGTGTGTGTGTGTGTGTGTGTGTGCGAGCGTGTGTTTGTGTGTGTCCTGCACAATGCCTCAGATACTGCCTTGAAGAGGCTCGGTGATGATTTGCCAGTGATCAGGTGGATCTGATGTGTGGTTTATTGCCTGTTAAACAGAGGACTGATAAAAAGCCTTTGTAATGATTTATCTGTTTCGGTGAGGGTCTTTATAAACTCTTTATATTTTCTCCGTCTTGCTATCTTTCTCTCTCTCTAACAAGCACCATAGATGCACAGACGTGCAAATACACAAACAGAATCATTTCCAAGTCATCATGACATACTGACGATGTATAAATATTCAGAAAGAAATAACAGAACGGTGACAGTCTGTCATACATTGAAGCTCTGTGCCGAGCTGTTGGAGAGACAATCTGTTTGTTGTTATTTTGCAAGACCAATAATTTGCCATGAAAATGACAGAATGCATTTCAGTTATATCTACTCCTAAAACATTGATCAAAAGAGAATTGCATACTCATTTTAAAACAATGCTAAATAACGGTTCAATATAAAATGAATTAATTTTACTTAGATTCCAAACCCACCCATCTATGTTTTAATAAATAGGTGAGACAGTTTTACAGTTTATGTTTCAAGCTCAAAAACACTTCCAAAATCCCCCCCATTTTATCCCTTGGCAACATTAAAAAATCATCTTAACTTTAATCTCTGCATGTCTTTTATGTTTCCTCCTTTAGGAGACAGGTACTGAAATTCTCTTTCTTCTTGACTTAGTCAGAAACTCTCTGTCATGTTCCCAGCTTGAACAAAATATTTTGAAAAAGCCTTCAGCTGGTACAGAGAGATGTGTGTGGATCATTTTATCTCAACCATCCGTACGCTGATTACCTATTACATTAAGCAGCGATTATTTAACAGTAAATAGGTCTATCTTTTGCATTTTCATTTGCATTCATCACCCAAGCTTGTGCATGCACCTGCAGCAACGCCTGGCAATGATCGGCAAGTGAGGTAAAATGCTCATTCTCAGTTCATAGAATTAAGTGGATGACATTAGTGGAAAAAATTATGTAGTATCCCGATCTGTTTGTTTTTAATTCATTTATTTGCCAAGTTTCATTCACATATGAATACGACTGTACCACATCTAAATGCAAAATTCTTTCTGTTGTTCTCTGGGAAGAAAGCTACTTTTTAAAAGTCTTGCCATGACTTATGGTTATTAGTGTCATAAAACACTGGTGGGTGGGGGGAAAGACCATGAGGACCAGTGATATCAACCTTGATAGAGTATGTACTTTATATTCCAACACAAAATCTCATAGAATAACAAAATATTAAACATTAAAGGGGAGCTACACCCATTTTCCAAAATTATACATGAAACCTATGATCTAGTAAAAATGATCATCTCTCTGCCACTTCCAAAAACTAGTGCTAAAACTCAACTTAATAAATTAATAAATTATAAAGTCTGGAGCTGCTCCATAGACAATGAATTCTGAAAGATGTTCTAGATGACACAGAGAGCACCAAGGGAAATGTTCTGAGTATATGGGTACGTGTTCTGTTTCAGCACTGAGAACACTACAACAGACTAAAGCTCATTTAGGTGTAAAAAAGACAACAAACATTTTGTAGGTCAACAAAATAGGGCTCCCAGTCATTGTCTAAGGAGCAGCTACAGACTTTATACCCTATGACATCCCGAGTTAGAGACACCCTTCTCTGGTTTATGGCTTTGAGAGAGAGTAGCTCATGTTCAAATATTTCTTGAACTTTCCAAGGCCATGGAAATAACATATTGGAATTCTTTCATTAAGTGACATTCCCCTTTAAGAAACACAAACAATTGCTTTGTCAGACCATGGCCGATAGCCTTGATACGCTATACTATACAAGGTATATAAGGCAAAATGTTGTTGTAAGCATGTAGGCTTCTCTGGCAGTCAGCCCTGTTTGTATCAGCATGACAGCCTGTCTGAAACCGCTGAATAAACTGCCGTAGGAAGTTATAACCCACTAACACAGAAATGCCAGTCAATCACACTAATAGGAGACGGTTGAGGGGCTGTGATTGAGCTCACACTGTGAACACTCGTGAAACCATACTGTATGTAACTATTTCCAGATAAAAGCATAGTTGCTGTTTAGGGAAAGTCACTGAACGTGCAATATATGCAACCTAATTTTGTCACAAATACATTTTTTTTTTCACCAACTTTAAACTTGACAGTTTGCTGTTGTTGTTTGAGAGCTACAACAGTTTCAATTAGCCTAAGGGGCATAACAAAGACAACTTAATAGATGAATCTGATCCAGCATGTACTCCTCAAAACAAACAACTTCCCTAGCAGCTTCAGCTGTGTATAAGCTCTTCTCCATCAGACTACCACACTCATATGTATATTCTTACAGCGCTATAGTTTGATTACAAGTTATCATGTACGGCCTTATGTTGTAGTTACCTTCTTTTGATTATGTGTAGGTTCACTGAGCCATCACACGTACAAGCACCAGCACCTCCTGTGGAATCATCTTCCTGTTAGGGTCTGGGAGGCAGACACCGTCTCCACATTTAAGACTAGACTTAAGACTTTCATCCTGTTTTCCTTCAGAAGGAAAGATGTGCTCTTCGTCAGCCCATACTAATTTTGGCAAATGAATGAGCAGACAGTTCTGTTCTCTTTTTAGTAGCCATTCAACAATGATTGCCAATACAGCGGGAAACTCTCACGCAAGTACGCAACTAAAACTCATCTGTCACTTTCAAACAGTAGTCACAACATGACGCCTCAACTGCAGCTCAAATCTCACACTTTACTCCAAATGCTCAGAGTTTTGGTCTGGCATGGTAACAGTGAAAGCACTATATTTTAACTGAAATACTACTAAGGGAACAGAAAATGACCTGTTTCCACAGCCAAAAAGGATGGTTCACTAAATTTGCTGCAATGTGCACAAGGTCATAAGGTAGTCAGAATTTTCACACAACTTGTTGTTAACATCTAACAAATACTCCATTAGCTGCAACTTGTCAACAGTGTCACAAGATTTAGGTTTAGGTTTTATGGCTGCCCTTCTTCCATCTGCCATGATTTATTAGTTTGAGGCTAAGCTAACAACCTAACACAACCTTGTGATACAAAGTGTATTTTTCTATTTCAAATCTATCCCACATTCTGCAGGCTTTACCATTAAGTGCAGCGGCACAGACCCCAAATCGCAATGAATACACAGATACAGATATTTACTCATTAGCTGCACTTTTCTAGACCCCAACCTTTGACAAAAAGTTTGACTGGAGATCTATGCAGCTTCTGTACAAACACTAGTGTCATGAGGATGGTGTCACCCTACTGTGCTGGATCAAGTAAAAAGAAGAGGGGGAGGACAAACAAAGAAAAGAAGAGAGAAAGAGAGAGAGGAAGGGCGAAATGAAAGATAGTGTCTAATCTCGGTGCAGCAGAGCAAGAAACAGCAGCAATAATCAACTCTGAGAATCTATGGCAATTTACCAACTTGTTAAACCAAGAAAATAGCCTGCAGATATAGTTTGATGCTCAGCATGAGGTGTCCTCTCCATATGATTAGAAATTATTCCTCATCTACACCATTTAATTTGTGCTTGTGATATGAATATACTTTTTGTCCCTGCACAAACTTATCACAAACGGCCACAAAACGTCTATGCTATTACTATGTATTTCTTCTAGGAAGTCCACTGATAAAAAATCCGATACACACAGATTATCAGTATGTGAAATGTGATAAATTAACAATGCTACTAACATTAACGCTGACTCTTTCTTCATTCAGTAACCTGGGAAACACCCCCTACTAATATGACATAAAAGATCCCCAAAACTGAAGCTAAAACATCTCGATTACCCCCTGGTGTATAGGTTATATACCCTGTTTTCTCCATGTTAGCAGATTGGACATGAGCCACACTATTAAAAACATCAAAGTACACATTAACTCAATTTTTCCCAAAGATGGTTTCGGTCATTTAAGATAGTTATTATCACACTGATGTATGTTTAATCACTTGTTTTTCTGATAAGTTTGGTTTTAGTTAGTAATATGATGCTATAAAAAGGGGTGTTACATAATGACTGCCTGCCATGTGCGTCAATGGGTGTACTTGCGTGCTGCTTGCGATTCAATTGCACAGATGTGCGGCTGTAACTCGATACTGTGGCTCCACTTCCTAATCGCTACTGCTCAGACTCTGGCTCCAAATGACATCACCAAAGCAAGATGTCAAATCCTGTATCCTGGATATTTTGGCTTCATTTTTGTACAGTGGGAGAAAATGAAGATGTGTTGTCCATCTTTATATAGTCTATGCCCCCTACCTTACAATATAACTTCCCTGTGGTAAATATCAACTGCCTTCTTATTTAGCAGCCAGGGTTAAGGCAACTTCCTCATATCGAGGGGCAGCCTTAATACTCTCACTGCATTTAAGAGCTTAGAATTGCAGGGAATTGTCATCAGACACCTGAAGGACTTCAGACTCCTCATTAACTTAGGATTCTGCCCTCTCCTACAGACTTTTTTTTTTTTTTTTTTTTAAATATTGGCATGATGGGATATGTGTCCTGAATGCTATGCAGCACCTTGTAAAGGATCACCAATCAGAGGCACAAGATGAGTGGAGGAGCTACTTCAGCTAGCAGGACAAAGAGGATAAAGGTTCCTTCTTTTAGTTCAGTACCCTGAGGAGGCTCTTGTCTCCTCCACCACTAAGGGGGGATTATCTGACACTACCTGATAAAAGCCTGGGTAGGAGGCCAGAAATTACAGAGACAACATGACTCCCCCGTCTCCCCTGCTGTCGTCCCTGCCTCTTTGACTCACTGTGTTCTGCCGCTATTCTCCCATAGTTTTTCCCCTCCTTCTATAAAGTGTTTTTGCCACAGCTTCATAAAAGGAGGTGCACACACTCGATGTCCTGCTTAATAGCTAATGTGCATCCATGTGTGAAACATACAGCATGCACATATGTGTGTCAGACACTTTCACTGCCCTATATTTACACTCATTACCACATGGCTACATAGCCCCTGGTCCCTCACAGCTGGCCTACAGTACGCTGGGCCATGGATGAGTAGTAATTACTCATGTTCACCAACATGATGCTTATTCGGTAGGATCATACACTGGCCTAATGTGAGCTGACCTGTAAAATACACACATGTTCTAAAGCGTCACAACTGCTTAGGCAATAAACACAGTGAGCCAGTGCAGTGGGTCATGGGTATGCTCTGGGGACCGTCAGACATCAGGATGATATGAGTGCAGCCTAAACAGTTACGAAAGAGCAGAGGCCTCAAGCAGACGTGAAAGTTATGCTTTACCCCACTGAAACGGATTACTGCTGTTAGTGCAAACTTCATTACAGATTCCGTATCATGAAGACAAGCATATGGTTACAGTTAAAGATATTCACACTTTTACATCAAGGTCTATTGCCTATGTCTACACGTGGCACATGTGTATAAAGATTACAACATGGTGCACAGACCTACTAGTGAAGTTAGCCATTTCATAGGGTAATCCCTGACAGCTGGCAACAAAACAGACTGTTAAAAATGGTCACTGATCTTATTGTGGCTAAAACAACTGACTCACATGGGACTACTTAATGCCTCCAGCTCATCAGGTATACCATGTCAACATCAAGCAGTCATATTTGTGTAGTGAAGAGGATTCAGATGCCAGGTGACTTGTCTACTCAGTCTGGCTGACAGCAATGTGGAAAACGGCCGTGACACTGACTGATGGTCCGATAAATCAGACCCAACAGGGTCACTGATGATCAACAGAGCTGAGACTGTTGTGATTAATATGATTATATTAAGTACTCTGCTGATACATAAATATATAGGGAATTCTGTACGTATACAACGTAATATTCCAGAGCTGTACCCCGACTCGTCACTCGAATTGCATTTGGCTGACAATATGAATATTTGACTATTTGCTCCTTTTCTCCATGAAGAATTGAGAATTTGAACAGGGTTCAGCTGGATGTTCACTGTGACAGTGACATTCATGTAATATAGTAAACAAGCCAGGTTGGCCCTCAGAGCTAATGAGTGATACCTATGCTAACAACAAATCAAAAATGTGCAACAAACGAAAGCCAGAGAGTATATAATATTACATTGCTGTGAGCTGTAAATTCACCACTTCTAAGCAAAATGCAGCAGATAAAATCATCTTGGAGCCTGAACTGGCAAAGCCTCTCTTCCACCAGGCAGCTGCCACAGAGCGGAGCTAAAGCGAGTAGCTCTCACTCTGCAGCTAAATTTGGGGACCGAAACATCCCTAAAAGTACAGTGACTGACAAAAAAAGACTTGAAGAATCTCAGTCAGTTCACGGATCTTTAACTGATGATTCAAATCTTTGATTTTAAGGGGGCAGCCCCACAAACTCCAACCATCATGAGGGCGCGTCCATTAATACAAACCTACCAAAGGCATTAGCAGACTATGTTTTGTTGTATGAAATACCGGTGCTCTTACTACAAATTGTGCTGTCAACAGTAAGTCACACATTAAAAGAGCCAACTGCCCCTTGGTGTGTGTAGTCATGTCAGCAAACACAAACACCCTTACCTGGCACAGAGTGTTCCTGATTCTCTGTCTGTGCTTTGTTGACAGTCACTTATATAAAGACTGGAGAAAGGGCGGGCAAGCCATGACCTCCGTCTCCCAGATGCTTTGTACAGAGGCCGACCTGCTGCAGGGGCACTGCATTTTAATTAGACCGACAAAGCTGGAGACACACAACTCCATATTAGATACTTGCAGAATCCGGCTACATTCTTACAGCCACAGGGGACACGTCACTCTCAATATTTAGAGCATGTGCATAAACACCAATACAGACACGAAAGTAGCAGAGGAGTTTTATTTTGACAAATTTAAAGATGTTTACACCATACATTGGTGCATAAAATTGACCAGAATGCAGGAGATAAAGGCCTCTAGTTTCGCAGACTGGGCAAGGTGGAGGCGCAGTGCACCTGCGCTTCGCCAACTGGGTGTGGCCAGGTGGACACCGTGCGCGCTGGCGCAGCTACTCCTCTTTCCCACCTCCGTCCCTCCTGCATGTGCAAGTCGGAAAGAGGGAGGAGAGAAGGCGTGGAGTGGGTTTTACACAGCCCATTCACATCACACCAATCAAATGAGCCCCTCTCTTCGCCCTTAAATGCGCTGTGCGAAGGCGTAATGAGAGTTTACTCAATTCACCACGGCAGAAGAGAGCAGCAGCGTCAGACGGCCAAACTTCTCCCAGGAGGAAACTGATGTTTTGGTCCGGGAGGTCCAAGCACGCAGTGTCCGAATATACGGAACTGCGAGCAGACCTCCACGGGCTGATGATGCAAAGGTAGCCTGGGAGGAGGTCACCACAATTGTAAATCAATGTTGCGTTTCTCTCGTGCGCGCACGCTCACTCTGCAGTCTCACTCTGTTTCTTTTCTTTTGACTTTTCTAAGATGACAGATGCTGAATATATACTCCCTATCTGATGCTGTGGCTGTTTGTGGTTGGCTGAGAGGGATGTGAACTCATTAGTTTGCAGCTGTGTTAATCAAATCAGGTTTCCATTACGTGTGCCAAACGTGCCAAACAGTGGCAATCCCCTTTGATCTGACATCAGATGTGACAGGACAGTCGATATAGAGATACATTTATGTGCTGATTGCAGATAGTTGCATTGAATAGTGGTTTCTGTGGGTAT